>NC_083407.1:94777051-95983301 GCF_020745735.1 Hemiscyllium ocellatum | reverse complement strand
GTTTGTCTGAAACCATGGGTTCTCCCCTTGCATCTAGCATCCAAGAAACCTGAGATAGTCAGAGATAGGATTTAGCCTAGATTCTGTTACTGTCTGAAGAGGAGGAGGAACCTCTCCCAAGATGCTCTAGGTGCAAGAGACAGGCTATAATATACGAGCCACCCTGGGGTGGGGGATGCACTGATTGCAGTAGGGCCAGCTGGATCTCATTGACTATGAGATTCCTGATTAGGGCTGTTATTCTGGGACAATCATGGAGTCCTGACTGACAGATATAAAAAGGAGATTTCGAGACTTTCCTCAGTCTAAGGGCTGCCTCTGCGCTAGCTGGTCAGTGTGCTTGCATTGCGCACATGTAAGTAAAGAGTGACTTGGTGACGGGATACTAGCCTCTATGCAGTTATTTTAGGTGGCATTATTAAAAATTAACTATTTGATTCTAGTTACAATCAAAATCATCAAACATAAAAAAAGTTTTGCTTTCACATCAGTAAACTAGACTTAGCTTTATCAAAACCTTCACATCAATGCAGCGTTACCTGTTTTTCTGAGCGGAAAGTCATCTTTGTGATCGTACATGACAAGCATCGGATGATTGTATGAGGCAGATATGCTGCTTTGAGGTGGCGAACTCTGGTCTAATGAGCCATGCTGAGTTTTTCTGCAGTAAAAAGAAGAACCACAATCAAATAATCAGGTTGCAACTCTTGCGTAATGTGTAAGTGTGAAAGCAACTGAAACACATATGAACTCAGAATAATGGATTAAGTAGCACCTGGCATTTTAATTAAAATGAATTATTGTAAATTGTAACCAAAACAGATTTGAGTTAATTTGAAATTTTACAACAATTGCAACTCGTTAGTGAAGTCAGAGGCCTTAAAACTCTCTGAGATACTGAACATCTTACGTTAAAAAGAAAGTTGAATAAAACAGGCAGGTCCAGGTTTAATTCCCAAGTCAATGTTAATTGATTAAACTGAAATTACAGAAGTACACTACAATCACTTTAAAACTCGTGTGCTAGACTCTCAGAATCATACGGCACAACTTATATGCCAGTCTTTTCACAGAACTGCTCTACTTATTTATCCTCTCCCCATAACTCTTTACTGTTTTTTTCTTTCTTAATTATATTTCTAATTCCTTTTTGAAATTAATTCTGAATTCACCTCCACTACCTGGTAGTGAATTCAATTAATAAGTTGCTACACTAAAAAAAACTCATCTGTCCTCTTGCACGTTTTGCCAATGGGATAAGGGAAAATACACTTACATGGATTGAGAATTTGTTAAGACATAAAGCAGAGTGTGGGAATAAATGTCGTAAGTTGGTTGCCATAAGGGTTGGTGCCAGGTCCACAGCTGTTCACAATCTATATAAATGATTCCAAACTAAATTATGGCACCAAACTGAGGGAAGTGAAAGCTGGGAGGAGAATACAACAAAGTTTCAAGAGGTCTTGCGCAGACTCTGTGAACGGACTAGAACATGGCAGATAGAATATATTAGAATAAATGTGAAGCTTGGTAGAAAAAAGTGAAGGCAGAATATTTCATAAATCACTAACATTAATATGCAGATGCAGCAAACAAGTGGGAAGCCAAATGGTATAATTGCCTTCATCACGAATTGAGTACAAGAGTCAAAATGTCTTGCTGAAGTCGTACAGAGCCTTCACCCAGAGTATTGTGCACAGTTTTTATCTCCTTGTCCAATGAGGGATTATACTTGTCAAAAATGGAGTACAGTGGAGTTTCATCAGTTTCATCCCATCCTGGGATGGCAGGATTAATTTATGAGGAGAGACTGAGGAGCTTGGGTCTATATTCTCTAGAGTTTTGAAGAATGAGAGGTCACGTTATGAAATCTAGAAAATTCTTGCAGGGCGTGACAGGGTGGATGTAACAAGATTTTCTTCTCGCTGGTGAGTCTAAAATCAGGAGATATAATCACAAGATTAAGAGGTCATACAAGGCTGAAGAGGAATTTCTTCAAAGGGTGTTGAATCTTTGGAATTCTCTATTCCTGTGGAAGCTCAGTCATTGAGTATGTTCAAGACAAATTGATTGATTTCTGAAAACTAATGAAACCAAAGCATATGGAGATAGTGTGGGAAAATTACAGAGGAAAATGATTCGCCATGATCTAATTAGGTTTAATGGCCTACGCCTGTACCTGAGCTTCAATGTTGCAATAATCCTAAGTTGCATTTTCTGGTTATGCATCTGGGAAAGGAACATCATGTAGAATTTCTGCTTCTGGACTCTTCACAGGACCCACGACTAAAAGTGCATTTCTTGCTAGGCTGATTGAGGAGAGGATCAATTAACAGTGTTCCCCCTCCCCTATTCAATAGTGAACAACATACTGATTCTTACAAATTATGCTTATGCATGAATTCTACTTTTTCAGTATTACTGCTCATAGTAGAACTGCATACCAATGTATGAGTTGTATTGAGAGCATCATAGAAAAAATTAAGAGTGCAGAAATTATTTCATTCTTGTTTTGGTCCCATTGTCATACTTGTTTGAGTTGGATAAAAGTGTTATATTGAATAGTTTCTTTTAGCAAGTACCAATTTGTTCTCTGCCCTCCTGAGTTAAAGCAAATAATGAGAAGTACAACTCAATACGTTAATAAAAATGGACACCTAAACTTTGAGGAATACTTAACACAAAAATGTTCCAACTTCCAAGTTTTTGGAAGGTCAAATTTGAAAGCTGAGTACAGGATTAAGGATAGGATTCTTGGCAGTGTGGAGGAACAGAGGGATCTTGGTGTGCAGGTACATAGATCCCTTAAAATGGCCACCCAAATGGACAGGGTTGTTAAGAAAGCATATGGAGTTTTGGCTTTTATTAACAGGGGGATTGAGTTTAAGAGTAGTGAGATCTTGTTGCAGTTCTATAAAACTTTGGTTAGACCGCACGTGGAATACTGCATCCAGTTCTGGTCGCCCTATTATAGGAAAGATGTGGATGCTTTGGAGAGGGTTCAGAGGAGGTTTACCAGGATGCTGCCTGGACTGGAGGGCTTATCTTACGAAGAGAGGCTGACTGAGCTCAAACTTTTTCCATTGGAGAAAAGGAGGAGGAGAGGGGACCTAATTGAGGTATACAAGATAATGAGAGGCATAGATAGAGTCGATAGCCAGAGACTATTTCCCAGGGCAGAAATGGCTAACACGAGGGGACATAGTTTTAAGCTGGTTGGAGGAAAGTATAGAGGGGATGTCAGAGGCGGGTTCTTTACACAGAGTGTTGTGAGAACATGGAATGTGTTGCCAGCAGCAGTTGTGGAAGCAAGGTCATTGGGGACATTTAAGAGACTACTGGACATGCGTATGGTCACAGAAATTTGAGGGTGCATACTTGAGGATTAGTGGTTGGCACAACATCGTGGGCTGAAGGGCCTGTTCTGTGCTGTACTGTTCTATGTTCTAGCACACAAGACAGGCTAATCTACAGCTAAGTGAGTGTTACAAGTAAATAAAATGCTATAAGGCATTTCATAAACTAGAAGGTTTAAGCTCTAGTAGGTTTAAGAGACACATTTGTATCTGAGTTTTTCAATTACATGAACTGAAGTTGTAATACTTTTAATCGAAAGATAACACACTAAGTATACAACAATCGGAAACAATGTATTTGACAAAGTCAAAAATATTTATTTAAAACCTGTACAAATTTATACTGCAGAGATACAATATATAAATGAGCAAGGATGCATGCTCATTTACAAATTTCTCAAATAACTCTAAGAGCGACTGCATCAAAAAATAAAATCCCAAAACACCAGTAGAAGCCCCAAACTCCATGCAATATTAGTGGAATTAGAACTATCCTGGATATAAGCAGTTTCCAAGATGATGCAGGATGGAATAAGTATGAGCCAAATACATGGAAAATATGAAGGAACTTGGAAATTGAGTGCGGGTCCATCTGGATTAGATTTTCATTTCTATTCCTCCCACCACTTTATTGGGTTTCAAAAGTTTACTCATTTTCAATTCTGTTTTTCAGAGGAATGAGAATGAATTAATAGAATTTTTTTCCACTCTTACACCACTTAAGAGTCATAGAGATGTACAGCACGGAAACAGACCCTTCAGTCCAACCTGTCCATGCCGACCAGATGTCCCAACCCAATCTAGTCTCATCTGCCAGCACCTGGCCCATACCCCTCCAAACACTTCCTATTCATGTACCCATCCAAATGCCTCTTAAATGGTGCAATTGTACCAGCCTCCACCACATCCTCTGTCAGCTCATTCCATACACATATCAACCTCTGTATGAACACATTGCCCCTTAGGTCTCTTTTATATCTTTTCCCTCTCACCCTAAACCTATGCCCTCTAGTTCTGGACTCCTTGACCCCAGGGAAAAGATTTTGTCTATTATCCTATCCATGCCCCTCATAATTTTGTAAACCTCTATAAGGTCACCCCATAGCCTCCGACAGCCCCAGCCTGTTCAGCCTCGCTCAAAAGCTCAAATCCTCCAACCCTGGCAACATCCATGTAAATCTTTTCTGAACCCTTTCAAGTTTCACAACGTCTTTCCGATAGGAAGGAGACCAGAACTGCACGCAATATTCCAACAGTGGCCTAACCAATGTCCTGTAGAGCCGCAACATAACCTCCCAACTCCTGTACTCAATACTCTGACCAAAAAAGGAAAGCATACCAAACGCCTTCTTCACCATCCTATCTACCTGCAACTCCACTTTCAAGGAGCTATGAACCTGTACTCCAAGGTCTCTTTGTTCAGCAAAACTCCCTAGGACCTTACCATTAAGTGTATAAGTCCTGCTAAGATTGGCTTTCCCAAAATGCAGCACCTCGCATTTATCTGAATTAAACTCCATCTGCCACTTCTCAGCCCATTGGCCCATCTGGTCCAGATCCTGTTGTAATCTGAGGTAACCCTCTTCGCTGTCCACTACACCTCCAATTTTGGTGTCATCTGCAAACTTACTAACTGTACCTCTTATGCTCGCATCCAAATCATTTATGTAAATGACAAAACGTAGAGGACCCAGCACCGATCCTTGTGGCACTCCACTGGTCACAGGCCTCCAGTCTGAAAAACAATCCTCCACCACCACCCTCTGTCTTCTACCTTTGAGCCAGTTCTGTATTCAAATGGCTCGTTCTCCCTGTATTCCATGAGATCTAACCTTGCTAATCAGTCTTGCATGGAGAACTTTGTTGAACGCCTTACTGAAGTCCATATAGATCACATCTACTGCTCTGCCCTCATCAATCTTCTTTGTTACTTCTTCAAAAAACTCAATCAAGTTTGTGAGACTTGGTTTCCCATGCACAAAGCCATGTTTGACTATCCCTAATTAATTCTTGCCTTTCCAAATACATGTACATCCTGTCCCTCAGGATTCCCTCCAACAACTTGGAGGGAATCCTGAGGGACCACCGAATTCAGGCTCACCAGTCTAAAGTTTCCTCGCTTGCCTTTACCGCCCTTCTTAAACAGTGGCACTATGTTTGCCAACCTCCAGTCTTCCGACACCTCACCTGTGACTATCAATGATACAAATATCTCAGCAAGAGGCCCAGCAATCACTTCTCTAGCTTCCCACAGAGTTCTCGGGTACATCTGATTAAGTCCTGGGGATTTATTCACTTTTACCCGTTTCAAGACAGCCAGCACTTCCTCCTCTGTAATGTGGACATTTTGCAAGGTGTCACCATCTATTTCCCTACAGTCTATATCTTCCATATCCTTTTCCACAGCAAATACTGATGCAAAATATTCATTTAGTATTTCCCCCATTTTCTGTGGCTCCACACAAAGGCCACCTTGCTGATCTTTGAGTGGCCCTATTCTCTCCCTAGTTACCCTTTTTTCCTTAATATATTTGTAAAAACCCTTTGGATTCTCCTTAATTCTATTTGCCAAAGCTATCTCAAGCTATCTCACTTGCTTTTAAATAATGCCTTTGGCAATCACTGTTGCGATGTAGAAAAACATTTTTATGTAGTCAGTGAGTACAGGAAAACATGACCCTTTTAACACCTAAGTTATCTTTCAGACATGTTTCAAGTTCCGGGATACAAGTTGTGTGAGGATATCCAAAGCTGTGACAGAAACCAGTGAAGTACTGCAAAATGAATATCATTCTGGCACACGACCTCTCCTATTTCAGTATCATCAGCTTCAATATAGCCAAAATCAACCTTTGCATTAATATTTGCTGACAATTAAACCTCTCATGGTTAACTGAAAAACACATGAATTAACAAACTCTGTTTTAACCTATAAATAAATATGACCAACCATTTTAGTGGTTATCTATAGTATAGACAGATGAATACTCTCATTGTCATCTTTGGGATGCTTTAAAAATTTGAGATAAATGTGTACCATATTTTATTACATCTACTTTCTTAAGTATCCCTGTACCATAACCAGTTCACCAACCTCCCTCTACTTACCAAAGGATGTATTTCTTTCATAAAGTGATGATTAACCTAAAAGTACTGTCCTCCTCAGAAGCATGTTTAAAAGAGAAGGCATTTAAATGTAAAGAATACGCTTATTTTGCCTTGCAACAGGAAAAGACTCATGTAAATAATGCAGTCAGTGGGTCAGTCTTGGGCTAGTTTCCAACATGCTCAGCAGCATTTCCACTATGTAATCGTGCTACTTGAATATCAACCATGACTCTCGGTCCAACTCTCCACTTTTAAAAAAAAAGAAAATTGTGCCTTTGTTGTAGAATCAATAACCCCACTTGGGAATAGTGCTTCTTGCTAGCTTCAGCTAGCCAAGAGTTGGTTTATCTTTCTGGCAGATCCATAAAGTACCCAGCAGAGGGGTGGTGGTGGGAAAAAGCCAAGCTTTTAGCTTTCTGTTTTTGTCAAGCACAGACAGGAGTATCTTAGATCAAACTGACATTTTCAACTATATTTTCGCTTTTTATTCAATGAAGCATTTTTGAGAGAAGAAAAACTACACTGAAAGTACTGTGTCTTCCCCAAGAGTACAATTCCCTTTCTAAACAGTGAGTAATGATGACATCATTTAAAGAGCAATGAACTGGTGTAATTCAGCTAAATGAACATTTCTACTCTATATTAATTCAGAATTCCTTGCACTTATCTCTCAATTAGATAGCTAACCATGTTTCTAATTAGAGGTAATTGGCACCTTCTACTCACCAGAAAACAAATGGTCAGTTTGTTTTTATAAAGAGGTATTAAAGGAAGCACATTCTCAAATTAGGCCTTCAGCTACAAAATCATTACATTTTTAAGAATAGACAGTCATTTACTAATTCATGAACTTTTAGATGCTGTACCTTAGCATTAGCAATCTAACTCTTATTAAATTGAAGCTTCATATTTGTGTGAATTGCTGTTGCCTTCTCAGTAGGCTTCATGGCCAAATCAACATTGAAACATACAACATAGAGGAGGTCACATTTGGCACGGCATGTCCCTGATGATTTTCTGGAAAAGATATTGGAAAATGTATCCACACCTTCACCATATCCTTGCCCTATAACATTGAAACTTTTCTCCATTCTGTCTAAGAGCCTGTTTTCTATTGTTTGACAAACTGGGACAAACATCATGGCACACAAGTGCAAGTGCATGTTGCATGTGACAACATTATGAAGTGAAGGGATAGTGGTTAAGGTACTGATCTCCAGAATCAGTCAGCTCAGCACCAATGCATACAGAGGTACCAATGAAGATCTGTACGGCCAAAAGAGTCACAGTTTTCTGAAAGAATAATCATTAAATGCACTGATCAGAATACAACTGAATCAGAAACGCATCCTGGTTGCTCTCAGCAGGAATAAGGACACTAAGTGGTTCCAGACTACTTTTTGGTGGTGGTGGTGGTTGGGGCGGGGGTACGGGGTGTTGATGGAAGGAGGAGGGGGAGAAAGCAACCAAAAATCATCTTGAGCATTTGTCAATTTACTCAAAAATCACAAGTTTGTCCAGTATTATTGATAAAATGGAGATTAGTTTTGATGTCACATTCAGTTGAGCAACATTCCAACATTCATCTGGGATTACACAAGAACAGCAGTCACTTTTGAGTTGTGGCAGGGTGACTGGTACACTGGAATCATTAGGTAAGACATATCTAGGCCTCAGGAAAGGAAACTGAAGGAAATCAAATAAACCTAAAAGAAACCCCAAAGTCTGTGGCACAAAAAACAAATAAGGTTGAAAACAGGGACAAAAAAAGGAAAAGCAAATCAGGAAGCCGAAAGGAGTGTTGTGTTACAGTCGACTTGACAAAGAACAGCAAAACTGACGTCGTGCTGTTCTCTGTAATGTAAGGTCATGAGCAAAAAGAAAGAGTTATGTTGTAAAAACTGAAATTAGCTGAATGCTTTTTTGATATGCAACCTCAGTTGATGCCTAAATCCTCACTTCTCAGTTTTAGAAATTTTAGTTTGGATCCTAAAACAAGGAGGATAAAAGACAGCAACAGATTTGAGGTACTATTTATATGAGCATTCCAAGGAAGTGATAATATGTGCAGGGAATGTATTTCAAAAACTGTGCAGATCTTAAGATCCCATTCCTTAAGTTCTACAGAAGCATTATATTGGACTCAAAACCTTAAACATTTCTCACTACACAAATGCTGCCTGAATTGCTGAATTTCTCCAGTGTTTTCTCTTTTTGTTTCAGATCTCCAGCATCCACAGTACTTTGCTTTTATTTAAGGTTCTTAATTGTGAATGGGACCTTCAGCTCCTGCAGACAGTGTTTCTGGAAGCAAGATGGGCACTTAGGAGGGGTAGTGACATACCCAATTCCCATCATCTTCTTGCCTCCTGCAGGATTATGTTCTGGTCAGAAATGTCCATGGTGAACCGTCCAATTCTGCTGTCAGTTGAGGCCATTAAGTGGCCAATTAAGAGTCTCAGCCTTCCACTGATGGACCCGATGGGTCAACTACTCCTGTGATATTGCTGAGTGTAAGAACCATCAGACTTTGATTAGCTGGTAGCTCTTGCTAAGCAGGACTCCTCCCCACCAGATTGTGATTCTGGCAGAAAGCCTAACAGTGGTCTCACCATTGTTTGATCAGTGTGTGGTTCAGTAGGCCTTTCCTGGAAAAGGTCTCTCGGGCTCTCCAAGCAGCTGACAAGAACCCATCCTGCGAATATTATTATCTGCTAAGAGTGCAAAGTGAGCAGTCACCTTTGAGGAGTGATTACAGTTATACATGTCAAGTCCTTTTCAACTGACACCTGTTACAAATTAGAAAGCAATGGGTGTGGGAGATGTTCTGTAGTTCAAGAAGAAGAAATAGATGAGCTAGTTTAAAAGTGTCAACTCTGAATATTCAATTTAAATAATTGAGAATCAATGGCAAGGAATTAGCAAACTGACATCCATTCTGCTGGAAATAATTTTGAGAAGGAAGGTTGGCTACTGACGATATACTACTATGTTAAAGGTTAATGCACCATGGAAAGAAACCTATGGACATTAAAACTCAATTACAGCTGGCATGTGTTGCCCACTTTGAAGAATTAACCGGGTATAGTGATTGTAACAAAGTCAGCAAGCTGGACTTCAAAGAATACAAGTTCCCTGATTGGATCAGAATGACAACTCCAGAGAGCCCTGGCTGACAAAATACAGTAAATGTCAGCAATACAGACACTCTGATCTGACTATGAATGAGGCAGTGAAGCACAATTCTGAAGAAACTCTTTTGCAACAGTTGTCTTTGATTCGGGCAAGCATTTCTTACAGCATTCCTTTGTTCAGGAAACTTGACCTGTTCGAACTTGCTGTCAAGGACAGACAAATGACATTGTGGCAGACAAAAAAACAATGAGTAATTCTCCTGACAGCCTGAGGAGCTGCAGCTTTTCCAGTCATCAGGAACCTAATATTCCCTGAAGCAACGGATACTAAAACCTTTCAAGAATTGATGGACATAGTTAAGGAATTTTATGGCCCCAAGCACTTTCTCATTTTGAGGTATTTTAGTTTTTACTCGTAATGTGAGAACCAGGGGAATATGTATTGAGATTTTTGACTATGTTAAGATGACTGACAGAAGTCTGTGACTTTGAATAAACCCTGAATGAGATGCTTAGAGACGGTTTGGTATGTGAGATTATTGATATAAGTATGCAAAAATGTTGATGTTTGATGTTTAGTTGAAGCCCAACTAAACATCAAACAGGTGCTACAGCTGGCTTCATCTCTGGAAAATGTGACAAGTGGAGCTAACAAGTTGCAGAGTACTCCGATGGAAGTGGACACCCTCGCCAGTCTGACTGAGCTTGGGGAACACCACTTGAGTGCAAGCAATTGCACAGCCTCACTCAGGACATTTTCTGCACAGAGGGCCTCTAGCTCAGTCAACAGCAACACCCGTAAACAAAGCCAAGCCTTGGCCAAATAAGTAAAATTTTCTTCATGATCTGGGTAAGCAAACCACTGTAATTCCTGATGCAGGGCTTTTGCCTGAAATGCCGATTCTCCTGCTCCTCAGATGCTGCCTGACCTGCTATGCTTTTCCAGCATCACACTCTCGACTCAACTTTGGAAATGGTTGCATAGACAACCCCTAGTTTTCAATGAAGTCAAGAAACAGCTATCACCCTCTAAGGTATTGGCACACATGATCCCAAGACTCAGGTTCAGGTTTAGCAAGTTCCACCAATACCGTTATGGATATAAATTTGTAATAATAATGGACCATAGACCCCTACCAGGTCTGCTTAAAAACGACAAGGCTGTGTCTCTCCCATAGCTCTGGACTGCATTCAGTGGTGGGCTCCCATATTAAGTGCTTATAATTACAAATTAGAACACTGTCCAGGAGGCCAACTACTGAATGTGGAAGCATTGAGCAACCTCTCACTGGCAGATACACCATCTGTGGTACTGTCAAGTTCTTCTTTCTGAGATTCTTACACATTTGATGCAACTGCAACACGTCAACTTCTATGAACAACCAAATTTTATTAAGCAAATACAGTACAAACTTTGGAGAAACTTTAAACACTCTTCACCATGCTAGTGAAGCGTTGAGAGGTCTCTCTGAACAAAGGAACCAGTCCTTCCTTTATACAAAATCTTACATCACAGTCAGTGATGCTTACAAGCCAACCCCCCAGTCACACCCTCACAGTCACTTGCCACTCAAGACACAATGCAGTGACCCTACTCATCTCCAGAAATAATGTAATTAAAATCATCTTTTAATGTTATGAATCTTTTTTTTAATTACAGGGAGTGGTCAAACTTCCAACTGCAATGTTCTTATTTATTTTGAATAGGATGACGTTGCAAATTTAAATCATCTCTGAATAGTAGATGGCCATGTAAATAGTTCTGAATGGCAAGGGATGGGAATGTAAATTCCCTACAATCTATCTGTAAGTCGGAGGCATTCTCCACCTAGACTCGGACATCCAATTTCCTGTTGGTCAGCAAAGCAAATTAACTCTTTAATATTACAGTACTCCAATGGTAGAGACTGTAATGATATTAAATTTTTTGGACTTGCTCCCAGTCACCAGTGACAATATCAGAGACTCTGGACACCGAAAGATCCAGTTGTTTCAGTTTTGGAAGGAGGGAGTGAAACAGCATTAGGAATTCCATTACTTCAATGCTGGATACCAGACTTTTCCAGATGAGAGCAACAGTTTGATACAATGGACAAAATCTGGTGTATCACTGAATTTGGAAATAGTCCTGAATGGATAAGAGGCATGCTTGACACAAGGTCAGGACCAGTGATGTATAAAGTTCGGGTAGATGTAATAGTCCTGAATGAGCATATGTATGATGTATAAAGTTCGGGTAGATGTAATAGTCCTGAGTGAGAATATGTACCACAGGAAAGCCACAAATTCGCAAACAGTGCAGAAGCAAAATTCAGAAATGCTGCTGGAACCCATGGATTCACTCTCCATCAAGCATTGCCGAGTTCACTGAATCCAAGATGGAGATGATGGAAGCAGTTGCCCTGACGCCTTAGTTGCAAGAAGGGGAGACTGAAATTCTACTGAGGAGCTCCTGGTGCAAAAATCAGGCTCCTGTGTAAATCTGACACCAAGTTGGAGGAACCTAACCGAGTGCTGAAATGCCCCATGAGTCTCTCCAAATAAAAAGCACTGGCTTACATGCTCTGACTCAGAGGGGGAGGAATGTAGTGACTGTTTCCTCGAGGAAACCAGTTGGACCTCAATATGAATTCCCTGATTGTGGATGGTATATAAAAAGGGTGAGTGTCAGAGATACTGACACTCTGGTACCTGGTACCATCTCATTCAAAGTCAAAGTCAAGGACTGTTCATGTGTAAATGAAAGGAAACTTCGTCACGGCATACCGGCATCTTAAGGAGTTATTTCACCTGGGGTTTACATTTAATACTCCAAGTTTTAGTTCTCAAGTTATTCCCTTTCAAAACTATCATTTTGATGGCATTTTTATTTCTCATTCATTCACAGATCATGGGCAACACTGACAGTGTCAGCTCTAATTGAACACCCTGAAAACCTTTTCGTTGAGTGCTTGCTAGACCATTTCAGAGGAATATTAAGACCCAAATATATTTTAAACAGATAGAAATTTTTAAAAAGTTTTACTCATTGGATCTGGGCATCTTAGGCTTGGCCAGTATTTACTGCCCTGGAAAAGATGGAGGTGAGCTGCCTTTTTGAACTGTTTCAATCCTTGGGGATTGGGATACCCACAGTGCTGTTAGGGAGTTCCAGGATTTTGATTCCGTAATAGTGGAGATGTATTTTCAAGTCAAGATGGTGTGGCTTAGCAGGAAAATTGCATGTGGTGATCTTCACATGCATCTGTGAATCAAATCCTACTAGGTGGTTGAGGTTGCAAGTTTGGAAGATGCTGTTGTAGCAGCCATGGTGAGTTGCTGCAGTGCATTTTGTTTATATGCATTTTGTGTGTAGATTGTGTCACTGCATTGATGGTGAAGGGAGAATGGGGTGCCAATCAAGTGGAAGACTTGGTTCTGAATGTTGGAGCTGTATTCATCCAGGCAAATGGAAAGTATTTCCTCACATACTCCTGATTGGCACCTTGTAGATGACAGTCAGACATTTGGGGGCAGGCGGCAAGTTACTTGCTGCAGAATTACTAGGCTCTGGCCTGCCCCTGTAACTACCGAATTTGTACACCGGTTCAATTCAGTCCCTAGTCAGTAGTAACCTCTAGGATGTTGATAGTGAGGGATTCAACAATGGGAACATCATTGAACATCAGTGGGACAATAGATGATCACTGCCTGACATTTGTGGTGTGAATGTTACAGGCAGTCCCAGGTTAAGGACAGGTTCTGTTCTTCAATGTGTTCGTAAGCGGATTTGTTAACAAGTCGTAACACAATACAGAACAGTCATTCGTAATTACAGGCAATAGTTAGATTGTATGTTGGATCTTGAATTTTTTGAAAATTAATTCATGGGATGATGTCACTGGTGAGGCCAGCATTTATTGCCCATCCCTAAGTGTCTGGAGCACAATTAAGAGTCCACCACATTGCTGTGGCTCTGGATCACATGTCAGCCAGACCTGATAAGGATAGACAGGCAGGAGTCTGAAGAACACGGCAAGCCAGGTAGCATCAGGAGGTGTAGAAGTCAACGTCTCTGGTGTAACCCTTCTTCAGGACTGGGGGTGGGTATGGGGTGGAGATGCAGATAAAGGGGGTGGTGGGGACAGGATGGTGAAGTGGGGATGGGTGAGCACAAGGAGAGGTTATGACCTGGTTGGTCAATGGGAGGAATGAATCTGGTTGGTGGCAGGGAGGGGGAGGGGCTGGGAAGAGAATTGGGGGATGGGGAGGGAGGTTATTTGAAATTGGAGAACTCAATATTGAGTCCTCCAGGCTGTAGGCTGCCCAGACAGAGGATGAGGTATTGTTCCTGCAATTTACACTGTGGTTTGTTGTGGTAATGGAAAAGGCCAAGGATGGACTCACACTTGTCTTCACCTATCCCCACTTCACCACCCTGCCCACGCCATCCTCTTTATCTGCAGCTCCACCCACACTCATCCCCAGTCCTGAAGACACCCAAAACTTCTCCACCTCCTGATGCCGCCTGGCTTGCTGTGTTCATCCAGCCTCCTGCTCGTCTATTTTGGATTCCAGCTTCTGCAATTTTTGTTTTCTTTCTAGACCACATAAGGATGGTAGTTTCCTTCCTTAAAGGATATTAGTGAGCCAGATGGATTTTTTTCAACAATGTATTCTAGTCATCATTCGACTTTTAATGCCAGATTTTTTTGTTGAACTCAAATTTCACATCTGCCAAAACAGGATTTGAACCTGGGTCTTCAGAACATTATCTGGGTCTCTTGATTAACAGTCAAGCGAATATACCTCTAGGCATCAGTTCCCCAATATTAAGGGCTACGGGGAGAATGCTGGTAAGTGGAGTTGAAATGCCCATCAGCCATGATTGAATGGCGGAGTGGACTCGATGGGCCGAATGGCCTTACTTCCACTCCTATGCCTTATGGTCTAATATTAATATTAATACACCACTGTACAGGATCTGATTCGTAAGTACAAGTGTCCCTAAGTTGAACATTTGTCAACCACTTGTACTTGCCATTTATCAGCCCAAGCCTTGATGTTGTCCACATTTTGCTGTATATGTTCACAGATTTTCATGGACTGCTTCAGAACTTGAGGAGCCACAAATGTTGTGCAATCAATAGTGAACATTCCCATGATGGAAGGAAAGTCACCAAGGGAGTAGCTGACGATGGTTGGGCCTAGGAAACTATCCTGAGGAACTCCTGAGGTTGACATGATTAACCTCCAAAAATCTTAACAATTACCTACCTTTTATTCTAGATACAAGTCTAACCAGCAGAAGCTTTTCCCCTGATTTTCTTTGATATTAAAGACAGTCACACACAGCTCACCTCTAGAGTTCTTGTACTCATACTTAGACCAAGGCTGTTATGAGGTCATGAGCTGAGTAGTCATGGAGGAACACAAAATGAGCAGTGAGCATATTACTTTTTTGTAAATGCTGCTGGAGTCACTATTGATGAGCCACTCCATCACTTTGTTTATGTTTGAAAACAGACATACGAATGGTAATTGGTCAATGGATTTGTTCTGCCATTTGCAGATAGGATATAACTCGGCAATTTTTCACATTGTTGGATTAGGTCACTGTTGTAGCTGTACTGGAACAGCTTGCTAGGGGAGGAGCTATAAGAATAGGACCTTAGTGAACCAGATAGACTTTTATGACAATCTAGTAATTACACAGTTGCTATTACTGATACCAACTTTTCATATTTCACATTTATTTAATGAACTGTTTAAATTCCCCAGCTGACTTGATGCAATTATTGGTCCAAGCTTTTAGATTTCTCGTGCAGCAACATAGCCACTCTGCTACTGTTCCTTATGATTTGAGTTTTCATTTATTTGTATTGTTGAAGCAAATGGACAGTGTGGCTGGGAAACAAAGTAAATTTATTCAACTGTTACTGCCACTGTTGAGTTTAAGTTAAATGCAAGGCAAAGCTCTCCTTTTTATATTCTCCATCAGTATCGCCTAATGAACCAGTAATTTTACTATTCCACTATGAGCCATCCCTCTAGATTGTGTCAGATTATTTGATGTCCAATTAGAGAGTTTGTACCTTTGTTATATAGCTCATGTTTCCTGCCAAAATCCTTGTCTTGTGCTCAGAGCAACAAAATAGGCTTTTACAAGCAAGTAGCATTGTGAGCCCAACTTGAGCCATATTATGTGCCATGAACAGCGTAGATGTGATGTCAATTTCTGGGTAGCTTATAGAATGCCAACCATGTTTATAACTTCTATACCACTGAAAGGGTGGCCATTTAACAAATCAAGCACGTCCTGCCTCTTTAAAAGAGTTATCCATTTAGACTCACTCTCTCGATTTTTCTTCATGGCTGTGCACTCTCTCTTTGTCAAATAAATATTCAATCGGCTTTTGAAAGTTATGATGGAATGTCCTTCCATCATTCTTTCAGCAATGGTTGAGATCATTACATACTTGCAAGGAAAGCCAAAAATATGTTACCAGAATAATACGTAGAGACTAAAACAATTTAACAGCCATGCTTAGTTAAAATAAAGCTCAGCAGCAAAACAAAAAAAAATTGAATCTGTCTACCACAGGGTCTGATATATTTATAGTGATATTTGTACATCTGCTCATTGCCAGAATAAGTAGTCTTCTGCAAAATTGCCTGTGGCAAACAAAGTCCAAATGCCAGGTATGAGAGCCATGAGAAATCTGCCATGAGCTTTATGGAATAGGAATTTTCATATTACCGTGAAAGCCTGAGAAAGAAGTTCTGACTTGAGATGGCACTTTAATATCTAAGTATTAATAATATTCCTGCAAACCATTTTTCTTGAATGACTAGGTAATCAGAACATTTATTTACTATGGTCTGTTAATCCACATTTGATCTCGTTTCATTAACCTTTGTTTATGATTTCCATTTTTGGAGATAAGCATAAACAAAGCTGAACTAGGACAGCTAAATCCAATAGAAAATGCTAGCTGATCGTAGAGGTTGTGTGCCTTGGTCAAAAGGAAAAGATAACTCCCTTAGACATGCATGTTGCACAAATTTTATTTTAACAAAAAGATAGATTAATCTCAGCAAAGCACATAAATCTCTCCATTTTACCACTGTTGTTCATACAACAGACATACACCAGGAGTTAGATGAGAGCCTTAAGTTCATTTTAAATAGCCCTGATGTGGAGGAGCTGGTTTTGGACTGGGGTGGACAGTTTCAAAATCTCACAACACCAGGTTATAGACCAACAGGTTTATTTGGAAGTACTAGCTTTCTAGGCACTGCTCCTTCATCAGATAGGAGTGGGGCAGGATCATAGGACACAGAATTTAGAAGAGGAGGAAAGAAAGAAAGTTGGCAAAGAAGAAGCCATCCAAAAGTCAGTGAATGAGGAAATAAAGCACACACATCCTAATTTTCTGAACTCTGTCCCAATTTCATTGCTCTAAAATCCCCACTTCTATATCTCCCAAAATACCTGCGAACCCCCAATACAGAAATTCACAAGTACCAGAGAATGCAAGGGAGAAAAGGGGAGAATTAATTTTGAAGAGATGATTTGTATCGTGTATAAGACAAGCAAAATGCTTACTTGTGTGGATTATTCAGTGGCTTGCTTTGGAAATCTTTAATTAAAATAGGTATCTGCATACCAGATGTTTGAGCTGGCTGTAAAAATGTCAGTAAAAACATTATCACATTAATGCTTCTTATCAGAAACACTTACCCGTACCAAAATCTTGGGTCATTTGGAATGGAATGATTTATTGCCCTGTGTGCTGCAGCTTTCTTTTTATTCAGGACAAACTCCTGAAGTCTCAATTTCACTTCTGTACTTGCTACTGCACCTAAAATACATGCAGACAAATGTAAGTTCCAGGTTATCACAGGGTTCAAAATTTTAGAACAAGCAGATTATGTAGCAAATGTTCTGCAGTAAAGTGGGCATTTTATTCACTTCATAGATAAGAGTGATATCTCTATAGCCAAATAGCCTGCAAGCTCACTGTTATGGAGTAATCATGTTCAATCCACACAACAAGTTCAAATTGTGAGATTCATCCATGGAGTGAATAAAATTCACATCACTGAGTTCATTTCCACCCAGAGACCTCCAGCAACCGCAGCCTCCTCCCTAGGTCACAAGATCTAAATGCTGCTGATTCATTGACTGCAGAGTTTTCACTGTCACTATCTTACTCAAAATGTTAGTCTAACTTTTAATCACAACTTGCATCAAAAGGTAATTGCTCACAAAGTAAGTGAATATCTTAATATACCTAGCTGCTGTTTTCTTAGCATGTTCAAGCCTTAGAGCTGCAAGTTCCATTGACACACTGCTGTTGGCAGAGCATTTTTCACAGGGTAATGATGATCTTGAGAAGGCACAAAGAATTTTAGTGAATTGGATGGGGACTCCGTTAAGTCAGTCTTCAAGTGACCACCTGAAACCAATGATCAAGAGCAGCCGAGTGCCCAAGAAAGTACCATGTAGTACCATCTAGTATGAAAAGAATTAGACCTTTTATCATCCAGTTTGCTATTTTCATTCTAAACTCTGTGCACAAATATTGACTTTTGCAGCAGCTACCTCCAAATGAGAGCATCCTTCAGGAAGCTATTCACTGTAAATAATTAGTCTATGAAGTTCGTGTAATAATTGGCAGTTTTAGGATCCTTCAGGAAGCTATTCACTGTAAATAATTAGTCTATGAAGTTCGTGTAATAATTGGCAGTTTTAGGATATTTAGAGACAGAAGAAAAAAGTTTAATTTTATACTTGTCCATGCTATAGACTTGGTCTCATTCATGGAATGCATGACAAATCATAGGAAGAGGCAGGTTGCTTGACAGCATACATAACAAAACTTTCTGGAAAAATGACTTAACCTGCAGCAAAGCATCAATACCAAAATAGAACTGGCTCTTGCTCGCTCATAAAGTGAATCATTTGGATCCACAACTGCACATAGTGTGAAACAACAACTCGGTTTCAATTATTCACCAACTAGGGGTCACTAGAATAGCAGTTATAGAGACAAGAAAGCATAACACTGTGTGTCAGCATAATGAATATTATTTTGCTAACAGAGTGATAGTGGGTACTGCAGATGCTGGAGATTAGAGTAGTGCTGGAAAAGCACAGCAGGTCAGGCAGCATCCGAGGAGCAGGAAAATTGAGATTTCCTGACCTGACCTGCTGTGCTTTTCCAGCACTACTCTAATCTTGACTCTTGCTTTGCTAACAGTCTACACAGACATGCATAATTTTTAAAAAGTTACAAACCTGACATTTTAAGTAAAATCCTGACTAAAAAGCGTCTTTCAGAAGGTGTTTTGCATGAGTGTCACAGAATAGACTTGTTAGCAAATGTACACACATGATATTAAAGGGAAATGACAGCAAAAATTAGAAATAAATCAACAGGTAGCAAAGGGCAATACGATCAATTGTATGTCATATCAGGAAATCCAAACAGTGGTGTTGCCTAGTAATAGGTATTAGGAACACTAGCCTTTTTGATACATATTAATGACATTAATTTGGACATAATTTCAAAGTTTACCGGTGACACAAAAACTGGAAATATAGTAAACAGTGTCAATGATAGTAACAGGCTTCAGGAGGGCTCAGATTGGTGGAAATTATCAGATACATAGCAGGAAAAATTTAATGCAGAAAATATGAAATGACGCATCTTCAAAGAAAAAGATTAGAAGAAGCACTTTAAATTAACTAGTTTAATTTTAAACCTCTTCACCTAATGGTCTTTGAGGTTACTGTAGCGGATCAACTGCCTCAGTTAAAACATCCTTGGAATTGCATCCCCTGAATGTCGCACATCCCAAATGAAGGTTTCCTATTTCATTTCCCTTTCAGCATATCTATTGGTTTGGACCAGATCAAACCCCCTCAAAACAGATTAAGACCCTACTTTTTTCTTATTTTAAAGGTAAATATAAGGTGTTGCATTCCAGATGCAATTCAATTGGTCAACCTACCAGGCTTGAAACAAACACATATTGACTATAATTAAACTACAGACAAAACAAAAGCAACATTAGCTTAACCATAACTCTATCGAAATCTGAAAAAAAATACACACACACATACACATAAACCATTAATTAACTGTTCATCTAAACATCTCATAAACACACCCTTAGCAAAAGCAAATTCAATGGATTGTCTCACATGCAATTCTAGGAGCAGGATGATAACCCCAGCTTTTAGCTGCAACAGGACAGGAATAAGCTTAAACATCCAGCTACAAGACACCAGCAACTGCTATTGAAGGGTAAAGCTTAAAAAAAATCCTGATTCTGTAAGAGTCTGATCACACCCATTCAGGCAACTTCTATTATTCCAACTTTTTTAAAAAAAAAGGCCTCTCAAACTGTTAACTTTATGGGCTTTGGAGCAGTCTGCTCAGCACTTGTCTCAACCGATCTTCATTTTAAAAAAGGACAAAACACATCTCTTAAAACCATAGTATCACCAACCTTCCCTCTTAAAAAAAATCAATATACAAACATGGCTGCCTTTTTAAAAACCTTTAGTCTTATGTTATTCGTATACTACAGTACATATACATTACATTAACTCTAAGCATGCAAACATTGACTACTATAGTCCAGCTCAGTCTAATTTTTCCTGCCACTGAATGCCTCCATCTTCCTTCATGAAAATCGTGACAATGCATTGGCAGTTACATTCTCTTGTCCTCCCATGTGCATAATTTTAAACTGAATGGCTACAAAAATATGCTCCATCTAAATAGTCCAGAATTTTTAAGAAGTACTAGCCTCCACCACTTCCTCTGGCAGCTCATTCCATACATGTACCACCCTCTGTGTGAAGAAGTTGCCTTTTAGGTCTCTTTTATACCTTTCCCCTTTCACCCTAAACCGATGCCCTCTAGTTCTGGACTCCCCCATCCCAGGGAAAAGACTTTGTCTACTTATTCCAACTGTGGTGGAGGCTAGTACAATTGCAACATTTAAAAGGCATCTGGATGGGTATATTAAAAGGAACGGTTTGGAGAGATATGGGCCGGGTCCTGACAGATGAGACTAGATTGGGTTGGGATATCTGGTCGGCATGGATGAGTTGGACCGAAGGGTTTGTTTCCGTGCTGTACATCTCTATGACTCTAACTTATGGTTATAGAAAAAAATTATTATGATCTGCATATATAATTATCTCAGCCCACTACTAACAATATAAATGTTGAATTGTTAAATGTCAACACCAGACTCAATGTCTCTTTCTCAGTCATGGAGTATTTCTGTTGGTGGTCATCCAATTTTCTGGAAAAATACCCAATAGATGTTTCTATCTTCTCGTTGTCTTCTTACAAGAGTACAGCACTGACACCCACGTCACTTGCATTGGCTTTGCGTAATTAAGTGTGGCTAACACTGTGGCAGTGGCAACACAACATTCGAGCTGTCAAATGCCTTCTGACATATCTTCATTCACTGAAATTTTCTGCACAAGTCAGTCTGTGGAGCAACCACACTGCCAAAATTTGGTACAAGTGTCCAATAAAACCACTCATTCCAGGAATCGTCGTACTTCTCTCTTTGTCGATGAAATGGGAAACTCTCCAATAACCTGTTTTCACATCCATGGGGCCAGCTTTCCATGTCCAATGACATGGCCCAGGAATGTGATTTGGGCTTTTGCGAACTCACTCTTATCCAAGTTTATCATCAAGCCTGATTCCCCAATTTATTGAATAATTCCAATAGATGCTCCAAATGATCCTTCAATTTCTAACTAATACTCACCAGATTGTTGATGTACACCACATAATTGGGTAATCCCAAAATGTTTTTATTGGTTAGTCTGTGAAAGGTGGTTGCCGCATTTCTTTCTTCGCAAATGGCATGACTTTAAACCAGCACTGTCCATTCAGTGTTGAATGTTAAAATTTCCTTTGCTGTTTCAGATACAGGTACTTGCCAGTGGCCTCTGAATAAGTCCAATTGAGAAATATAAGTCGTATATCTCACCCTCTCAATACACTCTTCCAAATGTGGAATAAGACATGGATCAGATTTTGTAACTGCATTGACCTAGTGGTAGGCCACACATAATCATTGGGTACCATCTGGTTTTCACAACATTACTATGGGCAAGCTCAATTCGCTGCAACTCACTTTGATTATATTGTCTTTGAGCATGTGTTCAATCTCTTTTTGAACCTATGCCAATTTTAGAGGGTTAAATCTGATAGGATATTGTTTAATTGGAACTGCATTTCCTATTTCTATATCATGCGCAATTAGATTGGTACTTCCTAGCTTATTCCCATTTATCTCCCTATCTGATTGTAATAACTCTCAGATCATTTGAGTTTCCTCAGGAAGGTAACTCAAAAAATTATCCCAATTCTTGAGAACTTCCTCATTATCCAATTTAATTTTAGGAATGGCCATATCAGAATCATCTAAACTTGTAGGGTCCCTTTGATGTTAACCAAGACGGAGGACAGGAAAACTTTCTGGCTGTAACAGCTGCTCCTTTTTTGAGTTATTTTAGGTGCTGGAGGTGATTTCCTCAAATTCCAGGAGCAGCAATTACTGTTTTATATGCTGTTGCATTGTTTTGGAACTTTGGGGAAAAAGAAGTTAAAACAACAGCAGTTTTAAAAGGGAGAAGACCAGACAAAGGAAGCACATGGCGAGGTCATTGCAAGAGAGAGACAGAGAGAGAGAGAGAGAGAGAGAGAGACAGATAGACAGACAGACAGAGAGAACCTGTACAGTTACTGCCTTTGAGGTTTGGGAGGCTGGTAAAATTGCAACATTAAAGAGGCATTTGGATGGGTATATGAATAGGAAGGGTTTGGAGGGATATGGGTCGGGTGCTGGCAGGTGGGAATAGATTGGGTTGGGATATCTGGTCGGCATGGATGGGTTGGACCAAAGGGTCTGTTTCCATGTTGTACATCTATATGGCTTTCTATGATTCTTCCTTCTGTGTTGTAACCAGGAATCCTTTCACCTTTTGCTTTCCTTCCTTATCAAACTACGTTTTGAGCATATTCACAGATTTCTTCTCTTGAGTTCCTAATCAATAATTCACCTCACTCATTTTCTTTTTGATTTGATAAGGCCTGCTAGTCCTTGTCTTTAAAGGTTCACTTATCACTGTGAGTAACACTAATAGTATTCCTAGTGGAGATAAAGTATGAATTTTTGAGTTTTGCCTGCTTCCTCTGTAATCACATGCTGTGCTACTTTCAAATGCTGTTTAGCCAACTCACCCATTCTATTTATTCTTTCTCTAAACTTTGACACATAGTCCAAATATATGGTGTCTGAATTCTGATTCATCAATTTCTCATTTATTAATTGAAATGATACTCTCACCTCAAGCTCAAAAGCTAATTCAAATGGACTGAATTTAGTTGATTCATTAGGTGCATCCCTAAATGCAAGATGTACAAATTGAATTTCTTCATCCTAATCTTCTGGATAGTCTTGACTATAGACACTCAACATGGTCTTTAAGGTTTGATGCCACTGTTCTAATGTTCCATGTGATTCAGGATGACATGCAGTGGATTTGCATTGTTTTATTCTTAAGCTTTCTATAACTTCCTTGAATAATTTTGATGTAGATTTAACCCTTGATTCGTTTGTATCTCTGTTGGTTGTCGATATCTAGTTAAAAAAAATTGAACATTCTTCTACAATCCTTTTAGCCGTGATACTGTGTAACGAAATGGCCTCTGGAAATCTAATAGACACATCCATTTAGGTCAACAAATCATGATTGCCACTTATTGTTTTAGATAAGGATCCTGAAATCAAATAAGACTCTTGTAAAAGGTTTCTCAAATATAGGAATGGGTATTATGGTTGTTGGTTTTATCACTGCCTGAGGTTTTCCAATTACCTGAGACATATGACATGCCCAACAAAATTCAACTATATCCTTCTGCAGTGCAGGCCAATAAAAATGTTTTTATATTTTGGCTTGAGTTTTCCTTACTCCCAAATGACCTCTTACTGCTAATTCATGTGCTATCTGCAAGACCACATTTTTATAATCCGTCAGTAATACCAAATGAAGAACTTCTACCCATTTCTCATCCACCCGATTACGTGATAGTCTCCATTTCCTCATCATAACGTCATTTTTAAGACAGCAATATTCTGGGATACATTCAGATTCTTCTTCTGTGTAAGCTGTCTGTTACTGCTTTAGTTTTTCATCCTTCTGTTATAATTCAGCCAATCTTTCTAAACTTAAAATATTCACTTTATCCTACATATGTTCTTGTTTTTTTCTCAAGCATTTGATCAAACACAGTCTCTGATAATTGAATTTCAACATCGTTGACTTTACTCTTTGATTTTTCCTCCTGTTTCCACCTGTGGCTTTGTGACCTTGTTACCACACAGTCAGGAAAAATCCCAGATATGCTTTCTGTAACACCTCAGTTGCCTTATTTTCCACTGGATTTTCAATCACAGTAGGCATCACTCCCACCTGTGATCCAGCCATATAGTTACCAAGGATAAACCTTATTTTTGGAACCGAGAGTTTCCCTATCACTCTACTGCCACTTTTCGCCAGACTCTCCAACCTCACTTATATGATGGAACACTTCTCACTGTGAATTTCACATATTACCACTTTTTCTGGCAATACTCCTTCTTAATTATTTACCACCTCTTTATCAAAGATTGACCCGTTCTCTTATCTCTTAAAATCTCAATTTCTTTACCTAATCTTCCTGGCATACATGGGTATACCTTGCCCACACAAGTAAGATATTTAAAGAGATCTAGCACTTGCTTCTCAACCAATCTCTGATCAGGTTGTACTTTTCTTTTGCAGCTTTTTAGCTCCTACTGGGTTTTCCTTTATCATTTCAACAAAACTCACTGATACTGTTTTCACACATCTGCATTCCCAGTGCTTTATCTAAACCACCAGTGCAACATCATGTGACCTACTTTATTACAGTGAAAATGCCTGAGATTTTTTACTTCTCTTTACCCTACTTGGTTTTCCTTTTCACCCTGTGGTAAACTATTTTCAATCAGATCTCCTCTTCCCTTTACACTTAAGAATTTCTCTTTTTCACCCATTTCTATTCCTCAGATTAAAACTGATGTTGGAAGCCAAACTTTGATTTATGAATCAAGTCATAATCATCTGCCATTTCTGCTGCTAATCTTGCAGTTTTAACTCTTTGCTCTTCCATCTGAGTTCTTATGACTTCAGGAAGTGAATTTTTGAACTCCTCCAAACTAAATGTCTCTCTATGAGCATCAACTGTTTGACTTTTTTTCAATGCCTTTATTGAGCTATCAAAATTACTTTGTTTGATCCTTTCAAACTCTATGTATATTTGACCAGGTTCCCTCCTCAAATTCCTAAAATGTTGTTTGTAAAGTTCTGGTACTAGCTTGTATGCATTTAAAATGGCTTTTTTCACCTCCTCATAATCCCCAGATACCTCATCTGATAGTGATGCAAATACATCAATACTTCTATCTACCAACTTTGTTTGAATCAACGATACCCACATGGTTTCCGGCCATTTCAATTATTTAGCTACCTTTTCAAATGAAATGAGAAAGGTTTCTACATCCTTCTCGTCAAACTTAGACAATGTTTGTCCATATTTAAACAGATCCCTACCAGGTCTTTGGTTACGATGGAATTGATCCCATCGCTGTCCTACTCCCACCTTTCACCTCTATCTCTGCCATTTCAAATCGATTATGAGCTTTCAGTTCCAACCCCTGAAGTTCAAAACTCTCTCTTTCTCCTGTTAAGGCCATCCTTTCATTTTCTTTTTCCTCTACATTTACTCGTAATTCGAACTGTTTCACTCCCTTTTATGTTCAAGCTGTTTCACTTACAATTGAATTCTAGCCATTTCCAATGATTCCGATGGCATTTCTGGCCATCGGAAATGCCGACCTATTGCTTCAAATGTCTCCCCTTTTTGCACAGCAATGCTCAACTCCAACTCCAGCTTTTCTGCCAATTCCAAATACCTTGCCCTGCTCACTTTCTGTAAAATTCCCGAAGTGACTTCTTCCAAACGTAGGAAACTCTTAGTGACCGAAAGAGCCTTTATTTACTACACAAGGCACACTCTACTTAAACCAACTAAATTTAACATCTGTAAAGAGAACACCAAACTCACCACTTAATGCCTTTGAGTCCAATAATCCTAAATTCAACCTGCAATTACAGATTTTGATCCTGACAAGAGCCCCTTTTTTATATATAGTCTCAACTAACCCCCCTCAAAATATATTTAGAAGACAGTCTAGACCCTAACTTTTTCTTATTTTAAAAGATAAGTGTAAGAAGTTGTGTTCGGGATGCAAATCGATTGGTTAAACTACCAGGCTTGAAACAAAACACACTTTATTCATATACTCCAATTAGGATACAGGCAAAACCATAACAATCGAAATGCTTAACAAAATAGTATATTTATTAACCACTACTAATTAACTGTTCCAAAATCATGGCAAAGGCAAATTCAGTAAAATAGATTGTCTCACATGCAATTCTAGCAACAGGAAGAGAACCCCTGATTTTAGCTGTAACCAAAGGCAGGAATAACAGCTTCCACATCCAGCTTCAACACTCCTACAGCTGCTACTGAAGACTTAAACTAAACAAAAAAAATCTTGGTTCTGTGGGAGCTTGACCCCACCCATTCAGGTGGCTCCTACTGTTCCAACCTTTTAAAAAAACTCCAAGACCTTACAAATTGTTTACTTTCTTAGCTTTGGAGCAGACTGCTCAAACCTATATCTCAACCTATCTTCATTAAAAAAAACAGAAGAAAATACACCTCTTAAAGCCATAGTCCTATCACACTATCTAAAAACTTACGTTGCACATGTGGAGTGTGAAGTCCCCTGTTGCTAATAAAAATAAACTTTCTTGGAGCTTTGATGAGCTACAACCTCTGCTTACTGCTTCAGCTATGCTGAACTGGGAGCAATTGATGCAAGTTAGATAAGCAATAACTGGAAGAAATTTGCAATATTTCTATTTAATTGCTGCTAAGAAAATTTGCTGTCTCTTTCTACAAATTTTATATACATTCCACGTACGTCGCTTTTAGACCCTGATCTCATCAAACATGTCACTTTATTTTATCTATTGGGAGTTGAGAAAGAAAACCTTACAGAAAAGTTTGCAATTTTGATGTTGAACAAATAAATATTCAAACTAGTTTCAAGTGCCACAACCACTTCCGATTCTCAAGGTTTGTTCTAAGTTTAGTCTGCACTGTAAGGGAACGATCAGTCCTTATGACTAACTTTGACACAACTGTACAAAACTGGACAAACTAATTTACTATCTTTAGATAAAAGGAAACAGCCTGTTCAATTCTAAAAAAAATTGTTGAAAGAGGAAATCTTTTACTAATAGAAATTAACTGGGAAGTTACTATGGATGAAAGGGAACTGAAAAGTCTGACAATGATTTGCATGAAGTACTCTTGTCACAATGACCTTTGAGTTTTTTTCTTAGAACATAGAACAGTACAGCACAGGTCCTTTGGCCCTTGATGTTGTGCCGAACTTTTATCCTACTCTAAGATCAAACCAACCTACATACCCTTCATTTTACTATCATCCTTGTGCCAATTCAAGAGTCGCTAAAATGTCCTTAATATATCTGAATTTTGAACAACTTAACAATTAGTCTCGAGCTCTGGTGATCTGTCACATTGTTTAACCTCTCCTGCAAAACTTATTCCTAATTATGCTTATTATTCTTCCAGGGAAAGGAAACACATTGACTGGGAATATTCTGCATGTACCAATGAACTGATAAGATCTTTCACTGGCCCTGATAATGTTGAAGCAGCTTTGTCATTACTACACCATGCATTCTACGTAAAGTCAGAGAAGAGATGAGAAAGGTTGACAATGGAAGGAAAGCAATAAGCAGGCATGGAGTAAAAGTAATATAAGAGGCTTTATTGAATGAAGTTCGAGGACAGGAAACAGAGGAAATGAAAGACAATCAAAAAGGACACCAATTTTGGAATTGTTCATATGATAACACTGAAGTCTTTAGATGTGTAAAAACTTAAGTAGATTCAGGCTGCTATCGTTTAGAAGTCTGGAGCATAGATTTGGTGTTCACTATTAAAAATTTGAAAGCGCCAGGAGCAGCATCGGGGTAAACCAAACTGACATACTCTTCAAAAAGGCTACAGTAATACTTCTGTCCCTTAAATGAAGCATTGGAACAAGCCACTTAGTGCGTTATTGTTTAGGTACAGGGTGGCTAGGCTTCCCATCCCTGTGGAATACATGGCTGTGAAAAAAGAAGAAAGCTTTGTCTTTTTGACAAGTAATCAAATGATTTTGCAACTACAAATATTTTGGCATTTCCTTTATTAACTGTACTATATTTAAAACCCTTAAGAAAGCAGCATGCAACAACAGCTGTTTGACACAAAAATCTGCCAGTATTTTACATACGAGATTAAGATTGGTGTTTGATGTTAAGGTAAACAGATAATTGGAATTATAAAAGCAGCAGCAGAAAGTATTTCAATAGGCTGTTCTTAAACAGTATAGGTTCCATGTCCCATAACAAGATAGAAACAAATACACAGCAGTAGTAAAAGAGTTAGGATATGATAAAAAGCACAGTCAAAGCATGTTTCAAGAGGCTTTTAAAAATGAGAGAGAAAAATTCCAAGGGAACTTCAGGCAGCGATCATGTAGATAGAACAAGGACAGCTGATAGTTTTGCTGTTACTGGGAGAGGGAAGAGAAGGGGCTTCACAGGAGAATAATTGGGGAATTGAAAGTCACAGGTTTTGTGCCTTGGTACCATGGTGAATTTGGTGGTGGGGACATATAATCAGGTGGGGGGAGGTGAGAATGGGACAATTACCTTGCTGCCTTTATAACAAGAGTCTATGATGGGAATATTCATGAACAGCCTCCTGTCTCATTACCAATTATGGCTCCTAAGTGGGCAATTAGTGTTCATTTTAGGACTTCATCATCTGCCAATGTTATCAACCCAGTGGTGGATGGGGGCACGCTATGTAAGGGGCATGACACACAAACATGCGCAAGATTGATTATTCAAGGGCAGTTAGAAGTTTGGGTAGACTGCAGCATGAAAGCTCAACAAGAATACAAGGGAACTTAATCACTAGATCATAAAAAAGGATTTCTGACACAGTAGAGATAAGGACTGGCAGAAATAAGCAATGCTGTGGCAAGTGTAGCAGGCAATATTATAAGGCAGATAAAACTTATATTGTGAAGTTTGATTGCAGGTCAAATTGGAGAACGAGATTAAGCTTTAAACAGTGAAATCTAGACAACAGTTTGGGAAGGTGATGGAATTGAAAATAGTGATTGATAGTTTTAGATCAATTCAAGACAGGAACAACAAAGGCATTTAATACAGTTAACAGTTGGTTATTAGGCTTTGCTTCATCAATACTTTAGGTTATACTAGCAATCTTGACAGTACAGACATGTGGAATCAATCGATCATGAGGAAACAAAATGTATGTGCAACTGACAAAAGAATTGCCATCAACGAATCCCCCACTATCACCATCCTAGGGGGTTACCATTGACCAGAAATGAACTCAACCTGCCATATACATAATCATGGCTACTAGGTCAGCGGTTAGGAATCCTGAGGCAACAAACTTCCCTCCTGTCTTCCCAATGCCTGTCCATCATCTACAAGGCCTGAGTCAGGAACATGATGGTGCATACTCCATTTACTCTGAATGAGAGCAGCCCCTATGAAACTCAAGAAGCTCAGAACTATTCTGGACAAAGCATCCTGTTTGACTGGTACTCCAATCATCACCTTCACCATCCATTCATTTTACCACTGATAGTACTTTCTCCAGGGCAATTACAGATGGGCAATAAATCCTGGCCTTGCCAATATTGTTTCAACAAATTAAAAAAAGGATAAAACAATCACATTTTCGGATGCTGTAGACAAACGTGCAGGAGTGAAGGGAGAAGCCATTGCTGAGAGTTTCTTAGCCACATTAAGATTAGGTTAGCTAGAAGTAGAGTGAAGCATGGGTATTTCCATGATTAGACAACAGAGAAAACAATCAAAACGGCATTAATGAACAGACTTGATAGACAGGCAATGGAAGACTGGAAAGGATATATTTAACTGGATTTTGTCTTTTTGAAGTATTCAACAATTCCAGGTAATTCCCATTTGTTTGTAACAACTGTAAGCCATAATTTCCCATGCTGCAACAGTCAAATGTTTGAAGCACTCATATCAAATTTTCTTGATTAGACAGGTGCAGACTTACTTACATTCACTTACGAAAGGATGAATATTTTGAATTTAGGTGAGATCAACAAGGACTTGCACCAAAGTTAAAATTACAAAAGATAGTGAAAAAACTCCAACACTTAGACTCAAAGCAAGATTTGCGGGACTACAGAAAAGTGTAAACAACATGGGTGAGTGGAAATAATTAAAAATGACCAGATATAAATTACTATTTTTTAAAAAATTGAACTTTAAAAAGTTTACAATGAAGGCAAAGGTTACTTAATTTTAGGGGAGATGTTTGTAGCTAATATCCCTAGTTAGAAATAGCCCAAATATTTTGTCTACAAATTGCCTATTCAATTCCCCAGAATATCCATCATGGTAACATCAACTGAGATTGATAAATTATAGACAGATTTGAGCATTACTTTCACATCAACTCAGAAGTGCAACCTTAAAATTGGTAATCTCATTACAGTCAAGGGCATTTGACCTCCATCAATTATGAGCTGCAATAACGCTCACCACAGACAATAAATTCACTATGCAACTATTTTGCATATTTGTGAGAAAAACATTTTATATTCATGCTCAAATGCTTTGTATATACCTTTCAGATGAACTAACTATAAACTGAATATCAACACAAGGGTTTCAATGGCAATAATATACATACAATTGACAAAGCCACCACATAAAATACCCTTGCAATTTTAATTCCATAGATCAGTGAACATAAATGTTATTTGTTTCTCATTGCCAGATCACAAACATGCTGTATAAACTCAAATGCAATCTTAGAACTCTGTTTATCTATGACCTTTAATTAGAACTTAATTTTGCAGATCCAGGATATAGTTATTAAACTGCAGTGCCCATTCCAAGAGGTTGTGTTTATAGATTAAGGTGTTAGCCTAATTTTTGATTTCAGGATTTACTTGCCCTTCATTAATCTGTTCAAACGTTATGTTCGTATATAAACTGCAGGAAAGATCTTTAATAATGGTACTTTTGAATAAACAAAGGAAAACTAGGTTTGTTGTTAATTTGGTGCATAACTCACTCCTCAAAAAGGATTAAACTTGGTTTTGTGATCTACAAAATTTGAAAAGCCAAAGGAACATACAACACCACAAGATTTTCCTCTATTTCTTCTGTTAGATAACAGGTTCATAGTAAGCAAAACCGAGGATGTATTCAAGAGTAAAAGTTCTATTCTGTATATCTTTATTATATTGTAAATAGATTTTAATAAAATACTAATAGAAATACTCTTTGATTAAATGACCAAATGATTCTGTTATCAACATCATAAATGCTACAAAAGTAGTGCCAATACACTTAGCCAAGCTGCAGAACTGCAGGGAATACATGTACTGCACCATTATATCTTTCTGAACCAGAAACAAATTAACTCCTAATCAGAGTTCAGATAATTAAAGTCAACAAGCATTAAAATGAACTGCTAAACAAATGCAGGACTAAAATTCAGAGTTAAAAATATCTAAATGCTTTGTAGACATGTTTTTAACTTGTAACTTCAACTATTGGCTCAATGAAACTCTTTTTAACCATATACTTTGCTGGATATTTCTATTAATGTTTAACAGATGTGATATTTCTTACTTTCTTTTCCTTTCTCTTTATTCTTTAGCAGCATGAGTTTCTGTTCTCGGTGTTGTTTCTCCATCTCCTGCTCCTGACGATGCTGCTCTAGTTTACGCTGTTGTTCCAAAATTTCTTGTTGGTGCTTCAATGCAAGCAAGTCCTGCTGGTGCTTAAAAAACAAAAACAGGGAGAGTCACAGAGTCATACAGCACAGAAACAAACCCTTTGGTCCAACCAGTCCATGCCAAATCCAAACTAAACTTGTCCCATTTTCCTGTGCTTGGCCCATATCCCTTCAAACATTTCTTATTCACGTACTTATCCAAATATCTTTTAAATATTATAACTGTACCCGCATCCACGATTTCCTCAGGAAGTTTATTCCACGCATGAACACTCTCTGCGTAAAAAAGTTGCCTCTCATGTCTTAGATTAGATTAGATTCCTTATGTGTGGAAACAGGCCCCCCCTGGCCCAACCAGTCCTCTTTAAATCTTTCTCCCCTCACCTTAAAAATATGCCCAAACTCTTAAAATCCCCTATCCTAGGGAAAAGACTTCTGCCATTCACTTTATCTCCATCCATCATGTTTTAATAAACCTCTATAAGGTGACCCCTCAACCTCTTACATTCCAGAGAAAAAGGTCCCAACCTATCCTTATAACTCAAACTCTTCATTCCCGGTTACATCCTAGTAAATCTTCTCTGAACTTTCTCTAGCTTAATAATATCCTTCAGTAAGCGGTTTATGTTTACATTTCAATGATATAATAACTGATCTTTTCTCTACAGCACTAAATCTACTGTAACTACAAAATTTATGACAGTTTCTACATTACAACCAACAAGGTGAATTGGCCATGCTAAATTGTCCACAGAGTTAGGTGCATTAGTCAGAGGGAAATGGGTCTGGGTGAGTTACTCTTCGGAGGGTCAGTGTGGACTTGTTGGGCCGAAGGGCCTGTTTCCACACTGTAGGGAATCTAATCTAATCTAAACAAAAATCAAACTGTGTGATTTGTTTCAGGCATGCATCCTTCTGTAATATTCAAATCAGGGCTCTGTGAAGTACAGCTTATTTGCATCAAAATTTACATCAACTCAACAGTACTGAGTATGTCAGAAAAGAATAATGCCCACCTACAAGGTGGAAGTTAATTTCTTGCCATTTTTGGTTCCGTAACAGTGGATCATATACCATACTATCACACAATAAACCACAGGGAAAACAGGCAATGTTTTATTATATATCGACAAACTTGGTTGGTTGTCTCTACCCTGTTGCAAAACTGTCAATGGAGAGTATTCCATAGGTAGGGTAAATGGTGGTAAATTAAAGAAATGGTGGTGGTGAGAGGTTGTGACTTTGGATTGGCTTTGATGATATGGTTAGTTTTGCATCAGCTCTAACAAGAGTTTGATTTAGGCAACCATTGCTTAAAAATGACTTTCTTTTCGGTTCTCAGAGTGTAAACAGCGCTAACAAAGGTACGTTTATTATTTCTTCTTAGCTGTCTTGCATAGGTAGTCGTGAAACTTCTCTCAGAATGACTGAAGGTACTTCGGTCTAATGGTGGTAATCGGATGTTGTTGGGAGTACAGTTTTAAGATGGAGATCCAGTGATCATGAAGGAGGTGACATACATCCAACTGAGGATGATATGTAACTTGGAGGGAAATTTTCAAGTGTTGCCATGCTATCATTTTGCTGCTTGTTCTTTGCAATGGCAGAGTTTCTTGGCTATACAGTACTGTTGTTATCCTTTGGATAGCAGGTACTATAGCCACAGTAGCAGGTGTTATAGAAGATGTATACTGAATTTAGCCTGATTAATTAAATGGGCTGCTCTATCTTAGATAATGTTGAGCTTCCTGAAATATTCTGCAATGCTTTAATACAAGTTGTTGGTGGTCATTATGTTTACGACTGAGTGAAGAAATTGAGAAGGTTCACTGTACTAGGGCACATAACTATCACACAATAAACCACAGGGAAAACAGTCAATAAACTACTGTCTTGTCAAAACATTCATGATCTGTGATGTTACAAAGTGGGACCATTTAATTGTGACTCCATTCAATGAAACTCAGAAGTTACTATTATACGCTACTTTAAATTTTGAAGCAGAAAAGGGGAATACTGAATCATACATAATTTTCTAAATATGTTCTGCAAACGTAATTCTATAATTGAGGGTAGGATTGTCACATTGGGTCACAAGTCTAAAAACACATTTTGTTGACTTCCTTATATTTTTATTCTTATATTATTGTTTAACAATAAAAAGAAAACAAATATCTTAAACATCATAAAACACGTTTCAAAACTGGTGTTTTTCTAATATATAAATAGGAATATATGTTATAGCGAAAATACCATATACTATAGATTGCAAGTACACTCTTCTATTGTTTTAACACACTGTTAATTCAATTTCATTGTTACTGTGTAATGACGACAGATGGGAAAAACTAACTCCTTGCTGACAGTTAAATTAGTGTAAATTGAAACCACTCCAGATGTCTGTGGTTTAACTTTGGTGGTGATACTAGTTGAAGGTTTGGTATAATTTTCATTGCTTCCATTACACTTGGATGCTTATCATCACCACCTGTCACACCCATAAATGGCATTAACAGTTGCTCCCTGACAAGATAGAGATCAAAAAACGTAAACTGAAAATTCTCTTAAGAGAGGTGACCTTTACATATATTTTGAGCTTAAATAAATAAATGGGACAAAGTACTTTAGATAGAAATTTTCTTTAATTATCAGTTTAACTTGAATTACTATCAGTTGATGTATGGGCACAGATGGAGATTAATCAAATATAGTTTAAGAATAAAGGAGACCTCAAACACCATCTTCAGTTATCTTACTTGCATTCAGCTTTTTCTTCATTGATCCTGCTTTGTGCCTTTTGATCTGTCTCACACATATATATTGCATCTTTTTTGTCCTTTTCCCTATTATTACAGTTGGTCATATAATAGTTTTACATTTAAAAAAATCAACATTAAGCATCATAATTAAAAATCCTACATTATACAAGGTCAGCATACTAATACATTCTAGAGCAATATGATTTGGTCATGTTGTTGCTTATAAAAAATTAAATCAGTACCCTTGTGTTGTGACGTTTTGAATAAAATGCAAGTTTTAATTATTGTGGGATAGTTGGCATTGTGCTGGAACATGGACTGCATTAACTTAAGAAGGCAGCTCACTAGGATCTTCTCATGGACAATTAGAGGTGACAAAAAGGTTGACCTTGCCAGTGATGATCACATCCCATGAACAGATATAAAAACATAAGTAATGAGTCTAGAAGCATGGTTAATACATAAACATTAACCTACCTTCCCTTTTTAAGGCTACTTCTTGGTGTACTTTCAGAGTGCAAGAGTTTAATATAAAATTCTGAAGAGAATTTCAGACCAATATTCCTACTAAAAGTTTATCTAGATTGATAGCTGCTTAGCTTCTCTGCATAACAATCTTTCCAGCTTGCCAGATTCTTTATATCCTCTTTAGCAAGGTTCTAGAAGTCTGAAGAATCACTAATGTTGTTTAAGGATGGCAACTGGGATGATCTAGGAAACTGCAGGCCTTATATCATTGGGAGGGAAATTTCTGAAGATTCTCAGGTACAGGATTTACCTCAGAATGAATTTCTTAGAGATAGTCAGCATGGCTTTGTGCGAGGAAGTCTTGCCACACAAATTTTATTGAGGCATTTGAGGAAGTAATGAAGATGATTGACGATGAAAGGGCAATGGATGTTGTCTACTTATTAAAGCTCGGACTTCAGTGAAGGATTTGACAAGGTCCTTTATGGTAGGATGGTCAGAAGATTAAGTCTCACAGGATCCATGATGAGTTGGTAAGTTGGCTACAAAATTGGCTCATCCATAGAGACAAAGGGTAGTTGTAGAGAGGTAATGTCTGACTTGAGGTCTGTCCCCAGTGATTTCCCACAAAGATTAGTGCCGGACCACTATTATTTGCGATGTATGTAAATGATTTAGATGAAAATGTTGCAGACTGATCATTAAGTTTGCAGACAACACGAAAATTGGTAGATTTGTGGAGTGAGGAAGGATATCAAATGATGCAGCAGAATATAAATCAGCTGGAAAGTTGGGTGGAGAAATGGCCGATGGAGTTTAATCCGGACAAATGTGAGGTGATGTTCTTTGGGAAGTTAAATACAAGAGGAAATATACAGTAAATAGCAGAAGCATTAAGAACGTGATATCAAGAGGAATCTTGGGGTCCAAGCCCATAATTTCCTAAAAGTGGCAACACAAGTGAATAAGATGGCAAAGGCGGTGTATGGCATACTCACCTTCATTGGATAGGGCATTGAGTATAAAAGTTGGCACATCATTTTCCAGCTGTATAAGACTTTAGTTAGACCACATTTGGAGTAGTGTGCACTTCTGGTCCCCACACTATAGGAAGGATGTGGAGGCTTTGGAGAGGATTCACAAGAGGTTTACCAGGGTGTCGGCCTGGATTTGAGTGTATTAGCCATAAGGAGAAATTGGACAAAGTTGGATTTTTTTCACTAGAGTGTCAGAAACTGAAGAGCAATCTGATAGAAAAATATGAAATTATGGATAGGATGGACAGTGAGACTCTTTTTCCTCGGGTGGAAATGTCAAATACAAAGAGATATAGGTTTTAAGGTGAGGGGGAAAGTTTAAGGCAGATGTAAGACCATAAGACATAGGAATGGAAGTAAGGCCATTCGGCCCATCGAGTCCACTCTGCCATTCAATCATGGCTGATGGGCGTTTCAACTCCACTTACCAGCATTCTCCCCGTAGCCCTTAATTCCTCGTGACATCAAGAATCTATCAATCTCTGCCTTGAAGACATTTAGCGTCCCGGCCTCCACTGCACTCTGCGGCAATGAATTCCACAGGCCCACCACTCTCTGGCTGAAGAAATGTCTCTGCATTTCTGTTCTGAATTGACCCCGTCTAATTCTAAGGCTGTGTCCATGGGTCCTAGTCTCCTCGCCTAACGGAAACAATTTCCTAGCGTCCTCCCTTTCCAAGCCATGTATTATTTTGTAAATTTCTCCCCTTAATCTTCTAAACTCCAATGAATACAATCCCAGGATCCTCAGCCGTTCCTCGTATGTTAGACCAACCATTCCAGGGATCATCCGTGTGAATCTCCGCTGGACACGTTCCAGTGCCAGTATGTCTTTCCTGAGGTGTGGGGTCCAAAACTGGACACAGTACTCCAAATGGGGCCTAACCAGAGCTTTATAAAGTCTCAGTAGCAGGCAAGTGCCAGGCAAGTGTTTTTTTTCAAACAGTGAGTGGTAGGTGCCTGTAGAGCACTACCAGGAAAAATGATGCTCATTCATCAGGTGAACTTACCTTGTGTTGTGAGACTGACTTTGTCCACCTCAATCTAACACTGGCATCTCCAGATCAGCGAAGGTGATGGAAGCAGATAAGATAGCAAGGTTGAAGAGGCAATTTGACAGACATGTGAACAGGCAGGGAAGAGAGGGATCCTGACCATATGCAGATAGATGTGATTAATTTAAAATGGCATCATGGTCCGTGAAGACATAGTGGGCCAAGAGGCCTATTCCTGTGCTGTACTACTTTGTTCCTACGTTCTATGATTGTCACAAAGTGAAAACAAAATAACTGAATTGCCACTGCTTTACAAATTTTATAAAAAATACTGTTTAATTGAAACATATTAGTGCTAATTCAAAAATATCTTGTCAGGTCAGCAGTTTGACAGTTCAGAGGTATCAAGTGTCCAAAAAGTGGTAGAGATAGAGCTGTGCCACATTGGCATACATTCGGAACCTATTGCATTTCTGGATGATATAAGTGAACAGCATATGAATGGGAAATATAAGGGAACCAAGGATCAATCTTTGCAGGACTCCAGGTAAGAGTGGGCAAAGAAGCAATTGCAAATGATTCTCTACAGTTATTGAATTTCTAAAATGTCAATTAATTTCAATTATTTATGATTTAATTTTTGTATTTCAAACTCTTAATTTCCTTCTCCATCCACTCTCATCTCCAGTAACTGCAAGAAGTTCATAGATTTCTTTATCCATGTTCAAGATGATTCATTCAGCTGTCAATCCATTACCTTGCCTCCTGTACCTACAGGGTCAAACGTTCTCTAAGGCCTCAAACTGATCTTGAATCTTTATTTCATTTCTCTCCCATCTCTTTTGCCCTCTCTCATTTTGGCCAGGAGTCCTGCTCTGAACAAACTTATATCACCCCAATAAACTACCTACCATCTCATCTCCAATATCTCTTTCTGCTACAAAGTTCTTGAATGTATTACTGTCTCCCAAATGTACTCAGATCTTTCCCAGAACTCCCTGCATGATTTCTGCAGAACCAGAATGGTGGCAGAAGATTTGGGAGAGGCGAATATAGGCTTACAGAGCCAGAAGATTTGTCAAAATTACTGGCCAACTATTTGCACGATGATGTCCAGAGTGGGGCAGAAAGCAATACACAACCATAGGAAAACAGCAGTAAATAGGGTCAAAGAGAGGGAAAAAGTGCTATCAGGAAAACTTAATGCTCCCTTATTTGAATGCACATCATATTTGGAATAAAGTAGATTATTTAACCACGTAAATACAGATTAACGGGTATGGTCTTATAGCCATTAAGGAGGCATGGTTACAAGGAGGTCAAAGCTGGAAATTAAATATTTGGGGTTTTGTGACTTTTCAAAACATCAGGCAGGATGGAAAGGCTGGTGCAGTAGCATTGGTGGTGCAGGTTAGTTTAGTACGACGGCAAGAAATGATCCTGAATCAGAAGAGTTCATAATTCATAAGGCAAGAAGTAAAAAAAGAAAGAAGACAATGGAAGGAGTAAGACAACAGGCTCTCCAACAGTAGCTAAATGGTGGGACTGAGAATAAATCAGGAGATAATGAGAGCATGTAACAATCATTGGTGATTTTAGTTTTCACGTAGAATGGGACAGTCGGATTGGCAGAGGAAATTACGAGGAAGAATTCCTTGGGGCACTTGGGACAGGGTCATGGAACAACATATTGTGCACCCAGCAAAGGATCAGGCTGTTTTGGACTGGTCATGTGTAATGAAACAAGTTTAATAAATGAGTAAAAGATCCTCTCGGAAACGGTGACCATACCATGGGATAATTTAGCATTTACTGGAGATGGAGGAACTTGGTTTGGAAGCAACTGTGCTAAGCTTAAATAAGGGTAATTACAAAAAAAATGAGAGCAGATCTGGCTGGAGTGATCTGGGGAAGGAGTTTAGCAGCAAAAAATGGTTGAAGACCATTTAAGAAATGCTAAGTAGTCTGTTATTGCAAAATGGTAAAGTCTATTATAAAGGAAGTAGAGTATATAGAAATACATAATATGATCAAGCAGAGTTAGCATGGCTTCATGAAGGGGAAATCTGACCCTAATTTTGTATCATACTGAATTTATATAGAAAATCCTACATCTGAGAAACTACAGAACATTTCATTGGAACTAAGTTGTTCTAATTTAAAAAAGAATGTTCACTAATATGTCTACAGCATTCCCATTGTCACCCTGTGTAAAACTAACAAATCGTTGAAAAAAATGAAAAGAGGAGGAAATCCAGTTATTTGGTTTTTCTGACATTGAAGGTTATGGTGTACAAGAAAGCTACTGTCTAGCTAAGGAAACCTTTAGTCAGAATAATTGGAGTTCAACTGACTTCAATGGTTGGATTTAAAAGAGGTTGAGGTCCAGATGAGATTTGATCAAGTGTGCACCTTCGCACTGCCAATCTCTAAGCAATTTCCCACCATAATTCCAAATGAATGCGAAAGGCTTGCTTTGACTGAGATAGACTGCCACCAACAAGCAATAGGTGGCCAAATGAGGCTGGTCAGAATATAATTCAGTCAACTTTTAAGACCCTAGTTACACATTGACTGGACTAATCAGCAATGCAGACTATACATGGTGACCTGGAGAACATCAGAGAGGTAAGTGGCGAGGAGGTGGTTCAAATGAAGGACCATTTCCCATCTTTCAGCTCTACAACTGCTACTATGCTACCAGGACAGAGCTGGCCTTGCCCTGGAACAGTTGCCCCTCCTCAATCAAACCTAGGGAACTTACCATCTTGAAAAAATAAAACTAACTTAACTTCCCGTGTCCCTTGCTGGTTGCACACTCACACTATCAGTTCCCACCAGTCCACTGTGATCGATCAGATGGAAAGCCTGGACTTTAAATGGCTGGTACATTAAAAATTGCAGCGAGGTCGAGATCCAGAACTGGTCCCAACGTTCTGTTGCAATTCTGGATTAAATATTCAGCATGTAGCTGATGGACATCATTTCCCACTGCAGATACAGAAGTGTGTTGGGCTACTATTTAATTATCACATGTACTTCAAGCGCAAGACTGTTCTACATTTTCTTTTAAAAGTGTCTGCCCTATACAAAAATAAAGAACCAAAATAATAATTTTCAATTCACAGCATCAAGACCACTCATGGTCATTGTGGTATTATCATAATACACCTTTAACTCTGCAGTAATGTTCATCTTTATAGCCATACTGTGTTAAAAGAACAGGAAGTCATTATTACAGTTCTGTTTCCTTAAAATAGACTCAGATTGTTCGATATGTCATTCCCATCGCTTCAACGGTAAAACTTATCTTTTGATAATTCTTTTGTACATCTGTTCTGATATCTCATTTTGTGGTTCTGCCTTTTTATTCATATTGCTCATAAGCACCTTGAGACATTTTATATAATAACTCCATTTAATGTTGTAAGGAACACAAGATTCTGTTAGAAATAATCTATGACAATAGCTGAAATCAGAGTACCAAATTAACTACACCTTTATAGTTGAGTTCAGAACACATACACCATTACAATAAAAAGATCAAAGGTCCAGCTTGAATTGGTTAGTGTGGTTTTAATATCTTGGATTACCTTTATGTGCTCTTGCAGTTGGGCTTCATGTTGTCGTGAGAGCTGCTCATGTTGTCTCTGAAATTCTGCTATTAGAAGCTGACGTTGGATTTGCTGTTTTTGTTTCAGAGCAATGAGTTCTTGTTGTAGTTGCTGTTCTCGTACATTGGGGTCAGCAGCTGGCACTGGAAATTGATGGTCAAGGCGAAGATCCATTGGTGTACTGGGCTGGACTTGAGAAGGCAATGCTGTGCTTATATCAACTATAAATAAAAAATACAATATAATTAAAAATATTGGAATGCGATGCTGATTTTATCAGCTCCAGAATCATAAAGAAACACACCCACAAATTCAAAATCTCTACTGCTGCAGGTATAGGTACTGTCCAGTTTACACAATCTCCATTGTAAACAGATAAATACAATTGACTTCCTTGATATTCCGGAGTGCCTCTGGTTTTGAGAGTATGCCAGCAAGCAGTACGGTAAATCACAGGGCAGAATACGAACAGGAATACAAAACTAGTTCACTCTGGAACTGGACTCTAGTGAATTTTACACAAGGTAAATTTGTAAATGAGTTTGTTTGGATAAACTGAAGAAAGATTGACATTCATGCACACATTTGGGTTGTGCAGAAGCAGTCTGTCTATTTTGGGGGAGGACTGTTTAGACATTTCTATGTGACAGAAACAAAATGCAGTGAGACTGAAAAGACTAGGAAATTCTTGTGAATGAAGTTAATCAGAAAATAATTTAATCTCTAGAGTGTTCCAATCTACCTTACTGAAGACTTCAATCTTTCCAATAACTATTTCCTCAGGTAATTTGTTTTCATCTTCATTGAAATCTAAAAACTTTTCTTCCATTCCGAGAAGGTTTCATTACATTGTAAATCAGCAAATGTAATTCTCTAATTCAAAGAGGGAGGGAAACAAAGCTGGTGCTACAAGTTCGATAGGCTAGCATCTGCTACAGGGAAATGTTAGAAGCTAATACAAAAGACATTATAACAGGGTATTTCAAAAACTTCACTGTATTCAGGCAGAGTGAACATGGTACTGTGAAAAGGAAATCATGTTTAACTTTCTAGAGTTCTTTGAAGTAGTAACATGCTGTGGACAAAGTGAAAATGATAGATGTACTGTATTTATACTTCAATTAAGGCATTTGATAGGAGCTGCAAAGTTTATTGTGGAAACGAAATACTCATTGTGCAGGGAGTAACATATTGATAGGAACAGAAAATTGACTAGCTAATCAGGACCATTAGGTATAAATGGGTCATTTTCTGGCTAACAAGATGTAACGAGTGAGTGGCGTGCTACAAGGCTTTTTACAATTAATATAAACGACTTGGATGAAGGGACCAAAATGATGGGTGCTAAATTTGCTGATGAACCAAAGATAGATAAGAAAGTAAGTCATAAAGAGATCATAAGAAGGCTACAAAAATGGGCTAAGATCTGTCAAATGGGTGAGAATGTGGAAAAATATGAAGTTATCCTTTTTTTTAATTCATTCACTTGTAGGCCAGATCAGGTAAGGATAGCAAACTTTCTTCCCAAAGGCTATTTTCAGTAGGGACAATAAAAAACATTTTTTAAATGGTCAGAGGGATCTCAATGTCTCAGTCCTTGGATTGCAGAAGGTTAGCAAATAAATCAATTAATTAAGAAAGCTAACAATATTATTTATTACAAGAGGAAGGAATTCCAAAAATATATGCAAAAAGAGGTTCTGCTTCAATACACAGGGATTTGGTGAGACCACATCTGGAGTACTGTGCACAATTTGATTCAACGTGGTCTTCTTAAACAAGGAAATATATCATTGTATTTAAGGTGGGTTATTAGACTAATGCTTCAAATAGACAGGTATCTTATGAGTAAGGTTGGATTGACGAGGCTTGTAGCTAGAGTTTGGAAAATGAAGAGGCAACTTGATTGAAACAAGATGGTCCTAAGGGGATTTGACAAAGTAGTTGTGGAAAAAATGTTTTCTCCTCTGGAGCTTCTAGAACAAGAGGTCACAATTGATAAAACAAGGGGCCACCCATTTAAGAGATGAGAAATCTTCCCACAGAAGCTGTAAAAGGTGGTGGTAGCAGATTCCTTGAAGGTTTAAGGCAGAAGATGATAGATGTTTGACAAGTTGGGTGATGAGTTTCATGGGTAGACAAAAATGTAGAGTAAATAGATCAGCCATGATCTTCATGAATAGCAGAGCAACTCTTGGGCCGAGGGGTTAATGTCTACTTCTATTTCATATGATCAAAACCTCACAACAACAGTGACAACAGAATAGTTAATTATTGCTGAAAGAGTATTAAAAATAATATTGCCACTAATTAGATATACAGAAACATTGAATGTTCTTAAGATGTTAATGTGGAAATGACAGATGATGCAAATTTGATATCCAACTGGATCTCAAAATTGAAAGTCTATTAAAAAAAAGTTTCAGTAGAGAACAACTCAGCTCTGTTTAAATCTTGCAAGAAAAATTGCACTGTGGACGTGAAATGATAACAAAGTGCAGGAGAAACTCAGTAAGTCTCACAGCATCTTTAGAGAGAAGAACTGACTTATGGTTCGAGGCCAATAGCCCTTTATCAGAAATCAAGAAAAAAAATTGGATAGTAGGAAACAGTGGATGGACTGCTACAATGCAATCATGTTGACTTGAGGAATGTTAGCATTATGTATGGTTAAAACATCCTTGATAATCAGACAATTTATCTTTATCATGTTAATGTGGTGGGGACGGGTGTACTTACCACATTTAAAAGGCATCTGGATAGGCACAAAAATAAGAAGGATTTAAAAGGATATAGGTTAAATGCTGGCAAATGGAACTATGTAAAAATAGGATGTCTAGTCCACACGGGTGAGTTGGACTGAGGGTCTGTTTCCTTGCTGTATTGTGGAGGTGCTGGTGTTGGACTGTGGGGGGATAAAGTCAAAACTCATACAACACCGGATTATAGTCTAACACGTTTATTTGAAACCACAAGCAATCGGTGTCCCTGTTCCTTCCTCAGGCATCTCGTGAGAGAGAATACATCAGACACAGAATTTATAGTAAAAGATCAAAGGATTATTTCAAATATACCTGTTGGATTATAACCTGGTGTTGTGTGATTTTTTTTTACTCTGTCCATTCTGATTGACTCTATGACAATTGAGAAAGATTTTTGATCTCTCTCAAGGAAGTTGAAAGTTATTGGGTGGGGGACAGGAAAGTGGAGTTCAGGTCACAGTCATATCTGACATGACCATGGGGAACTTGAATAGAGAAATGGTATACTTCTGACCCTTTATTTATGATTTTAAGGGGACTCAAATCTGTTCGACACAGAGGAAGGCAATTTTTAAAAACAACCATTAACAACAAATCTAATTTCTGAGGAAAACAACATTTCAGTCTTACAAATATATATTGAGTGCATTTACTAGAAAATGTACAGAACAACTCTACATACATTTATCAATGGATTAAGAATGAGATCGTTATTATTCAAAGATATTCAAATTGTTGAACACAAGATAATCGCACACTAACCAAGGTTAAGAAAGCAATTCAATTCTTTGAATTTGCATTTGAAGCATAATTAATGTCAAGAAAAAAATGTTTGACCTTTTAAGGTTCATATATGACTCAATACAATTGAAGATCTTCCATTCCCTTAATGGAACAAAGTACGTTGAAGAGAATCTGCCACTGTTGAAAATACTAGTACGGTGGAGATTGTTGTGGGATAAAGAGAACTGCTTACATTTATGCCCATTTCATATGTTGTTTAATTGTAAAATTTGTTTATTTGTAACATCTTCTTTCACTATTGATTCTCATTCCAATGAACTGTTAGGAGGAAGAGCAGAGGTACTGACAAGGAAATTTCTTTTTAAATGGAAATATACACATGTCCTATGGCATGACTATTCCAAGGGGGCATTCTAACACTTGGTGGGTTAACCAAAACATGCAGTTGCATTCAGATAGCATCTGAGCATTCTTGGGCTTGGGACAAGGTAAGCAATAGTAGATCATGGGATTGTTAACCATAAGCTTGCTGTCTTTATTCAGTATGCATGTCAAGTCATTTCAAATACGAAACTCAGTGAAATTTTATCATCACCAAAATGTATGTGTTCTTGTTTGTGGTGGTGGTTAGGGTGGGGGATCCATTATTGACTCTTTAAGCAGCCCAGGAATAAGTGCAATCTCCCACCATAAAATCATTCCTAGGATGTGGATAATGCTAAGCAGGAAGCATTTACTGGCCATTTATTGAGCACATTCAGAGTCAAGTGTTTGATTCTTCTGTGGGCTAAAACTACATGTATTTCTCTTCTTAAGAGGCTATTAGTCAACTTTTGTTTTTACAGCAACCAGCACTCTCCAGTATTTTTTCCTGTCTATCCATAATTTAGTGAAGTTGCAATCTCTTGGTTCTTCATCTGGTATCAAAATCACTGCACAACTATCACCATAAACATTCTGTTTCACTATATGCTCGAGGGGAATAGTTTATTTTACAATATAGGAACAGGGCTCATGCTTTACCACATTATTCCACAGATTCTGTGGGCACTTAGACGGCAAATTGCAATCATCAATCTAAGCAGCTCAGCTGCCTCCACAGGGCACCCAGGATCTGTGCGAGTACAGTATGTAGCAGCAATACCCCTCAATCAGACTCAAGAAACCTTATTAAGCCAAAGATGGCCAAATCTCTGCGCAAGCACTCTTGACACTTTAAAAATCTGAAATCTGGCCTTAAGCCATCTTCAAATCTCCTAAATTTATTTAGGTTTTAAAAGAATTGGTAAAGTGGTAAACAGCTTAACCTAAAGAGGCAATTAGCCATTCAAATATTTAATGATGCTGGCAGATTCTGATTTCATTTGGTTTTTGGGTTTAATAACAACAGAACGGCACGGTGGCTCAGTGGTTAGCAGTACTGCTTCACAGCACCAGGGTCCCAGGTTCAATTCTAGCCTCAGGTGACTGTCTGTGGAGTTTGCATGTTCTCCCCGTGTCTGCATGGGTTTCCTCCAGGTGCTCCGGTTTCCTTCCACCGTCACAAAGATGTGTAGGCCAGGTGAATTGGCCATGCTAAATTGCCCATAGTGTTAGGTGCATTAGTCAGAGGGAAATGGGTCTGGGTGGGCTACTCTTTGGAGGGTCAGTGCGGACTTGGTGGGCCGAAGAATCTAATCTAAACGTTTGTGGTGAGGTCCAAAACAATGGGCTTTTTTAATCTTTCATCATTGAACTGGAGAGAACTTGACTCATTTGGTATGGAATGTCAACAAACAGTGTGACAATTTAAACACAATGGAGAAGTCGATAAAGTGTGGCACAGGAAAAAGCACAGCAAGTCAGGCAACACCTGAGGAGCAACACAATTGACATTTTGGGATTAACTTTCATCAGGACTGGGGAGAGGAAGGAGGGCTGGGAAATAAATGGAGGAGGGTTGGGGCTGGGGGAAATAGGTGGGCAAAGATAGGAGGTGATTGTGATAAATTGCTGGGAAGCGTGAAGTGGATAGGTAGGAAGAAAGATGCACAGGTAGGTCAGGTCAAGAGGGTGGAGCTGAGTCAGAGGGTTGGATGTGGGATAGGGTGGGTGGAGGTGGGAGGAGGTGAGATTGTAAACTGGTGAATTCAAGGTTTAGTCCATGTGGTTGTAGGCTACCGAGGCAGAAGACAATGTGTTCCTCCTCTAGTTTAGGCAGAGGAGGGGACCCAGAATAAACATGCCATTGGGGGGAACTGGGAGGGGGAGTTGAAATGGATGGCTTTAGGAAGGTGGGGTTGGTAAGTACATACAGACCAGAGATGTTCCTGAAATGTTCCAGAAGTTTGCGCTAAGTCTCTTTGATGTAGAGGAGACCACTTCGAAAGCAACGGATGCAGTAAATGAGGTTTGAGGAAATGCAAGTAAATCTGCTGGATTTGGAATGATCCTTTGGGGCCTTGGATAGAGGTGAGGGGGGAGGTGTGGGCGCAGGGTTTGTGCCTCTTATGGCAGCAGAGAAAGGTGCCAAGTGTGAAGAGGGATTTGGTGGGGAGTGTGGACCGAATGAGAGAAGCATGGAGGGCACGGTCCCTATGGAATGAAGATAGGGGTTGGGAGGGAAATCAAGGTGAAGAAGTCAAAGAAAAATGATGGTAAAGTGGAGTTGAGTGATGTCAGTATACAAGTGAAAACCAAGATGTATTTTCCAAATGATGCTATCAAACAACAAATAAGAGGAGCACAAGGATAGATCCTTAAGAGGAGCAGGAGGAGAAGCCCTTGCAGAAGACTTTCTGGCTGGAACCAGACGAATGCAGTCCCATCTAGTTGGATAACAGTGGAGAAGGTCAATTAGAGTCATAGAGATGTACAGCGCGGAAACAGACCCTTCGGTCCAACCCGTCCGTGCCGACCAGATATCCCAACCCAATCTAGTACCACCTGCCAGTACCCGGCCCATATCCCTCCAAACCCTTCCTATTTATATAGCTATCCAGTTGCCTTTTAAATGTTGTAATTGTACCAGCCTCCACCACTTCCTCTGGCAGCTCATTCCACACATGTAACACTCTCTCCGTGAAAAGGGTGCCCTTTAGGTCTCTTTTATATCTTTTCTCTTTCACCCTAAACCTATGCCCTCTAGTTCTGGAATCCCCAACCCAGTGAAAAGTCTTTGTTTATTTATCCTATCCATGCCCCTCATGACTTTATCAACATCTGTAAGGTCACCCTCCGATGCTCCCAGGAAAACAGCCGTAGCCTGTAACCTCTCCTTATAGCTCAAATCCTCCAACCCTGGCAACATCCTCGTAAACCTTTTCTGAACCCTTTCAAGTTTAACATCATCTTTGCGATAGGAAGACGACCAGAACTGCACACAATATTCCAACAGTGGCCTAACCAATGTCCTGTACAGCCGCAACATGACCTCCCAACTCCTGTACTCAACACTCTGACCAATAAAGGAAAGCATACCAAACGGCCTTCTTCACTAGGAGAAAGTGAGGACTGCAGATGCTGGAGACCAGAGTTGAAAAATTGGTGCTGGAAAAACATTTCACTATCCTATCTATCTGCGATTCCACTTTCAAGGAGCTATGAACCTGCACTCCAAGGTCTCTTTGCTCAGCAACACTCCCTAGGACCTTACCATTAAGTATATAAATTCTGCTAAGTTTTGCTTTTCCAAAATGCAGCACTTCAATTTATCTAAATTAAACTCCATCTGCCACTCCTCAGCCCATTGGCCAATCTGGTCAAGATCTTGTTGTAATCTGAGGTAACCTTCTTCGCTGTCCACTACACCTCCAATTTTAGTGTCAGCTGCAAACTTATTAACTCTACCTCTTATACTCACATCCAAATCATTTACATAAATGATGAAAAGTAGAGGACCCAGCACCGACTCTTGTGGCCCTCCACTGGTCACAGGCCTCCAGTCTGAAAACAACCCTCCACCACCACCCTCTGTCTTCTACCTTCGAGCCAGTTCTGTATCCAAATGGCTAGCTCTCCCTGTATTCCATGAGATCTAACCTTGCTCACCAGTCTCCCATAGGGAACCTTGTCAAACACCTTACTGAAGTTCATATAGATCACATCTACTGCTCTGCCCTCACGATCCTCTTTGTTACTTCTACAAAAACTCAATCTTTTGTGAGACATGATTTCCCATGCATAAAGCCTTGCCTTTCCAAACGCACGTATATCCCTTTCCCTCATGATTCCCTCCAACAACGTGCCCACCACTGATGTCAGGCTCACTGATCTATAGTTTCCTGGCTTGTCCTTACCACCCTTCTTAAACAGTGGCACCACGTTAGCCAACCTCCAGTCTTCTGGCACCTCACCTGTGACTACTGATGAAAAAAATCTCAGTAAGAGGCCCAGCAAATCACTTCCCTAGCTTCCTGCAGAGTTCTAGGGTACACCTGATCAGGTCCTGGGGATTTATATTTTATGCGCAACATCCAGCACTTCCTCTTCTGTAATATGAACATTGACCAACTTAGCAATGGCTGCCAATGATCTACCCATATTGGATTCTTTAGCACCACAAAAACAAGCAATACTCCTTCAAATTTCGAGGCTCCAGCCTATACCAAAAGTTATTTTTTTAAAATCTTGCATACTCATGGAATTTTACACCAGAAATGACATGCATTCCTTTCGTAGTTAATTATGGCACAATTTGTATTTAAGACAATTTAGGAACTTTTTTAGGGTTGCAGATAAACAGATTTGATTTTGAAACATAAATGCTTGACATTTGGAAATTTTTACATGATACTGCCATTAGACAGTAATACAGATTTGCTGAAACATAAAACATTTAAAAAAATAATATTCACTGATGACACCTGGTAAAAATGCACTTAATAGGCAGTAGAGATTCAAATCCTTTACCTACGTAATGCATGTTGTAAGAAGATCAGTACAGATATTCAACTCGGCACAATCAAATTTACAAAAGTTGTAAAATCATGGCATGGCATTCATCCACAAACTCCATCAACAAACACATCGACCTGGACCCAATATACCAACCACTACAGCGGACAGCTGAAACTGACAACCGGAAGCGGCAAGGACAGACCACTATAAATACCGGAAGAAACATCAAAGAAGCGCTTCGCAGGAGGCTCCAAAGCACTGATGATGTCTCCTAGCCAGGGGACGAAACGTTTGCAACAAAAACTTCCAGCTCGGCGAACAGAACCACAACAACGAGCAGCCGAGCTACAAATCTTCGCACAAACTTTGTTGTAAAATCAGCTGTCTAAATATAAAAATGACTGAACTAAAATGAAAAAAAAAGAAAAGACAATCCAGTATATCCCGCCAAAGACTTGAATGATTTTTTTAAAAAAGTGTATGGAATCTTTGTGCGATAACACCTGTTTTCTATTTCCACTTGCTATTTTGTCATCAGTTTCACAAAAATAAACAGGATGTGGACTACAAAGGACCAATGTACTGAGAATTCAAAATCAGCCTCCCAGAACAAAGAATTTATCATTACATACTGAACAAATGAGTGCTTTCACAAACAACAGAAATATTTTTCATGAAAATGTGGCTATATCACTGCTGGAATAGTTTTATAACCTAAATGCTCATGATCAATTTCCCCTCTAACACACATGAAGAGTGCCACCCTATACTGTTACCAAATCATTCTGATGACAGTAACTTAACATATAAAACTCTGAACAGTAATGCACATTTCAAAATTCAGTCAAATGTCAGTGATTTCAGAGCACATACTATATCAGAAATATGTTGGATTCACAATGTACAATCTCAACTGTTATGCAGACTTTCGAGAGAGGATATTTGCCCATTCGTGCCTATTTGCAATTAGCTATTGCAGCAGTCTGCAGTGTTAAGTGCCCTGTTTGGAAATGATCCATCAAGGCTAAACCACCCAAAAACATTTTTCCTTATGGGCGACTAAAAGAACAGAAAAGAGGATGAGGGAAAATATGCAGGGGATATAGATTTTCCTACCCTAATTGAATTGAAGTTTGCAAACATTAGATTAAAATGCAAGATCCTCTTTAATAATTATTGCATGTGAATATCTGAATGCTTGCTGCGATTTAGAAGCACTGGTCAATTTCTCGCACATGACATTAGAATCCTTATGCTACACATAATGAACTAGTTAAAGCATCCAATAACTTTGGAACAGCAACTCTCCACTTCAATGGAATTAGATAGTGAGATCTTGTGGCAGCATTCCTACATTTGAGCTAGATCTGGGTTCAACTCCTATGCTGAAATTTCATGGGAGGATCTTTGATACTAGGTTTCTACAGGCTGATATACAGACTGGGAAACATTCAGACATCGAACCCAAATCCAGTGTGGAGGTGTGCAATGTACGGTTGCTGACATTTACCCAGATACGGCAGGCAAGGGAAAAATTGGTGCCAAGCTTGTTGGGTAGAATTCTGAACATCTTACCGAATGGAGTAGGGCACAGATGAAAGTTCCTGTTCTGCCAGGGCCAGCAGTGGAGGCCAGGTGTACAGACAATGCCAGCCTGGTCCAAGGTTAATGCGCAGATTAAAACAGTCTCAGCTATTTGGAAGAATGCACAGCACTGCAGGAAGAAAGTCAACATCTTTCTCCACTCTGATAGCCTAAGAGCCACCATCTTCTTTCCAATACTTCACACTCACTCTATTTGCTATTCTAACCAGTTCCCACCTAGGCTCATTGATACAAACTGGCATATTTTTAAAGATGATATATACATTCACTTAGATGGGAAGTGTCAATATTGCAGAATGGATATCTTTCTTACTTTTGTGAAGGATTAACAACTGTGGAAATCATATACCAAGTTCTTTTTTGCTGTAGCTGTATTATTGTTCCAGTATACCAATGGTTCTGGTGGTTTTTATCTCTCCTCATACACTCTCACTAGTGTCTGCAACATCTTTCCCACTACCCCAACCTCCAACACATTGACCTTGCGTGCCTTCTGTGCTGCCTACTCACTTGCTCAAGACCTTTCCTACCTACACCAACAGTAACAACTGTGCCACTTACATCTGTCGTCCTTAATACCTATCGTGTTCCATGACTAATGCAGCCCATAATATGGCAGAAAGAGTTGAGATGAGTGGCTTTCTGCCAGCCAATTGGCTTCTCTCACTTTTTGAGAAGAGTTTGACCTGGACCACACCAACCAAGACTGTTATCAGAAACTGCACTTAGTTAAATGTGCTGGGAACCCTGTGTGAAGGCTATTCGTTCCAACTTGACTGGGGCCTGCTGACAGCTATGACAATCTTCCTGGCATTGTGCCTGCGTTAAATGGCAAAACAAGACAGTAGTAATATGATTCCGGTATCTCTAGCTAAGAGAGCAATGCATAAAATGGCAAGGCAATGCAAGGCAGGGAAGCTAGGAGCACTAGGTAGGGTCAATGTGAGTGAAGATATGATATTGAACAATGAGCCCAATGATGCAGCCTGTTCCAGTAGTCTGTGTGTAGGGTGCACATCCCTGACTGCACAGTGTCCTTGCAGCAGTAATGCAATTATAGAGTTACCTGTGCAGTCCAAGGTACAGCAATGAAATGCAACAGCATCCCGTAAGAGGATTGGGGATGAGTATTCTTAGAGGCTGGCATATGTCGGAGGCGAATTTCCATGGACATGGATGATACCCATATGGCTGGTACCCATGGAGCATGCCCTGAGGTATTGCTGCCTAATTTCCAACACGGAGGCTGTTCAGAGAAAGTGGTGAGTTGAATCTGAGAGGTATTCCCTTTGATTTTGTTGTCAAGCTTTCTTGATGTCGAGCTTATTCAGATGGGAGTCTTCATATTAAAGAGGTGAGTTATGACGTTAACAAAGAGTTTAAACAAGCGTAAACTAGAATCTTGCTGTTGCCCAGCAAGAATCCTGCCATACCGCTTGGAAAAGTGTAAAAGATGGCTCAAGAGTCTCTTGACATTGAGATGGTCCTCAATGCACTTACCAAACATCATGCAATAACCCATGTCGCTCAGACCTTTACAAGAACCTGCCCCATTAATTCATTTGCTGTTCCTTTAAAATCATTTTAAAATTCGTTAATAATTTTATTTCAATATTTGCCAGAATCAACATTATGTTTTGAGAGGAGGAACAAGGATGAAAACAGCAAACAAGGGGGTAAATCTCAAGTAGAATTTGACTGCTTTATGTAGCCGCAGGGATCCCACTGCACCAGTTGGTTCAGGAATTCCTTCTCAAAACTCAAAGGTAGGATGAAAAACAGTAACAAAGCTTGATTCTTCGCAATAATCCTCCTCTTGTCACTAATCCAAAGTTAAGCTGTTCATTTAAAAAAATATTCCATTCTCTACCAGCATGATTAAATGCTATTGATTGAACTAAGCAATTATATCCAGCCTGTTCACATGTTATAAAAAAGTCTCCATATAACACAATACAATGCACCTGAAAATGATTACAGCTTTAAGCAATAAACTTCATGCTGGAGCTCTGCATTGATAATGTGGAAGCACTTATCAACGCATAGAAAGGAGTCAAAGTAGAAGGTCAATTAATGTCGGGGGTGAGATTTGCAGATGACCAGGCCTTGATGGCCAGCACAACAGATCTACAAAGTTTAAGTATCTAAAATAAATAAACTTGTGAAGATTTGTGGAATGAAAATTAATGTCAAAAAGATGACAGTTATAAAAATTGGAAGTAAAAATAACGGGAAAGCAGAGGTCAAGCTAAATAAACAACAGCTGGAACAGGTATCACAATGAAAGTACCTGAGAAGCATCTTGTCAGAAGATGATTACTGTCAATGAAATCAGAGATAGATTAGCAATAGCAAAGAATATATCCCCCAACCAGAACTGTTCAGTATGAGTGAGTAGAAAACGTAAAGATGTATCAAGCTTGCGATTTGGGAGTTGTACACGGCTGAATTGCAGACTTTGAGAAAAGCAAACGGTCAAAAGATTAGAAATTATGAAATGTGGAGGGGATCAGTTGGAAGGAAAACAAGAACAATGAAGAAATTCCAAAGATTTTGGAGGAGGAAGAATTGATTGTAAATATCATCAAGAAAAGGCAAAGGTTGGACAGACCATATTTAAAGTATGGGAACTGCTGATGGTAGTGACCGAAGGAAATCAGAGGAATGCAAATTAGAGGGCTATAAATCAAAAGGGAGAACAAAATGTTGATAGTAAGCAGCTTGAAATTGAAAATGGGAGGCCCCAATGAGCAACTGATGAATTAAATACAAGTCAACAAGGTCTGCAGTAATGAACAGAGAATAGGTCTTCAAGCAGTTTACTACTACAGCATCTATAGGAAAAATAGAGATAGATTGCAATTTATAGCCACATTTTAAATTTGACTTTGCAAGATTTTACCCCTTACAGGTGGAATACCCAAAACACGGATGAAATGTAACAAATATGCCATTTAGATCTATTTATTTTGTTTATGCAGCATGGAGTGTTCTTAGACCGTACTCCAAAACTTCAGGAATACAAAACCACAAAGGGACATGTTCCATTTTAAACCAACGTCTATACAGCTGCCTTTGCAAGGCAATAGTTAAATGATCTTATTTAAGCATGAGAGAGGTAAGCCTTCAAATTCTTATGATTAACACTGATTCACATACTGCACTGTGCTACTTATCAGAAAGACTACAGCTTGAATCAGGTCAACAGAAAGTACTGCAGTACCAAATGCTGACATGATTTGTAATATTTAATCAGCATAACAAACAAGCATCACATAACTGATAACTGTATATCTTTCTTGCAAAGGTTAAGAAAACATTTCAATCCAATGACTCAAATTGTTATGAAAAGTGGCTCAAGAAAACTCTCAATTTGTTTCTCAGATGCTGAATGACCTTTATCTTGCCAGGTTGTTTTTTTCATTCAATAATTTCTACCTACTGTATATGCACATTAGTACTTACTGATTATGGGCAAGTGGCATTATGTCTGTGCACCAGCTATGTAGTTGTTATCACAAGTTGTTTGACAAATTTTCTATGAAGTTCTTAAGGCAAAATGAATTTGAAGCTTAAGCTCTGCAGTGTCTTCCTCTTAAAATCATGGCAGCTGTCCAAGAAATTGGGGTGACCACAATTTAATTGATACACTTAAGTAGCATTTTAACACAATACTGATATTCTTTTATAGTTTTCACAAACAGAAAAACAAAAAAAAATGTCATTCATACATTCTAGAATAGTATCTTAAGATTGTTTTACAATCCAGGTTTGGGTAAGTGATTGAATCACTTACAAGTTACTCAATCAACATAGGTTTGTTATACTTGGATATTTTACGATGGTTTTTAACGCATTTTGGCAGGGCAGTGTAATACACGACTGGGGACAATTTCATGTCATCAGGGCCACGTTTTATTTTGTAAAATTGCTGTTTAATTTTTAAGCGTTGACATGTGCTATAAATAGAAGCATGTTTTATTCTAAACAGTTTTAAAACAATCTCACTAACCCACGTAACAGCATTTGTGTCACAGCTATTTCTTAGTGTCCACATGTAAGAGGGACTGGAGCTCTAAAAATGATCCAAAGGACAATCCTTTCACTTTTTAACAGGACGAATTTAGAATAGTAACCTAAATAAGATTAGATTAGATTACTTACAGTGTGGAAACAGGCCCTTCGGCCCAACAAGTCCACACCGACCCGCCGAAGCATAACCCGCCCAAACCCATTCTTCTACATTTACCCCTTCACCTAACACTACGGGCAATTTAGCATGGCCAATTCACTTAACCTGCACATTTTTGGATTGTGGGAGGAAACCGGAGCACCCGGAGGAAACCCACGCAGACACGGGGAGAATGTGCAAACTCCACACAGAGAGTCGCCTGAGGCCGGAATTGAACCCTGGTCTCTGGCACTGTGAGGCAGCAGTGCTAACCACTGTGCCACAGTGCTGCCCGTTTTAAGATGAGGGCACTTAAAAAAAAAACTTTTCCTCTACATAGAAGGAGGGGAAACATTTCCTAACACAAATCAATTTATAGTAACGCAATCTGCATTAATAAAAAGAGTTGGTTCCCAGACCCTATTCTACATTCAATGTAATGAAACATTGCTTAAACAACAGATGAGGATAGGCACAATGAATGTCAATTGACATTGGATTTCATTCTCTGATTGGGAATTTAATACACTGAGACAATCTTAGGCAAAATGGCTTGTTGCTTATAATCTACTTATTCTCAAAGTATTTCAAGAACTCTACAAAAGTTTTCAAGTATTCTACTCAAAGGCATATATGCCAACACATTTCACACATTCAGCAGATTAGGCAGCTCTCAAGTAGCTATATTAATATACCAAAATCAATGCTGGTCCAGACACCTGCCTCTCACTTTTGTTACAAGATAAATTGTGCATTATGAGACTGATTTTTTTTTTGTTGTACCAGGAATGTCTAACTCGAGGAATCAATGGCATTCATCTTCTAATAGTAGAAAGATTGATCTGTGCCACTTCCAGATTCAGAGATAACTGGGGGGTTTGGGGTCAAGCTGGGCAAACTGTGACTCTTCTACATCATTATCAATGCCACATAAAAATAATATAGAAATAGACATCACTGTCTAAAGTCAGAAGTGGGTACTACAGATGCTGGAGATTAGAGTCAAGATGAGAGTGGTGCTGGAAAAGCACAGCAGGTCAGGCAGCATCTGAGAGCAGGAAAATCAACGTTTCTGGCAAAAGCCCTTTGTCAGGAATGAGGCTGGAAACCTCTGGGGTGGAGAGATTAAAAAGAAATCCTTTGACTCTCTCCACCCCCGAGGGTCCCAGCCTCATTCCTGATTTATGGCTTTTGCCAGAAACGTTGATTTTCCCGCCTCCTCGGATGCTGCCTGATCTGCTGCGCTTTTCTAGTACCACTCTAATCACCACTGTTTAAAGCCAGAACTTGCCTTCCACAACAGAAAGCCACACTGCTGCCTCACAGCGCCAGGGACCCAGGTTCGAATCCGGTCTCGGGCAACTATCTGTATGGAGTTTGTACATTCTCCCCGTGTCTGCATTGTTTCCTCCAAGTGCTCTGGTTTCCTCCCAGGAGGTCAGGTGAATTGGCCATTCTAAATTGCTCATAGTGTCAGGTGCATTAATCAGAGGGAAATGGGTCTAGGTGGGTTACTCTTCAGAGGGTCGGTGTGGACTTATAGGGCTGAAGGTCCTGTTTCCACACTGTAGGGAACCTAATCATAAGCTGGAATATAGAGGACAAATGCAGATCACTGGCCTACTACATTTTCAGTCAACATTATATGGCCTCATATTATTTTTTTCCATATTGCCAGCTTTTTATTGAAACTTTTCAGCTTAGCATGTATACAAATCTTTAGAAACACTTCATCAACCTCAGTATAATTTATATTTAGGGTTCTATTAACATATTCCAGGTCTGAGACAAGAGCAAGCAAATAACTTGAATTCAGATATCTCTTTTGAACTAGACAGGAAAAAGTGACATTAAAAGTGTTGGATGAAACCCATTTCCTGATGCCTTCCACACCCTCACGTACTTCCATGGAGAACATAATACCATCATGCTATCAAGACATTTAAAATAGTGGGTCAGGCTTATCTATTATCCCAGATTCTTCATTACACAATATTTTAATTCTGCTAAAAAGAACATGGAAATTCAGCATGGTAAACTTATGCAAGAATAGATTCAAAAGAGGCAGTCACTTAGAGAACTTGAATGCTTTCAGTAATTTACCTGTTGCATATTCTCCGTTACTCAAGAGTTGTTACTTAATTTATCCATTTTCTGGCTTTGAAATTCAGGAGTTTCTGTTAATTTGAATGCCATGTTCTGTTGCTGATGCATCAACCATGACTCTTACATTTCTATGGCAGTGAAACAAGTCAAATGCCACAAGTTCCTGACAGCAACATTGATTACAACTGACCTACTCCTGCCCTCATGAAATCTGGAAAGAAGTTTTCTACTTAATGTAAGCCACATCAATACAAAAGGCTTGTATTTCATGAATATTTTATGGCAAAATAGAAAACGGCTTTCATACGATTTGCCTCAAGAACTTATGAAAACAGCCTGTATTCAAGATGCTCATGAAAGCACAAAAGCTACATTCAGATTCCAATTTTCAGACAATTGCTGTGTGAAAAGGCAGCAAGTGGAGAGCAAAAACAAAGGATGATCTAGCATCAAATAAAAATGCGTACACTACTTCAGTACATAATTACATGTATTTAACATAATATCTATGTACAATCACCACAATGCCACATACCGCAGAACACTATAGAAAGCACAGATTGAAACACTTTAGACTTCCCAGTCCAGGATCTGTTGGCTATTCACTGGAAAGGTTCAATGCTGACACAAGACCATAAGACATGGGAGCAGAAGTAGGCCACTTAGGCCATTAAGACCTTTCCATCATTCAATGAGATCATGGTTGACTTGATCATTAACTCTACTCCCCTGCTTTTACATTGTAAATTAATTAATTTGAGGAGGAACTAAACATTTAGGATGGAGTTTGAAGTACAAGGCAGTTAGTGTGTCAGCCATGACTTAGTTGATTGCACTCTCAGCTGAGCCAGAAGGTTGTTTACATTCCACAATAGTACTTGATACAAAAATAACATCTCAACACTCTAGTACAGCATTGACACTGGGCTGCAAATTTGAAGGTGCCATTTTTGGATCAGATATTAAAAGCTGAAACCCTGGTTGACTATTCAGGTGGATGTAAAATACCTCGTGGTACTATTTCAAAGCAGGAGATTAATCCTCAGTTTGACCAATTATCCCTCAATTGACATCACAAAAATTGACTGTCTGGCTAAAATTACATTGTCGTTTGTAGAAATTTGTAGAAAATGCAATATTGCATTTCCTACGTTACAACAGTGACAATAACTTGGTTGCAAGTGCTTTGACAAGTTGGATGGTTGTGAACAAATTTGTAAAGACAATCCTTCTTTTCAGCATGAATTGGAGCAGCTGAAATCCTTTATTCCAATACGGATCCTGTACCTTTACTGCACCTGCAGCTTGAATTTAAGCTTGCGCAATACATCTCTAACCAAGATCACAGCCATGCTGTGGAATTCCGCAATAATTGCTGGCCAAAAATCATTTAATTTTATTATGGAATTAATAATTATTACCATGACACAGATTTCCAAAAAAAAACAAGCTTTAAATGTCCTGTATCACCGTGCATCAAAATCTCTGGAGGTGCCAGTATTGGACTGGGGTGTACAAAGACAAAAATCACACAACACCAGGTTGTGAAGAAGGAGCAGTGCTCTGAAAGCTAGTGCTTCCAAATAAACCTGTTGGATTGTAACCTGATGTTGTGTGATTTTTAACTCTGTGGCCTTTAATTATTTTTGCTTCTATTATGCCATAAATGTTAGCTTATTAAGGATGTGTCTTGATGAATAGTGGCATTAACAAAATTCCCTTTAGCTTCTCTTTCTAAATAACTCCATGGCAGTTCTTCAAACTTTAATGCAACCAATTTTGACAAAAAGTATTCTGCAGTTTAATTTTCTCAAGATGACCTGTATTCTGTTTTTTTTGAGTTTTTGAACAATTTCCAATGACAACTTTCCTTCTGATATGTACTTTGTTTCAACAGACTTGCTCTTCACAGGTTCCACACCACTTTTTCCTAAGCATCATGCATACTACAGCAAACGTTGCTTTAATTGTATCTTATGAACCAGCATTCTCGTTAAACCGGCAAAAATTAATATATCTCAAATACTAGAGGTTTACTGTATTATCACAATCTCCATGATGTCTGAGTAGTCAGTTGTGGATGCATGTGAGAAGGCTCTCTGCCATTCAGTTTTATTGAAGGCAAAGTTGCATTATTATCCAAGTGATTTATACTGTGAATAAAGTATAACAGTGATGTGTATACTCCCAGCAGTATGTTTATATTACTTACTGTGTGTTTTTACATTGATTATGTGAACCTCATGATCAACCAGAATATTTGAAAACTGGTTTCGTAGGTGCTGGTTAATAAAAAAAATTGCTGTATTTTGCATTTCAGAAGCAGTTAAATTTTGCTCTCACCAGTGTCCTCCATCATGTTGATACTTACTACACTGAAGACAGACAAAATAGCTGATTTGAGTACAAATCTGCCGTTCTTAAAATAAAATGTATAATCTGTTGACTCCAATCCAAACACGTCATAAACGTAAAATAAAATGACAATTAAGATTAAAAACATGAAAAGTGTTGTTTCAATTTTGCACAGAGCTTAAGATACTCCCTTTTGTTTTCCACCATGCAAGATAGCAGCACTGAATCCCTAGCTGTCAACATCCTTGGTTACCATTGACCAAAAACTGGACTCACCACATAAATACAGTGACTCCAAGAGCAGGTCACGGTGGCACAGTGGTTAGCACTGCTGCCTCACAGCGCCTGAGACCCGGGTTCAATTCCCGACTCAGGCGACTGACTGTGTGGAGTTTGCACATTCTCCCGTGTCTGCGTGGGTTTCCTCCGGTTTCCTCCCACAGTCACAAAGATGTGCTAAATTGCCCGTAGTGTGAGGTAAGGGGTAAATGTAGGGGTATGGGTGGGTTGCGCTTCGGCGGGTCGGTGTGGACTTGTTGGGCCGAAGGGCCTGTTTCCACACTGTAAGTAATCTAATCTAAGGTCAGAGGCTAGGAATACTGTGGGAGTAACTCACCACCTGACTCCCCAAAATCTGCCTGCCATCAATAAGGCACAAATCTGGAACGTGATGGAGTATTGCCAACTTGTCTGGATGGGTGCACAAACAATACTCAATATGCTTGATACCATCCAGGACAAAGCAGCCCACTTGCTTGGCACCACATCCACAAATATCCACTCCCTCCACCATCGCTGCTCAGTTGTGTGGTGTGCATTATCTACAAGATGCACTGCAGAAATTCATCAACGATCCTCAGACAGCACCTTCCAAACCTATGTCCATTCCACCTGGAAGGGCAAAGGTTGCAGATACACTGCCATCTGCAAGTTTCCTTCCAAGCCATTCATCATCCCGACTTAGAAATACAACCCATTTCTTCACTGTCACTGGATCAAAATCTTGGAATTCCCTCTCTAAGGGCTTTGTGGGTTAACTTATAACACGTGGGCTGCAGTAATTCAAGACGACAGCTTACTGCCATCTTCTCAAGGTCAACTAGAGACAGGCAATAAATGCTTGCCACCAACAATGCCCAGTTTCATGAATGAATAAAAGAAGTTCCAAAATGTGACTACTTTCAAATAAATGACTCTACGAAGCTTACCCATCAGACATACTGGCTTAGATGATTTCAGCAAAAGAATGCCAATGAATATTTAAAATTTGAATTACAGGGGAACATGCTGCTGAATTCAGGGACTACATCTGGACTACATTGTAAACTGCTGCTAACATGTGATAGATAATGATAACTGAGAGGAGGTACAAACTTGGTAGCAGCACAGCTTGTGATGGAACTGTAAGGCTGTGTTTATTGGCAATGCAGTTCGTGAGGGCCAAAGGTGAAAGAGTTGCGCTTGAATATGACAAAATCCACGTATCTATTGCACCAGTCTTTGTTCCAATCAGGGAACAAGTAACCAGATAACAACAATGTCTTCCATTAAGGTAGTTGTAAAATCCAGGAAAACACAGCAACAATTATAGTTAGTTTTCAAATTTCTTTGCAAATTGGCATTTCTGGTGACACTTACGATTGTGTTATGCGTAAATATCACTTGCACCTCTGTAGAGACCAGGCTACTTAACAACCAATAGAAGTACCAATTTGCAAATACATTTAAAAACATATTATAATTGTTGCTGATTTTTCCAGATCTTACAACTAGCTTGAAATTTAATGTTAAGCTGAAATGAAGTTATGGATGCAAGTGTGCACATGCACATGGATTACAGTGTTCATTTTCGCTTTAGGAATAGACACTCTGGAACCAGAAATAGGAAACTTGTGATAATTTGATACTTCCTATATACCTTAACACTCACTTCAAAATCAATGCATAATAATTTGAACCGGATGCCTTTTCCTGAATTATATTATCAGTCCCCACTCTACTTTCTTCACCAATGCATTGCTCTGTTATCCATTCTGTTCTTCAATCATGATACCCACAAGTAATGACATCAATTTTGACAGAAGGCTTCAATAACATCTGAGCTAATAGCAAAACGGTCACACTAGCTTTAGCAGTGCATTACACTTGTACAGCTGACAATGGAGGAGTCATTGGTATATGAATATTAGCAAATTGGTACTGTTGAAAAGCTAGACAAGCAAAGATTGCCAAATAGAAGTTGGGTAACACTGCAGGTTTTAACACAGCAGATGATAAGGCCATAAGTTCAGTTTAACCAACCCCAGAGTCCTTTCGTCAGAAACGGAATCTAAAAATAAGCGTTCCTTTTGTACTTTCCTTCACCTTGCGCTTCAGTGCTCCTCCCATACTGTGCCACAGCACTAAAGTCTTAACAATACTCATTACAATGCAGTGACTAGATAATTAAACCATCGATGTGAAATCTTTCTCTGCCTGTTTTGGATAAACACTCTCCAAATTGATACCAATATGTGAAAGTCTATTAATCCTACAGCATATAGCAGAGCAATTATCCCACATTCACCACATAGCAACTGCATTTTGTTAAAAAAAAGGCATGGATTTTCTACATAAGTTTATAACACATCACATACCGTGCGAACATTTATATGTGATTTCACTACCAAGTAAAGCTTAAATATCAAATAATTACTGAGTGATATTGATTTCCATCGCCACTTCTTTCTGTCAAGTATTAATAAACCGATTCTGGCAAATAAGATCCAACCTCAGCCACAATTCACCTCCTAATTACACGCATAACAATTCTGTGAGATCTTTTATTTTTGGAAACTTGCCATTCTGGTGAGTTTCCAAATATTGAAGGTGTTAAAGAAGCTGCTCTTTGGACTGCTCCAAAAGCAAAGGAAGCTGCAAAAGAATAATCTGTGTACTTCAAACCAACTGCTTTCTCGCTTGCTGCAATTTGACCACTTCACTCAAAGTAACAAGTGAAATGAGCTTAGGATGAGTCAAGTCAAAGTGGTGAAATAAAACAGAAAAAAAATTGCATAAAATGTTTTATGAACAGCAATTACTCCTACTACTGAAGCAGTATGCACAGCAAACATTAAGCACTGTTTCCAATACCAGAAGGAAGGGTAACGGGTTACATGTGTAAAGGCTGCTTTATACTTGTTTTCCAGTAGTATACCAAGACAACATGGTCAGGAAGGCAAACATCTTGCCTCTTTATAGCCTTGATTTATAATCAAGGTCAAGTCCATGAATCAATTAATCATAAACTACAACTGGTTTATCCTGCAACTTGGGCTGATGAACTAGATTCATACTGGTCACACCCCTTTCACTCCTCATTTTCACAGAAAGCAAAGGAACCACTCAAACCCCATCAGTGATTCCAACCTAAAGTTTTTTTAAAATCAGCTCACAGAAAAACAAACAAACTGCCCATTTTTTACCAAGGAGAGTGAATAGAAACACAAAGACTTAATGTTATTTTTAACTGTATTTTTATGTGGAGAATGAGGAAACATTAATTAAACAAGACAAATTATGTGGCTATTTCTGGATCTGTAGAACTTTCAATGCAAGAATCATAAATACGAATAAGCTATTAGGCCTCAACAAACCTCTTTAATCATCCAACCCTACTCAGCAACCTAACCATATGTTTCAAACTTTTCTCTCTCGAGATGCATCTAATTACCTCATGAACTGATTTATGCTACTCATTGTACTTCAAAGATTAGCAAACAAGATGTTCCACAAGTTAGTGGCCCTGCAAGGAAACTGTTCTATCTGATTCATGGTTGTCCTTCTAATCTCAACACTGCACAATCATTTCTTTGGCCAACTTAAAGGTATTACTGAAGTCTCTGAAGAAAATAATTTTCCTAAATTACCACTTCCCAGTATTATCTCTGTATTTTGCCTGTACACTATCAAGGAAATCGTACACGTGAACAATAATCAAAATAGAAACTGCTCAGTTAATTGCTTGGCAACGTGCAGTCTTTTAATTTTTATTATGCCCCAGTGACATTAGAACTCACTCCCTTGTTTACCTTTTAACTCTTCCAAGAACTGGAGTGCAGGTTTGAATGTAACTGCATTAACACGAAAGCGTTTTTGCTATCAGTATGCAAAATGTTAGAAATGCTTTATTTAGTACAAAATCCTCCTTTTAATTCATGTTCTTGTTTTAATGAGATACACTAACAACCTTAAATTACATCATGATTTGGAGATGCCGGTGTTGGACTGGGGTGTACAAAGTTAAAAATCACACAACACCAGGTTATAGTCCAACAGCTAGTGTGCTTCCAATTAAACCTGTTGGACTATAACCTGGTGTTGTGTGATTTTTAACTTAAATTACATCAGCCATTTGTTGCTTTGGTCACCAATGATGCTAGATCTCCCTGAATCTGATAGCAATAATCCATATGGTTATGCCTTCTACTTTCATATGCTAAGCAAAGTTGGAATATTTGTTGACAGGACATAATGCTCCTTGAAGCCCAAAAGATTTGCAGTTATTCAAACTTTATCAGCAATGGGTCTCTTTCCTGACCAGGGGTAAAGCAAAACAGCTTTGCCAGATAGTCTCTTTCAAATATTGTTCACCACTCCAATCACTTTAAAAAAAACATCAGCAGCTCAATACGTAACTAAGTCAATGCTGTTGTTGAAAAAAAGTGGAACATCTTAATTCTATCAATGGTTTGGTGCACAGTGCACTGCATTAGCTTGTTACCGAGCCATAAAGTTAACAACATTTGCAGTGATTTAGTTTACTGGTCTGTGTTTTTAACTAAGCTGCTCCCAGCTGGAGGTACAGAAAGGCCACCTCAACTGAGGTAAGAAAAATCAGTTTAGTTTCTTGATGCTGGGAATTGATTTCCAGTGATTGCTACCAAAAGAGACATACGTTTAGAATGGATGGGATCTGTTGATTCCGAAAAGTCACCATCTTGAAGAGAAAATAAAACTAAAGAAGAAGAAGGCAGAAAAACAGAATATGCATGGACTTGGTAGCTATGCACTACCTTTCTGACCATGAGCAAAAATCTACGGAGTAAGTAGTGCACAAATCTGTAGCAGTCACCAAGCGATTAAAACTATGCACATAAATAGCGAAGTATCTTGCTGCTGAAGAATGATCTACAAGAGCTCAGAAAATTCTACCTCAAATTCTAGTGAAATCCTGTTGTCTTCTTATTATTTAATATAGTTGAGGTAGAGTATTTCTCTCCTTCCCAACACTGAATCATTTAATTTATCAGTATTCCAGAGCACAAAACCATACATTTATATGAATACTCCAATTACAGTGAAATTTTTGTTGGTTTGACACAAGAAAAACCAATCATTAGCAAAATCAGAAACTAAGCAAGTTACACTTTTGCACGAATGGTCAAATTGTCAACTTAAATAAGGAGGTCAAATCTGAGAGATATATATAATGAAGCACACCCAGACATTCAACCACTGAAACATTTATCAGCATTTCAGCACAATTTCACAATTCAAATTTCACATTGATACACCTAACTCGATATTCAAATGATGATTATTTAATCAATTCATTTAAACAAGTAAGGCATGGTAAGGTAAAAAGTGAGGTCTGCAGATGCTGGAGATCAGAGCTGAAAATGTGTTGCTGGTTAAAGCACAGCAGGTTAGACAGCATGTAAGGAACAGGAAATTCGACGTTTCGGCCCTTCCTGATGAAGGGCTCTGGCCCGAAATGTCGAATTTCCTGTTCCTTGGATGCTGCCTAACCTGCTGTGCTTTAACCAGCAACACATTTTCAGGCATGGTAAGGAGACTAAAACTCCTGTTCGGTCAAGTGGACAAGAGGTACAGGTGGTGGTGATTTAAATCTGACACACAGAGCAAAACTTCCATACAAAGAAATGTTGAGATAGAAGTGCAAACTTTACTCTCAGAAGTTTAAACATCCAATGAAAACATTGACCACTACATGAAATACATGATCCAGAGAAATGACAATATTTCTACCTCATTCCAGTCTGTGCATAATTAGTATTTTTACATTGTTGTGTTAAGGTCCTCCCAACTGCTTAACAAGAAAATGAAAAGGAACAGCAACAATTATGGTGTGTTAAAGTAAAGTCTACGTTGCAATAAATGTCAATAACTGCCTCGGAATGAGCTCAGGGTTATTTTTAGCTACAGGTTCTTCCTACAGCTCTTGCAGCACCTGACTGCGACACCCACACAAAACAGACAATAATCAGAGATAAAATTTTGAAAAATGGACTTGCAAATATCTGTGAACCCTTACCCCAAACAGAGAAATAAAATTAAAACACATTTCCATTATTTTTACAAAGAAAGCACAGTAGAAAAAAAATAGTGCTTTAAATTCTTAGATAAAATATTATTTTCTAAAATAATCATCAAAAGAAATTGTTTTAACTATGAAATATTTTACTCAAAACCCACAAAACTAAACAGCCTTCAGCTTCCGTATTAAGCCAGTTAATCTAATGATTAATCTATTTTTTGTTGTTGCCTAGCAGCTCGATAGAAGGGGAAAAATTGTATTGGAAACGAATAGGCCAGTCCTCTCTTACCATCAAAATATCAATGACCATAACTTCATACTGTAAAGTGATATCCTCGGGAAGCTACACTGAGCAACATTGCACTGCAGCAAAGAACAGAAAATGAGGCTGTAATCCAGGACGCTCCCTGCTAACATCTGATGTCTACAAGCTGCAAATGGTTTCTTCAGCTTTCCCTTTGTACAATAGTTAAAATTCTCTCCTATCTAATACAAGCCGAGACAAATCACTCATTCAGTGCATGAGGCAGACTGTACCCATGGTTACCTTACCCATTTACTGCAGTTCGAAACTTGAGGTAATTGTTAATGAGAAAGAAATTAAGTTTCAGTCAGAACAAGCCAGCTTTGGCCTGTGTTATTTGCTTCTTTAGTGATGATGACATCAGAACACTCTCCCAAGCATACTGAGCACTTACTGCACAGTCGCCCATTTCCTGGAAACTCGGTGAATATATCTAGTCCCAGAGCAGCCGTACCCTACTCTAGCTTTGCCAACATCATTAAATCAAGCCACCCACTGGTTAACACTTCTATAATACAGCCCAATCAAATCTTACTGCTTGAAAAAAGATATTTTGATTTGCATAAATAACACTGAGTAACAGACTTTAAGGACTGAAAAAATCTTGGTTTTAAATTTATTACAATTTAAGGTAAATGATAAAGTGCAATTTTCCAAAAGACAAAAATGTCAAATAATTTGCAATATAGCATTTTAAAACCTTCTGAAACAAATGGATGTAATTGAGCAAATGTGTGTTTCCTAGTATATTTATGCTTTGGAATTGTGATGCTTCAATGCATTTCTTAAATTTCTCCAAATTTCTCCAAAAATAAATGCAGCTTTTATAGCTTTCCAAATAAAACAAACAAATCAAAGTGCTGCAACAAAATTCCCTCTAGAATTATAGCAAAGGAAACAACTTTTTAACTGATCTCAAGCTGAAGTATAAAATTACTCATTTATATAAAATTATCTCAACCAAACACGACATTGCTCTGTGTGTACAACAGCAAAGTCCACATTTGCTCTATTCAATTGCTTCACTTTGACATCAGTTAATGAGACATGTATTCATGTTTAGCATTATGTAATTAAAATAAATTCCAGTGAGTCTGATGCAGGGCTGTGAGAGCTGATCAACGCTATTTTGGAATAACCTCTCCCGCTCACTAACCCACCCAACTGCTGTTGACCCTCAAACTTATGATTTTTCCTATTTCTGAGATGCACAAGCTGTCCAAACCTCATCCTCTCTGTTCCCCTCTCCTGAACTTGCATCCCCAAATCAGCAATAATCTGTTCAGTGATGCCCAGTTTGGGTTCTGGCAGGGCCACTCAGCTCCTGACCTCATTACAGCCTTGGTCCAAACATGGACAAAAGAGCTGAATTCCAGAGGTGAGGTGACAGTGGCAACCCTCGACATCAAGGTTGCAGTTGACCGAGTGTGGTATCAAGTAACCCAAGCAAAACTGGAATCAATGGGTATCAGGGGGCAAACTCTCTGGTAATTGGAGTCAAAGTTGACACTAAGAAGATGGTCGTGGTTGTTGGAAGTCAGTCATCCCAGTTCCAGGACATCTCTGCAGGAGATCCTCAGAGTAATGTCCTTGGTCCAACCACCTTCAGCTGCTTCATCAATGACCTGCAGGTGTTTGCCGATGACTGCAGAATGTTCAGCACGATTCATGACTCCTCAGATACTGAAGCAGTCCATGTTCAAATGCAACAGGATCTGGACAATATCCAGGCTTGGGCTGACAAGTGGCAGGTAACATTTGTGCCATACAAATGTCAGACTATGACCATCATGAATAAGAGACAATCTCAACACCACCCCATTGCATTCAACAGTTTTACCATCATTAAATCTCCCGCTATCAACATCCTGGGGGTTATACTGACTAGAAACGCAAGTGGACTCACCACATAAACACAGTGGCTAGTCAGAAGCTAGGAATATTGTTGCGAGTAACTCACCTCGTGACTCTCCAAACCCTGTTTACGATCTACAAGGCACAAGTCAGTAGTGTGATAGAATACTTCTCGCTTGCCTGGATGAGTGCAGCTCCAACAATGCTCAAGAAGCTTGATACCATCTAGGACAAAGCAGCCTGCTTGATTGGTACTACATCAACAAGCATCCCTCCACCACCAATGGTCAGTATCAGCAGTGCGCACTACCTACAAGATGAACTGCAGAAATTCACCAAAGATCCTCAAATGGGACCTTCCAAACCATAATCACTTCTATCTAGAAGGACAAGGGAAGCAGATAAATGGAACACTATCACTTTCAAGTTCCCCTCCAAGTCACTCATCATCCTAACTTGTAAAAATATTGCCGTCCCTTGGCTATCACTGGGTCAAAATCCTGGAATTCCCACCCTAATAGTATTATGGGTCAACCTACAGCAGATGGACTGCAGCGGCTCAAGGCAGCAGCTCATCACCACCTTCTCAAGGGCAACTAGGAATGGGCAATAAATGCTGGCTCAGCCAGTGACGCCCACATTCTACAAAATGAATAAAATAAAACATGGTCCAGATCTAAACAGAAGCTCTGGGCTTGTAAAGTTGAGTCTGAACAGTGTCAAATTGCCAATTTTATTTTTTAATTCTCCTGCTCACTGCTCCTGCTCACTGCTCCTGCTGCTGATCCCTGGCTGCAAGCTTCAATAGCTAAAGCTGTTGCTCCTGCTTCTCACTGCTCACTTCCAGGGTATTCACTCACAGTGAGGGTTCAGAGTGAAAAAAAACAAGTAGGATAGTCAGCCAATGGGAAGTCTGGTGAGAGAAAGGATTGATGTGAAGTTAAGTCAGGTCTGGCAGAGGATAAGTGAGGTAAAGGCTGCAGGTCAAAGGGTGAGCAGGAAGAATGTGCGTTAGGGAGCTGGACAGCCTTGTTTTAGGGTTGGCAACAATAGAAGGATTAGGGTGCAAGGGTTGTCAGGAACCAGGGTGTCAGTGGACGGAAAAGTTTACAGTGATCTGAAGCGTCAGACAGTAGGATAATAAGGAGGAGGATCAGGAAACATGATTGGCAGTAGGCAGGATTTGTCGATGAGTGGGAGATATTGCAAGTAGAAAGTTACAGTATTCCTTTATATTTTTCAATTCAGTTTTAAAAGTAATTCCATTAACCAACATAAGGCTTCAGCAAAGTAGCTTAACTTAAGGAACATAGTGTTTTCATGCAGTTTTTCTAATGAGGAAGGTCTGACAAAACTAACTACAGCCTTTAATGGGAAGATATGATTCCCCTTAAAGTCATTTCCCTTAAAGTTATGACTCTCAGGAATGAAAACTACAACTTTTAAATGAGAAATTACTGCATCACACTCCATATTAGAAAAATGCAGAATTTGCACATTTCTACATTACTACATGGGTGGGGTGATTAATCAAAGGTCAAGAGATACTAAAATGCTGCAAACTCTTTTTAAGCATAGTACGTATAAAGTGAAGATATTCCATACAACTGCTGGATGAAGATCAAACTTCTGATGACAGGCTTTGTATAAAATACATGGAGAGGAAGACAAAAAGGTCACAGCTCATATTTCTTAAGTGCACGTGCTACAGCTGACAATTATGTTTTTAAATACTGATTACAGTTGACTGGCAAATCATACAAAAATCTTAGACACAACAAAACAGACAAAAACATTGAACTTTACAGAGTCATTTAACTCTCATGTCTACTTCAGCGTTTAGTTTGGACAATCCAACACAATTCTAAAATTTTGCTGCTGTCTGCTTACAGTCTTTGCCTTCAGTATATAGTTATCCACTTTCCCTGATGCAATGGATTCTGAAAATACTATTCCTCGGAACAAAAGCACTCTATGCTCTAAATTTAAAAAATTCTTCTTTCTCTTCATTCAGCAAATATCAACAAGATGCGATAAACTGGATAATTATTTTATAAGAGGTTCATCTGTATATTTGGTAAACCAGTATCTGAGGATTTGAATATATGAAAACAAGCAACTAAGCAAAAGTAACTTGGTTTAGATGTACAAAATAAGCACAGTGTATCTACCTGTTCAAACTGGACTGAATCCAGGTCTATTAATAGGAAGGAAAAAATGCTAGCTGAACCTGTGAACTGATTCTTATAGGATGTAGGCTCACAGCTAGCGTAGGAAACTGAACCTTTATTATAATTAATGTCAAAAAATATCCTATGAGGTTGAAAGAGGTGAATTTTTAAAAATTTAGTTCATTAAACATGGGCATCACTGACTAGGTCAACATTTATAACCCGTCCCTTAGTTATGAGCCAAACACACTTCTGTGGGTCAGGAGTCGCATGTAGGCCAGACTAGACAAGGGTGGCAAATTTCCTTCCCTAAAATGAACCTGATAGGTTTTAATGGCAATTGACAGTGTTTGCTTTTGGCTAACCTATTATTATCCAGATTATTTTTACTGAATTCAAATGATCATTTCCCACAGTGGGATTCAAACTAATGTCCCAGAACATTTATCTGGAGTTGTGGATTATTCGCCCTGTGACATTGCCACTTCACCACCACAGAGGCAAAAAGAAGAAAAATAGTGAAAGCTAGAGAGAGTCAGGGTTTTGCTAAGCTTGCTAATTGGGCAAGACGGCAAGAAGGTGAGATAGCAATCATGGTTACTATTAAAAAAAAATCCACAAACTCCTCACACCTGTTGTTAAAGAAAAAGACAGAAACTGAAGAATTCAGCTTTTCTGGAGACAGTTGGTTGCACAGAGAAGATTAAGGTTAGCTTGACAGATGATTATGAAAAAATTGACTGTCTTCGCAAAGATAAACAAAGTTTGAGAGCTTTTGTTAAAATGGTGCCTGATCTTGCGAGGGTTGATAACATCACTTTTGCATCAAGCACACTCAAAATGATATCACATGGACTTTAGGGAGCAGAGCAATTTCTGGTAGGAAATCCAAAGTGAGAAGTCTTCATCACTGAAATGCTTAATGCACCAATTAAAACTGCAATATGCGAGATATCAGAAATTGAGGGATATAGACGGTGGCTTCAGAAATAGGGAAGAGTAAGGATATGGGAAGATTTGAAAGTGAGGATTTGAATTTAAAATTGATGTTTAAAGTGCAATAATGCTCAAAACTTTACAGGATACAAAGGATAAAAGGACTGAGATAAGTGAGAAATCACAGAGAATGAATCTCAGTGCTGACTCACAGAAGGAAGAAAATGGCTCTGAAAATCTTGGTTGGATAGGTGCGAGGCAGATTTTAAAGGAGATACAAGAATCCAATTAGGTGGCCGATCAACTACAAGCTTAGTTGGAAGAGGTTAAGTTACTGCAGTGCACTTGGTAAAAAGCAGTACCAAGATATGGAGACTTCTTTTAAGGAACAGGTCAGGGTTCCCAACCTGTGGCATTAATTAATATTAGAAGAAATGAAGAATTAGAAGATTCTCCAGCGGATGCTGGAGAATCACAAACAAAAAGTGTGACGCTGGGAAAAGCACAGCAGATCTGGCAGCAATGGAGAAGCAGGAGAGTAGCTGTTTCGGCATAAGCCCTTCATCAGGAATGTCACTAATGATTACTGTTAAACAGAGGTTCTGGTGGGATTGGCAAAAAGCTTGGTTACATTGCATGTGAGATTCTTAGCACCAAAATCCCACAGTCTTCAAATTAATTTTGGACAAAATCACTCGCACCAGCTCAACAATTCTCTACCTGCACCCTTCTCACCACCCACATTAATTCTTAAACATTAAGATGAGCTAACAGTGGGGAAGAAGTACTGGTTGCCATCAAGAAGTCAATTTATAAAGCCAAGATTGCCCAATTTGATCATTCACGTTAAGAATGCAGACATTCTAAAGAGGAATACCAAGCGGAATTGTCACTGTTAATTCATGAGCATTTGAGAGATGGTGTCCTTGGAACAGAAAGGATGTTGTATTTGACAGTCAGGGGGTGGGGAGAAAGTAGCATAGAGTAGCAGTGGGAGAGGGACTCCCTGAGCTTCTTGTAGAGAGAGGAGGAAAACTTCTTAAGGGCAGGCATCCTTGCAAGAGGATTCGCAGTACGGTTAAAGTAGAGAGAGGAGGAAAACTTCTTCAAGGCAGGCATCCTTTAAAGAGAGGAGGAAAATTTCTTCAATAGAGTGGTTGGTAGTGTTTCAAGCATAGGTGAGAACTGGAGCAAAGGGGAGATTTGGAAGTTGAGTAAAAATTATGGTGTACAGTTAAAGGACTGGGTTACCTCGGCATGCCAGAAATGAGGTGATAGACATAGTAATCATAAACTGAAGACTGGGAAGAAACAACATTAAAACATCTTAAAACATAAATGTGGTTGTAGCTGGATGAAGTCCATGAGTAGACAGCTGATCTCAGCTGACTCGTCTGCTATTAAGTCCCAAAGTCCAGAGCCCAGTAGAGGACAAGTAGATCCAGAAGCTTTGGAAGAGCAAAGTATAAGCTGAGACACATTGTCCATTAATTATTGAGGCCAAAACAAAACTCAGTTATTGATTTTTCTGACCATTGAAGGCACATTTTTGACACACAGGTTGGAAGTTCTTCATTCTGCATGATACGAATGATATACCCTTAATTTCATGCAAAATATTATTTTAATCCCCGGGAACATTTTTCATCTAGAGCGCCACAGAAATTAACCACCATGTTGGGTAAAAAAAAGGTAAAAAAAAATCACACTTCCCCACATTTTCAAATCAAGGTGTGCAAGTTGTCCTGTTTCTATGAAATTAGGCATATCCCACGAAAGCCCTCTTTAAATCAGCGAAATTGGACCTTTCTTATCACAGTGAAATAAAGAGATCAAAATTCCCTTGAAATAAGCCTAATTACTGATGACACAATTCTTATTCTATAAAATACTTACATTTCCAATTACTCTAACAGATAGCAGGCTCCTTCAATCAAGTCATTTGATTTAGGTTCAATTGCTGCCATACCACAATATTCTCACCGCTTACCGGTATTCTCCATCTTACATTAACGTACTAAATAGATGATGTAACCTCAAACCAAGGCTTGGTCTGAAAGTAATCCGAGTTATGCAATCAGTACAGACATTTAGATACAACACTAACCAATCTATTCAAGTGAGTTACAAAAACCATCTGTATGAACTGAAACATTCCCACATTTTAATGGCAATTTTAGGCCTTTAACAAGAGGTGAGACTGGTCCACTACTTAACCAATGTAAAAAACACATCTCTGCTTAATCAAAATAACCCCGGAAAATTCCCCACCCTCTCATGATCTGACTGTGGCTGCCTATGAGCAAAATATTGCAAATGCACACAAATGCCAACTTTGCATGGTTTTATTCAAAATAACTTAAAACAGGTTTAATCTTTTTCTAAACTGTATAAAGACATCAGGCTTGAGAAGCGAGATAACCCAACTTTCACGGCCAGCCTCTCTCTCAAAAAATAGACGTCACTAATGTTCTCATGTACAAATCACAAATCAACTCAGAAAACAAAACATAATTTCACTTTTTTTGAAACAGTACAGTGCATAGCGTTCAACCAGTGCCAGAATAGCAATTAGCAATAATTTGGGAGAAGATTTGTAGCTCGGGTGCTCGTTGTTGTGGTTCTGTTTGTCGAGCTGGGAATTTGTATTGCAGATGTTTCGTTCCCTGTCTAGGTGACATCCTCAGTGCTTGGGAGCCTCCTGTGAAGCGCTTCTGTGATGTTTCCTCCGGCATTTATAGTGATTTGTATCTGCCGCTTCCGGTTGTCAGTTCCAGCTGTCCGCTGCAGTGGTCGGTATATTGGGACCAGGTCGATATGCTTATTGATTGAATCTGTGGATGAGTGCCATGCCTCTAGGAATTCCCTGGCTGTTCTCTGTTTGGCTTGTCCTATAATGGTAGTGTTGTCCCAGTCAAACTCATGTTTCTAGTCATCTAAGTGTGTGGCTACTAAGGATAGCTGGTCGTGTCGTTTCGTGGCTAGTTGGTGTTCATGGATGCGGATCGTTAGCTGTTTTCCTGTTTGTCCTATGTAGTGTTTTGTGCAGTCCTTGCATGAGATTTTGTACACTACATTGGTTTTGCTTATGCTGGGTATCGGGTCCTTCGTTCTGGTGAGTTGTTGTCTGAGAGTGGCTGTTGGTTTGTGTGCTGTTATGAGTCCTAGTGGTCGCAGTAGTCTGGCTGTCAGTTCAGAAATGTTTTTGATGTATAAAATCACGAACACCAACTAGCCAGGAAACGACATGACCAGCTATCCTTCGTAGCCACACACTTAGATGACTAGAAACATGAGTTTGACTGGGACAACACTACTATTATAGGACAAGCCAAACAGAGAACTGCCAGGGAATTCCTAGAGGCATGGCACTCATCCACAGATTCTATCAACAAACACATCGACCTGGACCCAATATACCGGCCACTGCAGCGGACAGCTGGAACTGACAACTGGAAGTGGCAGATACAAATCACTATAAATGCCGGAGGAAACATCACAGAAGCGCTTCACAGGAGGCTCCCAAGCACTGAGGATGTCACCTAGACAGGGGACGAAACGTCTGCAACACAAATTCCCAGCTCGACAAACAACCACAACAATTAGCAATAATTCTAATCATGCTGAAATCAACATGGCATCAAGTTCAAGCTATTACTGTCTAGCCTTAAATCAATTTATTTACTCCAAGACCAAGTTTGAGAATTTGCTTTAATAAATAATTAGTGATTATTTATTAAAGCAAATGTCATGTTCCATGACCTTAGCGAAACCCCAATAAGTGCTAACATCTTTCCTGCAGGACCAAACACCTCATCAGGTGTGCTAACCTGGGCCATGAAATAATCCCCAAAGCAGTTAGTTTTTCACATATTTAAGAAATTTTGACAATTTTAAGAAACTTTTAATCAGTTGCTGACATTCATACATTATTAATATTCTTGACAACTTTATTTAAAAATACTCAAAGCCTTTACTTTGTCTATATTACTTGCAGTGTCATATCTTGTGACAGAACTGAGACAAGGTGAGAGGTAAAGCTGCCATAGTTCTAATCAATGCATAGATCGCTCTCACTGGAATGTGATGATGAAACCAGAGAGTCACCATACTTCAGGGGAGAGATTGAAAAGGAGAGTTCTTTATAGTAACCTTAGCCAGTGCAGGAATTGGCATTACTCTGCACAACAAACCACCTGTACAGCCAACTGAGCTAACTGGCTTCCTACCAGGTCAATGGATAAAACCAATGTGCAAGAGTATGGGGAAAACGCAGGAGATAATGCTCATTGGAGAACTGGTGCAGGCACAGTGGCCATTGTTCCTGACCATAACAATTCTTGATTCTGCCACCAACTGTTTGAACCATCTCTGCTGGTTCAAATTAACTGTGCCACAGAAGATTGACTAGGTTTACAGAAAATAAACGGTATATCAAAGAACCAAACTATCATGGCAAAATCCAAATTGCTATAAACTGCCATTGCTCCCAAATAACATACAGCAAGCAGATAGGTAGGTGGGTGGGTGCAAAACTAAATGAATTTTCAAATAGAGCTGAGCTAAATGAAGCACACAGGCTGGTGTTGCAAAGCAAGAAAGCACCAGTATTCAGAGACTGCCTGAAGCTAAAAACTGTTTAACGGGTTTGAAAGATACCAAATAACAACATTTGCACATAAACAGAAAAACACCCTACATATGCACATATCTATAATTCTATATCTAATACTAATGGGGAAAATTTGATCAGCACTTGAGGTAACAGAAGTTACAATAAGTAAACAAGTCAATCAGGAGACTTGAACTGACATGATATCAACAAATGTATTATTTGCTATAAAATTCCCAATGCTTTATACAATATTTAAATAAACACAAGGTAGTAATACAACAGTGCATTTCCCTGCTCTAGCTTACTACCTTCCTTAGCAACAAGTAATTTTTAGTATTTTACAAATTTATATAACATTTTTTAAAGTGGTTTCACTGTACATTTCACAGTCAATTAATATCTAACAAAGCAGATGACATAAATTCAGTTTGATTTCAAAAGTTTCATCATTTTGCATGGACCCTTTTTGGTTTATATGAATGGCACCAACAAATCAGTTTACAAAACTGCATGGACTTTTTAAAAAAAAATTACTTAACTAATTTAATTCAAAATGCTTTATATTCCAATAAAAATAGTAAAGGACCATTTTACATTTCATAATTACTATGTCATTACCAGTCTCAGTATTTTATGGGGGTGAAATTAAATGAGATGTAATTATAAGAATATCTGGTGTATAATCTTCACACTTATACACTCTTCCGTGGAAAAATGCTACCGCTGAGACATGTTTATTAGCCCATCCCGTTTTCTCTCTTGTAAAATGACTGCCATTGTATTTGTTGAGATACATTCTATGATAGACAATATTCTCTTGTGAAGCACTAGCCTTGAAGAACATTGAATGGACAAATACTTTTATGAACCAATGCTGGTACTCACATTTTATATAATAAAGAAGAATTGTGTACAGGTGTTGGGAGGTCATGTTGTGGCTGTACAGGACATTGGTTAGGCCACTTTTGGAATATTGCATGCAAATCTGGCCTCCTTCCTGTTGGAAGAATGTTGTGAAACTTGAAAGAGTTCAAAAAACATTTACAAGGATGTTGCCTGGGTTGGAGGATTTGAGCTACTGGGAGAGGTTGAATAGGCTGGAGCTGTTCTCCCTGGAGCGTTGGAGGTTGAGGGATGACCTTAAAAAGGTTTATAAAATCCATGAGGGACATGGATAGGATGAGTAGACAAAGTCACTTTCCTGGGATGGGGGAGTCCAGAACTGGACGGCATAGGTTTAGGGTGAGAGGGGAAAGATATAAGAGAGACTTGAGAGGCAACTTTTTCGACGCTGAGGGTGGTACGTGTATGGAATGAGCTGCCAGAGGATGTGATGGAGACTGGTACAATTGCAACATTTAAAAGATATCTGGATGGGTATATGAATAGGAAGGGTTTGGAGGGATATGGGCCGGATGCTGGCAGGTGGACTAGATTAGGTTAGGATATCTGGTCGGCCTGGACGAGTTGGACCGAATGATCTGTTTCCATGCTGCACATCTTTATGACTGTTCTACCCCCACATCGCAAAAAAAATTAAGTAAAACATATATTGTGGGACTAGAGTTGCACACAAATCAAATTGATAGAGGTGGGCATTACTGAATCCTTCCAGATTTTTAAATTCTTTACTTTGTTTGCTTCCAGTGCCATTTTCTGGTGCTAGATCATAAATTACAAAGCTGTTTAAATAACCTTTTACAGTTTGCTGAATGGAGCTGTTGAAAAAGGGAAGCATGTTACCGAAGCTTTTCATCTTCCACAAATCAGGACAAATGCAAGAATACCAAATTTCAAAACAAGCAGACAATTTGTTCTGCCCAAGAAATAGAGTGCTGATTGGCTGTCAAGTACCTCTTGGTCGAATAATGCTATAGGGAAACTATAATGGAAGATTGCCCATTCTAGTTTTTAAGTTGAAAAGGCACAATGTCGAGTCAAATTCCTTTCTCCTACATAGGACAGATCCCTGCATATGAATAAATGTAGCTTCTAGCCACTGCAAGTGAGCCATATTGTGTGCCTGACTGATGATCTTAAATTGGTTTTTGGTATAATTCTTAATAATCATGGGACAGTCTAATTTTGCCCAATTATGAGATCACATCTAACATTGGACAGTATATTCTTAGCTTTATAAGCAGAAGGCAAATGGGGCTAGTTTAGTTTGGGAGACCTAGTCGGCATGGACAAGTTGGACCAAAGGATCTGTTTCCATCCTGTATGACTCCATGACTTTATACTGCTGACTGCAACCTTACAAGATAATACATGTCTTGGAAAGGGTGGATTACAAGATAATACATGGCTTGGAAAGGGTGGACGCTAGGAAATTGTTTCCGTTAGGCAAGGAGACTAGGACCCGTGGACAGAGCCTTAGAATTAGAGGGGGTCAATTCAGAACAGAACTGTGGAGACATTTCTTCAGCCAGAGAGTGGTGGGCCTGTGGAATTCGTTCCCGCAGAGTAGAGTGGAGGCCGGGACGCTAAATGTCTTAAAGACAGAGATTGATAGATTCTTGATGTCACAAGGAATTAAGGGCTACGGGGAGAATGCAGGTAAGTGGAGTTGAAATGCCCATCAGCCATGATTGAATGGCAGAGTGGACTCGATGGGCCGAATGGCCTTACTTCCACTCATATGTCTTATGGTCTTATGGAATTAAATATGTATACATGGATTGTGACTCATGGCAAATTACTTTGCAAATCATAGCTAACTATTATTGTTTACAAGCAATAAGTTTAATTTTAATTTCACACCAAAGAAATTTATAGCAGATAATAATTGCAAAACTTTGACAAGCACTTTAATCATTCACTAATTTACATGTTGCAGATCATTCAAAGATCCAGTATTGGTTTGTGACATCATAACTACCTTTCTTAGTTCATAACTTAGTTCATAACAACTTGCTCTGAAAGCAGTATGAATGTAACTAAGCCACAAATACTCATATGATCCAGCACACTTAAAAAAGTTGTTATTCAATATCTCAGAATGTTTTGAAGTAGAGATCTCAATTACCAATTATAATCCTTGCACAACAGCAATAAAAAAAACCTTGCTAAAAATAGAGTTGCGTTTATATGAAGGATGCTGCGGTGTGTTCACATAAATAGCAAAACCATGAGAAGAATTTTGGAAGTTACTACATCAGAACTGTAGCAAAGATGATTTAATATTCACATTTGTATGGAATTTTAAGTCACAAATAAAATCAAGCTTTAACAGGAAACGTACTCAAAAGGTCAGTTATTCAAAATAACAGTGAATGTATTTTGTTGATTTCATTGCAGGAAGGATTATTATACATGCATACTTTTGCTGGCTGTGCCTATGCATAAAAAAAAGTCATCCATCTGATTTTTATTCCAAGATTTTTCAAACCATTAAATATTCTGGCTGACATTTCAAGTAAATTTAATCCAGTTTTTGTTTCACAATCCCAAAGTTACTTCAAGGTCCCATCTGACCCCAGAAAGAAGTGGTGAGAACTTTCCTGAAGAAAGTAGTGTCACATTACTGCTATTTGATACCACAAAGTGAGATCGAGATAAGAATAGATATTATGAATGTCTTAGGTACGTTTTACACCAGCTTGCAATTGATTTACATTGTCCATAGCATCATTTCTAAGCATTTATAAAATTGAACTGTTGGTAAATGTATGTAGACAAGTACAAAGATGGAGTTCTGGACTTTTGTGGCAAAATAGTAATGTCCCTACTTCTGAGTCAGTGGAAGAGTTCACATGCTCCACAGGTAGGTCATATCTTTCTTTCATCAATGTTTTCAGGTATGTGGAGTTCCTTCCTGGACAGTGGAGTTTAAATTCACCCTGGTAATGCAAATCCACTATTGCGTGACATGCAGTAGATTGCTAGTTTATTATAAGGCTTTTTATATTTTGCTTGTGGGTATGTGAAGAATAGAGTTGAATGTCTTAGATGAAGTCTATCAAACTCAAACCTGCTGTACAAAGTGGCCATAGGCTATACATTAGACTCGAGGTACATCAAATCTACTTCAAAAACAGTGAATAGCACAAGAAATCTTGTGTAAAAGCAGGCCAACTTAACAATCATATCCAATGATTCAACTCTAAACTTTTCCTATCACATGTTGGGATACAAGACATTTCAGGGAGGCTACAGGGATCTGTCAACCACACCATTCCCCACCAGAATGGCCTTCTCATCAGTAACATCTGGTTACCCTTACTCAAGAAATAGACTACCATCCAATCAGCTGCATATGTAAACATGTCCTCATTAACCAATAAAGCAATAAAAATGATGATATATTGCATATATTATAGCCTGACAAATCAGCACCAAGATTCTACTTATATTTACACCATATATCACAACTCTTTCACCTTCTCTATCATTGTGTTAGATAATGGGCAGAGTATGCAGCCTGAATCATCAAGGCCCACCAGTTCCTCTAAGGTACACATCTAAGGTAACAATTGCTCTTCTCAGAGAAAGCTTTTCATGGTATAAACGCAAATTTGTCTCTTATTGTAATAAATTACAATTAAATATCATGAAATAATTGTTTTGATAAACTGAAGGTCTTAGACAGGTGTTCAATTCTGGATGAACTTATTCTTAAAATAATTTAGATTAGATTAGATTACTTACAGTGTGGAAACAGGCCCTTTGGCCCAACAAGTTCACACCGACCCGCCGAAGCGCAACCCACCCATACCCCTACATTTACCCCTTACCTAACACTACGGGCAATTTAGCATGGCCAATTCACCTGACCCACACATCTTTGGACTGTGGGAGGAAACCGGAGCACCCGGAGGAAACCCACGCAGACACGGGGAGAACGTGCAAACTCCACACAGTCAGTCGCCTGAGTCGGGAATTGAACCCAGGTCTCAGGCACTGTGAGGCAGCAGTGCTAACCACTGTGCCACCGTGCCGCCCCAATGCTTTGAATCATAACTTTTAAAGCTATTTCAATCAACTTTGAATCATAAAAGCTTTCTGCTGAAGAGCTACTCACCAGTGGAGGGGATAGAAAATACTGGCCTCTTCAATGTCACATTTCAAAGCTTTAGTTTATCAAAATCACCTAAAGTCAAGCTGCCATATAGTATATAACAGGAATTTTCCTCCTTGGAGAAAATATGGGTGTTAAAAGTCTCAAAGGCAGAAGCCTTTTATAACCTCATCCAAATGGCAATGTTTTCATATTTAATTGACTGGTCTAATTGACAATGGAGATTAGCGTTATTGAGGTTGATCTGTTCTCCTCCATTTCCAGCTTCCTGTAAATGCATTTCCAAAATGGAGGCAAGAGGAAACTACTGGGGAGAAATTAGATGGGAACGCAATGATTTTCCCTTCAGTATTTCGAGGCTCTGCAATGGTACTGTTCCTAGAGCTACACTAGTTGAAATAGTTGGAATTGAACTTGGCACAATTCTTATTCTAAATGGTACAGAAATTAGGACTTGATCACTCAACTATTTGAGATAATGTAGGCCATTAATGTTTTCTGCCAGTTATAAATTCAACATAACGCAGACAGCATTTCCATACTTTACGAATCATTGAATCGCACAGAAGGCCCTTTGACTCATCATATTGGTATTGCCAAAACTACATTAGACCACTTTACCACACCAGACCCCATAGCCTCAAATGTTATGACATTTCATGTGCTCATCCGAGTACTTTTAAAAAGTGAGGCTACCCATTTCAACTAATCTCTCAGACAATGTAGATAAGCACAGATCCATAAACATTCTCACCTTGACTTAATTATCTTTTATCTTCATGTAAAAGTTAATTTTTTTTGAGATTTTATACAAATATATTTTTGACAAGTTCAAACTCAAGCTGGATTTGGGTCCAAAAATAGCCATTGTAATGGAAAATTCAACAAATAATAAAGAATTCGTATCAAAACACTGTAAACGATGCATATAACAGTAGATATATGATAATGAATTAAATACTACACATCACATTGAAATTCTTCATAAATAATTCAGCAGCTTTTATTTTGTATGGATCTTGTCTTCTTCACCATTGACTGTACCCGTAAACTTGACACTGCCATTAACTATTCTAGCTATTGGCAAGTGTATTCAGTATTGCACATTTTAGACTTTTTTTTGTTGACCATGTTGGGATTGAGGTCATTCCATGCATTTAATCTAATAACACATGCTGCTAATGAGGGCTTTGATTTTCTTTGCATTCAGTAAATGTTCACTTTCAATGTCCAAACATTCTTTCAGATACTATCCTTGAAGTTTTGCTATGCACACATCCAAAAGCTGAACAAAACTTATATGAACATGTGGGGAATATCTGCCATGTTGGCGTCTCTCCCATTCAGGACTTCATTATTGCCAGGTGAGATCTGAACATATGCCAGAAAAGCAAAATGTTTCTTTGCTCAGTCCTCCTGCCCTCAAGTTCCATACTTCTCTGATCCAATTTTTGAAAGCACATTCATCTATTCATGAACAGAGATGAGAACACTTTTCTATTTAGACAGAATTTTGTATTTGAATATCAACATTGATTTTAATTACATGCTATCTGCCGCACAAGATGAAACAACTGAATACATCCCATGGCCAGTTTCCTTACAAGAACATCATTTTAACCCATCTTGGTAATGGTCTAATTTGCTGGCATGTTTGATTTCATTCATTTTTCATCTGTAATCCGAGTTCAGGCCAGCAAATCTGCATTTTACTTTTGATTTTGTATGTTTAATTTAATGACTTTTATCACCGAGTTTGAGGTACGTGTTGAGAATTTTGTTTTCTGATGGAGAAATGAGTCATATGGTTTTACAGATCAGAGCACCATTCAGCATTTGCCTTGAATTGTGGATGACCTTCTAGCTTTGCTTTTCTTTGGGCATTGAGTCAGATGGTAATATTACCACTTTGCCAACGCTCATTACCCAATTATCAATTCTTCCTTATCCCCGAGATAGTTGAGGAGATTATGGAGGCACAAGTGATGATCTTTTAGGAATTACTGGGGTCAGGAAGGGTCCCAGAGGATTGGAAACGGGCTAATGCATCACCCCTGTTTAAAAAAGGAGGGAGGTAGAGGATGGCTAATTATAGGTCAGCTAGCCTGGCCTCGATTGTTGGTAAGAGTTTAGATGGATGTTATTAGGGATGTGACTGCACAGTACTTGGAAGTGCTTGGTAAAATAGGGCTGTGTCAGTATGGCTTTGTCAAGGGGAGACCCTGCCTAACTATTCTGTTGAATTCTTTGAAGAGGTAACAACCAAGTTACACAAAGGAAAGCCAGTGAAAATGATCAATTCAGATTTCCAGAAGGCCTTTGATAAGGTGCTGCACAAATGGCTACAAAATAAGGTAAGAGCTCAATGTGTTCAGGGCAAGGCACTGCTATGGATAGAGGACTGGCTGACTGACAGAAGACAGTGGTGATAAAGGGATGGTAGCTAATGGAGTTCTGCAGGGATCAGTATTGAGACCACCTCTATTCACATTATACATTAACAATCTAGACAAAATAATTGAGGGGATTGTTGCTAAGTTTGCAGATGTCCCAATGTTAGAAGGACAAGTAATGTTGAAGTGGGGAAACTGCAGAAGGATTTAGACAAGCTTGAAGAGTGGGCAAAGAAATGACAGATAGAATACAATGTGGGAAAGTGTGATGTTGTATACTTTGGTAAGAAGAATAAAGGCATAGACTATTTTCTAAATGCTGGGTGTGAAGCTTTGAAATTTGAAGCCGAGACACCTTGGGTCTCCTAGTTCAGGATTCTAAGATTAATATGCAGTTCCAGTTGACACTTGTCCTCCTAACTGCCATGTTAGCATTACTTTGTAAAGGCTAGAATACAAGACCAAGATGGACTGCTGAGGTTGCATAAACTCTGATCAGGTAGCATTTGGAATATTGCGAGCAGTTTTGGGCCCCATATCCAAGGAAGGATGAGCTGGCCATGGAGGGGGTCCACAGAAGGTTAACAAGAATAATCCTATGAAGGAAGGGCTTGTTATTTGGGACTATATGCAATGGAGTTTAGAAGGATGTGGAGCACTCTCACTGAAACTTGCAGAATACAGAGAGGCCTGGATAGGGTGGATGTGGAGAAAATGTTCTAGTTCATCGGAGAGACTCGGACCTGAGAGCACAGCTTAAGAGTGAAGAGAATAACCCTTCAGACGAATTCCTTCAGTCAGATGTGGTTAATCTGTGGAATTCACTGCCACAGAAGCAAAGTCACTGAGAGCCCTTAAGACAAAGATAGTTAAGTTCTTGAGTAGTAAGGGGTTCAAAGGCTGTAGAGAGAAGGCAAGACAACGAGGCTGAGAAACATATCAGTCATGATCGAATGGCTTGATGGGCCAAAAGGCTTATTTCTGCATATATATTTTATGACCTTAAGATGATACCACTGTTTACTTCTTCTGGCCCATTTATTTTTACTGTAGCTTTTCTAGTTTATTGGATATCTTCTAGTCTCCAACTCTTTTTCAGAAATATTAGTTTCTATTGCTGTTGCATAATTACTTACCTTGGAAAATGCTACAACTTTTGTTTAAACTGAGCTGCTACAGGTTATTCTTTCTCAAAAGCAATTGTGACAGTATCATGTGGTATGTATTAGCCTTGTCAATTAGCTGAGAGCTTGAACTGACAGATGGAAAATCTAAAATTCCCACATGTATCTTTCAAATTAATGAAACATAGTAATTGCCAGTAAGTAATTAATAATCACAATGAACTTTGATCCTGAGAAACTAGAGTCAACATATATATATATATATATAAAACATCTGTGGGTTTTTTTAGGTCAAAAGTCACATGGTTGATTTTAACATGAGATTGACCTTTAGATGAGTTTATACAGTAAATGTATTAGCTTCCTGTAATTCTATATGCACAAAAACCATAAATGGGTATACTTGGTTTCCAATTAAGAGCAAGTAGTGAATTAGGAAGTCAATCTTAGATCACTTTGAATGAGGCTGCCATGGAGTTTTTGGTTAAATTTGAAACTCCAGCCACAGAATGAAGAACTGTCACAGCAATTTTAAAAAGGTCACTCAAAAAATGAGACATTCCACTGTAACAAAGTTTTAAATACTCTTATGTAGGGGAAGAGAGATGTGATTGCTGTAGATAGCATCTAAAACTTTCAAAGGACAAGATAGATGTGTTTTGGGATCTCCTGTGTCTTAAGTTATTAAAACTCTTGAGAGGCTGCCAAAACATCTCACCTTGTCAGAAGGACAAGATTACTGAAATAGCAGCATTCAATCCATGTGGATGATTCTAAATGCAAGGATGGAAAATCTTTAAGAAATTCAAGAGAATTCCAATTCCATTAGTCTTAAATTTGCAGAATCAGAGCAAAAAGATGGGCTAACATTTGTAAAGGTGAAAGATTATATTTACTGTTAATTCTCCCTTTTAACACTGCAACAACTGACTTAAAATGACATGTAGATACCAGCTTTAACTGGCTATCAACATTAAGTTACAGTATTAGAAATTGTTTTCAGCAGGCTAGAGATACTCAATATAACCTTTACAACCACAAAAGCCCCGTCTGCCAACCACAATGTTTACAAAGTACCAATCTGTTTGCTTTTTTAGCTGCAGCTTATTATACAATGAGGAAACCTATGACTAAGCATATGCCAACAACACATCCTGCTTTCAGTGCAGAAATGCGATAGAACTGTGCAAAATAGGAAACACACCCCAAACAACCTAGTTACACCATGCACATTATTCTAAGTTGAAAAACAGTTTCAACAGACTTTGAACAAATCAGAATTATTCCAAGACAATGTAAGTATCACTGCTTAAAGAGCCCAAGATTAAAAACAGATCTTTGGATTTTTGCCTGCTAAAATTAAAATGTAAATAATTTTACATTTCTAAAGGTAAACTAGATGAAGATCCATAAATGTAGTACAAAATTAGGAATTTTGAACAGTATGATTGCATCTGTTTCTTTTAAACTGTTAGAAAGTATACATAACTGTACACCAGCAAGGCATAGCCAAAAGTTCCAATTTGAGCCAGCCTTCTGTGATTCCACTAGAGGGCACCCCACAACAGAAAATCCATTCGTCAAAGCACCATACACATTTAGAGTAAACTTAACATCAAATACATCAAAGTTAGGAATTACGACAGTAAAAGCTTACATTATTTTCCTGAGAGAAAAAGTCATTCCACTTTGAATGTTGTTTTTGAAGACCACCTAGTTACATAACAACAGTGAATAAATTTACTTAAGGAGATCCAGAAAATCAGAAATAACTGAGTATTTCGATGGAAATCAATAAATTGATTCACAAATTGTTTTACGGATATATAAACTAGAAATATTCTGTTCCTCAGCATGAGTCACATTTAATAAACATGTGTAGGAAAGAAACTACTAGTAAACTTGTAAGAATAGAAACCGCCAATGTTCAACCCTGTATGTCCTAATCAAAGGCTTTGAAGTTTCCGAGCTCATGCCGTCCTTTTTGGAAGACTGCAAGATGCTCACGGATTCAGTACAACAAAGATCATGTCAACCTGAGAACTTCCTGTGCCAGTAGCCAGGTTACAAGTCTGCTCCAGTTTGTATTTTGAGTATCTCAATAACATTAGCAACGCCATTCTTGCTTATGTCAAACCATCACAGCAGCTGCACCATAGCTTTCTGCACAAGGTCAAAAGTCAGAATACCAGAGGTAAAGTTTCATACATAATTTCTTTTATTTGCGGAACTCTTCTTACACGCTGCATCAGTTCAGCTGTAGGGCAAACTATCATTGAACCAAAGCTACAGTAGCATATTCAGCACACCTCCCTATGTCCCCAACATGAAAATCCATCCTTCCAAACCTGCAAATTCTACTGTTTAGCAAGACCCAGGTGCATGGTGCCACCACCACCACCTGCAAGTTCCCCTTGAAATCAAATAGTAGTTTGACTTGGAAATATACCACTATTTATTCACTGTTGCAGGATCAAAATGTTGAAACTCCCTTAGTAGTATGGTGAATATATCCATGTCACAGATTGCAGCAGTTTATAAAGGATACTCAACACCAGCTTATCAAGGGCAATAAGGAATAAACAAATAGTAGTTTTGCTAGTGATACCAAGATCCCATGAGAAGAAAGTTTGGCATTTTTGGACTAATGAACAGAAATGTGCACATTTGGAGATTTAATTTTAGTCAGATTCCTCTTCTTAGCATGTGAAAATCAAAGCACATAAGTTCTAATATTACTTAGAATATACAAATGATCAAGGAAACAGTATATAAACAATCAGTAGCCAGTTGATGGCATAGGTCTTACAGCTGCGGCCATGAGTTACGGTTGGTGATTCCCTAGAGTAGGTTTGTCTTTTAAGCCAGCCTGTAATATCAGTTAGAGTCTTCAAATAAATCAAATCTACTGAGATTATCTCTCCTGTTTGTGAAATTGGCTAGCCTGAATAACCAGAAATGCAACATGGTGGCAGAGGTGGGTATCTGAAGACAGAAGTCACAGACAAGATTTAGTGCAATGCTGGCACTGAGTCCCTCTTCAGACAGTATTCTGTACAAACAGTGAAAACCCAATTTATGGGATTGTTGCTGACTGGGCAACAACTTTATTTTAAATCTAGCAGAAAAGCTGCATAGTCATTGAGAGATCTTTAAACGTAATTCCAACATAAAATTACATGGAAATAGGAAATCAGTGCCACTAGGACGAGTAATCAAAAACATGAACTACAAAAAGGGAGGAAGCAAATAAAGGGAAAAAAGCTGTATTGATGATTCTGTCCAAAGAGAAGTTACAAATCTGCAAATAATTTGGGAGCGTCTGTAAAAGCTAGGGAACATCAGATAACGACTAGCAAATTCCCCAGCCTGAATTTTAGGCTTTTAAAAAGATTTCTTATATTTATCTATGCAGAACTAGAAACAAGCTGTGGAATATGCTGGAAGTATATGGGTGAACTTCAGAATACACCAGATGGTGCTGATAGCTTACAGACACAGCTACAAGAATCAACTGATCAGTTTGATAAAGTCAAAGAAAAGCAGCAAATATTCACAGTTGACATGGGAATGAAAACAAACATCTTACCAGGCAAATTCCTTCAGGAAACATAACTGGACTGCTGGAGTTAATAATACAACAAACAACCAAACTAATTAGTTATAAATAATCACTCATTCAATGAAAGAGCATCCATTCTGCATGGAAACAACAAAGTGTCCTATTGGTAGGTGTAAGAATGCCAGCAGTAGCAGGGTTACAAGTGTCTATGGAACTCAACATAGTGACCATACACAAGATTTAACAATGCATGAATTGTAGCAACGTCAATACACTAACTGCAACTGATCCACCCAGTTTCATCATTATAGGAATCTTCAAATGCTGATGCTGTATCACAATTCAGGGATTTGCAACTTTCATGAATTGAGCCTCCTTGGTGCACTATGCACATTTTTCGGAGAAGCTTGAGAGACAGTTAAATGATCTGGAGCATAACAACATCCTGTTGTGTGCATGAACACACTAGTTGGTATAGCTGTGTCCTGTGCATTCTGAAAAATGTCACAATCCAGATATGCTTCAAGAAGTGCCCACGGAAGATTACATTTATAGGACTGAATCTCAAATTCACAGGAGCCAGGTTTTTCTTCAAGTTGGATGGAAAACAGACACTGGCCTGCTCATTTGGCAGAGCCATTTCAAGGAATTAATACTTTTCAAGAAACCTCTTTGAAAGGTACCAGTTCCAGGGTTTACCAATTAGCTTATCATTAGTTAGGAACCTTTTCAGCAGTAAGTGGACAGAAGCATGAAATGTTCCTGGGTATGAATAGATCATGGTGATAGGCAATATCATCAGCAATGTCAAAGAAATGTTTGACCAAAATTTCATTGGCAATGGTTTGTTGTGAAGGACTTGTCTTCAACAGCAAGAAACGGGAGGTGAATTTGGATGAGGTTAAATTTTTCAGTTCTATTTCTGGGATCCATTCTGACCCAGGCAAGCTCAAAGATACACAACATATGCCTGCTCCCCAGGGTAAAAGCAAAGGACTTGCAGAGATGTCTTGGATTCTTCAACTGTTTAACACCATGCATACCCCCTTTTGCCAGTAGAGCATTGTCACTTACAGCTGTTAAGGGAACATGTATGGAAGGATATGTACAGCAACTAATTTAAATATGCATAGTCAGGAGTGACATATTCTACAATGCTACGACCAAGGAGATGGTCTTAGAAATTAATGCATCTCCAAAAGAAAATAAGAAGCATGCATAAAGATGGTAAACTCATTGCATTTAAATCCAAAAGTCTATCACAAGTGCAATCCAATTATTCTAATATCCAGCATGAGACATTCATTTTGGCTTTGAGATCACAAGACTCTCCATGTAGCTCTTTGGTAAGCTCTTAGTAAAGGAAGCTGACAACAAGCCATTGGAAATAATTTAGCAATAGCTTCTGGCAAATGTAATGTAGAGACAGCAATTTTTTTTACCAAACCTCCCAAAGAAAGCTAATATGACAAGAGGCATCCTTCAAAGCATTTCATTATTTAATCAAGAACAAGGCACAATTTTCAGACAGTGATCATGAAGTGCACAATGTTTCAGTTGACTGAGTATTCATTTTGAAATTCTGAAGACAACCCTGAAATGTATGTTTTCTATTTCAGATGTGCAGTTAGGAGCAAACACCACGGCAAACAGATTATCTGCATTATCAGCCAACGTGACAGAATAGTTACAGAGATTTAAGTCAATGTTAAGTGATTTTCAATTCAATGTGATGAACTGATTGACAGAACGATATTGCCCAACGCATACTGTTAATCTGAATGGTGTTTGCAGATTCCCCCACTCAAACAGGAATTCTTCATATTGTTACCTCTGAAATCCACAAACAGAGAAGCTGATGTACACAATGAGGTCAAGAATTATTTCTGCAAAAACAACTGTGCCACTGCAGAAGTTAGTGGCAATTACAACCAAAGGCATGCCAGCTATAATTGGGCATCATGCCGATTTCATTGCATAGTGTAAAACAGACCCTGATATTCCTTCTTCCTTGAACTATAATTTATCAACAGGCAATTTGTGACAAAGTAATGGGGTTTGATCACGTAATGTCCCCTGTTGTTAGAATTATTAATTCAATTTGTGAAAAGGACAAGCAACACAAAGTTCCAAGTCATTTCTTACTGAACGGTCATCTGAATTTGGCAATGTTTTATTGCACACTGAAATCCATTGGCTTAGCAGACAAAAACTGTCAGTGTCTTTCACTTTTATCAGAAACCAAAGCCTTCATGGAGTCAAGAAACCAGGATACCACCCAGTTATCAAACAGTGCATGACTGCTTGATTTGGCATTTTTAACAGATACAGATAAATTGAATGCCTTGAGCTGCAAATTGCAAGGGAAACTGAAGTTTATTATCAGCATGATTAGTGTATTGAAAGCTTTCAAGTTGAAACTTAATGTTCTGGTACAGACCAATCCTGAAAACAAAAATGCAACATTTCCCTTCATTGCTCCAAATACTGGCAGAAATTGAAGTTACTGTTGAGATCCTGGACATAGATCCTGGTCAGGAAACCAATGTATTTTTCAAAAGGAGTTCAGGTTTAATTATTTTGTGAAGCTGGAACCCTGCATAAATGTTTACTTTAAATCCTTTTTTGAAGGTGTATGCCAATGGCATTCTGGAACAAATTATTGAGCTTTTTAACTTTGTGTCACTTTGGAAATGGAGATTGTCAGGCAACAAATGGCATTAATTTAAAATCAAGGCAATCTACCACATTTCTGGAGTCTCATGGACACCGAAAAGCTCAATACCATTTGCAAAGCAGCTATGAAAGTGGCTTTCCTATTTGGCTCTACTTCCATCTTCATAAATTCACCTATTCTGATGCATTCCATCAAATGCAAATTTTGAGTCTGCCTGATCCAATGAGCATGTGAAAGACTCCAACATAGTTGCCTTCTCAGGATACACACCGGATTAATGCACAGCCTGCAGTATCAAGTTCTATACTGAGAAAAGATTAAAAAGATCAAATTTCTTTCATTTTAAATACATTGTGGTTTAACTGTAATGATGAAATATGTACAGTTATATTTGGAAAATATGGATTGATGTTTTAGTTGCTCATTTTATAGATCCATAGAGACATACAGCACAGTATTTTTCACTAATCAAAAACAGCCTTGCTTAAGAAAAACTTTGCAACCTCTATGGCCTAGACAATGAAATAAAATCATAAAGAGGAACTGCAGTGAGCTGTTCGACACCCTGTGCCTGCTCTGCTGTTCAATGGGATCACGGCTGGTCTAATATGCCACATGGCAATTTTCCTGCCTTTTCCCCATAACCCTAATTTTTCCCTACTAATCAAGAATCTATCAACCTTAACCTTAATATACACAAAAACTGTGCCCCTACAACTCTGTGTGGCAGAGTTCCAAAGACTTTGATTCCTATGAGAGAAGAAAGTCCTCCTCATCTGCGTTGTAAATTGGTGTCCCTTTACTCTGAGGCTACGCTCTCTAGTCCAAGGCTTTCCCATGGGAGGAAACATTCTTTCAGCATTTACCCTGTCATGCTCCTTAAGAATGCGATGCATTTCTTCTTTTTATATCTTTTTATGAAAAAAACTTTTTTAAAATATCACACAAAATACAAAACAAAACAATACAAAGAAACCCACTAATTACATAAAAATAATAACTAATATCTAATAAATCATGTCCGTAATAATACCGCTCAGTGAAACAAAGAAATAGTCCTTGACCATTGAAAGCACAAATTTATACATTTTCATGTGTTTGTAATTTTTCCTTGCTGTATACCAGATTCATTAAACAGAATTGTCACAGCTATATAAAGGCCTTTATTAGTATGGTAGACAAATCTGTACCCAAGTAGTCCAAAAAGGGTTGCCATGTCTTATAGAAATTCTCAGTTTTATGGTGTACCATACTTGTAAGAAAGTCCAAAGCGATGTGTTCCATGACTAGTTTACGCCAGCCTGACAATCCCAGAGTGTTTTCAGAAACCCGCCCTAACAGAATGTTCTTTCTTGCACAAAACATGAGGATATTGAAAAGCCTTTTTTCTGTGCGCATCTGATGGAAATAGATTAGCTAGGCCAAGAAGAGATACTGGATCCATCTCCACCTCTGTCTCCATGACCCTTTCTATTTCACCTACCACAGCGCTCCAGTATGCCTGCAGCTTTTGGCAGGACCAGAGACAATGAGTAAGTGTACTTGCACTCATTTTGTATTTAGGACACATTGGAGATACTCCCACTTTAAATTTTGAGAATGGTGTGGAGCCAAGTGGACTCTATGAAGGAACTTCAATTGCAAGGCGTGGGTCCTATTGCAAATCGAGATATCCACATACTTCAGAAGAGATCTCAACATTCAATGCCATCTCCCATGTCTTACAGAGCCGCTCGGACTTGATTGAGGGGTCCTTTCCCAATAGACAATAGACATTGCTGACAGAAAGTGTATTCTTAGCACTGAGCACTCTCTTCTCCATGTCTGATTAGATTAGATTCCCAACAGCATGAAAACAGGCCACACCGACTCTCCGAAGAGTAACCCACTCAGACCCATTCACCTACACTTACCCTTGACTACTGCACCTAACATTATGGGCAATTTAGCATGACCAATTCACCTGCCCTGCACATCTTTGGACTATGGGAGGAAACAGGAGCATCTGGAGGAAACCCATACAGACAAGGGGAGAATGCACAAACTCCACACACAGACAGTTGCAGGAATCGAACCCGGGTCCCTGGCGTTATAAGGCAGTAGTGTTAACCACTGAGACACCATGCCACCCCACTCAGAAGTGTGGTCTCTTTTTGTATGAAATTTCTAATTTGAAAAAAATGGAAAAAAGGTCCCAAATGGACAAGTCTTATTTCCGAGCCAACTGGTCAAAAGACATCAGTATATCCCTCTCGAATATGTCACCCAGGCAAGACACGTTCCTAGTTGCCCATAGCTTAAACTCAGAGTCCATCATCCCCAGCTGAAAACCGAGCATACTAACTATGGGTGTAAAAAATGTTTTGGCAATATTGCCTCACTCTGACGCATTGCCCTCCACACCTTAACAGTATTAGTAACTATTGGGCTATGGCAATATTCCTTAACTGTCCTCATTTTGTCCAAGAACTAGTAAGGGGGCATCTTGCTTGAGAAGCTTCAATGTCTAATCATAGTGAGTGAGGGTCCCCCCAAAGCTCAGTTATTCACGTAAGATAGCAACAAGCTTAATTGATAGTTTTTAATATCTGGGAGGTCCATTTCTCCCAGTCTGTGGAGTAGTTGCAGATGAAAGAACTGAACCAGCCGTTCAGTCTCCTAAATGTAAAGACCAAAGGAAGCATTCGCATAGGATACAGCAGGCAGGAGAGAATATTCATTTTAATGAGGGCATCTGACTTAACCAAGAGATCAGAAGGCCTCCCATCTTAGATGGTCATGTTAGATTCTGTTGAATAAATGGTCAAAATTAGTTTTAAATAGTTGATCAAAGAAGGGAGTAATGAATATATCTATGTAGAGAAAACTTTCCTGTGACCATTTAAAGCAGAAATCCAGGTTTGTTCTCAGGACCAGGCATTTTTGGGAGATCACCCATGGACATGGCCTCCGATTTTGCAAAACTGATCTTGTAACCTGAGAAGCCGCCAAACGAATTAATACATTGTATCAGATGAGGCACCAGAACTCTTGGGTTTGAGAAAAATACAAGAACATTATCTGCATACAGTGCAATGTTATGTGACTTTGTCCACATTTCTGGAGCAGATGTATTGGGATCCCGACGTATTGCCTCTGCCAGCGGCTCAATCACCAAGGTGAAAAGCAACTGTGATAGGGATAGCCCTGTTGACTGCCCATTAAGAATATTGAAATTGCTTGACCACACACCACTGGTGAGAACCATGGCAAGAGGGTCACTATAAAGGACCTTTACCCATCTGATAAAAACCTCACTCAAGCCAAATCGCTTTAAAGTATAGAAAAGGTATAACCACCTGATCCGGTCAAATGCCTTCTCCGCATCTAGACAGATCACTAATCCCTGTACCGATCGTTGTTGACATACTTGGATCATATTTTGTAACCTCCTGACATTATTAGACAATTTGTAACCATTTAGAAAACCCACCTGATCCTTCTTAATGATGGAGGGCAGCACAGTTTATAGTCTTAGTGCAAGAGTCTTAGAGAGGATTTTGAAATTGACATTCAGGAGTGAGATAGGTCTATAGGAAGCACAGTCCTCCAGAGCCCTCCCTTTTTAAGGATGAGAGATGTATGCCTCCCTTAAATTAGGCAGGAGGCGGCCATGGCTGTATGAATCTTTAAAAATACTAAACATCGGTCCTGACAGTATATTTTTAAATTCCTTATAAAGTTCACTGGGAAGTCCGTGAGGACAAGGCACCTTTCTGTTCTGGAGCTGCCTCACAGCCTCCTGCACCTTTGTACTGACAACGGGACTATAAGCAGAGGGGTCACACCCCTGGAGGTCCAAATTCTTTAAAAAAAGGACTCCATCCCAGCCTGTCCATCTTCACAATTTTCAGACTGATATAGTTCAGAGTAAAATTTCTGAAGTGCTGCATTAATCCTTTTAGAACCACGAGTTAAATTTCCAGTATCATCCCTGATCGAGGCAATGGCTTGGGGAGCATTCCTTTTCTTGGCAAGATATGCTAAGTACTTGCCCGGTTAATCTCCATGCTCAAACAACCTTTGTTTTGCAAATGTAAGCTTCTTTTTAGCTGTCTGTGTGAGCATGGAGTTCAATGTGGACCGGAGTGATGTGATCCTCTGTAATTTAGCCAGTGAGGGACTTATTGGCTGTCTTCAGCCATTTCTCAAGCAAGCATTGCTGCTCACCGTTCTGCCGTTTCTTACTTGCAGAATAGGAAGTAACTAACCCCCTAACATAGGCTTTAGCAGTTTCCCAGAGGATGGATGGATTACTGGCTGAGCCTGAATTAATATCTAAATAAACCATGAATTCAGTAGAAAAGAATTCAGTAAACTTGCTATTCTTAAGGATGAAGGGATCCAGTTGCCACTGCATCGAACCTCCCATACTATCCTTACACTTGACAGTAATAATGATATTGCCAACTGGACATGACATCACCAAGCCCAATTGCGCTGCGGGAGTCAAAAAGAGATCAATCCTAGTAATAGCATTTGTGCGGATTGGAGAAAAACGTGAAATTCCTGCCAGTAGGGTGAAGGCGCCTCCAAACGCCTACTATCCTAGTTCAACACACAAATCTCTTAATTGCTTAGATCGCGAAGATGATATCGGGTGGCCTTTGGGCAATTTGTCTACCGCAGGATCTATTAAGACTGTTAAAATTCCCCCCTATGATAATATGCTGAGATGCGAGGTTAACCACTTTAGAAATTGCATCTACCAGGAACTTGAGGGGGTGGGCCGGGGGACAGTAAACATTCAAGATCCCATATCCTTCCCCATTCTTCAAAGCTTTAAGGTTTACAAATCTCCCATATGTGTCCTTAATACACTCTAAAAACTTAAATGGGAGATATTTCTAAACAAGTATGGCCACTCCCCTACTTCTAGTATTGAAATATGAGAAATAAATCCAGTCGTACCCAATCTGTTGCAGTTTCAATGATCTGCATCATTAGGTATATCTTTTGCAATAGGGCCACCCTCTCCCTTTTCACACCGGAAAGTACCTTCTTCATCTTGACTGGCAAGTGACTCCCCTTAATGTTCCAGGTGCACCACTTGAACACATCCTTAGCCACAACATTTTATAGCACCATTTAGCCTCCAGAGAGGAAAAACTCGAATTATGAATTGCTCTGCTCCAGTACAAAAAAGTCCACAAAACACAACAACTACATAAACTAAAACAGCTACAACCAACAAACCTACAAAACTTGCAAAAACTGTGTGTATCAAAAATTGAAGAGCAAAAAGGCACTGTTTAGAGAAATTTACCCCCCCCATTCAAAGGAGGCAGCTACACATCCCAACCCTACTAACCATCCCAACCATCCTCTTAACTCCTCCTAGCTAGGGTCACACCATAACACAGACAACCCAGGATAAAGTAGCAAAAGAAAAAAAGCAAAAGGCAAGATCAGTAATATATACCAGTCAGTTAAAATTAAATATGTCACTTATCCCCAGCATAACTTCATTTAGAAATTAAAGGTAAATACTCTATCCATCCAGAGCATAATTTAACACAACTTATTACCAACAAAAGGCGACTCTACCAACTCCTCCCTAAGGAGTACAAACCCGAACAATTTTGTTATCTGTACCTATTCAACCTTCCAGTTTAACTTAGCGTGCCCACAAAGTTTCTCACTTTCTCTGGCAAGTCAAGTAAATGTACAGATCCAATACAGTTCATTTGAAGCACCACTGGTTATCTTAGACAGTACTGGCTCCCAGCTGATGGAAAGTCTTGGAAAATCATGACCCTGGAGCACTTGCACACCAACGTTCTTGGGTCCTTCCCTTGGGTTCTGGAAGCTTCCATGACTTTCTGTTTGTCTTTATAATGATGGGACCGTACCAGAACACGACGATGGCGCAGGTCCATACCTGACCTCCGTGCCATGACACGGTGGGCTCTCTCAATCTTTATTCAGCCTCCAAGCTGAGGAATTCTCAAAGAATTCCACTGACTGTTCACCTTCTGTCCCCTCCGGCAGACTAACACGGCAAACATTCTTTCTTTTGTCCCTGTCTCAAGATCATCCACCAGATCCATGAACCCACAGACCTGTGCTTCTCGGACTTCAATCTGACTCTTGGAAGAATCAACTTGCACCCCTGTGACTTGGCGTTCAAGCTTATCAGTCCTTTTCCCCAGGTCTCCCAGCAGCTGTTCGTGCTTTTGCAGCATAACAGAGACTGGGGCCAGCGTCGTCTCGATTTTTTCTTCGATCTGTTTTCTCAGGACCTTGAGGGATTTGGTGAGCTCCTTAATCAAGCCCACTGCCTCGGTGAATTGAGCTGTAATCTAGGCCCCAAGCGAACTTCCCCGTTCCTTCAGCATTCTCCCACAACAAAAACAAAGATAAGTGAAACTTTCAAGTTTTGTAGGTCTTTTACCATTTTTTTGTTCACAGTGACTTGGATGGGACGGGTTCTAGCTCTGTCCTGCTGATATTACAGCATGGACCGCAGCAACGTGATCCTCCTACGTCGATGCTACCTTGGATTCCCCTATCCGATATGTTTCGGAGAGATTATTTATCGAAGAGAAGGTATACTCAACGTTGATCTGATGGGTTCAGGTCAACATATGTGTCCAACTTCAAGATGAAACAGCAAATGCTCCATGATCAGAAACTATTATGGAAAATTACTGTATGGTGCACTATATCACACTGACCTTCTAAGGAGGTTTTGGCCACACATATAAACTAGGTATTTCAAAAGGTAGGATTTTAAAAGGAAAGTCGGCATTTGTACCTGAAAAATCTTCACTAGGAAATTATTAGTTACACTCAAGAGTATGTGGGCATAGAGTGCACAAGACATCAGATGGATAGGGTCAACAGCCAAGGTCTTTTCCCAGGGTAGGGGGGTCCAAAACTAAAGAGCATAAGTTTTAGGTGAGGAGGGAATGATTTAAAAAGGATCTATCTAAAGGGCAACATATTCATACAGAGAATGGTGCGTTATGAAATAAGTTGTCAGAGGAAGTGGTGGAGGCTGGTACAATTACAAAATTTTAAAAAGGCATTTGGATGTGTATATGAATAAGAATGGTTTAGAGGGATATGGGCCAAATGCTGGTAAATGAGACTAGATCAGTCTAGGATATCTGGTTGGCATGGACGAGTTGGACCAAAGGGTCTGTTACTGTGTTGTACATCTCTATGATTCTATGATAAGGGAAACTGTATTTGCTGGGGTATCCACAATAATATCGAAGGTGGTGAAGATGTACAAAACATGCCAGAATTACCAATCACATCAGCACAGATCCCACACTGAGCTACACAAGATTTTATCGTACCCATATCCCAAAACTGTAACTGATTTAATCACTATCCATGGCAATCATTTTCCCCTAGTCCCCAATTACTTTTCCAAGCTTCCAATCATCAAAAAATTGAAGGAAGCCTGCATACATCTGTGGAAGATGCAAGCGTGCCATATTCAATTTGTTCAGTACAGCTAAAAAGATCATATCAAAAAACATACCACAATATATGCACAGCCAGGAGGAGGTTCGGACTGGCCTGGCAGGCTAAGGTTGATCAACCCCCCCCGACCAGATGAAATATTTCTCAGACTGTTCAGTAAGACTAGGGAGGAAACAGCAAGATGGCTGGCAATAACTCTCAATTCCTCTCTGACCACAGGAGAGGTGCCAGAGAGCTGGAGGATAGCAGTTATTTAAGGAGGAAGCAAAGGAAACTACAGGCCAGTTTAACTTGAGTGCTGGGGAAACTATTGGAAGCAATTCCAATGGACAGAATTAATTTGCACTTGGAAAGGCAGGGATTCATCAAGAACAGTCAAAATGGTTTTATTAAGGGGAGGTTATGTCTGACCAACTTGATTGCATTTTTCGAAGAAAAAATATTCATTTTCACCATCAACTACCATCAATACCCTATTTTAAAAATTTATATTATAAACATTGAAATTATTCTGAGAAGAGTAATTATTTCATTCATATTACTCAAAAAGGAAGTCAAACAACTACCTCACGCACAAATGACAACAGCGGATGTCTGAGAGGCATAGATGAGAGAAACTAAGTAAATGGGAAACAAATTAAAATGAAAACCTATGGGGCTGGAAAAGCACAGCCAGTCAGGCAGCATCTGAGGAGCAGGAGAGTTGATGTTTCGTGCATAAGCTCTTCATCAGGAATGTTCCTGATGAACAGCTTATGCTCAAAATTTTGACTCTCTTGCTCCTTAGATGCTGCCTGACTGGCTGTGCTTTTCCAGCACCACACATTTTGACTTGACCGCCAGCATCAGCAGTCCTCACTTTCTCCTAGGAAACAAACTAAATTAATGCACAAATATTTGAAAGTAGCCAAGCTTAACACTTTACAAAAAAGTAGGAGATCCTTGTTTTTAAGAGGAATAGAATACAAAAACAAAAGTTACATGAGCCCTTTATGAAGCACTAGCCAAGCCTCAGCTGAAGTATTGCACTGAGTTCCGGGCATCACAACCTAGGAAGGATGTCAAAACTTTGAAGAGGATATGCAAAAAGTTTACCGGGATGGTACCAGAAATGAACAATTTCAGTTATATGGAAAGACAGCACAAGCAGTTATCTGGTATAGAGATGTTTAAGAGAAAATTTGGTAAGGTTTTGAAGATCATAAATGGGTTTGATACAGTAAATGAAGAACCATTTCCAATGGCAGGAAGGTTAGCAGCCACAGTTTACCACAGATTTTACATGAGGAACTTCAGTTTTTACACAGCAAGTTGCTATATGGAATGTGCTGCTTTAAATGCTGGTGAAAGCAGAGCCATCAACAACATTAAAACAATGCTGGTCAAATACCTTGAGAACATTTTTATAAGAAAGATTAAATCAACATGGTTCCAGAGGATCATAGGGCTGCCCTCTCATTGGCGAGAGATTACTGGTGATAGTTTAATCTGAGGGTCACCATGCCTCAGGTGAGATTGAGAAGTTGGGATCTTAATGGTAACCTCAGACAATGTGGGCATTGAATCCAATGCTCTTGGGTTGCATGATGCATTGCACGCTAGTTATCCAGCCAACTGAACTAACTAATCCCCACATTTTTATAATGCTATAGGGAAAAGAACAGGGAGCAGGATTAGATGGATAGCTCTACCAAATAGCCATCAGAGGATGGCCATGTTCTCTGGTGCATCATTTTATGATTCTATTACAGTTCACATGACAAAGCTTATTGGCAGGTGTTGCCAAGCCTTGGTGATTATCCTCAACACCTGTAGATGCAGAAAGCATAGGCTTCTGGGAAAGAGAGGAAGAATCTTTGAGAAAAATCTCCAAACTCCATAAGATTTTCATAGCAAAATTCAATTAGTTGCTTTAACTTATCTATAATGTGTTTTGATTCAAAACCAACAGTCACTGTCCCGTTTTCCAAAAAAAAATTAGTGTCATCATAATTTCCACTCAGTTTAAGAGCAATGAACAAAGTATCACTTGAAGGATCAATGCCACATAGCAGGAAATTGGAATCACAGATTCTGATCCAGGACGGTGTTTGCAGTTGCTGATTTCTGCTTATAAATGAAGTTGTAATTGACATTTTTTCCTAATGATGTAGTTTCAGGAGTTAGTGATTATTATATTAGGGTGGCTGCATTAAATTTGAATTTATCAGCACCAATACTACAAAATGCTCAGCGGATATGGTAATATCCATCAAAGAGAGAGAAAAAATGAGATTAATATTTCAGGTTAACAACTCCTTTGTCAGAACTGATGCAAGTCAACAACTTGAAATGTTAACTTTTTTAATCCACAGATGCTTTAACACCTGCTGAGTACTTCCAACATCTTCTGATTTTATTTTAGAGGTTGTGTTCATATCATTTTGCTCTTGAATTTATCAGAACAATACTTCAAAATGCAAACCCTTGATGCCACTTACTGTTAAACAATGACATAGCAGTTTTTCCTGAGGCTTGCTTAGTTACAAATCAAATCTAGCAATATAATGCAACAAACCTACATTTGTGTAACACACCAATTAAACATCAAAGACCAGATCCCTTCTACACAGACTTAAAACAGACACACATTTTTCGAGATATCACTTTTATTCAAATATTAAGATAGCATTAGTTTGAGCAAATAGACAGCAATTTACTAAAATGAATGCCCATACACATGAACTGTTTTGGATAAAAATCAAGAGAATTCAGATTTGCACAGTTGAATAGATGTAATGTTAATAGTGTGTTTAGATTTCTATTAATTTGCATTCTTACCTCATCGATATTGTACTTGTCACTTAAAATTGCAATGTGTTATGGTCCTAACTAGTAGAAACACTGGACAAATCAGATTAAAAAATGAAACGAACTTGATAGGCCAAGAATTTTATTTTTGAAATTTGCTTATCGTGGTGGTCCATCACTGAACGTATTCACAACAGGCTGACACGTACTTTGTACAAAGTTTAAACACACAAAAACTATTCAAAATGGTCTTATTACAAACTATTGGAAGCAAAAATTTGAATTTAAGTTAGGTAAATAGGTAAACAGATTATGAATAGATGTACCAAATAGACAAACATATTATGAATAGATGCAGAGGCAATAGGGTAGTGGTGATGGGAGATTTTAATTTTCCCAACATTGACTGGGATACACTTAGCGTCAGAGGTCTGGATGGAGTAGAATTTGTAAGAAGTGTCCAGGAGAGTTTTCTAGAGCAGTATGTCAATAATCTGACGAGGGAAGGGGCCATATTGGACCTAGTACTGGGGACAAGTGGTAGAAGTTGTGGTGGGGGGATTTCTTTGGGAACAGTGACCACAATTCTGTAAGTTTTATAATACTCGTAGATAAAGAAGAGAGTGGTCCTAAGGGAAGAGTGCTAAACTGGACCAAGGCCAATTATATCAAAATTAGGCAGGAACTGAGAAATATGGATTGGACACAGCTATTTGAACGGAAGTCCAAAATTGAGATATGGGAGGCTTTCAAAGATGGGTTAATGACAGTGCAGGATAGGCATGTTCTGTTTGGAGGCAAAGGAATAGAAGGGCAAGATTCGTGAAGCGTGGATGACAGGAGAAATTGTATGACTAGCCAAGAGGAAAAGGGAAGCGTACATAAGGTCTAGGCGGCTGAGAACAGAACGGGCCCTGGAGGAATATCAGAAGAGTAGGACAAGTCTTAAACAAGGAATCTAGCAGACTAAAAGGGGTTACGAAATAGCTTTAGCAAGCAGAATTAAGGAAAATCCCAAAGCATTTTATTCTTACATAAGAAGCAAGCAGGTAACTAGAGAAAGGATTGGTCCACTAAAAGATAACGAAGGAAGGCTGTGTGCCGAACCTGAGAGAATGGGTGAGATTCTGAATGATTACTTTGCATCAGTGTTCACTGAGGAGAGGAACATGACGACTCTTGAGATTAGAGATAGAAGTTTGATTAGTCTGGATCACATTGGCATAAGTAAGGAAGATGGGTTAGGTAGGCTAGAGGTTATTAAGGTGGACAAATCCCCAGGACCGGATGGGATCTATCCCAGATTGCTGAGGGAGGCAAGGGAGGAAATAGCTGGGGCCCTGACAGATACCTTTGTGGCATCCTTAAATACAGGTGAGGTGCCAGAGGATTGGAAGGTTGCTCATGTTGTCCCCCTGTACAAGGAGGGTAGTAGGGATATTCCGGGTAACTACAGACCGTGAGCCTGACGTCGGTGGTGGGGAAGTTGCTGGAGAGGGTACTGAGAGATAGGATCTATTTATATTTGGAAAGGAATGAGCTTATCGGTGATGGGCAACATGGTTTTGTGCGGAGAAGATCGTGCCTAACCAACTTGATAGAGTTCTTCGAGGAAGGGACTGAGCTGTTAGATGAAGGAAGGGCTGTTGATGTCGTATACATGGACTTTAGTAAGGCGTTTGATAAGGTTCCCCATTGTAGACTAATGGAGAAAGTGAAGTCACATGGTGTGCAGGATGTTCTAGCTAGGTGGATAAAGAACTGGTTGAGCAACAGGAGTCAGAGAGTAGTAGTTGAAGGGAGTTTCTCGAAATGGAGAAAGGTGACCATTGGTGTTCCACAGGGGTCAGTATTGGGGCCACTGTTGTTTGTAATATACATAAATGATCTAGAAGAGGGCACTGTTGGTATGATCAGTAAGTTTGCAAATGACACAAAGATTGGCAGAGTGGCAGAAAGCATAAGGGACTGTCAGAGAATACAGGAGGGTATACATAGACTGGAGAGTTGGGTGGAAAAGTGGCAGATGGCTTTCAATCCTGACAAATGTGAGGTGTTGCATTTAGGCAAGTCTAATTCTCGAGCGAATTATACAATGAATGGAAGGGCCTTGGGAAAAGTTGATGGGCACAGAGATCTGGGAGTGCAGGTCCATTGTATCCTGAAGGTTGCTGCACAGATGGATAGAGTAGTCAAGAAGGCATATAGTATGCATGCTTTCATCGGACGGGGTATTGAGTATAAGAGCTGACAAGTCATGTTAAAATTGTAGAAGACATTGGTTCAGCCACACTTAGAATACTGTGTACAGTTCTGGTCGCCACACTACCAAAAGAATGTGGACGCTTTGGAGAGGGTGCAGAGAAGGTTTACGAGGAGGTTGCCTGGCATAGAAGGTGCTAGCTATGAAGAGAGGTTGAGCAGATTAGGTTTATTTTCACTAGAAAAAAGGAGATTGAGGGGAGACCTGACTGAGGTTTACAAAATTATGAAGGGCGGCACGGTGGCACAGTGGTTAGCACTGCTGCCTCACAACGCCTGAGACCCGGGTTCAATTCCCGACTCAGGTGACTGACTGTGTGGAGTTTGCACGTTCTCCCCGTGACTGCGTGGGTTTCCTCCGGGTGCTCCGGTTTCCTCCCACAGTCCAAAGATGTGCGGGTCAGGTGAATTGGTCATGCTAAATTGCCCGTAGTGTTAGGTAAGGGGTACATGTAGGGGTAGGGGTATGGGTGGGTTGCGCTTCGGCGGGTCGGTGTGGACTTGTTGGGCCGAAGGGCCTGTTTCCACACTGTAAGTAATCTAATCTAATCTAATAGACAGGGTAGATAAAGACAAGTTTTTTCCCAGGGTGAAGGATTCAATAACAAGAGGTCATGCTTTCAAAATGAGAGGTGGAAAGTTTAAGGGGGATACACGCGGTAAGTACTTCACACAGCGGGTGGTGGGCAGCAGAGGTGGTAAAGGCAGGCACGATAGATTTATTTAAGATGTGCCTGGACAGATGCATGAGTAGGTGGGGAGCAGATGGATACAGATGCGTAGGAATTGACCGACAGGTTTAGATAGTACATTTGGATCGGCTCAGGCTCGGAGGGCCAAAGGACCTGTTCCTGGGCTGTAAATTTTCTTGTTGTTGTTTACTTTAAAGTTTCTTATTCAGTGGGCATGGGTTAATCTGGTTGCTTTTCAGCAAATGTGCATTCTCAACTATATATAAACATGCATACAGAATAGGAGAACTAGAACATTCAGCCCTTCAAGACAAACCCACAATTGAATAAGACCATAGTTAATCTGTTTGCATTTGTTTTCCAAATTCTGAAAGCTTTGATCACAATCTACCTCCACCGTATAAATATCCACGGTCTTCTGAGGCACAGAATTCTAATGTCACACAATGCTTGGGGAATAAAATTCTCATTTTTGTATAAAAGGTTGATCCCTAATTTTAAAAGTGCCCCCTAGGTCTGGACTGATACACAAAGGAAGCATCTTTTGCATGTATACCTTGTCAAAATATTCAGGACCTTGGGCATATTAATCAAATTACCCCAAAGTCTTATCTCCAGCAGATTGAAGCGGACCCTGTTCAGCTTCTACTCATAAGATAACTCATTCAAAAACATTCGCTGAACTCCAATACAGTTACATTCTCTTTTATATGAGGACAAAACTGCATACAATGTTCGAGATGTTGTTTCACAAAGGCCCTGTACAACTAAAATGTAATATCCAAAGTTCTATGTACAACTCCGGTCATAACAAAGACTAGCATCCCATTAGCCTACTGTAGTGAAGATGTTAGAATCAAGCATTAAGGAGGTAATAGCAGGCATATTGAAAAACCTGTAGTAATCGGGAAAAGGAAAACATATATAACCAGTTTATAGGAATAACGTGAAGTGGGCAAAGGGGAGACAAAATGTAATTGCACTTCCAGAAGGCATTTGACAAGGTGCCACTCAACAGGTTATTGTACAATGCAGGAGTGCATGTTGTGGCTAAATTTGCAGATGACATAAAGGTGAGTAGGAAATTATGAAGAGGAATTACAAAGAGAACATAAGGAAGTTGCAGACAGATATGGGTAGGTTGAATGATTTGGCAAAGATTTTGGTAGGTGGCAGTATATTATGGGAAATGAGGAGTTGTTCATATTGGCAGGAAGAACAAAAAAGCAAAGTATTAAATAGAGAACAAAAGCAGGATTCTGAGATGCAGAGAAATCTAGTGTACGAGCCAACGAAAAGTTAAAATGCAAGTAACTAAGAAGGCTATTCGAGACAGTGTTCAATTATTACTAAAAACTTCAGAATACACATGCTATATATTGCAAGAAGAGGTCTTGTGGTACAGTGAGTCACATTTCTACATGAGCCAGATGTTCCAGGTTCAAGTTCCACTCTAGGACTTGATGACCAAGGAAGATGCACACATAAAATAGCCAGATAGGTTGACTATCAAATCTTTCAACACTCTGAATCATTCCAACACCCACCAATGGCTTAAAGAAAAACACTTCAAGTCACCTATTTTACAAAAATTGTGACTTAAATGGTGCATTTCAAAACCAGGACAAAATTTAAATCATGTTGCTTTTGGACATGCGCAGAAAAAAAAATTCTTTTAAAATTAGGAGACATTTTAGTTAATGGAAAATGAGCAAGAGCTTCATGATTTTAAAAGAAATACAAAAAAAAGCACTTTAATCAGGAAACATTTCTAACCTTCATTAAAGGTTAATTTCTGACCATCATTTTTGGAGTTAGTTGAAGAAACGTACATACTAAATTACGGTTGCCAGTGGAAGATACCCATTTATACATTTTCTGCTTTTCTTGACTCACTGCCTCTCAATATTGATTATGTAATCACACAGGAATGGAAGTAAGTCATCCATCTCCTCAACGTAATATTGCCACTCAGATCATATAGCTGAACTCTCTTTCTCAATTCTTTCATCCAACAATCTCAATGTTGAAAACTCAAATTGTTCCATATCCTCTTGGGTAAGAACTCTGCATTTTCATCACACTGTCGAAAAAGATGCTTTCTAATTTCCCTGCGAAGTGATTAAGAAATTACGCTCCACTTCTAATTCGCCCATTAGAGGAGAATGTTTCACTGTACTCTCTCACTGCAGAACATCGTTGTAGGGGGCTTCTCAGAGTTCTAGGCCAAATCATCCTCAACTGCTTTGTGATATTACCTCCTGGAAATGTTAGCTAACAACTGCAGAAGGTTCAGTCCTGTTTGCCGCTTTGCAGATAATGGAGCAATCTATGTCCACATGCAACAAGACCTGAACAATGTCAGTGACTAAGTAACTTTCGCCACACATGACGACCAGGCAATGATCATATCCAACAAGAGAATCTAATCATATCACCTCAGTATTAAAGAATATTACCAGAGCTGAATACTCACCATCAACATCATAGGAGTCACTACAGACCAGAAGGTTTATTGGACCAGCCATAAAAATGCCATGGCTGCAAAAGTAGGTCAGAGGTTAGGAATTCTGAAACTGGTAAATCTTATCACTGTTTACATGGCACAGATTTGGAGTGCAGCTCCAACAATACAATAAGATTGGTCTATGGATGTTCACAGTGCTGTTAGGAGACAGTAAAAGAACAGTAGCAGTAAAATAAGATAATATAGCTCCAAGTCCAGATGATGTGTAGATAGGAAGGGATCTTGGAGATGGGAATGTTCTCATCTATCTCCTGCCCTCCTCTTTCTGGGTGTTAAATGTTGCATGTTAAGACACCAGGGAGGACAACGTATCACATGAGATCAAAAACGCCTACAAAGTTATGCAAGGCCCTGTCCTGAGACTATCCAAAATGTTGGCATGAGTATTCAGAAAAGCATGAAGCACTCTGACAGGACTAAAGCTGGATCATGTAGAAGCAATTCCAGATAATAGATGCGCACACAAGCAACTCAGGTACTCAATCCTTCAAATAGCACCTGCCCCATCGGGTAGAGCCTACAAATGCCACATTGAACTTTTCTGTCATCTCAAAATGCAATGGACTGAAGGGGAGGCAAGTCACCCTTGGTCCCAAAGGACGGCCAAGAAGATTAATTGGCTTGTTGGCGATTATCATCTTGTGTAGAGAAAAAACTGCAAATGCTGGAATTCAAAGTACACAAACACGAGGCTGGAAGAACACAGCAAGCCTGGCAGCATCAGAAGGTGGAAAAGTCTTTGCTTTGGGTATAACCCGACTTCTCCTTCACCTGATGCTGCCTGGTTTGCTGTGTTCTTCCAGCCTCGTGTTTGTCTACTTTGGATTCTAGCATCTGCAAGCTTTTATTTGTCTCTATATAACATGATAATAGCCAACAAACCAATTATTGTTCTTGGTCATCCTTTGGGATTGAGAGTGACTGGTCTCCCCTTCCATTCATTGCATTTTGAGATGACATGGAATATAGGGAGAACGAGCCATTTGGATACAGAACTGGCTCAAAGGTAGAAGACAGAGGGTGGCGGTGGAGGGTTGTTTTTCAGACTGGAGGCCTGTGACCAGTGGAGTGCCACAAGGATCGGTGCTGGACCCTCTACTTTTTGTTTTTACATAAATGATTTGGATGCAAGCATAAGAGGTACAGTTAGTAAGTTTGCAGATGACACCAAAATTGGAGGTGTAGTGGACAGTGAAGAGGGTTACCTCAGATTACAACAGGATCTGGACCAGATAGACCAATGGACTGAGAAGTGGCAGATGGAGTTTAATTCAGATAAATGCGAGGTGCTGCAATTTGGGAAAGCCAATCTTAGCAGGACTTATACACTTAATGGTAAGGCCCTAGGGAGTGTTGCTGAACAAAGAGACCTTGGAGTGCAGGTTCATAGCTCCTTGAAAGTAGAGTCGCAGGTAGATAGGATAGTGAAGAAGGCGTTTGGTATGCTTTCCTTTATTGGTCAGAGTATTGAGTACAGGAGTTGGGAGGACATGTTACGGCTGTACAGGACATTGGTTAGGGCACTGTTGGAATATTGCGTGCAATTCTGGTCTCCTTCCTATAGGAAAGATGTTGCGAAACTTGAAAGGGATCAGAAATGATTTACAAGGATGTTGCCAGGGTTGGAGGATCTGAGCTAGAGAGAGAGAGAGAGACTGAACAGGCTGGGGCTGTTTTCCCTGGAGCGTCGGAGGCTGAGGGGTGATCTTATACAGGTTTACAAAATTTTGAGGGGCATGGATAGGATAAATAGACAAAGTCTTTTCCCTGGGGTCGGGGAGTCCAGAACTAGAGGGCATAGGTTTAGCGTGAGAGGGGAAAGATATAAAAGAGACCTAAGGAGCAACTTTTTCACGCAGAGGGTGGTAAGTGTGTGGAATGAGCTGCCAGAGGATGTGGTGGATGCTGGTACGATTGCAATATTTAAGAGGCATTTGGATGGGTATATGAATAGGAAGGGTTTGGAGGGATATGGGCCAGGTGCTGGCAGGTGAGACTAGATTGGGTTGGGATATCTGGTCGGCATGGATGGGTTGGACCGATCCATGCTGTACATCTCTGAGTAATGAATTCAACCTACCATTTGTAAACTCAACCAGATACGGCAGATGCTATTTGAAGGACTGAGTATCTGAGTTGCTTGGGTGCATACCTGTTATTCGGAATTGCTTCCACATGATCCAGTTGTAGTCCTATCAAAGTGCCAGTAGCTTCCCGAATGCTCATATCAACACTTTAGGTAGAGTCAGGACAGCGCCTCACAAAACTTAGTAGGGATGTTTGATCTCAAGTGATACTTTGTCCTCCTGGGGGTCTCTTGCTGCATAGTTTACATAAGGATAGATGTGACACCAACCTTGTGTCAGACATGCAAATAAATGAGACTCATCCAACAAAACTGGATTTAGATAATTAACACACTGTTATTCGTAATGTTGGTTTGGGAGAGAATGCTGAAATTGCGCTGGGAATGAGATTGAAGTATTTTATGAAAACTGTAGTTTATCTTCAATACCTTAAGGTGCCTGCTGTACATTGTTCAAGCCTCAAACATATAGGAGTTAGAGTAGCTGAGTAGCTATGATCTAAGCTCCAGGTTTCAAGTCCTGGACATCAAAGAGTTAAGCAGTTAAGCTGATCTCTAAGCATGTACACCAACTGGTTATCCCAGCAACTCTTGCACCCCATGAACAAATATACAAAATTATGAGGGCAGGTTGCGTGGACTAGGCTTGTGGTACTTAAAATGTTGGAAGATTCAAGAGTTCTTTCTAAAAAAAAATTACTTATACATGAGATGAAGAGCTGCAGTTAAGACTGACATTCACCTGTAATCTCCAACTGCCTTGTTATAAATTTCTTCTTGAACTGCTGCAGCCCATCTGGTCTATGGATGATCTGAAGGGTTATACCTGAAATGTCGATTTCTCCACTGGAGATGCTGCCCAGCTGGCTGTGTTCTTCCTTTATCATCTTGTGTGTCCCTTTCCTCCCCACCATCGAGTGGGTGTGGTGAAGGAGTCTAGTGATGCACTAAGTCAAGATGAACTCATATTCAGTTCTGGATCCATGTGGAATTAGTTGATTGAATCCAAAAAGGAGGCAGGCTAAGAAAAACAAGATTAGCTAGACTTGCTATTAATTCAGGTACTCAGAAAGAAAAATACCACATATAGACATTTACGAGAAGAGGAGGAACCTGGGTTCTAATGTTCTGTACAGTCAAGCAATCTGATACTCACTCATCATTTTGATAATAAAGAATGAAAGATAAAACACCGTAAAACTTTTAATAAATATGCAAAGAAAGAAGTGGATTCCTTAAAAAGGGGAAAGTATCATCTTGAGATATTAACAAACGTTAACTGTGTCACAACCAAGTAAAGACTTCATTATCAGAAGCTTTTAATGAAGGAAACTTTTCTTGTGTGCCACTATATTTCATATAATGAATCAGTCAAGTTTACTGTGGTTTTAGAATGTGGCTTTATACTATTTCTTCCGAACTCATGCTCACTTCCTCTTTCTAAGTCAATTTTTTAAGTCCTGTGACATTTACTCATCAGTACATTACAATGTGAAAAGGAAGGGCTTGGAACCCAATTAAACACATTTTCCAGTTTTGAAACTGATCTTTTTACCTGGTTCAGTGTTTTTCTAGCAGTGAAGCAGAATGCATTAAAGTATGTTAGTATAGATATGTATCCTTACTCTGAATACTCCAACAAAGTTTTATAATTTCGGTCCATAATTTGAAATTTCTGATGATTAGCTTGTATTATAAAGTTTAGTGACAAAAATTGTTTAATACAATAATGACAATAACTTCAGTGAATTTTAATATCAAAATTTTTCCAAATTTTGTAATTCAATAATTATGTTTGAGAAACATTTTGTCTTCTAAATCACTGTTATAAGGATGCCTCAATTCTGAAATTTTTGGCTGGGGTGGAATACATGTAATCTCTTGAAGTTTTCATAGTTGGAGGGTTGGGAATAACTCCCCAGGAAGATGACAGGGTTTGCATTTGCCTGTACCTCGGTGAGGTTCCAGACAAGTTACCCCAAATCATTAAGCTCTCAGGTGAGGAGTCCTTGTGCACTAATTCCCATCTGTGCTGGCATAGCAACTGTCAGGCCAGCAGAAAATCTGCACCATGAGAACATAATACCCTTCCCAAAGATGTTTAATCAAGATTGCAAGGTAAAATGTAAGGACAAAACTAATCTGCATTCAAATTGCACCAAGGTGGTTCGCAAACTTGTAAAACTGTGAATTAACTGTGAATGGATGCTGTGTATCCAACTGAACTAAAAACTTGAAGACTGGTAAAATGTGCATCACTGCTAAGATCACTATCAGTCTCAAAACAGAAATTAATAACTGACCTAAATTTGGTTTCCTGTAAGCTATCAATAGCAAACCTACAGTTCTTCACACATGACTTCAAATATCTTGTGTAACGCTAATATGAACAAAGGGGATAAAAACCGCAAATGCGACAACCTTTTTTTAAAAACATAATTCAAGAAAATGAAATCAGTTTACTACATAAACTATCAACATGTAGAAAATTGTAAAAAAAGTTCTAAAAAAAATCAATACAAAATCCAGAATGTCAAATTTTGATCATTATCATTTGGCAGGTTAGGATATACTGTTGACCAACAAGCAGCTGAAATTTAAACTAAGGGCAGATTAATAACTAGCAATTCAATGTGGAGTCACAATGACACCAAAAAGGGAATCAGTATTCTTAAGTACACCTAAAAGCACACAATTTGTGACAGTGTACTTGAAATAGTCAGAATTGGTCTAAGAAACATGCACTACCCTTATACTCAGCTAGCGAAACTTTTGTCATCTATCAAAATTTGTTGATTTACTAAAGTATGGGGGTATATTAGTTTTTGTATGGACTTGAATGACTAATTTAAGTAATTATAGTTCAAATCCCAACAAGTTATTTTCAGTGATAATTAAATAGTCATACAAATTTATCAGAAAAACCCAATAGCTCATTAATCTACCTAAGTGAAACACACCTCCATCCTTTCCTATCCTGAGAACATAACTGCCAGATTGATTTTGTTGTGAAAACAGTAACATGATGGAATACCTTATTTTGTTTTGCTGTTTTAAAATCTGTCCTCAATATGCTGTTGGGAAGAGTGACTACAAATCAATTCTTAAGGACTCTCACCATTCTATTGAGTGAAGTAGCTATAAAGCAGGCATCCAGGTGATGAGTTGAGCTATTGGCACCAGAAGAATTGTATTCTATCTCAATGGGTAACCTCATCCCTCAAAGGCATTCCGTATTCCAATCCCATCAAACCAGAGGACCACACATGGTTTAACAGAACTGTACCTCAGTAGTACTAAGCAATAAACACCTTCAACAGGAAACCTAACCAGTTTCCACTGACATTCAATGGCTTTACTACTGCCAGACTATCACGGTGGTTGCTACTGGCCTGAATCTCAACCGATACATTCACAGATGTGCTATAGTTATTAGATTGACTCAGATATTGGATTTTCTGTAGTGAGTGACTAATCTCCTGATTATACAAAACCTCTCTAACTTGTCCAAAGTCAGTTGTTTGACTGAGCATTTGACAAACAAATCCAAGCCTACCTCCACTCAATATTCACATTTGCAAATCTATCCAACAGGAATTACCACAACAATGGAAGCAGAGAGCTGGCTGATCCTTTCTCCCTTCTTTTGCCATAAGGCAGTGGAACTTTAGAAACCAAATGCTGTAGACCCACTGAAATTAAGCACTTAAGTAGTTACTAGAAATTCAATAGGGAGATGCACCATGTAAAGATAAACAGCATAATCCTATCAAATCACTGGGCTGCTCTTCTCTCATGAGCTAGTGGTGGTTTAACCTGAGGATCGCCATGCCTCAGATGAGGGGAGAGGTTGAAAAGGAGGAAAGTCCTTCATGGTCTTTCATGAGAGTCCTCAGCTAATATAAAAATTGAACCAGCCATCCAGCCAACTGAGCTGACCAATTTCAAGGCACCATGTAATGTAGCAATCTACTGCGGCACAAGCAAGCAGAAATTGGGCAATGTTGCATTATGCTCAGTAATATGCTGCTTTTACTTATTAAATGCTGGAGATGCTTAATGTGTTTGTTAAATGTAGAGATATTAAAACACTTTAAAATGTGTTAACTTTTGCAAACTTTTGCAAACGTGGCAGAGGCTTAAAATTTCAGCACTGAAATGGTCCCTGGTTTCCATCAAAACCTGTTATACAATGGATATTACGTTTGTTATTATGACTAAAAGATGCTTTACATGTGCCAACAACCCTTTTCCAGAAACCATCCAACCATAGGATAACCAGAGTAACATCAAATCAAAAACACACCAATTTTATTTAAACATAGGTTTATGCTTTGGAACTTATTCTCTCCAATTCTTGGAGCATAAACACTAACCAGAAATTGTCTCAATTTCCCATGATATGCAACAGGATACAGCCTACGTTCAGAGATGTTATCAGCACTGGTTAACCTCAAAGTGGTCTGGAAAGGAGCCGGCATTGAAGCTAAATTCATGAATTTGATGAGCTGACCTTAAATTGCTAGACTGCAATCTCTTACAAAACATCATTTTTGTTTCTAGTTACACATACTCACCACAGACACAGCATTTTTCGCTTTAATGCATGTACTTTAAAATGTCTTCAGTCAATTGCAAAAGAGCCAATGACATTTTTGTTAAAAAAAAAGCTCCATGTCTCCAACATGTACATGATTTCATCATGATCCTCTTTCTGCCACACTCATTAAAGTTAGAAGCCACATAGATTAGATTCTGACATTGCCTAGCAATTGTACAAATTATATCTGTATAATTCATCTCCCTTCATGTAGACTGTTACAACGACCACACTTCTGAAGTCAGGGATTTGTTTTTGAGGGGGAAGGGGATTGCAGGTGATCCTGCAAAATGAACTTTGAGGACTGTGCACTGTCTTTCTACCAGTTGTTTTCCCAGCTGCTAAATGACAAGAGTGCTTTAAACACGTTGAAGTTCTCTTGAGGCATTAATGACTGGAAAGAACTTCTTACTAACCAAAGTGGAGACAACTTCTCCATTGAGCTTAAAGCCACAACATTGTAACGATGAGGTACAGTGACAGCAGAAAAAGAAAGCAAAAAAAAACAAATCTTGCACACCACATCCCACTTCCTGATGGGACATCCTGCCCATGGGCACCCAAAAATCTGAGAGTTGAGAATTAGTCTGTTTAGTCACAAACAATGCAAAGAAGTGTCCTTGAATCAAAAGACAGCTGACAAGAAATTATAGAACATAGAACATAGAAGGATACAGCGCAGTACAGGCCCTTCGGCCCTCGATGTTGCGCCGACCGAATCCTACCTAACCTATACTAGCCCAATAACTTCCAAATGCCTATCCAATGCCCGCTTAAATGACCATAAAGAAGGAGAGTTCACCACTGATACGGGCAGGGCATTCCATGAACTCACAACCCGCTGTGTGAATTATATAGCATATATCCATAAAATGCCCAAATTATTTGCTGTAATTCAATATCTATATCGAAAATCGATGCTATTAGACAAGTACTTCAGGCATTCCTGTTCTCTCCCTTTTGCCTATGGTCAATCTCTTGCTTTGCATGCAAATATATGAGGTTATTTCTGGCCTGGGGAATCACTTTCTTTCCCCCAAAGGAATGTTTTTGTGTTATGACAAATGAACTGTTCTAACAAATTGTGAAAATAGAACTGATGACCAGGTGCAAGGGATTGAGGAAAATTATACTTAACTAGGTTAAGAAAAATCAGAAGCAAGGTGGTTTATATGCTTATGGTTTCCCTAGAACATTAATCAACTCTGTTTTCATTTCTCATTCTGCTCAATTATTTTTAGAATTGCTGGAGGCAAAGTGAAACAAAGAAACATTACCTAGCAAAACTACCGGCCTCAAGATTGACAGATATTTCAGTGCTGCATCCAAAAATAGCAATGGACTAATTTTGTATGCGTGGATGAATATCTGAGATGGCAGTTCTGCACAAAATGTTAAGACATTCAACATGAAAAAATAAATCAAGGTATGTTATACAATATAACCACCTATTATTACATGCCAAATTCATCAGCAGTGAAAACCAAGGCTAAGTATTTAAAGTTAACTATTATATCTTGACAAACCAATTACAGTGTAAATAGTGAAAACAAAATACACAAGTAATAATTTTGAACACAGTTCTCTAGTTCTGAGAGCTCATGAATCAGACGTCTGTTACTTGGTTCAACAACAAAGTTTTGCATTTGCCTCAGAAAGATCTAACTTACACTACTCCCACTTCTCTGCTCCTCTATGATGAACATCGAAATACATAAATAATATTAATCCATTTCTTTGAATATTTATTACATGGTGGAAAATATGCCAATTTGCTCATACTAACGTTAGTGCATTTCTATGCACGAGATTCTTATTTAATCCCATGCTAGTGTTCACTCAATTATCAAAATTCCTTTTGCATTAAAGAGAATGCTCAAGATACTCAGCAGGTCTGCCAAATCTGTGGAAAGAAAGCAGAGTTAATGACTCTAAGTCTGGTGTGACTCTACTTCAGAACTCCAGTGCCCACTGCCTGGGACACGTGTAAAGCCAAGATGTGTGCAATCTTTTTTCTTACCTTCATCGGGCATTTTCTTAAAATCACCATTTCTCTTTGAAGAGCAACTTCTAATAGATCTACAATTATATCTGATATTTTGCAATCCCCGAATTCTGCCTTGCTGTTTTGGTATATATCAATGATTTAGTCTTAAAATTTGGGAGGTATGACTGAGAAATTTGCAGACAACAAAAAAAATGTGTCAAGCAGTGAAGAATTGACTGTTGACTGCAGGATGATATTGATTGTTTGGATGAGTGGGCGGAATAATGGAAACAAAATTCAATCCAACTAACTGAGATGTTATGCATTTGGGGAGGAAAAACAAAGCAAGAGAATACATAATAAATAGGAAGGTATTGAGAGGGATAGAGGAAGTGAGACATCTGTGAATGCATGCCCACAGGTCCCTGAAGGTGACAGGAGACATCGGTAAGATGGTAATGATGGCACATGGGATGTTTTTCTTTATTTGGTGAGGCATTGAATGCAAGAACAGGGGCCTAATGCTGGAACCATCTAAGGCACTGGTTAAGTCACAGCTGGAGTTTGATGCGCAATTCTCCTCACCACATTACAGAAGGGATATCATCGCTCTAGAGTAAGTAAATAGGAGGTTTACAAGAATGTTGCCAGGACTAAGGTCAATTACCAGGGTGCGCAGACTTTAAGATGATCAGCAGGAATAGAGGGGACGAGGAAAAGATTTTCCATCTGGATGATGGTGGATGTCTGGAATTCACTGCCAACGTCTCTGTAAGGAATCTAGATCTACAGCTGAATGACTGGATCCTGCAAGTCTACCAACCAGATGCTAGGAAGTGAATACAGAATAGCCAGCTAGTTTATTCAGCCACTGCAGACAAAATGGGCTGGAAGGCCTCTTTTTGTACAGTATTTTTTCTATATTTATCAAATGCATATAATTTTATAAAATGCAGTTACTAAATAATTCTTGCCTTCAATCATTGCCCAGTATGAGCTTATTTCTTTCACCTCTTTAGTGATTCTACTGTACCTTACCATTTTACTGTAAATTTACCATTTTATTGGACAATTTATCTTTTTTCTCTCATTTTTCCTTAGTCTTTTAAATCTTCCTTTCTGTAGGCCTGTCTACACACCACATACCTACAAGCCTTTGTCAAGATTCACATTTGATCCCTTTTCGTTGAAGGAATGGTCTTCAATACAATCACTTTGTCTTTGCTGGAAATCGCTTGATATTTACCCTTACCAGCTCTGGTTTAAGTATTTTCTATTGCTAATCTACATTTCCCGTCACCACGTTTTCTTTCCATTTGATCTGGGTAAGGCTTTCTTTTAAGCTTACTCATACTTTTTTTAAGTTGGTCAAATATCCTTAAAGAAAACCTCCCCCATTCCACTATTTCCGTCATCAAAATCTGTTATCTCACAACTCAAACTTTGTTCATGTTCAATTACTATCACCTAACATTGCTATCCTGTTCTCTCTCTCCCTATACAAAAAAATTAAGTTTGAATTGTTAGTTAAAACTTTATGTCCCATCAAGTTTCACATATTGCTATTACATCACTTCCTATTTTAACCTATGATTCTAGTTCCTATTTCAGCTTCTTATAAGCTATGCATCAATATATTTTTATTTTAATCAAAGAATGGTTGAGCAGTTTTCTCCCCCATCTCCTTTCCACACCTGATTCCTTTATTTAAAAAAAATGTCCTGTTCAACTTCTTTCAGCCTTTCTACTGCCCAGACTACCAAAGAATCACTTTGTCTTCCAAGGTAACTAAATCTATGGTACCATGTCTTTGCTCAAACAGGTAGTACTTTAGGTTCAATCTCCAGTGAAAAATGTATGCTAATGTGTCATGTGAAATTTTTAAATTTACTATACAACTGCGAGTTCATATTACTGTGAAGAGATTGCATTTCCTTCAAAGGAACAAGGAATATGACACTGAATATATGCAATCTTCCATTATTTTTAATTCTCTACACGTGTACAAACATACAGTTCTATGACTACCCATAAAATCTGAGTTAAAAATCACACAACACCATGTTATAGTCCAACAGGTTTAATTGGGAGCACACTAGCTTTCAGAGCAATGCTCCTTCATCAGATGATAGTCCTGATAGTCCGGAGCGTTGCTCTGAAAGCTAGTGTGCTTCCAATTAAACCTGTTGGACTATAACCTGGTGTTGCGTGATTTTTAACTTTGTACATGCCAATCCAACACCAGCATCTCCAAAACATAAAATCTGAAGTTTTTTGCAGTGCTATAGCACCAAATTCACCATGAGTCAAAGGTGAACCTATTTCCAAGTCAAATATTACATTTCCCAAACAGCAGTAAAAGGAGTTAGTGTGAAAATGGGGATGTAGAATAAACAAAACTAGCCGAATTCTTGCTCTGAATTACAATCAAGTAAATCCTGCTTGGCTCAACTGTGCCTCTGTAATGAGATAGCTAGCTTTTAATTTCCAGCCATTTGACATACACAAATAATATCCATCTGGCAAAGGTAACTAAAGGCGATTGAAGAATTATGTTACAGAAAGAACTTGTCAGTTACTCCACTTTTTGTAAAATAAGTGATTTTAGATTCAATTCTAGCAACAAAGATACAGACATACATTGATCTTGCAAAAACGCAGCTATATGTAGCTAGCACTAACAACTATTGGTAAAGTTGCCATAGTCTCAGTGGTCCATAGGGCTATTCTCTCATGTGAGAGTGAGAGAGAGTGAGAGAGAGGTCGAGAGGGAGACACACTTCAGGTGAGGAGTGAGGTTGAGAAGGCAGGACCTTCAACAGCAACCTCAGCCAGTATGAGAACTGAATCCACACTGTTGATGTCACCCTGCATCGCATACTAGCCATCCAGCTAACAAAGCTAACTGAACCCCCAGATAGCTCTAGCCCCCTGCTCAATTTACAGATCAATTGGGAAACTAGCTCTTTACAAAATTAAATTAGGGCATCCCAGTAACAGTGTTGACAAATCAAGCAATTTAACTTCTACTGGTTCGTTGAGTTTGGTCAAATGAAGAAAGATTGTTCTACTTTTGTAAAGCAACAACTTTATTCATCATTTCAGCAGAAAAGTGTAAGAAAGGGAATAAATGGTTCTTTTCAACAGTAATTTCAGTTTACATCTGCTAAACGTATGAAGGATAATGTCGAAATAGAATATACTTATTCCTCTCCAATGCTTTGTATACTTGCAATCTGTTAAACAGTGCATCAAGTAGTTTCAACTTGGAAACCATATTAGTTTTTCAATGGTGATATTTAATATACAACTGAAAATAATAATTCAAAAATGAGCTGATTTTAAATGATTTTCAACTTCTGGATAGTATTCCTCAAGTGCTTTAAGTAAAAAAAAATAAAATCGATGTACCTTACAATTCGTTGAAGTTAATGGGAGCTCTAAAATAAAAGCTAAAGAATGTATGAGAGTAGCTAGCCTATACAACATTTTAATCAGTGTTTATCAGCGCTCTAACTTTTATAAGTTGGACTGAGTTTGGAAACCAGATTCCTAACTCGGTGATTGGCAGAACACCACAGAAAATGGAGTTCAGCTGCAGCCATGTATGATCACAGGTTCAGAAATTGATTGCTAATGTGAAAGAAATGTTTCGTTTTCAAAATTGGGTAACACAAAGACTGTTTGCATCCAAGCATCACGAATGTATCTGCCTCATCCTTCTATTCCACATAGTACTACACCAATGGCTCTACAGACAATTGCACAATGATGATGAACCACACTGCATGAGAATTTTGAATGTATTTCACCTGGGGAAACACAGGATAGGCAATTAGTCTAAGTGACTGTGTATTTGAGGTAAGGGAAAGGTAAAGAGAAGGGGCAAGATTAAGCTTATTTCTTGACTGATTTCTGTCATCCTGGTTACTGTAAGTGTGCAAATACAATCGAACCAAATATATATATAACCTCAACAGCTCATTATCAGCACATGCTGTCCTGCCTCATAGATGGGAATACGACCAGACTGGTAAAGTGTCAGTGTTACAGCAGCTTGCAAACAATTCAAAATTAGTAGATGCAAACAGAAAAATAACAGATACATAAAGCTCTAAGTCACAAGTGAAAATGCAGCATAGCTGTGGTGGGAATTTTGTATGTGCAGATCTAAAATTACAGTAATTATAAAATGATCACTGATCCAAGAAGCAGAAAACCCCACCCATATACACAGAGCTGGTTGCTTCATATAAAACTGGTCCAGGCATGTAAGGAAACAAACTCAGCCAAATACTTATATAAACAAACCTGGTTGCCCAGCTTGGTGTAGAAGCTAACCTTTCACTTCCAGATAATATTCTTTTGCTTAATATGTAGAAAATTGCAAATATTCAGCCTTATAAAAATGCAATCGACAAAAGACATTGAATTAATGTTTTTAAAATGTTTAATTTCATAGCGCAACTGCAATTTGAGCACATTTAAATATATCAGGTCTGCAAACTGATTAAGATGACTGGAAATGTAATGAAAAGTAGATCACAATGGTATTGACAATGGGTTAATTAGTCAGAAACCTAGGCTAATGTTCAAGTCTTGAACTGCAGACAGTGAAACCTGAGTTCAATTAATCCAAATGGAATTAAAAGCTTGTCTAATGATACCCATGAAATCACTGTTGATTCTCAAGAACTCAGGTGGTTCACAACTTTAGAGAAGGAAAAGTTCCCATCCTCATCTGGTCTGACTTAGATGTAACTAGCTCTCCAGCAGTATGGTCGATTTTGAAATGTTGCCTGTTAATAGAACTAGATGATCTTCCGGCATTGATTGAGGCACTAGAAACACTAACAGCGCACACAGCTTGACAACTCAGCAAAGTTATCATTAACATCTGTTATGAGTATGACTGTCAGGCATTTGCTTGCCTAGCCTGTGGGACACACCACCTCTTTACAATGTACAAGAGGTGATGATACACAGATTCAGGATGGAGATGTTCTGAGTAATCCTCAATAATGGCTCCACGTTCCCACAACCATCTCCTTCTATTATAGTATTTTTGATTTGGATACTACTGGAGTATGTCATCCCCAACCTTACCACTACTTTTTAAGAGGCTGATAGATTACGTTTTCTGCCCTATGCTATTTTGTTGTCTCCATATTTTTCAGCCAATATTTTTCCTTTCTGACTAGTGTACAGATTTTATCCTTTACTAACGTTTCCTTATTCTTAAGATCGTTTCTCAGGGGAATTCAGCAAGATCTAAGTCCGTGACACCATAACGAACTTACCTGCATAGGGTAGTGGACGATTCATCAATAGTGATACAGGATTCTACCTTAAAGAAGACAGGCAGATTTGCTGTGACACTAAAATAGTATGTTGTCTCTCTGCTACCAGGGTGAAGAATGTCACTAAGCAACTGTATGACATTCTGAAAGGGGAAGGTGAACAGCCTTGGTGGCATGGTGTAAAGTCAACAATATCTCCCTCAACATCAGCAAAATGAAAGAGCTGATCATTGACTTCAGGAGGCAAGGTGGAGGGCACACCTCTGTCCACACTGAGTACATCACACAGGCCAATTTCATTGCCTTCATTTATACTTTCCGTTGCCTCGGAAAGGCAGCCAACATTATCAATGACCCCTCCCAATCCGGTTATAGTCTCTTCCAATCCCTTGCATCAGGCAGAAGATACAAAAGCTTACACATGCACTAACAGATTCAAAAACAGCTGTTATTAGACTTCTGAATGGACCTCTCAAATTTTAAATTTAAGTTTTGATCTCACTTGCTCTGTTCTATTACCCTAATGCACTTTGTATGATAAGATCTTCTTGTCCATATACAAACAGAATCAACCCTTTTCACTGTACCTAGGTACATGCAACATTAATAAATCAAATCAAACACAGAGCCAGAGGACAGAGAATCATAGAATCCCTACAGTGTGGAAGCAGGCCATTTGGCCCACCCAGTCAACACCAATCCTACCCTAACCATTGAACTCTGCATTTACTATGGCTAGTGCACCTAGCCTGTACATCTCTGGACACTAGGGGCAATTTCAGCAGGGCCAATCCACCTAACTTACACACCTTTGGACTGTGGGAGGAAACTGGAGCACCCAAGAGGAAACCCATGCAGACATGGAGAGAATAAGCAAACTTTACTCAGACAGTAGCACGAGGGTAGAATCGAACCTGGACCCCAGTACTGTGTAGCAGTAGTGCTTACCACTGAGCCACCATGCCACCCATAAATGGTCCATGTAGATACCTTTTTTTTGGTTAAAAGAAAAGGGCTGAAGTGCTGCAAACAGAATATGAGTTATAAAGTAGGATGTCAAAGGCAGTAATCTCAGGATTACTCCCAATGGCATGTGCGAGCAAGGTTAGGAATAGGAGAGCAGTCTTGATGAAAACATGGCTGTAAAAGATACAAGCTACTGAAGTAGTGCAACAAAGGTTTACTCCTGATAGCAGGATCGTCGGATGAGAAGTACAATCAACGAAGTCTACATTCACAGGAATTTAGAAGAATTAAAGAGAAGTTCAACAAATGTATAAAATTCAAATAGAGGTGGACAGAATGGATGCAGAGATGATGTTTTCCGTGTCTGAGAAGGGACATCTAGAACAGGAAATTACTGTCACAGGATACACAGTATGCCATTTAGCACTCAAGATAAAGAGACACTTCTTCAATCAGTTAAAAATCTCACAACACCAATCTTGGTCATCACCAAGCCTGATGAAGGGCTTTTGCCCGAAATGTCGATTTTCCTGCTCCTCCGATACTGCCTGACCTGCCGTGCTTTTCAAGCACCACTTTAATCTAAAATCATTTAGCAGGCCATCTAACATTAGGTGGTTATCCTGACAGCACAACTGAAGTTCCAAACAAAAAATACATCTTTGCTGAGGTAGCCATATTCGGAAGGTGGATCAATGTTTTGAGAAAGCTCTATATACATGACTCATCAGTACAAAAGTACTGGAAGACTGCTCTGAGGGAAATAATCCTACACACCCAGAATCAACAAGCATCAGGTAAACCAACATTTACACGTGATCTATTCATAGTGAGGTTTCTTTCACAAAGGCTATAATCGTAAAAAAATCTCTGTGCTGGAAGCCCACAGCATTTTACTTCAACATCAATAAATGACAAGTGAGAAATTGCAAAGTGTGCACGAATGAAAATGCTCTGCAAATTCAAAATTAAAAAGTGATGTCTTCTTGTCATCAATGGACTGTGATCTAAAGTTTAGTTCCTGTTTCATACTGTCATGTCAAACAGTGAATAAATATAGCGAGATAAACTAAATCAGAGACAAAAAAACTGCAGATGCAGGAATCCAAAGTAGGCAAACAGGAGGCTGGAAGAACACAACAAGCCAGGCAGCATCAGGTGGAGGAGAAGTCAACGTTTTGGGTGTAGCCCTTCTTCAGGACTGCCTGTATTCATCCATCCCCACCTCATCACCCTGCCATCACCCCCTCTACTCCCTTTACCAGCAGCTCCCCTTACATCCACCCCCCAGTCCTGAAGAAGAGTTATACTTGAAGCAAATCTAGGTCAGCAATACTGAATGTCACATCAAATCAGTAGTGGCACAGCAGTTAGCAGCCTTGAATGACTGACTGTGTGCAATTTCCGCCAGGTCCTCCGGTTTCCTCCCATGGCCCATAGATATGCAGGTGAGGTGGATTGGTTTGGATGTTCTGCAGATGGTCGGTATAGAGTCAGTGGGCCACATGACCTCTGCCTGTATTGTAGAGATTCTATGAACATATTCATAACTATATATCAAGGGAAAAAAGGCAAAACATTTGGAGCAGTAAACTACATTTAGCATAAAGTAAGTTTCAGAGCACAGCTGGACATATTTCACATCACAAATATATTTAAACCTTCCTTGGTGAACCTTCCTACTCTGGCTTTGCCCAGTTTAAAATTACTGGCCAGCTCCTTGCATCACAATGACATGTGCTAATTTTGGTAGAAGAGGATGCAAAATAAATGCGCAAAATGCAATAAGTGTGCTTTGTGTGTCAAAAATTTACTTAACATGTAACACCATTCAATAATGAAAGCATTCACAATGACTATTAAACATGCACCCAGATTACTTTTTGTGCTACCATTTCAACAACAAAAGCACCAAACTATAAGTATGTTTATTACAGCAGCATACAAATGTATGCATATTGATCACATATCCATAGTCACTACCTTTTACTAGTCAAAATACGCAATTAGTCACATCTAAATTCCCAACTAACATGTGGTTAATGTATTAGAAAACAACAGTGTGAATCGTTCCCTAAACATAAAAGTAAACAGGTAGCTTGCTCCATATTGAATGGTAACACACAAAAATTGCCAACGTGCCTCAAGAAATGCTTGAGGGAGAAGGGATAATTCTGCATTGATAACCAGGAGTTCCAAATCAGAGAATTACAGAAGCAATTTTACAACATAAGAATGAAGTAAACCTACATTTTGAAATTAAACCATTTAATCAAATAATGTCAACTAAAACTTAATTAGCAAGATTCCCTGGATGGCAACAACTTTTATTTATACAACATATTTAACATAATAAAACCTTGAAAGACAGCAGAAAAAGTATAAAGCAAAATTAGACACACATTAATGACAAATTAAAATTACATAACTAGCAAAGTAACCAAAAAAGAAAGAGATCTAGGTACTACATAGAGATAGTACCATATTTATTCATAACTTGCAGGAGTAAAACACAAATTGAACAGCCATAATATTGTTCTTCAAAAGCCTTTATCCATGTGAATATCATGAGAAGCACTTTTCATATTCTCTTTTGCATACTATATTCAGCAGATGACAGAATAAGTTGCTTAACATATCCGTTTTTCAGATTCTGGATTAGTGGTGCGGGAAGAGCACAGCAGTTCAGGCAGCATCCAAGGAGCAGCGAAATTGATGTTTCGGACAAAAACCCTTCCGTTTTTCAGGACTACTACTGAGAAGTGAGAATGTGGATGATCATGGATCCACTATAACTTACTTCTGAAAATAGTTTACTGGTCTTCTGAGACATTATCATAACTTAATTAAAACACACTAGTTACAGAAACAAAATGCAGAGGTTTTCACAATTACAATCATAGATTGGAAACAAAATATCTCATGAAGCATCAATTTGATTAATTGGTAAAACTCACACCTCCCAATTTAAAGAATACCAGTTCAAGTCACGTTACCCTACAAATATACTGATGCAATTTTAATGGGGTCAGTTTCTTGATCAAGTTTAGTATATTTGTTTGACTGGAGAATATGATATCTCATGGCCTGACTTAAACAAGACCATAGAGTTCTTCTGATATCCTGACCTACAAATCTCTCAAATACCATGGAATACAGATTATCCAATTGTTCACTTATGGTTTGGGAAACTAAATGTGCCCTAACTGGCTGCTATGTGATTGAATGCTCACTGTAAAGGCAAGATCTTCCCAGTAAATACTGATACCTATATATATATATATATATATGGAAAGGTAGCATTCCTAATGTTTCCTAAAACTTCAGCCCCAATTTGCTCAACTCTATTTTTATCAAGATAACCTAATAGATATTCTGAGTCACGTAAATATATAAAAATAGAAACAACGGTAATTTAATTGACATATTCAAAGTACAGCTTTGATACAGTAATCCATTACTTGTTGCATTATACTAGATTTAATTCAAAACATTTAAGGAATTCAGGAAAATATGATCCAACGTAAAGACTACTTGGCACATGCTTTAAGTAAAGTTTCACACTACCACCTGTAGGGATATATATTTATGATTTAATATCACAAAGAACATGAACATTGGGAGCATTTGTTTGAGCCTACTCCATCATTAGCTAAGATCATGGTTCATCTTACTGTCGTCTCAACTTCGTCTCTTGCTTATCTCCGATAACGCTTCAATTGCCTTGTCAAACATCTACCTAACTCGATATGTCTCAGTTCAATTACTTAATATGTTAATGTGGAGGTGCTGGTGTTGGACTGGAGTGGATAAAGTCAAAAATCAAAGGTTATAGTCCAACAGATCCATTTGAAACCGCAAGCTTTCAAAGTCCCTGTTTATTCCTCAGGCAGCTGTTAAGCCAGACATATGACTATCTTAAGCATAATAAATGTATAATTTCAGGGACACCAAGATCAGAGGTCTTTAACAAGGTACTGGCTGGCCAATTTAGCAGACATGCAGGAGGATGGGAAGACGTATTATTAGCATCACTTGGTGGCAGTGGCTTCTTGGTATCTCCCAAGACTAGTAAGATAATAAGTTAGAAAGTGACTAAATATATGGTGATGTCCCATTTTTATCCCTCATCCCACAGGGAAAAGATTCTATCTAAATCTCTAACTAGCTGTCTTAAGCTTGTACAAGAGCAAAGTTGTACACTATAACAGAAAAATGATATTGATGAAAGGTCATTGATCTGAAACATTAACAACCAGTTCCTCTCTCTCCAAATGTGGTCAGATCTGAGTATTTCCAGTGGTTTGTTTTCAGCTTCAAGTTGCATTGATAAACCTTTTGAACCAAGCCGAATATATGTCTAGTGGCTATTACAGGTAACAACATGGATGGAAACAACCATCTATTTCAGGGACATGATAACCTTCTGTTGTCACTATAGAGAGGTGATGGCTTAGTGTATTATTGCTAGTCTTTTAGCCCAGAGACCCAGGTAATATTCTTGGAACCTTGGTTCAAATCCCGCCATGGCAGATTATGGAATTTGAATTCAATAAAACTCTGAAATTGAATTGATAAAGATGACCATTGCCAATTGTCAGGGAAAACCCATTTAGTTCACTAATGTCCTTTAGGGAAGGAAACTGCTGTCCATATGTGGTCTAGTCTCCATTTGATTCCAGACCCATAGGAATGAGATTGATTCTTAACTAATTAGTCAGGGATGGGCAATAAATACTGACCGAGCCTGCAATACCCACAGCCTGTGAGTGAAATTTAAAAAAATAAGAGTAGGAGCAGAAGTACACCAGTACATTGAGTCCGCTTCTCCATTCAGTGGAATCTTGGCTGATCTGATAATCCAATTTTACTGCTTTATTCACATAAAATCATTAAGGGAATCAAGAGTTAAGTCTAAAATATAAAGAACTGTGGATGCTGAACATCAGAAACAAGAATAGAAATTGCTGGAAACAAGCAACTGCATCTGTGGAGAGAAATCAGATCAGATTTCAGATAACATTTCAGATCCAGTAACCCTTTTTCATAACTGATGGTAGCTAGGAAAAGGTTAGTATTTATGCAGAAGATGGGGAGGGGACAGTGGGAGGAATAAATAGTAGGTGGAGATAGAGAGAGAAACACAGTTGGACAGACAAAGGACTGGGTAAAGGTCAGTCTGGAAGAATGAATAGCTGCCGGTAGCTGACAACAGGTTGTTTGTGGTAACAGTCCATGTGATGACCTTCTCCCATGTCCTTACCTCAACCCCACACTAGGTGCGAACAAACAAATGAAGAATCTCTAGACTGCATCCAATGGTGGTACAGCTTTCCTTGGGTAAGGTGACCAAAACTGTTCACAGTATTCCAGCTGTGGTCTGACCAGTGCCTTGAATAGTTTTGGCAAGGCATCCTTATTTTCATGCTCCACTCCCTTTTAAATGAAGGTTAATATTTCATTGCCTTTCCCAAAATCTGCTGCACTTGGGTGCTAACTTCTTGCAATACATATACTGAGACCTCATAACACTGTAATGCAGCTTTCTCCATTTAAACAACATACATCTTTTCTATTTTTCCTGACATAGTGCATAACCTCACATTTTCTTACTTTATTCCATCTTAGGTCCACATGGTGGCTCAGTGGTTAGCATTGCTGCCACACAGCACCAGGGACCCAAGATCGATTCCACTGTTGGGGGACTGTGTGTGTGGAGTTTGCACATTTCCCTCACATGTGGTCCATGTGGGTTTCCTCAGGGTGCTCCGGTTTCCTCCCATAGTCCAAAGATGTACAGGTTAGATGGATTGGTCATTTTGAAGTGTCAATTGTGTCCAGGGATCTGTAAGCTTAGTGGATTAGCCATGGGAATTAGAGGTATAGGGTAGGGGTTGGATTTGGGTGGGATGTTCTTTGGACGTTCAGTGTGGACCCAATTGTCCAAATGGCCCTCTTCCACACTGTACAGATGCTATGATTTGCCAAGTTTTTGCCCATGCAACCTGCCTGCATCCCTCTAAATCCTCATGTTATCTTCACTGATTGCCTTGCCTATGTTTGTGTCATCAGCAAATTTGGTTATAATATATTCACTTTTCTCAAGTAATTAACATATTGCAAGTAATTGTGGCCCTAGCATTCTGTGGCACTCCTCTAGTTACAGATTTCCATGTTGAAAATGTCCCCTTTTTCTCAACTCTTCTGTTAGCCAATCTTTTATCCAAGCTAATGTACTAACCTCAACACCATGGGCTTTCATCTTATTAAGCAGCCTTACGTGTGGAACCTTATGAATGCCGTTTGGAAGTCCAAGCATATTACATCCACTGGTTATCCTTTACCTACTAGGTCTGCTACCTCCCTCACATAATAAATTCTGCAATTAATTGGTCAGGCATAATTTACCCTCATGGAGCCATGTTGACTCTGTTTGATTATGTGGTTTATCCTTTAGAATAGATTGTTAATATTTTTCCAATGACCAATATTAAGCTCACTGGTCTATAGTTAGATATCTTTTGTCTCTCTTCCTTTCTGAATGAGGGTGATAACATTGGCAGTTTCCCTAACCTCTGGGCTTTTCCAGAATCTAAGGATTCCTGGAAAATTACTATCCATGCATTGATTATCTCTGTATCTACTTCCTTTAAAATCCTTGGATGCAACCCATCCAGTCAAAGGGACCAGATTTTAGCCTCAAAACTATAACAGGAGAAAACATACTAGGGAAAATAATTATTTAATTGCCCTGTTCTCTCAGGGGCTTATGTTCACTGTTACCACTTTCTTCTTTCTCATATATTTAACAAAGTTCTTGTTCTCTATTGTTATTATGTGCTAGTTTGCCCTCCTGGTTCTTTACTGTCTGTTTGGTCATCTTTTGTTGGTTTTTAAAACTTTGTTAATCTTCTGATTTACCAGTAACCTTTGCCACATTGGACTTTTTTTCTTTCAATTTGATACTGCCCTTAACTCCTCTTGTTATCAAGGGTCAGTTTATCCCCTTCCTGGAACTCTTCTTCCACACTGGGATATATCTTTGCTTGAGTCACTATTTTTCTTTGAAGATTTCAGCAATTGGTAATCAACCAGTCTGCTAAACACCTTTCCTGGTGCACTCCCAGCCAATTCTCCTCTCATTCCCATGTTCAGTAATTATCCTTAGCACAGTTGGTTCTTACTCGAGTTTCTAGTCTCAAACTGAATGCTAAATTCTATCATGCGAAAGGTATCATTCCCTAGATCTTTTATTGAGGTAATATATTAAACCTGCCTTAATATACACTACCAGATCCAAAACAGCTTAGATTCAGATCTAATCCCTGGTTGGATCTACTCATTATTCTAGGGAACTATCCCGAATATACTCTATGAATTCTCCCAGGTAGCTGCCTGTGCCAGTTTGATTTTTCTAATCTATGAAGATTAAAGTCACCCATAATTAACATACTTTTAAGATGCCCTCATTATCTTCTCATTTATTCTCTGTCTTACACAATATTTACTTTTGGGGGACAATAGACAACTCCCACTAATAACTTCATCTCTCTATTACGTCTTACCTCCACCTACATGGATCCTACATCATTTGAACCAAGATCATTTTTTGCTAACATACTAATTCTATCTTGTACTTACACAGCAACCCCACCATTCTACCCTTCCTGTCTGTTGTTTTGAAAGGTTACGTACTTCTGAAAATTTAGTTCCCAGCTTCGATCTCCTTGTAGCTTCGTCTACATAATGGTTAAGTTAAAAAGTCATTCATTTTAATGTTTTTAACCTTTTGTTTCACCTTTGTCCCTATTTACTTTTCATGCATGTATATTCTGTCTTTTCCTGTGTACTTGGTCTGTCATTGGCAAAATAGTTGCTGTGCAATTGTGCCTTTTGTTTTTGATTTGGCAGCCTATGTTTCATAGGAGCCATGGATTTCAGTAAGGAGTTTAAAGCCTGCACTAAGCCAGACTTATTGATTTGAAGGGCACTGCTCCCAGCACAGTTCAAATGAAGCCCATCTGATCAGTACAGCTCTATTTTACCCTAGCACTAGTGCCAGTGTCCCATAAACTGAAACCCATTCCTTCCATACAAAACTTTAAACCATGCATATAACTTCTTAACGTCATTTACCCTATGCCAATTTGAGAGTGGCCCAGGTAACAATCATGAGATAATCATTTTGGAGGTCCTGTATTTTAGTTTAGCCCCGAACTGTTCAGAATCTTTCAGTGGAATCTTATTTCCAATCCTATCAGTATCATTACTGTTAACTTGGATGGTAAGAACTTGTTCCAAAGTTCCTCACCAGTCCAAAGGAGATGTCATTAGCCCTGTCACCAGACAGGCAATGCAGCCTTTGGGACTCGCATTCAGCTGCAGAGCAGAATCCATATCTCTAATTACAGTGAGCCCTACCAATACTACATTCCAATTTCCTCATCCAGTTGAATAGTTACCATACAACAAAGAGGATTGATGAGGGCACAGTGGTGGACGTGATCTATATGGATTTCAGTAAGGCGTTCAACAAGGTTCCCTATGGGAGACTGGTTAGTAAGGTTACCTCACATGCAATATCATGAGAACTAGTCATTTGGATACAGAACTGGCTTGAAGGTAGAAGACAGAGGGTGGTGGTGGAAGGTTGCTTTTCAGATTGGAGGCCTGTGACCAGTGGAGTGCCACAAGGATTCGTGTTGGGTCCTCTACTTTTTGTCATTTATGTAAGTAATTTGGATGTGAACATTGGAGGTATAATTAGTAAGTTTGCAGATGACACTAAAATTGGAGGTGTAATGGACAGTGAAAAAGGATAGCTCAAGAGTACAACGGGATCTTGATCACATGGGCTAATGGGCTGAGGAGGGGCAGGTGGAGTTTAGTTTAGATAAATGGGAGGTGCTGCTTTTGGAAAAGCAAATCTTTTTAGCAGGACTTATACACTTAATAGATAAGGTCCAAGGAGTGTTGCTGAAGAAAGTGACGTTGGAGTGCAGGTTCATAGTCCCTTGGAATAGAGTCGCAGGTAGATAGGATAGTGAAGAAGGCATTTGGTGTGCTTTCCTTTATTGGTCAGAGTATTGAGTATAGGAGTTGGGCGGTCATGCTGCGGCTGTACAGGATATTGGTTAGGCCACTGTTGGAATATTGCGTGCAATTCTGGTCTCCTTCCTATCGGAAAGATGTTGTGAAACTTGAAAGGGTTCAGAAAAGATTTATAAGGATGTTGCCAGGGTTGGAGGACTTGAGCTATAGAAGAAGCTGAACAGGCTGGGGCTGTTTTCCCTGGAACGTTGGAGGCTGAGGGGTGACCGTATAGAGGTTTATAAGATCATGAGGGGTATAGAATAATAGAATCCCTACAATGTGGAAACAGGTCATTCAACGCAACAGGTCCACACCGGCCTTCCGAAGAGCATCAAACCCAGACCCATTCCTCTACATTTACCCTGACTAACGCACCTAACCTACACATCCCTGAATACTATGGGCAATTTAGCATGGCCAATTCACCTAACTTGCACATCTTTAGACTGTGGGAGGAAACCAGAGCACCCAGAGGAAACCCATGTAGACACGGAAAAAATGTGCAAACACCATACAGACAGTCGCCCAAATGGATCGGATAAATATAGAAAGTCTTTTCCTTGGGGTGGGAGAGTCCAGAAATAGAGGGCATAGGTTTAGGGTGAGAGGGGAAAGATTTAAGAGGGGCCCTAGGGGCAGCTTTTTCACGCAGAGGATGGTGTGTGTATGGAATGAGCTGCCAGAGGAAGGAGTGGAGGCTGGTATAATGGCAGCATTTAAGAGGCATCTGGATGGGTACATGAGTGCAGGTTCATAGCTCCTTGAAAGTGGAGTCGCAGGTAGATAGGATAGTGAAGAAGGCATTTGTTATGCTTTCCTTTATTGGTCAGAGTATTGAGTACAGGAGTTGGGAGGTCATGTTGCGGCTTTATAGGACATCGGTTAGGCCATTGTTTGAATATTGCATGCAATTCTGGTCTCCTTCCTATCAGAAAGATGTTGTGAAACTTGAAAGGGTTCAGAAAAGATTTACAAGGATGTTGCCAGGGTTGGAGGATTTGAGCTATAGGGAGAGGCTGAACAGGCTGGGGCTGTTTTCCCTGGAGCGTCGGAGGCTGAGGGGTGACCTTATACAGGTTTACAAAATTATGAGAGGCATGGATAGGATAAATATACAAAATCTTTTCCCTGGGGTCGGGGAGTCCAGAACTAGAGGGCATAGGTTTAGGGTGAGAGGGGAAAGATACAAAAGAGACCTAAGGGCAACTTTTTCACACAGAGGGTGGTACGCGTATGGAATGAACTGCCAGAGGATGTGGTGGAGGCTGCTACAATTGCAACATTTAAGAGGCATTTGGATGGGTATATGAACAGGAAGGGTTTGGAGGGATATGGGCCGAGTGCTGGCAAATGGGACGAGATTAGGTTAGGATATCTGATTGGCATGGATAAGTTGGACCGACGGGACTGTTTCTGTGCTGTACATCTCTATGACTCTAAACTGCCAAAGAAACTCAACAGATCTGGCAGCCAATGTTGTGAGAAAATAGACTTAACGTTTCAAGTCCTGTGACCATCTATATTATGTTCTGATATTATGATTAATTATATTTAACATTATTCCCAACTAAAGGGCCTAGCTCATTCAATAACTGAGGATTCAGTTTCAGCCAATTCTTTATTAGGTTGCTCTGTTGAGACCTAGAGTGGGACAGTGCTATCCGGAGAAAACCCAAAATGGTCAGGGTTGAATATTTCAGATAATTGTTTAATTTCTCTCGTAGATGAAAAAGTATTTACTTACAACTTTCTCTAAGTGGAGTAGAGTCCATAATAGAACAATGTGTATTGTTCATTTGATGAGTCAAATGACCTAAAGCCTTAATTTTAAGTTTAATTCAAATTATCCACTGGTTCAAATCGAAATTGGACAAAACAAAAGACTCTTTAGTGTACAATTAAACATTCATAGTTGATAAAATTGGAAAAGTGCTGGAATTAATAGCAGTATGTGTGATTCTGATGCAGTGCTAGGATCGTTTTGTTTGATACACTACATTGTTACGCACCTCCATGTTTTAGATTTCAATTGCAAAATCAGAACTTAGAAACAGGGTGGGCCTTTGGGACCACTACATCTGCTCTACCACTCAATTAGATCGTGGTTGATCTTTTACTACAATGTTGTTTTCCTGGTCTACCTCCACATTGCACTGCATTGAACATGCACAGACATCTGAGGCAGATAATTTTAAAGGTTCACCACCCTCTGAATAAATTCCTCCTGAGTCTTAAATAGTCTAGGCCTTACTCAAAAATTACTATGCCAGTTCTACATTTATTAGTCAGGAGAAACATCCCATATTCAATCACCCCACATCCTGTAAGAATGCTTTACGTTTGATTGAGATGACCTCTTATTCTTTAAAATCCTAGAGATCAGAGGTACAATTCCATCAGTCTCTCCTAAGAAAATCCTGCCATACCAGCAATTAGTTTGGTGAACCTTAAGGAGAACAAAACTGTACACAATTCTTCAGTTGCAGTACCACCAAGGCTCTACATCATTGCAACTAGACATCTTTGCATCTGTATGCAAAACCCCTCATGATGATGGCCAAGATACAATTTCCTTTCCTGAGTACCATATGGTAGCTTTGAGGAACTTGAAATTGAAAACACCTAGGTCCCTTTAGACATCAATACTGCTCAAACTCTCACTATTTAAAAACAAATCTGTTTGTTTTCGACCAATAGGTAATTTCACACTTACTCACATATCGTGTTCCTGTCCTTTCACTTAACTCAACAAAGTTCCAGTGAAGCCTCCTTGCACTCTCCTCACAACTTCAATTCCTATCTACTTTTGTGGCATCAACATATTTGGAAACATTACAATTGCTTTTTTAAATGGCCAATATAAGCCAATTAGAGACGCACTGAGCAATTGATTTGATCTTCAAGAAAATAACTCCACAATGAAATGTCCAAATTCTGAAGGTAGGCATCAATGAACTTTGAAACACTAATTTTAAGACACAAGACCCTCTTGTGGCACAGTGGTAGTGTCCTTACCCCTGGACTCGGAGGCCTGATTCAAGTCCCACCTGCTGCAGAAGAACATCTTCTGGAGCAGGTAAGAACATCTCTGAACATATTGATTAGATAAATAGGTAAACCTAAGCAAAAAGTTACAAATTACTCCTTTTTTTTAAAATTCTGTGCCTTCTCTGATATTTTAGGGCATTTACTTGATCAACAACAGCACAAAAATAGAGAACCAAAGACTGAAGACTTGGTGCTAGGCACAACTTCTCCATAGTATATAAGTCAAGCAAGGAATAAAATTGCATAATTTCTAAGGAAAATTACTTACCACCTCAGTCAGTCAGTGAGAATCGTTCTTAAAAGAATTTCCAGTTTGCAAACAATCAAACCTCATTCACCAATTCCTTCTCAGATCTTTTTCATTCATCTTATATTCTAATAATTCACTCTGCATATTTTCGAATAATCAATTAAACTTACTGACTTGGTTAATAAAAAAAATAAGATTACAGCATTACAAAACTCTCAAGCCCAGGATAAGAGTTGATTTTCTGATGTTACTTTGCTCCTCTGCTTTATACTGATTCTCTCATTTACCCTTATTCTACACTCCAAGGTGCTCTCAGTGTCACTTTGCCAATCTCTCTTCCATTACTTTATATCCTAGCCTAAACTCCTCGGTCTCATTGTCTCCAATTTTCTTCCCAGGATTTGTAATATACGTTCTTGGACCTCTTTTCCCTGAGCTCCTCTTCTTCTGTCTCATGCTTCTCTGTTCCATGTACTTGACTTCTGCCCTCTATTTCTTTGCGGCAAAAGCACTTAGTATACAAGAGGATTCAAGCCCCCAGGACCACAAGACGCATCTACATATCTTCCTTTTCATTATTTCTGCTGTTGTCTCCCATGTTTTAGTTGAGAGTGGCTGCAGAATGCTGCTGTTACTCATTACTCTGGTGCGTTATCTGCATGCATAGACAAGCTGTTTCCATTTACAACTCCTATAAACAAATCTTTTATTTCTTGTTCATTCATTACCCTTTTGCCTTGCAATGTCACATCTTTTATCATGTAATCTCTTCTGCCTCTCAGACTTTCCCTTTTGTTCTTTCCTCTCCTCCCACTCTTTTAAAAGGTGAGATATTTGTAACATTTTCCAGTTCTGATAAAAGACTGCAGACCTGAAATATTAATTCTATAACTCTCATCACAGATGCTGCTGACCTGCTAAGAATATATTGCATTTTCTCTATTTCTGAGGTCAAATATAAATTGCAGGTTGGACTGCACATGGAATATTTAAAATAGAATAGAATCCCTACAGTGTGGAAACAGGCCCCTTCGGCCCAACTGACCCTCTAAAGAGTAACCCACACAGGCCCATTCCCCTAATACTCTACATTTATCCCTGACTAATGCACCTAACCAACACATCCCTGAACACTATGGCAATTTAGCTGGCCAATTCACCTAACCTACACATCTTTGGACTATGGGAGGAAACCGAAGCACCTAAAGGAAACCCATGCAGACACAGGGAGAATGTGCAAACTCCACACAGACGGTCACCCGAGGCTCGAATTGAACCCGGGTCCCTGGTGCTGTGAGGCAGCAGTACTAACCAGTGAACCACTTATGGGGTTATAAACCAGTTATGTCCCCCTGTTTCACGTTTCTTATTTTAGGAAGGACATCAGGGCCACAGTAAATCAGTTATGCAATCACAAAAGATGACAAAATGAAATGAAGACTTTAGTTCTGGAAAGAGACAGAGATTTTACCAAATGTTCAATATAAATCAAACTCATACAAAACATTATTTCCATAGTCAGTGAAATAATTACCAGAGAACAGTAGCTTCCAGTCAAAAATAAATGAAGAGATAAACTGAAACTTCTTTACACAGGGAGGTGTTAGCACAGAATATCTCCGACAATGGGGATGATGTAAGTAGAATCAAAAGCAACTTTTGGAGAAGAATAAATATTTGAAGAAAAATCGAAAATACTAGCAAGAAAGGGCAGGGAAATTAGATCACTTCTATTGGTCCTGCAAAGGTGCAACAATTTTAATATCCCTCCCTACAACACTAAATTCTATAGTTCTATGAAAAACTGAATGTACATGGTCCAGCATATTTCATAACAATTCCAACTTTTCAAATCACCACTTCCATAGAGTCATAGAGATGTACAGCACGGAAACAGACCCTTCAGTCCAACCCATCCATACTGACCAGATATCCCAACCCAATCTAGTCCCACCTGCCAGCACCCAGCCCATATCCTTCCTATTCATATACCCATCCAAATGCCTCTTAAATGTTGCAATTGTCCCGACCTCCACCATATCCTCTGACAGCTCATTCCACACATGTACCACCCTCTGCGTGAAAAAGTTGCCCCTTAGGTCTCTTTTATATCTTTTCCCTCTCACCCTAAACTTACGCCCTCTAGTTCTGGACTCCCCGACCCCAGGGAAAAGACTTTGACTATTTATCCTATCCATGCCCCTCAATTTTGTAAACCTCTAAAAGGTCACCCCTCAGCCTACGATGCTCCAGGGAAAACAGCACCAGCCTGTTCAGCCTCTCCCTGTAGCTCAGATCCTCCAACCCTGGCAATATCTTTGTGGATCTTTTCTGAACCCTTTCAAATTTCACAACATCTTTCCGATAGGAAGGAGACCAGAATTGCACGCAATATTCCAACAGTGGCCTAACCAATGTCCTATACAACCGCAACATAACCTCCCAACTCCTGTACTCAGTACTCTGACCAATAAAGGAAAGCATACCAAACGCCTTCTTCACCATCCTATCTACCTGCGACTCCACTTTCAAGGAGCTATGAACCTGCACTCCAAGGTCTCTTTGTTCAGCAACACTCCCTAGGACCTTACCATTAAGTGTATAAGTCCTGCTAAGATTTGCTTTCCCAACATGCAGCACCTCGCATTTATCTGAATTAAACTCCATCTGCCACTTCTCAGCCCATTGGCCCATCTGATCCAGATCCTGTTGTAATCTGAGGTAACCCTCTTCGCTGTCCACTACACCTCCAATTTTGGTGTCATCTGCAAACTTACTAACTGTACCTCTTATGCTTGCATCCAAATCATTTATGTAAATGACAAAAAGTAGAGGGCCCAGCACTGATCCTTGTGGCACTCCACTCGTTACAGGCCTCCAGTCTGAAAAACACCCCTCCACCAACACCCTCTGTCTTCTACCTTTGAGCCAGTTCTTTATCCAAATGGCTAGTTCTCCCTGTATTCCATGAGATTTAACCTTGCTAATCAATCTCCCATGGGGAATCTTGTCGAACGCCTTACATCTACTGCTCTGCCCTCATCAATCTTCTTCGTTATTTCATCAAAAAACTCAATCAAGTTTGAGAGACATGATATCCCATGCACAAAACCATGTTGACTCTCCCAAATCAGTCCTTGCCTTTCCAAATACATGTACATCCTGTCCCTCAGGATTCCCTCCAACAACTTGCCCACCACCGAGGTCAGACTCACTGGTCTATAGTTCCCTAGCTTGTCTTTACCGCCCTTCTTAAACAGTGGCACAACGTTTGCCAACCTCCAGTCTTCTGGCACCTCACCTGTGACTATCAATGATACAAATATCTCAGCAAGAGGCCCAGCAATCACTTCTCTTGCTTCCCACAGAGTTCTCGGGTACATCTGATCAGGTCCTGGGGATTTATCCACTTTTACCCGTTTCAAGACATCCAGGACTTCCTCCTCTGTAATGGGGATATTTTGCAAGATGTCACCATCTATTTCCCTACAGTCTATATCTTCCATATCCTTTTCCACAGTAAATACTGATGCAAAATATTCATTTAGTATCTCCCCCATTTTCTGTAGCTCCACACAAAGGCCGCCTTGCTGATCTTTGAGGGGCCCTATTCTCTCCCTAGTTACCCTTTTGTCCTTAATATATTTGCAAAAACCCTTTGGATTCTCCTTAATTGTATTTGCCAAAGCTATCTCATGTTTTGCCCTCCTGATTTCCCTCTGAAGTATGCTCCTACTGCCTTTATACTCTTCTAAGGATTCACTCAATCTATCCTGTCTATACCTGACATATGCTTCTTTCTTTTTCTTAACCAAATCCTCAATTTCTTTAGTCATCTAGCATTCCCTATACCTACCAGCCTTTCCTTTCACCCTGCTAGGATATACTTTCTCTGGATTCTTGTTATCTCATCACCGAAATAATTCCCTTAAAGAAGATGTCACAAATTATTTCAGAGGTACTGGGGAAGAAACAGCCATATTTAAAAAAGTATTGATGTACATTTGCATGGTGCCTTTCATAAACAATTCCAAAGCTTTTCGCAGTCAGTGATGTCCTCAGAAATACATTCAAACGTGTATTAATTTAACAAGGGAAAAAAGGGGAGCATTGAGGAGAAGAAAGTTGAAGAATCAAAGGAACTGTTCAGAGTTAGACCTAGTTAAATGACAACAAAGCTGCCAATATCGAGCCAAAAGTAGTGGTTTAATTGCAATGTTCTCCTTTATTTCCTGAAATCATCTTCTTTATTTAAGAATGTTTCTGGAATTACTATAATATCTTAAATCTATTTTGGAGTTACAAGATTTAGAGATAAACCAGACTGTATGTGCTAAATCAGTTTTTCCATAATTCGAGAACAAAAGAATAAGCCCTGTTTAAAAGGTAGTTTGCTTGCAGTTTTACATAGAACATAGAACATTACAGCGCAGTACAGGCCCTTCTGCCCTCGATGTTGCACCGCCCTGTCATACTAATCTGAAGCCCATCCCACCTACACTATTCCATGTACGTCCATATGCCTTTCCAACGACAACTTAAATGCATTTAAACTTGGCGAATCTACTACCGTTGCAGGCAAAGCATTCCATTAGGAATTTCCTATTCCTTGGATGCTGCCTGACCTGCTGTGGTTTAACCAGCAACACATTTTCAAAAGCATTCCATACCCTTACTACTCTCTGAGTAAAGAAACTACCTCTGACACCTGTCTTATACCTATCTCCCCTCACTTTAAAGTTGTGTCCCCTCGTGTTTGCCATCCCCATACTTGGAAAAAGGCTCTCCCTGTTCACTCTATCTAACCCTCTGATTATCTTGTATGTCTCTATTAAGTTACCTCTCAACCTTCTTCTCTCTAATGAGAACAGCCTCAAGAAACTCAGCCTTTCCTCGTAAGACATTCCTTCCATACCAGACAACATCCTAGTAAATCTACTCTGCACCCTTTCCAAAGCTTTCACATCCTTCTTATAGAGCTTTGTACAGCTGCAGCATAACCTCCTGGTTCTGGAACTCAATCCCTCTATTAATAAAGGCCAAAACACTGTATACCTTCTTAACAACCCTGTGCTGACTGTCCCTGATCAGATTATTCTTTTCTAGATGGTTATAAATCTTATCTCATAACTTTTTCCAACACTTTACCAACAACTGAAGTGAGACTCACTAGTCTGTAATTACCAGGGTTGTCTCTACTAGCCTTTGTGAACAAGGGAACCACATTTGCTATCCTCCAGTCCTCAGGCACTATTCCTGTAGGCAATGATGATTTGAAGGTCAATGCCAAAGGCTCGGCAATCTCTTCCCTTGCTTCCCAGAGGATCCTAGGATAGATTCCATCCGGCCCAGGGGCAATCTGAAGGGTTTTGTGAAGGGTAGGTCGTGCCTAACAAATCTTATTGAGTTTTTTGACAAAGTTACCAAACAGGTAGATGAGAGTAAACTGGTTGATGTGGTGAATATGGATTTCAGCAAGGCGCTCGATAAGGTTCCCCATAGTAGGCTAATATTTCTTGTGAAAATTGAAAGGAAAATCCTAAGATACAATCGCTAAAAGTTTGGTTTAAAATATCCTGAAAATACATTGTCATGAAAACAAAATTAAACATTTATGAATACCAAACACCCTGCTTATTCACATTTTGAATTGCTATCTCAAAATCAAAATTGAACTGCAAGTGTATGGACTTCAATCAACGTTGTCCATTATGTTCTGTGCAGTCCAGCAATTGGCAAGTCGGTCAGAGGACTAACAATCACTAAGACAACGCATGCAAGAACAATCTCAGCTCAAAGAAAAGGGTTCCAAAGGGAAACCCAGAGAGGGTTTTCAGCAGGTGCTCCAGTTTCCCCCCACAATCCAAAGATCTGCAAGTTAGGTGGTTTGGACATGCAAAATTACAGATAGTGCTCATGGATTTGTAGGTTTGATGCACTAGCCATTGGAAATGCAGGGTTGCTGGGATAGGATAGGGGGATGGGTCTGAGCAGGATGATCTTTGGAGTGTCAGTATGGACTTGTTGAGCCGAATGACCTGCTTCCACACTGTAGAGGTTCTATGGAAAGGAGAGGGAAAAAAAAATTGGGTAGCAGGGAGATGAACACAAAAAGTAAAATAGAGTATGAGTGAAACTATATAAAGAACACAGAAAGAAAGTATCAAGTTCCAGGTTTTCAACTTAAATGGAAAAAATTACTGACTTATCTACTGTGCGTAGTTGAACTTGCAAGGAGAATCTTTCAAGCATGAAAATGTAAAGAAATATAAAGAGAATCAATGTTTGGGGGAGGAGGAAAAAGGAAATCACAGGCTTTTTTTCAGTGCATCTGAAGACAGCCCAAGTTCAAGTTCAGTCAGTAGACATCAGCGCAATCACTCGATCTATCTATATATCATTTTAATGTTACACAAGTGCATTAGTGACCTAATGCCAGAAGATTAATCTCTGTGAACTGTTCCGTTCTCAATTTTATCACATTGAGAATAGCCTCCATTGTATTGAGTGGCACTATCACCATGCTAAATGGGACAAATTTCAAATAGATCTAAGTAACTCAAGACTGGGCATCCATGATGTGCTGTCAGCCATCAATGGCAGCAGAATTGTACTCCAGCGAAATCTGCAACCTCATGGTCCCACTCAATCATTACCATCCAGGGGATCAATCCTGATTCAATGAACAGTACAGGAAGGCATGCCAGGAGCAGCACCAGGCGCACCTAAAAATGAGTAGGCTACTTGCTGAAGTACCAAACAGGACTACTTGGATGCCAAGCAACATAAATATCAAGTGACAGAGCCTAGCAATCCCAGAATCAACAGATCAGATTTAAGCCCTGCAGTCCTACTACATCCAGTCGTGGATGGTGGTAGACAATTAAACTGGAGCAGGTTCCACATACAGGATATATCCCCATCCTTAGTAATGGAAGTGCCCAACATATTAGTGCAAAAGATTATGCTGAAGCATGTGCAGCAATCTTCAGCCAGATGTACCGAGTAATGATCCATCTTGGCCTGTTCCAGTGGTCCCCAGTATCATATATATCAATCTTCAGCCAATTCGATTCACTCCACGCAATGTCGAGAAACAGTTAGGACACTGGATACTGCAAAAGGCTACAAGTCCAGACAACATTGGGCAACAGTTCTGAAGACTTGTGCCCCAGAGCTTGCCACTTCTCCAGCCAAGTTGTTCTAATAGAGTTCAAACACTGGGACAGAGTGTGAAAACGCTAGGAGTTGAGCTGAGTGTGGGCATTGAAGAATATAAATCTTAATCTTTTGCCCTCTTAAAATCTAAAATGGAGTAATGGAAGTTCTTGTTCTTTCAGGCCTAAGGCAAGTTTAAACAAGCTTTCTGACTTCTGTAGTTAATTAAACTAATTAAGTAAACTTGTTAAATCCCTTTCTTGTAGCAAGGTAGACCTGAACACTATGAAAGCAAGGCCTAAAGTGTTCCCAGCATGGAGGCAAACTGCACGAGTGAAAGCACTGGGTTTTGATTTAAGTGTGGAAATTGAGGGAACTGGATTGGGAGGCATTGCTGTGTCTTGTTCTGGCCATTTTAGCAAGGGCTGCTTTGTGGTTGAGGTGCTGCTGGTTAGATCCAAGACCAACCCTAGGTGAATGCTTGGTTCAGAAGGGTGGGCATGAGGCTGGAAGAACATAGCAAGCCAGGCAGAATCGTATGATGTAGAAGGGTTACACCAAAATGTAGAATTTGGTGTAACCCTTCTTCAAGAATGGGGGTGGGTTGGGGGAGCTGCAGATAAAGGGGGAAGATGGGTGCAGGGTGGTGAAGTGGGGTGAGTGAAGGCAGGAAGAGGGTACAGCCTGGGTGGTCAATGGGAGGAATGAATCCAGTTGGTGACAGTGAGAAGGAGGGGCTGGGAAGGGAGTCTGGGGATGGGGAGTGGGGTTATTTGAAATTAGAGAACTCAATGTTGAGTCCTTTAGGCTGTAGGGTGCCCAAGCTGAAGATAAGGTGCTGTTCCTCCAATAGGTACTGTGGTTTGTTTTGGCAATAGAGGAGGCCAAGGATGGTCATGTTGAAATGGGCAGTGACTGGGAGGTCTGGTCAGTCCCTGCAGATGTGGCTGCGACGCTTGGTGAGCTGCTCCCTAAGGTTACGTTTGGTCTCCCTGGTGTAGAGAAGACCACATCAGGAGCATCTGATACAGTAAACTAGGTTGGAAGAGAGGCAGGTGAACCTCTGTCTCACCTGGAAGGACTGCTTGGGGCCCTAAGTGGAGGTGAGGGGGATGGTGTACTGACAAGTTCTGCATTTTTTTTCTGTTGCTGGGGAAGGTACCTGGGTGTTTGGTGGCAGGGATGGCGTGAGCAGTAATAAGGTAAGGGCAAGGTTAGACCTTTACCCCCACCCTCCCCAAGTCTGCTAGTTGTTAAAGGGGAAGAGATAGCAATCAGTAGAGTGGAAAGTACCTCCTGTCCAATGTGGGAGATCAGGGAGCAGTTGAATGTTCCTGGCACTGTCTGCAGGAAATATGTCCTGCTGCAGCTCCTATCACACCACATGGATTGGTTGGAGCAGCAGTTTGAAGAAGTGAGTAGCATATGTGGGACAGAGCATGTGGAAAATAGTAACTTCAAGGAGATGGTAATACAGCAGGTTCAGCCAGGTAGCTAGGGTAACTACCAGGAGAGATAGGCATGTAGTGCAGGAATATCCTGTGGCTATTCCCCTCTCAAACAAGTATACCATACAGTTGGGAGAAACGGCCTCTCCGAGGAAAATAGCAGCAGCAGCAGCAGCAGTAGCAGCTAGGTCTTTGGCACCACGACTGGCTCTGTAGTGAAGCAGGTAAGGCCAAGTCGAAGGGAACGATTATGATAGAATCAAACAACAGATAAAAAGACCTTCAATCCATCTTGTCATGCTGACTGAAATTTCCCCATCTAAACTAGTCCACTTGCCTGCATTCGGCCCCATATCCCTCGACCTTCCTTATTCATGAACTTATCCAAATGTCTTTTAAATGCTGTAACTATATCTGTAGCCACCACTTCTGGCAGTTCATTCCACATATGAACCACCCTGTTTTGAAAACATTGCCCCTCAGGTCCCTTTTAAACCTTTCTCCTATCAAAAATAGGGGATTCTCTCGTCGAAGCAAAGACAGGTGTTTCTGTGGCTGCGAGCGAGACTCCAGGATAGAAAGTAGCCTCCCTGGTGGCAGGGTCTGGGATTTCTTGGAGTAGTTGCAGCAAACACTCAAAAGAGGGGGCATGAACAGCCAAAGCACATTGCACACATTTTCTACTAATGTTGCTGGTACTAAAAGCATGAGATCTTGCAGAGTGAATATAGGGAGTTGGGTGGAAGGTTAAAAAGCAGGACTTCAAGGGTAATTATCTCTAGCTTACTCCTGGTGCCATGTGCTAGTGAGAGTAGGAATAGGAGGATAGGGCAGATGAATATGCGGCTGAGGAGCAGGTGGAGAGGCAGGAATTCAGATTTTTCAATCATTGGGATCTCTTCTGGATTTGAAGTGACGTGTACCAAAGGAACAGGTTCAGTCTGAACTGGACGGAGACCAATATTCTGCTGATGACGTTTGCTACAACTACTCAGGAGGTTTTAAACTAGCAAGGGGTGGGACCCTCAGCAGTAGTGAGACAGAACAGAAAGTTGAGGCTAGTCCAGAGACCAAGTTAATAGACAAGGCAGGCAAGAGCACAGGAGAGAATGAGGAAAGACTGATTAATTAAACTGCATTTGTTTTAATGCAAGAGGCCTGACAGATAAGGAAGATGAACTCAGGACATGGGTGAGAACGTGGGACTGGGATAATATTACAGAAACATGACTGAGGGAGGGACAGGATTGGCAGCTCAATGTTCCAGGGTACAGATGCTATAGGAGCAACAGAAGTGGAGGCAAGAGAGGGCGGAGAATGGTATTTTTGATTAGTCAAAATATGACTGTTGAGAGGATATTTCTGAGTCCAGTGAAGCTTTATGGGGGGAAACTGAGAAATATGAAGGGGGGTGATCACTTTGATGGGATTGTACTATAGGCTTCCCAATAGTCAGTAGGAATATCTAGGGAGATCACAGATAGCAGTAAGAATAATAGGGTTGTAATAGTGGGGGATTTGTAACTGTCCAAACAGACTGAGACTGCAATAGCATTAAGGGATTGGATGGGGAGGAATTTAAGTTTGTTCAAGAAAACTTTATTTAAGATGTAGATGGCCTTAGTGGAAAAGGGGCAAAACTCAACCTCTTCATGGGAAATAAGACAGGGCAAGTGACTGAGGTGTTAGTGGGGGAGCACTTTGGGGCCAGTGACTGTAATTCTATTAGTTTTAAAATACTTAAGGAAAAGGATAGGCCTGATCCACAAATCAAAGTCCTAAATTGGTGCAAGGCCAATTTTGATGGAATGAGACAGGAACTTTCAAAAAGTTGATTGGGAGAGGCTGTTTGCAGGTAAAGAGACATCTGTCAAGTTGGAGGCTTTCAAAAACAAGATAAATGAGAGTTCAAGGCCAGCATGCCCTTGTTACTGTGAAGGGCAAGGCTGGCAGTAGGAGGAAACAAATATCTGACGAGAGATATTGAGGCTCTGGTCAAGAAAAAGGAGGTGGCATATATCAAAGATAAACAGCTGGGATCAGGTGAATCCCTTCTGGAGTATAGGGGGGTGCAGGAGTATAATTAAGAGGGAAATCAGGAGGACAAAAACAGGATATGAGATAGCTTTGGGAGATAAGGTTAAGCAGAATCCAAAGAGATTTTACAAGTATATTAAGAGCAAAAGAGTAGCTAGGGAAAGAGTAGGGCCCTTTAAAGATCAAGAACATCTATGCATGGAACTAGAGATGGGTGAGGTCCTCATCAAAATATTTTGCATTAGTATTTACTGTGGGGAAAAGACATGGAAGCAAGGGAGCTTGGGGAAATAAGCATGATGTTTTGAAAAGAATCCATTACAGAAGGGAAGGTCCTGGAGATCTTAAAACACAAAGATAGATAAATCCCTGGTACCTGATCAAGTGTATTCCAGGACATTGTGGGAAGCTAGGGAAGAAATTGTGGGGCCCAGAGCAGACATTTTGTATCACTGACAGCTACGAGTGAGGTGCTAGAGACTGGAGTGCGGCTAATGTTGTACCATCATTTAAGAAAGGCCGCAAAGAAAAGCCAGGGAATTACAGGCCACTGTGCCTGACGTCAGTTATAGCTAATTCGCAAGAGCGGATTTTGAGAGACAGGATCTACATTCATTCGGAAAGGCAAGGACTAATTAGGGATAGTCAGCATGTCTTTATGGTAGGAAATCATGTCTCTCAAACTTGATTGAGGCTTTTCCAAGAGGAGACCAAGAAGATAGATGAAGACAGAGTGGTAGATGTTGTTTACATGAACTTGAGCTAGACCTTTGACAATGTTCAGTGTAGTAGATTAGTTAGTAAGGTTAGATCACATGGGATCCAGGGAGAGCTAGCCAAGTAGATATAAAATTGACTTGACGGTAGGAGCAGATACAGGGTAGTGTAGAGGGTAGCTGTTCAGACAGGAGGCCTGTGACCAGTGATTTGTGGTAAAGGATCAGTGTTTGGTTCATTTTTGTTCAACACTTCCATAAACAATTTGGATAAGATGATAAAAAGCATGGTTAGTAAGTTTGCAGATGACACCAAAATTGGTCGTACAGTGGACAATGCAGAAGGTTATCTAAAATAGGACATGATCTTGAACAGTATATACATGGGTGGTCAAAAAGGCATTTGGCACGCTTGCCTTCACTGATCACTCCTTTGAGTACAGGAGTTGATACGTTATGTTGAGGTTTTATAGGACATTGGCTTTTCTGGAGTACTGTGTCCAGTTCTGGTTGCGCAGTTATAGGAAGGATATTATCAAGCTGGAGAGGATTCTGAAGAGACTTACCCAGGATGTTGCCAGGTCTGGAAAGTTTGAGTTATAAATAAAGACTGGGATCTTTTCCACTGGAGCATGCCTGATAGAAGTTTATAAAATGAAGTATAGATAGTTGATGGTAGTTGTCTTTACCCTAAGAATGAGGAATTTCAATACTACGGGGCACATTTTTAAGGTAAGAGGAGAGACATTTAAAAAAACCCAAGAGGCAAACGTTTTCACAGAGGGTGGTTTTGCACGTGGGAATGAACTTCCTGAGGAAGTGATGGATTTGGGTACAGTAACAATGTTTAAAAGCTATATGGATGGATACGTGAATAGGACATATTTGGAAGGATACAGGCCAGGAACAGGCAGGTGGGACTAGTTTAGTTCGGGATTATGATTGGTGTGGACTGGTTGGACAGAGGATCTGTAAAGCTACATCCAGAACCTCAACCTGAGCTACAAATCTTCTCAAACCACGCTAGGTGTTACCATCACCAAACCCCCCAACTATCAATACCCTAAGGGCTACCACTGACTAGAAACACAACTGGACTTGCCACGTCAACACGGTGGCTACAAGATTAGGTCAGAGGTTAGGAATACTGGCAGGTAACTCACCTCCTGCCTCACCAAAGCCTATCCATCACCTACAAGATATGAATTGGGAAATATTCTATCACATTCCTATTTGCCTGGAGAGGTGCAGCTCCCATCACATTCAATAAGCTTGACACCATCCAGAAAAAGGTGCCTGTTTGAATGGGACCACATCCACAAGCACCTACTCCCTCCACCTCTAATGCGCAGTAGCAGCTGTGTGTTCTGTTTACAAGATACACAGAAATTCACCAAAGATCCTTGGACAGCACCTTTCAAATTTATAACTGCTCATCTAGAAGGACAAGGGCAGAAGATTTGTGGGAACACCACCACTTGCAAGTTCCCCTCCAAGCCACTTGGTCAAAATCCTGAATTTCTGACTTGGAAATATATTGCTGTTCCCTCACTGTCACTTCACCAAAGGACATGGTGTTCAAACCATAGCCAGTGGACTGCAATGTGTCAAGAAAGTAGCTCTTCATCACCTTCTCAAGGGCAACTGGGGATGGAGAACAAATGCCAACCAGCAACGCCCACGTCCCATGAGTTTAAAAAAAACACTTCAGAATGAACAAAAACACAGCACCAAGTATTCATTTTAAAATAGTTTCCTTCCTGAGGGTTGGCAAATTCTAAAGGTAACTTGTGACTTGATTTTATTAACTAAATTAATCTCAATTTAAATTTTGATCTTACCAGTACTGGGCATGTGATTGACTCTTGAAGGGGTCAGCAACTCAATCGACTGATCTCGACCGGAAAGTCCATCTGAAAGTGAAAAGAATTCAGTTTCATAAATAGTCTGCAACATCTGTTGTATTTCCAACAGCATGGGGCGCTGGGGTGGGGTCAAATAATCAGTTTCCCTCCAGCATGGTACTTTTGACTGATTTTTTTAAAACAAAAGTTTACATGCAGCGCACGCCTAGCTAGATATGAAGCAGACCGTCCAATCATAAACAATGGAGCCGCCTCGGAATCTGTAATATTTCATTTCGCTAAATTATCAGAATTTCTCGTCGTTTTCCAAGCTGTACTCTAATAATGCACTTGTAATTGGCAAAGTCACTGAAAATACATTTTCAACCATTCGCCACAGACAAATAAACACACTGGGGAGGCAGAGAAAGACAGACATTTCATTGTCGGTAAATCACATGAAAATGTGGCTCATTGTTGACAGAAACCGAACCCTGGGAGGTGGGAGCTAAAAATAGCCTGAACATTGCAGGGGATTAAAATGCATAAGCTCAAGGGGAACGCGGTACGTTAGGACTCAAGGACCAGTGAGAAATAGTTCTGTTTCTGGTCAGGAAACGTCATCATCATAAAAGAATAACAAAAGTGAATGAAATCGAGAGAACAACGTATTTATTTCAAATTGCTTTATACACAGACGGAATGTACACTATTTAACTTTCGAATTTGTTACCCACACATACAGTGGGTCATCTTACTCTATTCTGCATTCTCTGCTGGATGGGTATACGTTTATGACAATCTATTTTATTGGAAGATTAGGCTTTCGTTTTAAAATGACATTTTGTGAATCTTTTTCGCATTGGACGGACTATTTCAGATTCCTCTCAACTTCACACTAATACAAAAGAAAACAATTATCAGCAGTTCAACTTGTTTTGGAATTCACCTCCGTTCGATTGCCAATTCTCCAGTTTCACTTCGCTCTCACACATTTAACCCTTTGGTGAAAGAGGTGCTACCGTCTACTCGCCGTTCTTAAAATCTAATTTCGTCTAATCGGAAAGCCATCAAAATTCAGTTGTATGAAAATGTAACATAATTACCAAAGTGCTATTACAGTACAATAACAGAAAATCAAACCTAAACAGAAAATAATTCAGTTCCATGACATCGCCCAACAAGCAAATTGTTCCAACCCTTTTCGAAACAGCCAGTCAATGGTAATCCTGGCTTTTTGTTATCGATGCTAACACAAGCTATCGTCTACTGCATATTCAAGCACACGCAAAAATACATAACAATCAAAATAAGAGGTCCGGCTTGGAGAAGCGCTGCACGTCCCACTTACAGTGATTCCTGTACCTTGCAGGCGGCTTGGAAAATTTCTGCATTGTGACACCTTGCACAAAATCCAATCAACTGTTTATCTACAGCGATGCACGAGTAAGTAACGACGCTTCTTTTAAAATATGAAACGCTTGAGACTTGGAATATACCCCCGAGTTTGTTCTGACAGCTTTCACCAACACATTGTATAAAGACAGAAAGCACCTCCACTAGCAGGCGATAATGACGCAATCAGCAAGGAAATGACCCGATTTCATTCAATTCTTGCGAACAGAATAAAGTCATTGTATATTCTGCAAGCAGAAGAGCACTGTTCAATGTGGCGCCGCCAAAGTTGCGTTGCATATTATTTACATTCAAAGCGGGAGAAAGCGAGTTGGTGAACACAGATCAGCTCTCATGTTGGATTCCCCGGCCACAATCGAAAAGCACAAGACAGTTCACTAAGACCTATCTGCATTAGAGTGTACCTATTCTCCTCTATTTTGAGAGGCTTGGGGTTTCCACAAAATCCGTCGAAAATTAAAACTAAGTAGCAAATTGAGCCTTTTTTCGGCAACAAAATATCCCTCTTCAAATGAAATTGTAAATCTGTCTGTTTTCACTTCGCTGCTGATCTGCCCAAATTTTGTTACATAACTTTTTACACATGCGTACATCACCGGCAACTGGCAGGTCAGACCATAGTTCATAGGGGCAGCTGAACTGGGTGGACGTGAGAATGTTCAAAATCCTCATCGCATTGAGATGCTATTGTCAAGTTGTCGCCTGTTATTAGAATATAAAAGGGACCTATATTGCTAAAATATCCGACATGAACGTTAGCACATTGCAAATTTTGCGAACTAGTTTAATATTATAAGTTATAAGCAAATTTTATGTAGGAACCCTACTGCGAATTTTTTTTAACAGAAGTGAGGGCAGTGAAAGTAATAACGAGTCAGATTAGGTCATTTACAACGGTGTAAATTAATTATTAGCTTTGCATTAAATTTAAATGAGCCATTTTTAAAAAAAAATCATTACTCACGAACATATAGTATTTGCAGATGAAATAGGCATATCTTCTTAATTTGTTACAAAGAGTACGTATACTAAATATGGCAGATCATGACAAAGCATTAATAGCCATAATTCTCAAATTCATTAAAATACTTAATCTACACTGAAATTGGCATTTAATAATCGAGCAGCAATTCTGTAAGATAAAAAGGTGTATTATAATAAATACCACTCCCATACGAATTTTAAGTAAAGAACACCACCAAAGCACGTCACAAATTGACAAAGAAGTTGAACTGGATTAGAGTGGTACTGGGCTGAAAATGTGTTGCTGGTTAAAGCACAGCAGGTTAGGCAGCATCCAAGGAACAGGAAAATCGACGTTTCGGGCCAGAGCCCTTCATCAGGAATAAAGGCAGAGTGCCTGAAGGATGGAGAGATAAATGAGAGGAGGGTGTGGGTGGGGAAAACGTAGCATAGAGTACAATAGGATGAAGGTGGTGGGTCAGGGAGGAGGGTGGGGGAAGGTAGCAAAGAGTATAATGGGTGAATGGGGGTGCACCCCCTTTATCTGCTGGCTTGATGGTGAGGTCGGGATTGCAGCAGAGGGAGTGGGGAACTCCCCAAATACGTTCGAGACACCACCCATGCCCTCCACCCCCTCAAAGACTTCCGTTTCCCTCATCTTCACCATGGATATCCAATCCCTCTACACCTCCATCCGCCATGACCAGGGCCTCCAAGCCCTCCGTTTCCTCCTCTCCCGACGCAACCAAAAGCATCCTTCCACTGACACACTCATTCGTTTGGCCGAACTGGTCCTCACCCTTAACAATTTCTCCTTCGAATTCTCCCACTGCCTCCAGCCCAAAGGGTTAGCCATGGGCACCCGCATGGGCCCGAGCTATGCCTGTCTTTTTGTTGGCGATGTAGAACAGTCCATCTTCCGTAGTTACACCGGCAACACTCCCCACCTCTTTCTCCGCTACATTAAAGACTGCATTGATGACTCCCGCGAGGAGGTTGAGCAATTCATTAACTTCACCAACACATTCCACCCTGACCTTAAATTTACCTGGACCATCTCTGACACCTCACCCCTCTTCCTGGACCTCTCCATCTCCATTAATGACGACCGACATTTTTTACAAACCCACCAACTCCCACAGCTACCTGGATTACGCCTCTTCCCACCCTACCTCCTGCAAAAATGCCATCCCATATTCCCAATTCCTCCGCCTCTGCCATATCTGCTCCCGGGAGGACCAGTTCCACCACAGAACACACCAGATGGCCTCCTTTAGAGATGCAATTTCCCTTCCCATGTGGTTAAAGATGCCCTCCATTGCATCTTATCCACATCCTGCACCTCCACCCTCAGACCCCACCCCTCCAAACATAACAAGGACAGAACCCCCCTGGTGCTCACCTTTCACCCTACCAACCTTCGCATAAACCAAATCATCCGACGACATTTCCGCCACTTCCAAACGGACCCCACCACCAGGGATGTATTTCCCTCCCCACTCCTTTCCGCCTTCCGCAAAGACTGTTCCCTCCGTGACTACCTGGTCAGGTCCATGCCCCCCCCAACAACCCACCCTCCCATCCTGGCACCTTCCCCTCCCACCGCAGGAATTGCAAAACCTGCGCCCACACCTCCTCCCTCACCTCCATCCAAGGCCCTAAAGGAGCCTTCCACATCCATCAAAGTTTAACCTGCACATCCACTAATATCATTTATTGTATCGTTGCTCCCGATGTGGTCTCCTCTACATTGGGGAGACTGGACGCCTCCTAGCAGAGTGCTTTAGGGAACATCTCCAGGACACCTGCACCTATCAACCACACTGCCCTGTGGCCCAACATTTCAACTCCCCCTCCCACTCTGCCGAGGATATGGAGGTCCTGGGATTCCTTCACCGCCGCTTCCTCACCACCAGACGCCTGGAGGAAGAACGCTTCATCTTCCGCCTCAGAACACTTCAACCCCAGGGCATCAATGTGGACTTCACCAGTTTCCTCATTTCTCCTTCCCCCACCTCACCCCAGTTCCAAACTTCCAGCTCGCCACTGTCCCCATGACTTGTCCTACCTGCCTATCTTCCTTTCCACCTATCCAATCCACCTTCCTCTCTCACCTATTACCTTCATCCCACCCCCATTCACCCATTATACTCTTTGCTACCTTCCCCCACCCTCCTCCCTGACCTATCACCTTCATCCCCACCCCCACTCACCTATTGTACTCAGTGCTACTTTCTCCCCACCCACATCCTCCTCCCATTTATCTCTCCACCTTTCAGACACTCTGCCTCTATTCCTGATGAAGGGCTTTTGCCTGAAATGTCAAATTTCCTGCTCCTCAGATGCTGCATGAACTGCTGTGCTTTTCTAGCATCACTCTAATCCAGAATCTGGTTTCCAGCATCTGTAGTCATTGTTTTTACAAAGAAGTTGAACTCCAAACCTGGGGAAAGAAGTTAAAGGAGGACAGATAGCTTGGTCAAATGACATTTTAAGAAGGTTTTGAAAAGATGGGAAGGTATTTCACAGAAGAGTAAGTCAGGGTCACTATGGTCACCTGGACAAATCAGGGATTTGCAGACTGAAATGTCAAGAAGAGGTGACTGACATGGGAAAGGAGAAGATTGCAAAGATAAGGTTGAGCATAGCAATGGTTTAGAATCATAGCACGGAAACAGACTCTTTGGTCCAACTTGTCCATGCCGACCAGATATCCCAACCCAATCGCGTCCCATCTGCCAGCACCCGGCCAATATCCCCCCAAACCCTTCCTATTCACATACCAACCAGATGCCTTTAAATGTTGCAATTGCACGAGCCTCCACCGCTTCCTGTGGCAGCTCATTCCATACACGTACCACTCTCTGTGTGAAAAAGTTGCCCCTTAGGTCTCTTTTATATCATTCCCCTCTCACTCTAAACCTATGCTCTCTAGTTCTGGACTCCCCCAACCAAAGGAAAAGACTTAATCTGTTTAGCCTATCCATGCCGCTCATCATTTTATAAATCCCTATAAGGTCACCCTTCAGCCTCCAACACTTCAGGGAAAACAGCCCTAGTGTATTCAACCGCTCCCTATAGCTCAAATCCTCCAACCCTGGCAACATCCTTGTAAATCTTTTCTGAACCCTTGCAAATTTCACAACATCTTTCCAATAGCAAGGAGATGCAATATTCCAACAGTGGCCTAACCAATGTCCTGTACAGCTGCAACATAACCTCCAAACTCCTGTACTCAATACTCTGACCAATAAAGGAAAACATACCAAACGCTTTCTTCACTATCCTATCTACCTGCAACTCCACTTTCGAGGAGCTTTGAACATGCACTCCAAGGTCTCTTTGTTCAGCAACACTTGATGAGTATGAAGACTTAAAATTTAATGCATTGTACATATAGGTCAGACAATACATGACTTTTTAAAAATATTGCAAAATCATTGTTCTCATAGTTTAGATAATACTTAAAGTAAAGGGAAGAAGATGCATACTCCTTGGAATCTGACGACTGAATATAGGGTTTATTTTAATATGGCTGAATACTAACATTTGTTATCAACTACCGTTAACTGGAGAAAACACTAGAAATACTTTGGATTTCAAAATTTACTTGGCATAAATTGGCTAATTACCTGCGAATATGTAATTTTTTAAGCACAAATCAATTCTCATAAATCCAATTGCAGTAATCTTTAAATTTATCCAAAAGGGAAAACATTATAGAGAAAAACAATCTGATTCGATAAGTTGTTGAACCAGCATTCTTCAAAGGTTCAACAAATTCAATCTTACTTTATGACCAGACTACAAAGAAAGATCAAGCTTCAATTTAATGCCAAAAAGGAGATGTTGCATGCAGAGAAATTATCAAATTTGTAAATTTATCTCCATCTGGCTCTGTTAATCTTGGCAATTTCCGAGCCTAATCTTCACTGACCTTTGTGTATGTGAACAATACATGAGTCTACAGAAGGTGTTCCAATTTCTGTGCTATTGTCCCCTTCATTTTACCATAAATAGCACACAAATCTGTCTTCATGAACATGCACTACCACTATTTCATTTAAAATCTTCCATTTAAAAAAGTGTGGGCTCATGCTACTGGCCCTACAGCCAAAATAACCTAAAATTCCAAATTAGTATCATTATTTTAATGATCATATTGAGTGCTCTTTCTTTCTTCTGGATTTTAACAGATTGACTAAAAAAAAATGGTAACAAACTTACTGCAATCAACAGATAGTATCGTAGAGTCATATTGTTAGATACCTCAGTAAGCAGCAAATAACCCACCTTCTGACTCCCCAGAGCCTGTCCACCACCAACAAGGCACAAGTCAGCAGTCTGACGGAATACTCTCTACTTGGTTAGATAGTGCAGCTCCAAAACACTCAAGAAGGTTGACACCATCGAGGATGAAGCAGTCTGCATAATTGGCAACAGATCATTAGACATTCACTCCCTCCACTACTGATGCATAGTTATAGTGGTCTTTACCATCTACAAGATGCACCTTCGAATTTTACCAAGGCTCCAAAGACAGCAGCGCCATCCAAGCACTACGTAGAGGGATAAGGGCAGCAGATACATGGGAATCCCACAAACTGCAAGTTCCTCTCCAAGCCACTCAGCTTCCTGAAATGGATATATTGCCATTCTTTCAATGTCACTGTGAGATAATTAAAGGGCTAATTTGATCTGCTGACCTGCAGGAAATTGGATGTCTTGAGGGTAGAGTGGTATGCATGTCTTAGGGTGGGATGTCTATGTCTTACACGTAGCATGTAAGGAATTTACATTCCCATCCCTGGCGATTCAGAGCCATTTGCATGGCCATATCCTAGATATTCAGAGTAAAAGCATTTATGTTACCAACCCCTGTTCAGAATCAATAAGAACATTGCAATTCAAATTCTGACTACTCCATGCAGTTAAAAAAATATTCACAACAGATCTGGCCATCTAGGGATGATTTACATTACATTGTTTCTGGAAATGATGTGATCACTACATTGTGTCTTGAGTGGGATGTGACTGTGGGGGAATGGCTGGGGATTGTCTTGTGGGCGTTACTGACTGTAATGTTACACTCTTGTACTGTATAAAGGAAGGACTGTTTCTTTTGCTCAGAGAGATCTTTGACACGGCTCTGCAAGCCCTGTGAAGTGTGTTAATCGTTCCTCCAGAAAGCTTGTACTTTTTCATAAAATTTTGGTTGTTCACAAAAGTTGGCGTGTTGCAGTTGCACCAAGTCTGTAAGAATCAAGAAAAATAACCTAACAACTGGATCAAAATCCTAGAGCTCCCTCTGTCACAGCACTGTGGCCATACATACATAAAGGTGGATGGCAGCATTGTAAGGCAGCAGCTCATCACCATACTCCCATGGACAATTAAGGATGAGCAAAAAATGCTGGCCCAGCCAGCAAAGATCACATTCCCTGAAATAAAAAAAATACTATCCAAGCTAAGGTCCCAGCAGACTTTCTTTAAAAAGTCCAAGAAATGTGTGTATTCTCCAAAAGCTGACCAGAGGTCCAAAACAAGTTCTTATCAGTTTTGTAATACAGCACCTATGATGTTTGCAGCACAAGTTAACTCCAGAATTCAAAACGTTGCTCACTGTCTCATAAAATCATTATAGAAAAGCATACCAAAAATATACAGTTGTACAAATATAGAATAGGTAGTTTTATTTTCATTGGTTATCTGTATTAAAATATAAATTCTCCCCTTAATGATAAAATCCATTTTGGGATTAATTCATGTTTTTCTAAAAACATTGCTATGGCTTAATTAACAAGACTTAATTTAGTTTATTCAGATGAAATTTTAAAGTAGTCTATCCACTTAAGAGAATTGATGAGGAATAAAATTTGTAGTTAAACATGCTTGGTGTGCAAATACCTTAAGGCAAATGGATTTATCTTGCATAATATAGCAAATGAAACAAAACATGTCGCACATTTATGTCAAATTTATTGCAATTCAAAGTGCACCATAACTTTTATAAATATACTCATTATAAAAGTATTAAAATATGATGTGACTACAAAGTATTTTCCTGCTAGCATAGTGAAAAATATGTATTAATACTGGGTATCGGAAATTCTGGAATTATGACCTGCAGTTTGGCCCGCAGTTGTGCCCTTTGGTCAATCTCTCCACTATATCCCTAAGCACTGCTAGCATGTGGCATACTTATTTTTGGCAACAAACCTGTAAAATAGAAGAATGCAAAGACTCAAGATTTTCTTTCTAAAATGGACATTTAATTTTCAACAAATGTTAATATTTACGTTGCAGAATGAAGGAAATTCAACAGATTAAAGAAATAATCTTTTCTCATTATCATTTCTACTTATCTAAAAATTTAAAACCAAAGCCACCATTTTATCCCTGCCAGATGCAAATAGAGTGTGCAGGAAAACAATACATAATCCTTGTAATGTTCGTCAAAAAGAGAGAACCTGAAATGATTTTTTTTATTTTCAAAAGATTTCTTTGTGAGCCAAGAGACATACAAGCCATCCATTAAACTTGCAAGGTTGTGTGCTGCAATTGCCTTGGACCAAGGGATACCATCACAAGTCCAAGGTTTATGCTGGTTTGGGAATGTTCCCATGAATCCCTGATAGTGGTTACCTGATGCACCCACTATGAATATTGACCACTAGTACTGCAGCATTCAGGAGTCAGTATGTTCAAGCTTATAATTGAGGTCAGAGTAAATATGCTCTATGCTCTCAACAAGCCAGGGTGAGCCTGACATTCAAACACTAGCCCACTGCTCACCCAAATTCAAAACTAGTGCTCTTCTGTAAACTACTTGATACCATACCACTGTGGTGGTAATGGGCTTGAAACTGTCGCTGTGTGGTACAGGGAAAAGCACTGAAACCACAAGTGTACAGGGAAGAGATTTAGACTCAGAGTCATTCAGCTGTATAGCAAAGAAACAGATCTTTTGCTCCAACTCATCCACACCGACCAGATATTAAAATTAATCTAATCTTATTTGCCAGCACTTGGCCCGTATCACTCTAAACAGTTCCTATTCATTGACCCATCTAGGTGCCTTTTAAATGTTGTAATTGAACCAGCTTCCACCACTCCCTCTGGTAGTTCATTCCACATGCGCACCACCTTCTGCATGAAAATGTTGTCCCAAAGGTTCCTCTTAAATCTTTCCCCCTCACCTTTGTTACAACACGGGGTAAAACCTTCTGATTATTAAATTAAACACACAGAAAATCTCACCTCGCCTCATAATCTGTTAAACTTTGAGTGACAGAGAACTAGGAGGAAAAAGTGAGGTCTGCAGATGCTGGAGATTAGAGCTGAAAATGTGTTGCTGGAAAAGCGCAGCAGGTCAGGCAGCATCCAAGGAACAGGAAATTCGACGTTTCGGGCATAAGCCCTTCATCAGGAATGAGCAAAGTGTGTCCAGCAGGCGAAGAAAGACTCACTGAAATCCTTGTAGAGGGAGGAAGAGAGCTTCTTCAAGGAAGGCATCCTTGCAAGAGGATTCGCAGTAGGTTAAAATCTTCGCGGAAAAAGTGAGGTCTGCAGATGCTGGAGATCAGAGCTGAAAATGCGAATCCTCTTGCAAGGATGCCTTCCTTGAAGAAGCTCTCTTCCTCCCTCTACAAGGATTTCAGTGAGTCTATCTTAGCCTGCTGGACACACTTTCCTCATTCCTGATGAAGAGCTTATGCCCAAAACGTCGAATTTCCTGTTCCTTGGATGCTGCCTGACCTGCTGCACTTTTCCAGCAACACATTTTCAGCTCTGATCTCCAGCATCTGCAGACCTCACTTTTTCCTCGAAGATTTTAACCTACTGCGAATCCTCTTGCAAGGATGCCTTCCTTGAAGAACCTCTCTTCCTCCCTCTCCAAAGATTTCAGTAAGTCTATCTTAGCCTGCTGGACACACTTTCCTCATTCCTGTTGAAGGGCTTATGCCTGACAGAGAACTATCCAAATTCCACTATTTAAAGAAAAAATAACAATTTTATTCATTAACTCCAAAAAAGAGAACTTTAAACAACAACTAAGTACAATTGTAAGCCTCCCTTCTCTTAAAAAAATGATATCTACCAATCTATAACAATATACTGATTCAATAAAGCCCAGATTAAATTTACAGCAAATCAATTTTCAAAACCAGTTGTCATCTGCAGGTAAAAAACTTCCTCTGTTTACAGATTCCCCTGAGTCCTCTTTGGTCTTCTCTTGCAAAGATGTTTCATATGAAAAAAGTACCTTTCAGAAATAAGGGTTGTGGGCAATCATTCAAATGGCAGATGGTGATCTTTCTCTGGCAAACTGTCCAAAATGCCTGCTTTTTATATCCCATTGTTTTGACGTTGTCAAAACAGTAGAATTCAAATTTGCATGGATTTTAATACCTTGGGGTATAATTTAAATTGATTGATTGAATTCGAATTGATGTGAAAACAACTCGTATCTGAGTTACAGCTCAAATGTTACATCTCCAAATTGTCCAGTACACTTTGTGTCTGCAGTCAGTCACATACAGGTGCCTGTATTCACACTCTCTTAAAGGTACAGTACACACCTTCAACGTCATAACATCTTAAATCTATGTCTGCTAATCTTGGACTCCTCTACCCAGGAGAAAACACCTTGGCTATTCACCCTATCCATGGTCCTCATGATTTTATAAAACTCTAAGGTAAACCTCACCCTTCAGCCCCCAATGCTCCAGAGAAAAAAGCTCCAGCCTGTTCAGCCTCTCCCTATTGCTCAAACACTTCAACCTTGACAACATCCCTTAAAACTTTTCTGAATTCTTTCAAGTTTCACAACATCCTTCCGGTCGGATGGAGATCAGAATTACATGCAATATTCCAAAAGTGGGCTAACCAACATCCTGTATGTTCGAACATGACCTCCCAACTCCTATACTCAATACTTTGACCAATAAAGGAAAGCATACCAAACGCTGCCTTCACTATCTTATCTGCCTGCAACTTTCAAGGAGCTATGAACCTGCACTCCAAGATCTCTTTGTTCAGCAAAACTCCCTAAGAACTTGCCATTAAGTGTATAAGTCCTGCTAAGATTTGCTCTCCCAAAATGCAACAACTTGCATTTATCTAAATTAAACTCCATCTGCCACCCCTCAGCCCACTGGCCCATCTGATCAAGATCCCGTTGTACTCTGAGGTAACCTTCTTTGCTGTCCACTACACCTCCAATTTTGGTGTCATCTGCAAACTTAATAACTGTACCTCTTACCCCCACATCCAAATCATTTATATAAAATGATAAAAAGTAGTAGACCCAGGAACGATCCTTGTGGCTCTCCACTGGTCACTGGCCTCCAGTCTGAAAAACCCTCCACCGCTACCCACTGTCTTTTACCTTTGAGCCAGTTCTGTATCCAAATGGCTAGTTCTCCCTATATTCCATGAGATCTAACCTTGCTAATCAGTCTCCCATGGGGAACCTTGTCGAACGCCTTACTTTAGTCAATATCGATCACATCTACCACTCTGCCCTCATTAATCCTCTTTGTTACTTCTTCAAAAAACTCAATCAAGTGTGTGAGATGCAATTTCCCATGCTCAAAGCCATGTTGACTATCCCTAATTATTCTTTGCCTTTCCAAATACATGTACATCCTGTCCCTCAGGATTCCCTCCAACAACTCGTCCACCACAGACGTCAGGCTCACTGGTCTACAGTTCCTTGGCTTGTCCTTATCATCTTTCTTAAACAGTGGCACCATGTTGGCTTGTTAGCTTTTCAGAGCAAGCAAAGAGTTCACAGCAGGTAAACAGTTCATAGAAGAGTTTGGAGCTCTTCGTGGCCCCCCTCCACTTTACTGGAGCCTTTGAAATATTTGCCACTCCATCTACCTCTAGCTGGCTTTGGAACTCAGACTCAACATTTAATTTGCTTATCTTACTTCACAGAGAAAGATTGTGAGACAATGTAATCGTAGACAAAACAAAACAGTTCATTAAAACAGTTATTCAATACAACTAATAGTGCTAACTCATTTTTATTTCATGGTGAAAATCAAAACTATTGATTGCAGTCAATCCTATGGCATATTCGTGTAAAGGGAAAAAACTATTACATTTAAACAAAAAACTCAAACACAATAATGTCTAGCTTTCATGTTCATAATAATGGTGAAGCTAACACTCACTACCACTATGGAGTAAATCTGACAGCAACTTTTGAAGTCTGCACATGAGAAATCCAAAAGTGATGGTCAGAGACATCCCACTCTGTCACATAGTTTGCCATAACAGTATCTTCTCATTTGACTCAACATTGCAAGATATGCAATAGAGTCAATTTAGAGCACAAGCCCATATTTCCCACTGGATTAGCAATAACGGGTAGGACTGGTACATTTAAGTAAATCTCTAATAATGTGAACATTAATAATTACTGCCATATGGCTTCTCTGGCTCAAAAGAATTAACTTTATAAACTTAGTGTCAGATTTTTTCTAATGCCCCCTCGATTCTCTCTTTTAATCTTGGGAAATATTCTGTACTTGATTTAAATCTAATTTAGACATTTAGCTCAATGAAGATACATCAATCTGGTTGAAGAGTCTCACTTTTTCTTCTCTGCCACAGATTTCCTGTAAAGGGCATCACAGTAGGTCAGAAATCAATTTAGAGCAAGTCTTCAAAACGACCTTAAAAGTTAACAGTTTGCACAATGTCTTCATGTATAAAATACTTTCTTGTGGCATTCTCGGGATGAATATTAAGTCAGCAGAGTTATCATGTATTATCAATGCTCTTCCCTAGTGATTTCTGTGACCTCTTTAGACTGGGAGACAGAGGAATTTAGAAGCATACTGTTTTATTTTGTTGTACAAGGGAAATAATGTGCAGGTATAAAATATCAGAAAAAAAAATCCAGATTACTTTTCAAAAAACTGTTCATAAGCAGAAATCAGAACTGAGCCCCATATTGTTATCTACTTGCTGTATCTTGTCAACACCATCCAAATACATGAGCACCAAGCAGTTAGCTAACACATGTATGCTGACAACACACCAACTCCACATCTTTATTTTGCCATTGCTTGTTTTTTTATTCTATTCAATCATGGGATGAATGTTTAATTATTGCTAATCCCCAATAGCCCTGGAATGGAGTGACTTCCCAGGCTATTTCAAAGGGCAGTTAAGAGTCAACCACATTCAGTAGGCCTGGACTCTCACATTGGCCAGACCAGGTAAAAATGACAGATTTCCTTGCCTAAAGGACATTAGTGAACCAGTTGTACCTTTATGATAATCAATAGTTATATGGTCGCCATTAGGCTAGCTTTTAATTCCGGATCCTTTAAAAATAGAATTCAAATTTCATTACCTGCTATGGTGGGATTCAAACCAATGTCCCAGAATGTTAGAGCCTGATGTTTGAGATTACTGGCCCAGTGTCACTGTGGACTCCCCTGTCTGAACGCATCACAAGATCTCAAGATCGCAAGTAACTACAAAGTCGTGAACACCACCCAGCACATCATGCAAACGAGCCTTCTCTTGATTGACTCCTTCTATACTTTCCGCTACCTTGGGGAAACAATCAACATATTAACTCTCCTCCACCTTCTTCCTTTGGTCAGAAGATATAAAAGTTTAAATACACATATGAAGAGATTTAAGAACAGCTTCTTCCTTGCTGCAACTTCTCTGCAGTTTTAACACCGTTCTATACTCTGTTCTGCTACCTTGATGCACTTTGTATGATATGGTCTCTTCGTATCGCACACAAAATAACATTTTTCACTGTATCTCGGTAAATGTGACACCAATAAATCAAATTCAAACATCAGATTACTGTTCATATACAACTTGGTGTGACAAGAAGTTTCCTCCAAATGCATGATCTTCATTGCCTTTCAGGAACTTTAAATGCTGGTTATGAATATCCATTTACTACCCTGATTACTCAAGCTCAAAATACTCAGTTTATTTCCTGAACTTTCACCTTTTAACCTCCATCCATGTAACTGCAGCTGGCAGGCTCCATTCTTCACAAAATTCAGTTTATCCAAAACTCTTATGCCACATCATTCCTGCACAGTCATAACCTTGGTCCTTACTCATATTATTCATGGTCCCTAGCACCTTCAAATTTACAATCCTTAGCCTAGTATTCAAATTTGTTCATAGTCTCATGTCCTTTGTATCTGTAACCTTGGCTAGGCCTACACAGCCACCCCAGACAGTGCCCTTTCATGTATCTGTCCTGTCATCAATGTCCAACAACAGAGTCATCAAGGTGTTCTGAAATTCATAGCTAACAATTTGCTACTTCAACAACTCCCCTTACTAATCTTTCATCAAGTTTATCATCCCTTTCAAAATCTTCATTGCCTCAGTATCCATTTTTTTGCAGATTTTGCTTTGTGCGGGACTTGTTGTTAGTGATTTTCATCGCCACTGCAGAGTTTTATTTGGGAATCAAAAAGCAGTCACTTATGTAGGCAGGCGCTGCTGCCAAAGTATGTATAAAGAAGGTCACATGAACAGCAAATAGTAGCAATAATAAGGATGTGATTTCCAGAATACCACCAAAATGCACTTTGTTTGGAGTCACTGAGCCTTTTACATTTTTTTTATTTGTTCAAGGGATGTGAACAACAGCACTTTATGGGTCAGCATTTATTGCCTATCTTTAATTGCCCTATGGTGAGCTACTTTCTTGGAAGTACTACAGTCCCTGGGTAAGCACACTCACAGTGCTGTTTGGAAGTGAATTCCAGGATTTTGACACAACAATAGAGAACAGCAATATCGTTCCAACGCAATTGATCCATTATCTGGAGGGGAGCTTTGTAGCTTTGTCCTTCTTGGTGGTAGAGATCCTGGGTTGGAAAAGTGCTGTTGGAAAGGTTTTGGAGAGTTATTGCTGTGCATCTTGTAGATGGTATGGATTATTGCCACTCTGTGTTGGTGAAGGGACTGAATATGGAAGCTGGGAATGGGGTGCCAATCAAACAAACTGGTACGTCTTAAGAGGTAATGAGTTTTTTGAATGTTGTTGGAGCTGAGCTCATGCGGCAAATGGGGAGTATTCCATCACACTCTTGATGTGTGCTGTGTAATGGTGGACAGCAATGGGGAGAAAGAGATTTGCAGAATTATTAGCTTCTGATCTGTTCTTGTAGCCACGGTATTTATACGGCTGGCCCAATTCAGGTTCTAATCAATGGTAACCCTAGGATGTTGATAGTGGGAGATTAAGCATTGGTAATGTTGTTGAAAGTCAAGGGAAGATAGTTAGTTTCTCCCTTCTTAGAGATGGTCAATGCCTGGTAATTTTGTAGTGTGAATATTACTTGCTGTTTAAACACAGCTTGGATAATCTTCACGTCTTGCTGCATATGAACATTGACTCATTCTGAAGAAGTCAACGCAAATGTTGCTAAACTCTGTGCCATCATCAACAAACATGCCCACATGCCCACCTCAGTAGTTATGACGGAAGAAATGTCTTTGACGAAGAAACTAAAAATGGTTGTGTCTAAGGCACTACCATGAGAAATTCTAATCAAATAATAACAAAGAAAAAGAAAAATGAATCTATGACTCCAAGAAATTGCTAGAAAAACTCAGCAGGTCTTGCAGTATCTGTGGAGAGAAATCAGACTTAACATTTCAGGTCCAGTGACTGTTCTTCAGAACCAATGGTAGCTAGAGCCAAAAGAGACAGAAACAGTTGGACAGACATTAGTAGACAACAGCCAGCCTAGGGGGTCTACAATGAGTTGTAATAGACTGTGTGATAAAAAGGCCTGGTGTGTGCACGTTTGGGGGGGGGGGGGGGGGGGGGGGCGGGGGGGGGGGTGGTGGGAACCATGGGGAAGATGCTCAAGCACTAAAATTGTTGAACTCAATACTGCAGTCCAGAAGGTTAATCAAATCTAATCAAATAATGCTTTGGTGTCAAGGATAGTTGCTTTCATCTAATCTCTAGAGTTCAGCTCTGTGGTCTGTGTTTGGATCAAGGTTGCAATAAGGTCAGAGGTTGAGTGGTCCTGGCAGAATCCAAACTGAGCTTAGAAAACTAGCTACTTTTGAGCAAGCGCCACTGTCGATAACTACTTCTGCAACTTCTATTGCTGATGACCATGAGTAGACTACTCATGCAGTAATTGGCCAAATTGGATTTGACCTGCCTTTCACAATTGGCCAAAACATTGCATCTGTGATGTTGAGCATGTCACGAAGAGGCAAATCAACTGGGTTTCAGTTTATCATTCAATCTGAAAGATAAAACCTCCATTAAAAGGATACTTTCTGATCTGCACTGAGGTGGCAACAAAGATTAAGTGCTCAGTTCGTTCAGGGATAACTGCTGCAAAGTTGCTTGGACCAACTGTAGATTGGAAAGCAGGAAGTTAAAATTTGGTATTTGTAAAATTGTAAAATGCCAGTGGGAAAAGCATTGCGCAGTCCCTTTAAAAGATGGTATTTTCTCAATGCTTAGAGGTTTTAAATGTATGTCTGTGAGCAACAGCTTGGAGGTTTGCAGGTGCACAGAGAACACCTGAACTGAAACCTTTGATTCAAAAGGCCATACAATTAGCAGGCCAAACAGCAGTTTTTAATTAAGACCACAAGTTTTGAATTTAGCCAATCAATTTGAACCAGGCCCTTAGATACCAAAATCGAATTTAAAACTAAATTTAAGTCTGATGGTTTTGACAAATAAGGCCAAACCCATGTAAGAAATATTGTTAAGGCACCACGCATATAAAAGAAGGGGGCATTGGGACAAAGATCCCAGAGCTACCTGCCATCAGCCAGAGCTAAGAGTCCTCAGCTCTAGAAAGAGCAATTGGCTCTCTCAGGCATCTATGTCTAAGGCACAATGTAAATTCCTGTCAGAAGAACAACGGAAAATTGGGAGGAAAAAGGTGTTCCTAACAGAAGACTGATGGAAGAAGGCAAAGATTCTGGAAGACACGTAACCTGGCTGTAATTGAAAGACTAAATGCTGTTTTTGTGTATAAGTGGAACTTATATTCATTGGAACAGCATACTGTTAGAATCTTGTTTAATTCAGGAATAGTTCGTTGTTAGAAGGGATTTATTTGGTTAGTTAATTTGTTCACTGTTAAAGTAGAAAAATAAATTGTTATTATTTGATTTTAAAGTGAGTGTCAAGAATTTATTTTATTTAAAAACTAAAAGTTATTGCAGAGCAAGTTACAACACTTTTCACATTCTTTTTACAGATTATAGGGCAAGGTGCTCCTCTTTGGGGGTTTCAGTTTTAGTTCTCAGAGCAGGGGGTCACATTCATTTTATAACAGTAACCTATAATTTTCTGACTCAATTCACCATAACTGAACCAGGCTGGCAATACAATGATAGATGAATTTCCTCACCACAATTCCCATGCCCTACAATCTTCTTGCTTATTTGCCAAACCCCACTTCCCTCTTCTCTCAGCTACTTCTCATGATGTGATAGTCTCCCAAAAACCCACCACATTTAAATTAGTGCTGTTCAAATTCCATGACTCGTGTTCACGACCCAACCACTGCCTTGTTTACATTGCAAAGTTCTGCTACTGGTTTGATATAGTCATGTAGACATCAGAAGCTAGCTCATTGATATATCTCAAAATATAGATCAATTGAAAAAAACTGGTTAATTTATCATTGGTGTATACATCCCCAGAAGAGACTAGAAACTGTGTAGGATATCTCAAGTGTGCAATCTGTTACAAAATGTTGTAGTAATACTTTCATTTTGAAAAGGCAATAGCTCTAACAATATTCCAAATGTAGTCAATGTTTAATTTTAAAAGGTCATTGGGAACAGAACATAGCTAATAAATGAAAACAGACAGTAACAATAGCTGTTATACTAACTGCCCGCCACATATTTTCCAGAATGTTACTGTGCAGACTATTACTTTTGCAGCAATAATTACATAGTTTTATTGTCCAAACAACCCCAAACACCCCTTTTTGCATATAAAGCCATCCTTATGCCTTGACAAAGTAGAACTACTGCATTAGTGTGCATACATCTTTTTGAAAAAAAAGTGCTTGAGCCCAAGACTCTCTAAATCTAGACACTCAGAAGTTGACACTTACATCAGAAATCACCATATCCAAATGTATCCAATACCTTTAAAAACACTATTTACTCCCCTTTGAAACAATGCAATTGACAAAATCCCCTTGTGTCAATCCAATAATCCTGGGTCAACCCATATGCATGTAATTGGGAATGGTCCCACTCTTATATGAAGCATCACTTGTGATAAGAAAGATGCAAACAAAAGCAGATTTTAAACCATGTGAGCAACTTCATCACTGGTTACATGAAGTAATGTTGCACAAGTAGCAAATTCTATCCATTCGACTTCTCTGAAAATGCTTTCTCCCAGCGTGGTTGAATTCTGGCACTTGGATTGAGATTGTAGGTTCAAGCACTTCTTTTGAGCCATTATTTGCGTGCAGTAGTGACAGAATGCTGCATTGTTAAAGATGTTTCCTTGTGAGCTAAAATATTTCTTTCCACTAAAAAGAAAACAGTGTGCGCCATGGCATTATTTCCTCTTGATCCACCTCCAAAAGGAAACTAAGAGGGATCAAGGGTATGTGGTGAAAGCAGGAACAGGATACTAGTAGTTGATTAGTCAAGAACATGCAGAATGGAGGAACAGGCTTGGAGGGCCAAATGGCCTACTCCTGTTTTTATTTTCAATGCTATTATGTAACTGGTCACTCATCTCAGCGTTGTCAGCTTTTACCAAGCCAAAGGTCGGTGCACAATCACAGTGATTGGACTGTACAGACACAGTCATTATCAAACTCCTGTACTGCAGAGTCCTAGAATTTACAACAGAGATACAGGAGAGCATTAACAACTAATCATTTGTCATTGCCATGGGTGTCAATTACAAAGGTGCAACATAATGAAAGAAATTGAGGTTAAATATGATGCTATTTCAGAATAATAAAGAAGTGAGGTGACACATTCCAGTTTCATTTAAAGATGACAGTCCACACTTCCCTTAACAGTTTAGAGATAACTACAATTCCAGGGCTTTAATATCAACAATGTTGACGGAATCATCAATGTATGCTTTTGAATCACACCCAGTATTGTGAACAGGATTATCCAAAATTCATTATGCTTCCACTACTTTGCTCCACTATTTGTCTCTCACACTAACCATGCTATATATAGTGCTTAAATCTGATAGACACGTTCCATAGGTAGGAGGACTGTCTTGTCATTTATTGATCTGACCATGAAAACAGCTCCCCCTCTATAAGCAACATTGATGTTTCTGCGGTGCTGCAGTCTGACATTTTCACCCATTTTCCACACGATTTTACAGACTATGCATTAGGCAGTAACCATGGAAGTAGAGTGTATACAGCTAACTGTGCTTCTGCTTTACTATTTTGTTAACAACCATGCAGCGATATCACTGTGGTTGTGCTTATCAAGTGCGAAAAATTGAGAGATCAGATCGCAAACCTAATTATGTGTATTCATGATACAGCCCTTACAGTGTGGAAGTCGACCATTTGGCCCAACAAGTCTACACCGACCCTCCGAACAGCATCCAACCCAGACACATCCCTCTACCCTATCCCTGCATTTCTCATGGTTAATCCACCTACCCCTACACTATGGGTAATTTAGCATGGCCAATCCACCTAACCCACACACTTTTGGTGTGTGGAAGGCAACTAAAGCACCTGGAGGAAACCTACCTAGACACAGAGAATGTCTGCGTGGAGTTTGCACAGTCACCGAGGGTGTAATCAAACCCAGGTCCCTGGCACTGTGAGGCAGTAGTGCAAGCCACTGAGCCACCGTGCCGCTATTTCATGCTATTTTTTCTTTCATTGGATATAGGCATTTGTTGTCAAGATCAGCATTTGTTACCCATCTCAAAATGTCTTTGAATTAAGTATTACTAGGCCATTTCAGAGGGTAATTAAAAGTCAACCACATGAATCTAGAATCTAGGCCAGAGTTCATAATGAAAATTCATTCGTTGGATGATGTCTAACTCCTGTGAAAATTCCTGAAAGCTATATATTCAAGGTACTGTAATGCTTAAACATTCACTAGGCCTAAAGAGAATACAAAGTCCAAATATTAAGTATTCAATTATCTTCCAGGAAGCAACTTGTAAAAATGGGGGGGCTCCATCATAATTAGATCTTAGAAAAACACCAGGATATCTTAGAGGTAGGGACATTACCACTACACTACACAAATTATAAAGACTGAGGCCTTCATTAAAATATATTATGCTTTCACAGGATAAGAGCGAAGTCATATTTAGGTAACTCTTGCATTCATTCAGTACAGTCATGATAGATTTAACATACTATAAATTCTTAACATTACATTCTGCCACTGCAAGCCATACTATTAAGATCTTGGTTTCTGCAGCTGTAATCACTCGTTTTTTTAAAAACTGTACTCAAGTAAAAGAGGCTTCTCAATGCATTTCAGCAAGGAAGACTGTGTTAAGACTAAAATAATCTAGGTACCAATACTCAAATACAGTAGGGTGGAGAACAGATGCACCCTGGAAATTACCCAGAAAAATCTACTCATGGGTCAATCAAACAAGGAAAGGTTGCCACCTCCACCCCCCCCCCCCCCCCCCCCACCCCCAAACACCTCCATGTGTGAAACAGTCAGAATCTGTGATGAGCTATTCATCCAATTAGAGCTTGGTTCACTCTCTTGCTTAATATAGGCAAGTCTATAAGCATCAAATATGGAAATGGAGCAGTTTGTGAATGGATATACAGGGAGAAGGGGAAAAAGGTGATGAGCAAGACGGTTGGGATCATGCCAGAGGTTCGGCCAAGCAATGCTTGAGGTATTGGAGCTGTAGGGCGTATCTGAACATTCCATTATAATCAACACCATTCACGGATAATGTCATTACATCTCGACATACATGCATACAAAGATATCTATGAACTTTTGAGAAGATTTGTAGTTCAGGTTGAGGTTCTGGATGGAGGCTTGCTCGCTGAGCCGGAAGGTTCGTTTTCAGAAGTTTTATCACACACCAGGTGCTTTACCACCAGTGCTTCATTGAGATGTTCACTGAAGATGTTACCTAGTATGGTGATGAAACGTCTGAAAACAAAACTTTCAGCTCAGTGAGCAAGCCCACATTCGTACATAAGAACATGTGGATTTGGAAAATTAGACTAATCACTCCCTTGAGCCAGCTCTGTCATTCAATAAGAACATGGCTGATCTGATTGTAACCTCAAATCGGCACTCTAGCCTATCCCTGATAACAGGACACCCCCTTAGGCATCATGCATGTTGCGAATTATGAAATGCAGTAACTCTTAGAGACACACATGCAATCACTGAGCTACAACCTCCCCAGTCTGTGGGGAGCATATTACAATGTTGGCTTTTTGGGCACAGGATATATATAAGTGTGCTCTATTTGTTTTTATAATTTGTTGCTAACTTATTCCATTTATCATGTGTAAATTTAAAGCCTGTAGTGTCTTGAAATTAATGCTTGTATGTGGTGGCTTTATAGTGAATGGAATGGAAGTGATATTTATGGATATTGTTGAATTTTTCCAATTCTGCTTCTGTGCAAATCAAAACATCAACAAAACTTAATAACTGAGTTAGTGAGAATGAAAAGTAACCCCTGAGAAAATCTCAACAGAAACCTTAAAATATACCAACTTATTTTGACTGGCTACACATCATGAGGTTCCAAAGCTAAACATTTTCTGTAGTGGCCAAATTACTCAGTGAAATTAGTGTTCCCTATCACGTTATACATTCATTTCTTTTGTATGTTCTTGATATTTTCATCATTGTTGTCACCTCACATTTGGGAAACTCATCCAAACAGTCCCAATATGTTACAATTTCTTCAACAGCATTTTACAGTTGGCACTCAGATATTTAAATTCATTAAGTTGGCACCCGAGTGACATGTAATAGTAGTTAACAAATACAGTATTCAAAAGGAAAACTACTGGGATGATCAATGACAGAGATTATAGGTCAGTAGATTATTTCCAAAACCAATATTGGCTTCACATTATTGAATGCTATCTAAGTACCATAAGAATTAGTATAGTCTTCACAAAGTGAAGTATGGAAACAAAAACACTTTGGAAATTATTTAAATAAATCTTACAATAATTGGGTATCACACATTTACTGGCAGAGATAAGTATTCTCCTGTTGAGGTATCACTGATGCTTGTCAGCGATGAATGAATTCACAAGTCATAAATGATTTTAAAAGGCTAGTGCTGCATCCCATTTCAGAATCTGATGGCCCCAGTAAAACCTCTCAACTTTTCAACCATGGTAATAACGTCAGTTAAATTCAAGTCTGACAAAAAGCAGCCCACCACTTACTTTTATTCTTTGAACTTTCTTAAAATTTAATCCCTGCTGACTGTATTTACCAATATCAGTTTCTGCTAAAGGAGGGCTTAGATTGTGAAACTGTCATTTTACTTTTCTGTATCATCTTGTAGTTTTTCCCCTCCCTTTCTCTAATTTCTTCCAGTCACAAAACCTTCCATGATATTTCTTGTCTTCTAATTCTACCTTCTTGAGCATCCTGATTTAATTGACCCCACTGTTGGTAGGCACACCTTCAGTAGCAAAGCCCTACGCTCTGGATTTCAAACCTCTGAGATGACACTTTCCTTTCCTGCCTTATATTTATTAAAATCCACCTCTTTGACCGAACCTCTGGCCATCTGTGCTAATACTTTTGTGTGCTGTGATGTCAAATTTTGCTATTCTGAAGGTTCTTGTGATAGTTTATGATGTTCAATGATTATTCAAATACAAGCTGGTTTTGTTGTTCAGGAAGTGTAAAGACTTCCAAAGCAATTCAATACATATATGCATTAAATGTAGACATTTTTGTCGAACCTTCACTGTACATAAAGTTTCTGTTCTTCAAAAGCAGCTCATCGTGCAAGTACATTGTATCAATCTTTGCTTCTAGTTTGTAAGGGCCAGATCTATTCTTAACCCAAGTGAAGTTGTATTTTCTCCAATAAATTATCCTTACTCTGGACTGTTACTTATCTTTTCCCATAGCTAACCTAAACTTTATGGCACAATAATATTGTCCTATGCCCAACCATTGATGACCTTCTTTCTATCCAAATTCAGAAATGGGACGATCACTGATGACTGCAGAACATTCAGCACTATTCATCACTCCTCATATGCAGAAGCAGTCTATTATCCAAATGTAGCAAAACCTGGACATAATCCAGGCTTAGACTGAAAGGTCTTCTAGGAGAAAGTGAGGACTGCAGATGCTGGAGATCAGAGCTGAAAATGTGTTGCTGGAAAAGCACAGCAGGTCAGGCAGCATCCAAGGAGCAGGAGACTCGACGTTTCGGGCATGAGCCCTTCTTCAGGAATGAGGAGAGTGTGCCAAGCAGGCTAAGATAAAAGGTAGGAAGGAGGGAGGGACATTGGAAATGTGATAGGTGGAAGGAGGTCAAGGTGAGGGTGATAGGCCGGAGTGGGGGCGGGGGCGGAGAGGTCAGGAAGAAGATTGCAGGTTAGGAAGGTGGTGCTGAGTTCGAGGGTTGGGACTGAGACATGGTGGGGGGAGGGGAAATGAGGAAACTGGAGAAATCTGAGTTCATCCCCTGTGGTTGGAGGGTTCCTAGGCGGAAGATGAGGCGCTCTTCCTCCAGCCGTCGCATTGCTATGGTCTGGCGATGGGGGAGTCCAAGGACCTGTATGTCCTAGGTGGGGTGGGAGGGGGAGTTGAAGTGTTGAGCCACGGGGTGGTTGGGTTGGTTGGTCCGGGTGTCCCAGAGGTGTTCTCTGAAACGTTCTTCTTCCTGACCTCTCCGCCCCCCACCCCCACTCCGGCCTATCACCCTCACCTTAACCTCCTTCCACCTATTGCATTTCCAATGCCCCTCCCCCAAGTCCCTCCTCCCTACCTTTTATCTTAGCCTGCTTGGCACACTCTCCTCATTCCTGAAGAAGGGCTCATGCCCGAAATGTCGATTCTCCTGCTCCTTGAATGCTACCTGACCGGCTGCGCTTTCCAGCAACACATTTTCAGCTTAGACTGAAAAGTGGCAACTAACATTTGCCCCACACAAATGCAAGACAATGATTGTCTCCAATAGGAGACAATCTGATTACTATCAATTGAGCATTCAACGGCGTTACCATCATTAAATCCTCCTCAATCAAGTTTCCAGGTGTTTCCATTGACCAGAAACTGAACTGGACTCGCCATATAAATACAGTGGTTACAAGAACAGGTCAGAAGCTAGAAATCCTGCAGCAAGTAACTCATCTCCTGACCTCCCAAGCCTGACCACCATCTACAAGGCACAAGTCAGAAGTGTGATAGAATAGTCCCAATCCAAGAAACTTGGCACCATTTAGGACAAAGTAGCTCACTTGACTAGCACCACAACCACAAACATTCAGTCACGCCACCAACAACATTCAGTAGCAGTAATGGGAACAATGTATAAAATGAGCTGCAGAAAATCACCAAAGGTCCTCAAACAGTACCACCGAGACGGACATGGGTAGCAAAATATATGGGAACAACATGGCCTGCAAGTTCCCCTCAAAGCCACTCATCATCATAATTAAAACCTTAGAATTCACTTCTTCACAGCATTGTGGGTCTATCCACAGCAATTGGAATGAAGCTCAACATCACCTCTTCAAAGGCAACTGGGGACAGGTTGTAAATGTTGGGTCCAGCCAACACCATCCACATCCCATGAGTGAATAAAAAAAATACAAAAATACTGTCTCCTAAATTTCATTCTCCACTGATAATTTTATCATTTTCTCTGCAATAAAAGCTTATTTCTTTACCAGTTCCAAAGATTTCAGAATCTTTGGAATTAAGTTTCACTCTAACCTTGAATTTACTGTGATCATCAACAGATCGCATCCCTTGTTTTTATCCACAGCCTAGCAAATAACTTTATCTGCTAACACTACTTAAATCAGTCCTACTGTGATATCCTGTATTAACACATCACGTTCACTTTCACAGATTCTTATCGCGACCCTGATTTCTTTTGCAAGTCTGATTAATGTAATTATAGTCTTTATAGAATGTGTACAGTAAAGATAATGACCTGAATTTTACAGCAAACAGATGCATTTGTTATACTTACACCTTTCCACCAACTTTGATGAGTGAATTATATTTTGAAATAATGCGAGAATCAAACCATGCTGTGCAAAAACTGGTGATTTTTTAATTACTGTGCTCTTGAAATTGTAGACTGAAATGAGAAATAACTTCAAAAGTCAGTATTTTGCAAGCTTTGCTAAATGCTTTCAAAAGCAGCTAACTCGACATTCATAGCAACACATTTACTTAAATAAGCAATAGTTGAAGTAGTTGTAGGTGAAGGGGAGCCAAGGGGAGTTCTGTATTCATATCGAACTTTGATAGTCAACTTTGGTCTATGGACTAATGATCAGTTATTGATGATAAAAGCCTTTTCCCTGCCAGCAACTGAGTAATTGGATTCTCAAAACATTTGAGGCTGGGAACAAGATACAGAGCTCCATCAGCTCAGGAGCTGTCTCTCTCTACTCTTTGCAATAAGTTTCTTTAAAACTGAAAACTTCCTTTCAGCAGTTGTTGTAAACTGTGACATTTAGCAGATAAGTCAGAGACCTTTTCTAAGTAAACCAGCCATTCTGTTCCTCTTGCAAACCAATGGAAGCACTTGGAAAAGGAAAGCCATGAAGAAACCTTCTGATCATAAAAATACAACTTAACAGATCTTGTGATCCAAGGCTACTGAATTGCTTTCCCAGTTTTCTTCTGCCCATATTATGTTTCCTTCTGTCTACATCTGTCTGTCTAGGAGTTTGTACGGGTGTAGTGTTATATGCCAATTGCTTATATCAGTTTACCTGTAGCTAGATCTAGTTACTTGTATGAATAGCAATTCTAACTAAGTACAGAAACCCAGTCTCTACTTTCCATCAATTTGAGTCTAAAATACAGGCAAAATGGGAACCTTGCATACTCTTTAAAAAAATTATTTTGTTGTGACTTCTCCAGGAGTACTGGAGCTTATTTTCCAGTGCACTCTCTCAGTCAGTCATGACACCTGACCCCCCACAAAGGAATTAGGGGCCTGTGTGGAAAAGATAAACAATGGTGCATCTATCTCCTCAACATATTTGAGGAATATTGATCAAGGTATGCAGAGCTACAACCATGGGTTACAATACTTATTTCAACGTAAAATCCAACAGCCAAACTGGGAAAGAAAGAAATACAGAATTGAGAGGGACAGAGAAAAAAAAGAATGACAAAGGCCAGAATTTTAAAAAAATCTAAAAATCTTCAACAGGCTTGTGAAAGTAAATTCAGTGTGAGGGAGATGGTTTGTAAATAATTGTCGGAGAAATTGAGCCCAATGGATCAGAGACCACAAATGATGATCGTGGTGAAATTGACGAGCAGTTAAATTAAACAAAGCGATATCGTGAAAGAGAAATTGACCAGGCTGACATAGAACTGATTTTATGCATAGATGGCCAGAATGTTCTTCCCAGAACAGGAAGGCACAGGCATGCTTTATAGGGGTACAACACAAAGGTGAAAATTGTAAAGCATTTACAGTACAATGATGAAAATTGTAAAGCAGTAACAGTACAATGATGAAAATTATAAAGCAATTAAACAAGAATAAACTGAACGGAAGTTAATCAAGCATCCGGCAGTAGCAATTCATCTCACAGGAGATTCCAGCCATCTATGTGAGTGGCTGAAAATGTCTTCTAAGGAGTCTTCATTGTATTTCCCATCCGCGCGAGTATGTGTAAATATCCCATCTCCTGGCATTCAGGTGTGTCCATTGTGTTCCTCCTGCGAGCAAAGTCTCCCAGGGTCTCTCAGTTTGCCTCTTTTTTTACGTGGTATCAGTTTCAATGGGAAATGAGCCTGCCCTTAGGGTGTTGGGACTGCAGTACTAATTTGGGCTGGGAGCTGATTATGAAAGCTGTTTTAGAAAGTGTATTCTCTGGTCTGGACATAACTTGGCCATGTCTGATTTCTATGTTAGCCTGTTTGGCCAAGACTGGGGCACTCTGGATAGTTTCTGTATGTGTTGCAGGCTTGGTTTCTGTGTATTGTAGGCCAGATTCTGTGTTTTTTATGTGTGGCCATGCTGTGGATGTGCAGGGTGGCAGATCTTTTTCCCACAGTAATAAAAGCTCACTTCACCCTGACGTTTAGAATTAAACTTCAATGGTCAAGATCTAATATTCTCCACCAGGTATTCTGGTGATCAATAAATACTGCACCCTATGTGCTTATATTTTACATACTAATTTCTGATGTGGAACCTTATCAAAATCCAAGTAAATCACATCCACTAACGTCCCCTTAGCAACTCTTCTTCTCTCATCCTCAAAATGTCCTGAAAGAATTGTCAAGATTTCTTTGCAAAACATTTGAACAAAATAACATTTTTTACAAATAGATCAATTTTATATGCACGTAACATTCACGTATAGATTTTTGAAATAAACTCTTCATCAATATTACAAATACCAAATATTAAACCTCATTACTCATGCATCATTCTTTTGGAATGCAATTCTTAACCACTTGTGAAATGGAGGGGTTGAGGTTTCATATGGTCAAACAAAAGTAAATAATTCTATTTTCATATTGTCAACTACTAAGTACAGGTCATTCTGGTATAACACACATTTCATAAACACAAATTGGCTATAACGTGATTGACGAATTGTGGACACTATTTGGACAACGCAAACTTTCCCCTGAAAGAGTAAGGCGGTTTTCTGTAGCGCGATTTTCTATAGCAGAGGGTTGCAGAAGAACGTAACTGTCGTGTTATAGCAGAATGACCTATCATATAAAATAGAACTAGACTCAGCACATACACCTTCAGGAGTGAACCAGCTTTACACATTAAGTCATCCAAGAAGCTAACTTATGGAGATATGCTCACCAGCGGTGAGGGTGTAAATAGTAGTAGGTTTGTCATTCAAGAAATACTTAAAATGGCAGATGTTCGCAGGTAAAGAGATGGCTGGAAAATGGGAAGCCTTCAGAAATGAGATAACAAGAATCCAGAGAAAGTATATTCCCGTTAGGATGAAAGGAAAGACTGGTAGGTATAGAGAATGCTGGATGACTAAAGAAATTGAGGGATTGGTTAAGAAAAAGAAGGAAGCATATGTAAGGTATAGACAGGATAGATAGAGTGAATCCTGAGATGATTATAAAGGAAGTAGGAGTATACTTAAAAGGGAAAACCAGGAGGGCAAAAAGGGGGCATGAGATAGCTTTGGCAAACAGAATTAAGGTGAATCCAATAGGTTTTTACAAATACATTAAGAACAAAAAGGGTAACTAGGGAGAGAATAGGGCCCCTCAAAGATCAGCAAGGCGGCCTTTGTGGAGCCACAGAAAATGGGGGAGATACTAAATGAGTATTTTTGATCAGTATTTACTGTGGAAAGGGATATGGAAGATATAGATTGTAGGGAAATAGATGGTGACATCTTGCAAAATGTCCAGATTACAGAGGAGGAAGTGCTGGATGTCTTGAAATGCATAAAGATGGATAAATCCCCAGGGCCTGATCAGGTGTACCCGAGAACTCTGTGGGAAGCTAGGGAAGTGATTGCTGGGCCTCTTGCTGAGATATTTGTATTATTGATAGTCACAGGTGAGGTGCCAGAAGACTGGAGGTTGGCAAACGTGGTACCACTGTTTAAGAAGGGTGGTAAGGACAAGCCAGCGAACTATAGACCGGTGAGCCTGAATTCGGTGGTGGGCAAGTTGTTGGAGGGAATCCTGAGGGACAGGATGTACATTTATTTCGAAAGGCAAGGACTGATTAGGGATAGTCAACATGGCTTTGGGCATGGGAAATCATGTCTCACAAACTTGGTTGAGTTTTCTGAGGAAGTAACAAAGAGGATTGATGAGGGCAGAGCTGTGGATGTGATCTATATGGACTTCAGTAAGACGTTCGAAAAGGTTCCTAATGGGAGACTGATTAGCAAGGTTAGATCTCATGGAATACAGGGAGAGCTAGTCATTTGGATACAGAACTGGCTTAAAGGTAGAACACAGAGGGTGGTGGTGAAGGGTTGTTTTTCAGACTGGAGGCCTGTGACCAGTGGAGTGCCACAAGGATCGGTGCTGGGCCCTCTACTTTTTGTCATTTACATAAATGATTTGGAACGTGAGCATAAGAGGTACCGTTAGTAAGTTTGCAGATAACACCAAAATTGGAGGTGTAATGGACAGCAAAGAGGGTTACCTCAGAATACAACAGGATCTGGACCAGATGGATCAATAGGCTGAGAAGTGGCAGATGGCGTTTAATTCAGATAAATGTGAGGCGCTGCATGTTGGGAAAGCAAATCTTAGCAGGACTTATACACTTAATGGTAAGGTCCAAGGGAGTGTTGCTGAACAAAGAGACCTTGGAGTGCAGGTTCATAGCTCCTTGAAAATGGAGTCTCAGGTAGATAGGATAGTGAAGAAAGCATTTGGAATGCTTTTATTTATTGGTCAGAGTATTGAATACAGAAGTTGGGAGGTCATATTGCGGCTATACAGGACATTGGTTAGGCCAATGTTGCAATATTGCGTGCAATTCTGGTCTCCTTCCTATCGGAAAGATGTTGTGAAACTTGAAAGGGTTCAGAAAAGATTTACAAGGATGTTGCCAGGATTGGAGGATTTGAGCTTTGGGGAGAGGCTGAATAGGCTGTGGCTGTTTTCCGTGGAGCATCGGAGGCTGAGGGGTGATCTTATAGAGGTTTACAAAATTATGAAGGGCATGGATAGGATAAATAGGCAAAGTCTTTTTCCTGGGGTCGGGGAGTCCAAAACTAGAGGGCACAGATTGAGGGTTAGATAGGAAAGATATAAAAGAGACCTTTGGGGCAACGTTTTCATACAGAGGGTGATACGTGTATGGAATGAGCTGCCAGAGAAAGTGGTGGAAGCTGGTACAAGTGCAACATTTAAGAGGCATTTGGATGGGTATATGAATAGGACAGGTTTGGAGGGATATGGGCTGGGTGCTGGCAGGCGGGACTAGATTGGGTTGGGATATCTAGTCGGCATGGACGGGTTGGACTGAAGGTTCTGTATGCTGTACATCTCCATGACTTGCCACTCAGTGTAATTCAGAAATGGAAGAAAAGTGGAATCTTGCTTACTCTAAACAGTTTCTTAGTCACACTAGTTAGATCTGAAAAGAGTAGAAATGAGCACAGTACAAATTTGAATTTATGTTTATATTACCAAAGCATCCGACTGAGGCACATAAAGCAACAGTCCATTGTTTATACTCTCTCTTAAAAAAAACTGTGGATGCTGGAAATTAGAAAAGAAAACAGAAATTGCTGGAAAAACTCAGGAGGTCTGGCAGCAACTGTGGAGAGAGAGCAGTTTGAATGTTGCGGGACCAGTAACCCTTCTTTAAACTGGAAATTATTCATACTCTTTTTTTATTAGAATGTACTAAGTTTCTGGCAATATTTGAAATCTGGAACTAGGTATGAACAGACTCAAAATGTAACTTGACAAGTCTAGTGGTACTAAATGTTCAACATTCAAGTCAACGTCAGACATTTCCTAGTAGTACCTGTGGAGCAGAGTTGTTTTGTATAATATAAATTAAGTTGTTCTGTGGTAAAATAAAATTGAAAATATTGTTATTGGATTTCTTTTACCATTTAGAGATTTCAGGGAATTCAAAAAATGCAAAAACTACAATGGTATGTTGTCAACAGCTTGGTACACTTGAACTTTCTGTAATAGGAATAAACATTTACACATAATTTGTCAACAAACAAACTGGGATTAAAAAAACCTGGAAGTAGTATAAAAAGTAAATATGAGCCAAGCGAGCATTCTCTTTCCCAGGATAATAATTATGAAGGAAATAGTTTTTACTAAGGTGGATGAGTTATATCAGCTTATATCCATATTAGAAATGAGTGTGTAGGGGGAGAAATGAGGGAAGGAAAAGAAGCAGAAAATTTTATTTTCCCAGTGATGTGGAGGTTTCAGTGTTGGATTGGGGGTGGACAAAGTCAGAAGTCACATGGCACTAGATTATAGCCCAACAGATTTATTTGAAATCATAAGCTTTTGGAGCGCTGCTCCTTCGTCAGGTGAAGCTCTTCTGACATTTTCCCACTGAGTTACCAATCCATGGAATAAATTACAAGAATGTGCAGTGTGTTTAAATTGTATACAGGGCTTCAAATGCATATGTTGCAATGAGTGGAAGATGCCTACAACTATTAAAAGTGGTTGAGGCTTACCTGTAAATAGCAAGATCAAGTGCGGCCTTCTGGAGCTTGCTTCATTCACACAAATACATTTACTAATTGCAATGGAGCACATGCATGCGCATGCATATACATATACACACAATGATTTAAAATTGGGCACTCCCAACACAGTGGGCAAGCAATAGCCTTTCACAGAACAGTGGTCATTGAAATAAAGAAGTGAAAATGTACAGGAAAAGATGTTATATATAGGAATCAATTATATACAGAGATGCAGCACAGTCCACTGTCCTTCCAGAAGATGCGCTGCTTAGGAGAGATATGGATGGCGTGGCCCACAGCAGGATTTCCATCTGTGTTCCGCCCAAACAGAAGATGTAAGAATGTAAAAACGGCAAAGCAATTCCACTGTTAAAGATATAAATTAGGGAAAGAGTTTAAAAAACTATAGATTTTACTTCCTGTTTCCTTCCATGACCACACTGGCCAAATGATTATTTTATGAGCATGCACATGCTAAAAACAGTATATTGTGCTCCAGAATATAAAGACCCACCATTAGAAGAAACTAAAACAAATTGGATTAAGCATTCTTTCCGGAAAATAATGAGTATAAAAAACAAGCTATGGATAATTAATCTTGCTGTACCAACTCTATTATAACCATCCTGAATATTACAGGAAACACTCATTTTGCAACAGTTTCTTTTTACTGTTCAGTATATGATGACCACTGTAGGTAAATATAAGATTCTAATGTTCAATTTTGTTCTAACTTCAGTAAATTGGAGAATCACAGATTTGGTTTTCATCAAAAATATGTTTTATTTGTTACAGCTAAGATAAGGAAACCAGTTCCGTTTTGAGAGAATTTTTTAAGAATGCTCTGCATGCATAGTTTGAAGTTAGAAACATGAGAAGGAAATGGCTAATACCAGTAAGGTCTGCACATTTCCTTTTAAGCCCAGTCTCTATTGTACAATAAACTAGTTCATGCTTCAAAACAAAACTGCCAAGTATATCAAAGCAACATATTAAATACTGCTGTAGCCAGCTTACAAAAATCACAATTATTATCTGTTCTTTTCAAATCAACAAACTTTCACATGATAAAAGTATAGCATGTAAAAAAAATATTTTAATTGATGAACTAAGAAAAACAAACTCTTTTCAAAATGATATAAAGAACATACTAGATGAATGAAATTAAAGAAATCCAGCAAGTTAGATTTCTTTTTGCTTGATTTCAAACCTTGATGTTTTTCACGACAAACATTGTCTTTTTAAGCTGAGTAGCTTTCACTTGATGCAACATCAAAGTTGTACGTTGAACCAATTCCTCTTTGGGTGTGGTCACTGATTTAGTTACCCACAGGACTAATCAACATTCACATATATATTGAAAAACTAAAGCAATAACATTTTACAAAACCAACTGTAAAATGCTGATGTACAAATAATGGAGTAGTGTAACTCAGATTCTTACCCATGATGCAAATTTTTAATCTCAACCCAGTACCTTGAGGTAAGAATAGGGGGAAATGACTGCAAATTAAATAAAGCCCAAGCATTACCATGAGATTCAGTGTGCAAATAAAAAAAGTAAAAGATATCTATTAATAATAGTGGTGACCAGTAACAGAGCAGTGCATTGCAAAAGTCTTATGTTAAATTGGTTTATTTACACATTTGTGTGTGTTTTAAAGCGAATTAAGATTTATTTCATTGGCCTTTATACTTGGCAAACTTGCCTTAACAGAATGCAACACCTCACATTTATCTAAATTAAACTCCATCTGCCATCCCTTGGCCCATTGGGCCATCTGATCAAGGTCTTGTGGTACTCTGAGATAATTTTCTTCACTATCCACTATATGACCTATCCCAGTATTCCAAGTCCAACATTGTGTATGGTTAAAAGATGAAATACCGTGAATAGCTAAACTTTCAGCAGAGCCAGTTCCCCTGACAGCAACTTGTTGATTTCTGCATTTCACTATCTCGGTGAAATCATTGAAAATTGGGTGCAAATTACTCTCACTGAGAGTCAACCTTACTACATGCCAAATCTGGACCAATTTCTTGAGTCACTGTCATAAACACCATTTCTCAGCCACTGACTCCATCCATCTCTTTGGTCAGAGAGGTTAAACCAGATAATTTGCAAGTTTGGAGTCCTATTTTATGGGATGAGAACCAGATATGTTATCTCCATCACAAAGATTCCATACTTCAATTCATATAGGATTGCCCAGTTGTTTTCAATCTGCTTCAACATATTTAGTTGCTCTAGTAGTCTCCTAGCCTGCCTCCTTTGTCTCTATATAAACCTGAAATTACCCAAACATCATTGCCCATATCCTAACTTGTGCATTCACCCAAAACTCCTAAGCTCCCTGTCCCACATTACCAGCCAGTCTCAGAAAACCTTAGTTTTAAATTAATCATCATCATTTTCAAATCTTCCTGTGTCTTGCCTCTACCTCCATTACCACTGCTTGTTTTACAAGTGCCATCCTTGTGCAAAACCCTAACTTGGCTATTTTAACAATTAGCTATTTCAACAATTCAACAAGACCCTCAAAGCTTTGGAATTCCCTCCTTAAACCTCTCCATGTGTCTCTGCTCCTTTGAGAATATTATAGGGTATAAGCAGGCAGGGAAAGACATAGGTTCCGAGTGTTGTGAAACAAGAAGTTCAGCTGAGCATGTCTCAGATCAGATAAGAATTTACAGTTAACAATGAGGTGCTGCAGGCAAGGGCAATGGGTTAACAAGATGGAAAAGCATTCATTATGTAGAACCATTTAATAATAGAGCATTCAGTTTGTGAGATCAGTTTAACAAGGTGAAATGTATTCATTATGTGAAGCCAGTTATTCATTGTGTAGCAGGAGATGGCTTTACTATTGACACTCATTGATTGTAACAGTCACCCAATGAGTATGTATGTTGCCTTATTTGGATGCTCCTGTGTAAAATGAGTTAAGGCTTTTCTTATAATCCTGGTCAAACCCAATGTTTTCTGCTTTAGTTTGTTCTTCTGTTTTATATCCAATAACAATCCTGTGAACTGTCCTGGATCAGAATATGCTATTGGCCTATGGCATAATTTAAATTCAAGTATTTTCTGTCAGTTCTCTCTCCTTCAAAACTAACTTCACGCTTTTTTTTCTTCCTTACTACCATCAGTCTGCTTGTTTCCCAGGAATATGATCCTTGCAACCAACAAGCATGACTCTAAGGGTCTTCAGGTGCAGAAGTGGTATCCCGACCTCTGGGTCGGGGATTCTGGCCCAAGTCCCAACTCAAGATGCCATGGCCATAGAGATATGTCATTGCCATTAAATGTCTCCAGTCGATTTTCCTGCTTCTTGGATGCTGCCTGACTTGCTGTGCTTTTCCGGCACTACTCTAATCTTGACTCTAATATCCAGCATCTGCAGTACCCATTTTTGCCAACTTAATTCATCCAAAGATGTGCAGGTTAGGTGAATCGGCCATGGTAAATTGCCTGTAGTGTTATGTGCATTAGTCAGGACTAAATGTAGGGGAATGGGTCTGGGTGGGTTGCTCTTTGGAGGGTCGATGTGGACTTGTTGGGCCGAAGGGCCTGTTTCCACACTGTAGGGAATCTAACCTAAAACCTAATACATCTCTAACTTTTCCCATTCCTTGTCCCATTGGACCATCTGATCAAGATCTTGTTGTACTCTGAGATAATCTTCTTCACTGTCCATCACACAACCTATCTCTGATGAATGGACATTGACCCAAAATACTAACTCTGGTTCTCTTACCACAAATACTGCCAGATCTGCTTAGTACTTTCAGCATTTACTTTATTTTCTTAGATTAACAGTTCAGTTCTGTGCAATATAGTACAGAGAGAATCCTGCATCTTTCAGAAGGCTGTTAAAATATGCCCAATGCATTAAATGAATACTAGGAATTAGTAAAGCAGTTGACAATACTTCTCCCTCCAGTCACTCGTTCAATTGGTGCCCCTCAGATCACGCAATGCACAAACTGACTTCAGTATTTGCTTACGTGACTACCTCAGCATTTTGGCTATGAAAACTGACATAGCCTCTAATGTGTTACCAACCAATTCAGCCTTTGTGTACTCATTACGCATGCAGCTTCAACTCAGAGCAGACTCCAACATGACCCCATCGGCTTCCAAAACATTAAGTCTTTCTCATAATCGTTATATTGAACTGTCTTCCTCATTAGGCATCCATTTTCAAAACACTCAACAGGGTTACCCTGAAGCACGTGGCTGCTTCTGCTAAGTGTATTTGCACACACATCTTAGAAAAATGTGGTTAACACATACCCCATTAAGTGTAAAGTAGACTTAAGTACAATTTATTACAATTATGTACTTGTTTTGTAATCATGTACTGCAAAGTCAAGATTTGTCTAGTACAGCCAAATTTCTTTCAAGTAACTTTTTGCAAATTTAAGTTACACATTTGATTTGTAAGACAAAATCTGAAAATGCTGGAAATCTGGAATAAACATAGAATGGTGGAGGAACTCAGCAGGTCTGGCAGCATTTGTAAAGACAGAAACAGGGTTAAAATTTCAAGTTTGGGATGACTCTTCAGGACTGAAAAGGTGTTAGAAAATAGGTTCTTTATACTTTTGACAGAGGCAGAAGAGGTGTAACAGGGCAGATGGAATACAGGTCCAATGCAAAAGACAAATGGTGGTTAGTAGTGGAGAAAGAAAAAAAGTAGTAAAATGAATGTAAATTAAAATGTAAAAGGGAGAGAATAAGTCCTTGCTACTAGGTGCAAAATAGATAAAGTACCTGCATGCCCACCTGTGTCAAAATGCAAGATAAAATGGACGGCAGACAAAATGTTCAGTTCCTGAAGTTATTGATTTCAGTGTTGATACCATGACACTGTCGAGTGCCTAAGTGAATATGAGGTATGATTCCTTCAGTTCTGAGGAAGGGTCACTACATCCAAAACTGAACTCTGTTTTCTCTCCACAGATGCTGCCAGACCTTCTGAGTTTTTCCAGCTACTTCTGTTTCTGATTTTGAGCATCTGCAGCTTTTCAGTTTTTTGCTGTTCCTTGATTTTGTGTTCTGCTTCATTGGAACATTGCTTTGGTTCCATGGCAAAAATGTTTGCATGACAGTAAGGCAATTTATTGAAATGCCAAGCAACAGGGATGCCAGTGTTACTCCTACAGAAAGAATGGCAGTGTTCCAAAAAATATGAAAGTGACTGGTGCAGCAGGCAGTGAAGATGACAAAGGTTATGATGGCCTTCATAGCAAGTGAATTTGAGTAAATGAGCGGCAATATCTTTCTGAAATTATACACAGACTATGGTGAAACCATACCAGTATTGTGTACAGTTTTGGTCTTCTGGCCAGTGAAAGGATGTTCTGGTTATAGAGGGAGTGCATTGAAGATTTACCAGGCTGATTCCTGGGTTGGCAAGACCGACAAAGAAAGAAAAACTGGATCAGTTTGGGTTATATTCACTTGAAATTAGAAGAATGGAGGAAAATCTCATAGAAACCTATAAAATTCTAACAGAATTAGGCAGGGTAGATACAGGAAAGATGTTCCCAATGAGAGGGGAGTTCAGGAACAGAAATTACCATTTAGAGATAGGCAGTGGGCCAAATAGGACTGAGATAAGGATGGAATTCACTGTCGCAGAAAGCTTTGAGATAAAAACATTGTATGTTCTCAAGAGAGAGATTGTGGGGATTAAATGGATCAAAAGGATAAGAAGAGCAAGTAGGAAGACTATCAGAAGCACGAACAGGAGTAGGCCATTTGGCCCCTCAAGCCTGCTTCACCATTCAGCTGGATTATGGCTGCTCTGACACCTCTCATTCTTCTAAACTCAAATGAGTAGAGCCCACTTGTTTAACCTTTGCTCAGAAGACAATTGCTTCACACCGGGAATCATCCTTGTGAATAGTTTCTAAACTGCCTCCAATAAAATTCTTTCTTGAAATAAGGAGTCCAAAACTGCTCATGGTACTCCAGATGTGGTTTCATAAGCATCTTATATAGTTGCAGCAAGACTTTTCTACTGTATTATTCCAAACCCCTTGAAATGAGGGTCAATGTTCCATTATACATATGTGCTAGCTTTCTGTGCTTTGTGTACAAGATTCCCCCAAATCCCTTGTGTTGTAGCTTCTGCAGTTTTTTTTTGTCAGTTAAATAATGTTCTGTTCTTCTGTTCTCCCTTCCAAAATGAACTTCACATGTTCTCACAATAAACATCATTAGCCAACTTTTTGCCCACTTATTTCTCACTTTAAACTATTTGTATCTCTCTTACACCCTGCCTTTCTACCTATTTTTGTATGACCTGTAAATCTGGCTACAGTACATATGCTTCCTTCCCCCATGTCATTAATATACATTGTGAACAGTTACAGGGCGCGCACTGATCTCTGTGGAACCCTATTAGTTACAGGTCAGCAACTTGAAAAATAACCTGTTAGCCCGATTTGCTGTTTCCAGCCCATTCACTGATTCGCGATCCATGTCAGTATATTACTCTAACATCATTGGCTCTTACCTTATGACTTAGCCTTTTGTGAGGTACCTTTTCAAACACTTCCTGGAAGTCCAAATAACTAGATTCCCCCCCTACATCCACTCTGGTTGCGACCTCAAAAAACCTCTAATAAATTAGTCGGATGTAGCCATGCTGACTCGGTTGATTAGGTTATGATTTTCCAAATGTAGTGCTAATACTTCCTTAATAATCTATTCCAATCATTTTCCAACAACAATGTTGGCTCATTGGCCTATAATTTCTCACTTTTTGCCTCCTTCCCTTTTTGAATAGTGGTGTCACATTGGCAGTTTACCAATCCTCTGGTACTTCTCCAGAATTCAAGGACTTGTGGAAGATCACAACCAAAGCATCCACCATCTCTGTAGTGACTACTTTTAGGTTACTAGGATGCAAGCCCCCAGAGCCAGGGGACTTATCTGCCTTTAGTCCCATTAGTTTGCCTAGTGGTGATGATGATGACGATGATACTTAATTTCACCGCCCCCCCACCCCCCACCCCCAAATTAATCATTAATTACTAATGTAAAAGACCAAGGCAGTTATGACAGTACTCCAGATAAAGGCAAAATAGTAAGTCCAATTCCAGGTACTGCAATTTGGAACAGATCTGACGACATTAGAGACAGTGCAGAAAAGATTTACGAGAATGGTTCCAGGGATGAGAAACTTTAGTCTTGTTTTCCTTGAAGCAGATCAGACTGAGATGAGACTTGATTGAGGTATTCAGACTCATGAAGGACCTAGCCAATGTGAAAGGATAAGACAGAAAGATGACAGACTAAAGTAATTGACAAAAGTAAAAATAGTACCAGGAAAAGCTTTATATGAATGGTTAATACAGTGCCTGAGAATATGGTAGAGGCAGGTTCAATAGAAACATTCATAAAGGAATTGGATTTATCAATCTAAAGAAGAATGCGCAGAATAAGGGAGATGGGAGAATGGCACCTGGTGAACTGTCTACTGAATTGTTCAAAGATATATGCATACATGATTCACTAATGTACTGAACGGTAACATCTCTGATTTGGCACAAATTCATCATTACCATGAATAGTATCAGATAGTTGAAACAGTATTCTGGCTACATATGCTGCATATAGGTATCCTTTTGTACTTTTCAGCACTGACATCGAATTTTTACCTTGTCATTTTGAGCAGAGCTGATATCTGGCTGGTTACGGGCCATATCAGCCAAACCACAACATTCATCTGAATAGCCATTCAGCCAACTCCAGCAGAACACAACCATCAAATCTTCCGCTCACTCCCTACCTAGATTTCACAGGGACCATTCTTTCTGGAACACCCTAGTCCATTCATCGATCACTAACACCCCCCCCCACTTCTCATGGCACCTTTCCATGCAACCACAGAAGGTGCAAAACCTGCCCTTTTACCTCCTCTCTGCTCACTGTCCAAAGGCCTAAACAGTCTTTCTGGGTAAAGCAGCATTTCACCTATACCTCCTCCAATCTCATGTATTGTATTCATTGCAACCAATATGGCTTACTCTACATTGGAGAAACCAACACAGACTGGGTGACTGCTTTGCAGAACAGCCTCTGACTGTGCGCAAGCATGACCCTGACCTTCCCGTAGCTAGTCAATTTAACACAGCATCCTGCTCGCATGCCTACTTGTCTGTCCTTGGCATGCTGTACTGTTCCAGTGAAACATAGCACAAACTGGAGCAATAACATCTTATCTTCAGACTAGGCACTTTTACAGCCTTCTGGACTTAAATATTGAGTTCAATGCCTTCAAATTGTGAATCAACTCCCATTTCTTCCCTTTCTTTTAGCTTTACTTCTTATATTCTCTGTCACCGTGTCCTCTCTCCCCTCTTTGACTCCAGTGGGACTATCTGTTTTTTCCAAGTCTGGCAATTAGACACACCATTTGCTTTGCCATTCTCATATTTTGATCACTTAATCTGAACTATCAACATATTTTCTCCCCCAACAATTTACACACCTTCCCCCCAACTGTAGCTGCCCCCTCCATCCTTCACTTCAGCTCTGATGAACAGTCATCTAGACTCAAAGCATTAACTTGCTCGCTCTCCTTTAATTATTTTGTAGGTTTCAATGAGTTGACCTTTCATTTTTTTTATGAAGTCTTGAGAATATAGGCCCAGTTTGCCCAATCTCTTTTCATTTAGTCCCAGTATTGTTGGAACAAGTCTGGTAAATCTTCACGCACTCCCTCTGTGTCAATAATATCTTTCCTGAGATAGGGAGATCAAAATTGCTCTACAGTCCTCCAGATGTAGTCCAACCAAGCTTCTATTCAAGTGAAGCAAGACTACACCACTCACGTGCTCAAATCCTTTTCCGATATAAGTTAACATTCCATTAGCTTTCGTAACAAGTTTGCTGCACCTGCACGTCATCCTCCAGTGACTTGGTGTCAAAAACACCCAGGTGCCTTTGTGCATCTACAATTTCTAATCTCAACATTCAAGAAACTCTCTGCACATCTGTTCTTCCCACCAAAGTGGATAATCTTACATTTTTCCATATTACATTCCATCTACCCATTTTTGCCTACTCATTAAGTCCGTCTAAAAATTCCTGAAGCTGCTTTACATCTTCCTCACAAAGCACATTCTTGCTTTGCTTTGTATCATCCACAAATCTGGAGACATTATGTTTTGCCCCTATACTGGGGCCCGAATACTTACTGATGCTCATGTTACCTCACTAGTTACAACCTGCCATAAAGAGAATAACTAATTTATTCATACTAGTTTCTGCCTGTGAGCCAATTCTTAATCCATGTCAGTCAGTATATTACCTCCTATATATGTGCTTTCCTTTTTCTAACCACCTTCTTGTGCAGGGCCTTAGCAAAAGCTTTTCTAAAGTCTAAGTATACTACATCCATCAACTCCCTTTAATCAATTTCAACAACTCAAAGATTCAAACAAGTTCTTCAAACACAATTCACAAATCCATGCTGACTGTGCCCAATCAAATTATTATTATCCAAGTGTTCATTTATCACAGCCTTTGTCGTAGATTCTCGCATTTCCTTACCACAGATGCAAGGTTGAAAAACTTCTAGTTCTGCGTTTGCTCTCTCACTCCATTTTTAAATAAGGGGGTAACATTTGCTATCTTCCAATGGGCAGCAATCAATTCAGAATCTAAATTTGGGAGATAATCTTTGAATGTGGAATAACACTTCCTGTGCACTTCCCATTCAGCTCCATTAAATTTTTCCAGTACAACCTTCCAACTAATAGTAAATTTACTGAAACTCCTCATTCTCCCTCGTGACTAGGATCTCTTAATTCTAGATTTCTTCTATCTTCCTCAGTGAAATCAGAAACAAAGTGATCACTTATCCTTTCTGTTACTACTGAATTATAAACTATCCTGACTCTAAGCCCATTGGAAACAGCGTTTTCGCTAAACATTTCCTCTATGTATCTATAGAAGCTTTTACAGTACATTTTAATGTGTTTCTTTTTGCTAGATCACATTTGCATACTATTCAATCTTTCCTTATTTTTTCTTGATCCTCCTTTGCTGTATTCTAAACTCCTCTCAATTCTGAAATTCAATACTATTGGCTATTAGTAAGCCTTTTCTTTTAATCGTCTACAATCTTGAATTTTGTCAGTCACAGTTAGTGTCATTTTTTGAATTTTTTCACCTTGATATACACATAATTGCTGTAAGCCATGGAACAGCTCTTTAAAAGACATCAATTGCTTATGTACGATCATGCCTTTTAATGTATTTCATAATCCATTTCAGATAGTGTGTCTTGCAGGCCTGTATAATTTCCCTCATTCAAATTTAACACTTTTGCGTCAGATGAACTACCTCACTTTCAGACATAATGTAAAGTTCTATTATATTGTGGTCATTCATCCCGAGAGGTTCTACAGCAACAAGTTTATTAACAAGTTCTTATTCATTATGTAATATTAAATCTGGAATAGCCTATCTCCAAGTTGGCTCCTCAACATACTACTCCAGGAGACCATCCCTAAGAGACTTCAGAAACTTGCAATTCACAGCTCTATTGCTCAATTGATTATCCAATCTATATGTAGGTATCTATATTTATGATCACCGTGTATACTTCTCTAATCTCCTGATTAGTACCCTGTCCCACATGACCACTACAATTTGTACCCTTTAAAATAATCTCTGCTGTCCCTTGCTGCTTCTCAATTCCAATCAAACACATCCCACATAATATTGTTCTTCCCATTGGAGATCCTCCCTTATTAATATACAGGTGTCATCTTCTGTCATCAATACAACTTGGTGTCCATGTCTCTTAAATGCCGATTCGCCTCGTCAATTCCTGGCCCTGATCACCACATCTATGCAAAGTAGATCATATGCATTTACCCATTTGTACCTTTTAAACTAGTTGCGTAAAATGCGTCCATGTCACAAAAATGGCAAGTGCATATTGCATGGGAATGTTGAGATTTCAAAGAGAAAACTGGTATAGGAGTATTGCTGAATGGGTTAACATTTATTGCTTATCTCATGTTTTCCTCGATAATATACTAGTGAGCTGCTTTCTTGGATTGATGTGGCCCAAGTTTCCTCCCAAGGTCCAAAGATGTGCAGGTTAAGTGGATTGGCCCCATTAAATTGCCCATAGTGCCCCAATGATGTGTAGATCAGGTGAACGGCCTTGAGGAAAGCAAGTTTTCAGGGATGGGGGCGGGGGGGGGGAAATGACCTTCAGACAGTCAGAGATGTACAGCACAGAAACAGACCCATTGGTCTAACTCGTCCATGCGGACTAAATCTGGTCCCATTTGCTAGCACTTGGCCCATATCTCTCTAAACCCTTCCTGTTCATATACCTATCCAGATGCCTTTTAAATGTTGTAATTTTACCAGTCTCCACCACTTCCTCTGGCAGCTCATTCCATACATGCACCACTCTGTGTTAAAAAGTTGCTCTTTAGGTCCCTTTTAAATGTTTCCCCACTCACGCTAAAGCTATGCCCTGTAGTTCTGGACTCTCACCCCAACCCCCCCACCACCACCAACCCCCATACCTCACCCCCCCCCCAGACTCTGCAGCATCCAATACGTTTACTTCTATCTTGATATTATGTGGAGTGAATTGAATTGGCTGAAAACAGGCATCTATAATGCTGGGGGTCCCTCAGGAACAGGTGGAGGATCATCCATTTGACACTTTTGGCTGAAGATTGCCATGAATGCTTCAGTCTTATTCTTTGTGCTTTCTTTGTGCTAATGTGCTGGAATCCCATTCTTGAGAATGGAGATACTGGAGGAGTCGTCTCCACAAATGAGTTGTTTCATTGTCCATCACTATTCAAGACTGGATGTGGCAGAACTACAGGTCTGATCCACTGGTTGCGAATCGCTTTGCTCTGTCTATCACATGTTATTTATACTATTTGGTGTATAAATAGTTGTTTTGTAATTTCAGCAGGTTGACACCTCACTGTTAGGTATACCCTACAGCGATCATAGCTTAACAGCAATGGTAAAGTGGAGAATATGCCAAACCATGAGATTGCAGATTGTGCTGGAGTACAATGATGCTGATGGCCCAAAGCACCTCATTGATTTCCAGTCAAGCTACTTCATCTGTATGAGGTTTACCAATTCATATGGCGGTAGTGCCACAAAATATGAGGGAGGGTATTTTCAATATGAAAATAGAAGTTATCTTCACAAGGACCATATCAGCCTTACCATACTGCCATTTATAGACGCAACTGCAGCAGCAGATTGGTCATGATGAGATCAAGTATGTAATTCCCATCTTGTTAGTTCCCCCAGCACCTGACATGAACCTAATCCAGCAGCTAGGTCACAGGTACTCAATCTACTTGGTCAGTAGTGGTCTTAACAAGCCACTCTTGATGGTGTACACTGAAATCCCCCATACAGATTATATATTGCATAATATCCGACGAAGAGGCAGGCATAGCTGGGGCCGATGCGGGTGCCGCCGACCCAACCAGTACCTTTCCACTGACACCCCTCGTTTGACTAACTGAATTGGTCCTCACTCTTAACAACTTCTCCTTCCAATCCTCCCACTTCCTCCAAACCAAAGGAGTAGCCATGGCCACCCGCATAGGCCCCAGCTATGCCTGCCTCTTCGTAGGATATGTGGAACAGTCCATTTTCCACAGCTACACTGGCACCATCCCCCACCTTCTCCCCCGCTACATCGATGACTGTACCGGCGCTACCCCATGCTCCCACAAGGAGGGTGAACAGTTCATCCACTTTACTAACACCTCCACCCCGACCTCAAATTTACCTGGACTGTCTCAGACTCCTCCCTCCCCTTCCTAGACCTCACCATTTCTATCTCGGGCACCCGACTCAACACAGACATTTACTACAAACCGACCGATTCCCACAGCTACCTAGATTACACCTCCTCCCACCCTGCCCCCTGTAAAAACTCCACCCCATATTCCCAATTCCTTCGCCTCTGCCACATCTGCTCCCAGGAGGACCAATTCCACTACCAAACAGCCCAAATGGCCTTCTTCTTCAAAGCCCGCAATTTCCACCCAGACATGATCGACGATGCTCTCCACTGCATCTCCTCCACTTCCCACATCTCTGCCCTTGAACCCCACCCCTCCAATCACCACCATGACAGAACATCACTGGTCCTCACCTTCCACCCCGCCAACCTCCGGATACATCGTATCATCCTCCATCATTTCCGCCACATCCAAACAGACCCCACCACCAGGGATATATTTCCCTCCCCACCCCTGTCAGCGTTCCTGAGAGACCACTCCCTCTACAACTCCCTCTTCAGGTCCACACCGCCCACCAACCCAACCTCCACTCCTGGCACCTTCCCTTGCAACCACAAGAAGTGCAAAACTTGCGCCCACACCTCCCTCCAAGGCCCCAGTGGATCTTTCCATATCCGTTGCAAATTCATCTGCACCTCCACACACATCATTTACTGTATCTGCTGCACCAGACGTGATCTCCTCTACATTGGGGAGACAGGCCGCCTACTCGCAGAACATTTCAGGGAACACCTCTGGGACACCCGCACCAGCCAACCCAACCGCCCCGTGGCTGAACACTTTAACTCCCCCTCCCACTCTGTCAAGGACATGCAGGTCCTTGGCCTCCTCCATCGCCAGAACCTGGCCACACGACACCTGGAGGAAGAGTGCCTCATCTTCCGCCTAGGAACCCTCCAACCACACGGGATGAATGTACATTTCTCCAGCTTCCTCATTTCCCCTCCCCCCACCTTATCTCAGCCCCAACCCCCGGATTCAGCACCGCACTCTTGACCTGCAATCTTCTTCCCGACCTCTCCGTCCCCACCCCTTCTCCGGCCTATCACCCTCATCTCCTTCCGCCTATCATATTCCCAGTGCCCCTCCCCCAAATTCCCCCTCCCCCCACCTTCTATCTCTGCCCGCTTAGCGCACCAGCCTCATTCCTGAAGAAGGGCTTATGCCCGAAACGTCGATTCTCCTGCTCCTCGGATGCTGCCTGGCCTGCTGCGTTTTTCCAGCACCACACTTTTCACTACTGATTCATTAACCAAGGAAGAGCAGTATGTCATAATCAGCAGTTTTCTTTGACTCTGGTCAAACAAGAGCAATGTTAGGCAACTCCCTCCCAAATATATACCACTAGGCCACAATCTTTGCTGGCTGTCTTGCCAATGGGACAGGACATAATCGGGAATGATGCTGTTAGGGTGAAGCGAAGCTGTTGTCTCCTGCTTTCTATTAAAACCTTTCATATATGAGGAGACAACAGCTTCGCTTCACTTGGAGGTCGCCACTGATGTTACCTAGCCAGGTAATGAAACGTCTGGATATCAAACCTACAGCTCAGCGAGCAAACTGACACCCTAAACCTCAACCTGAGCTACACACCTTCACAAACCTTGCAATGATGCTGTTATCTGGGATAATGTGTATGAGGTGTGTTTCTGTGAGTATGACTATATTGACAGCATGAAGTGCTGTTTGACTAAACCGTGAGATAGCTCTTTCAATTTTAACACTAGTCCAGATGTTAGGAGAACTTTTCAAACAATGTTATATTTGCTATTGTTACTTTCAGTGCCTTAGCTAATGCCCAGTGGTCTGTCCAGTTTCATTCCTTTGTTGAGGCTTTCTAGATTGATACAACTGAATGGATTGCTAAGACATTTCAGAGGATACTTGAGAGTTGACTCATTCAGAGCCTGGAATTATGTGTAGGCCAGAACAAGGACAACAGCTTTCCTTACCGAAAGGACAATAATGAACTAAACCACTTTTACAACAATTGACTATGGCTTCATCATTAAGACCTATTTAAAAGAAAATATATTTTTCTTTTGAATTCAAATTCCACCATCTGTCACAATGGGATTCAAACCCAGATTCCCAGAGCACTATATGTGCCCCTGGATTACTAGTCCAGCGACAATACCAGGAGGCCATTGTCTCTCCCATCTCCCAGTCCACATCTGATGAAAATCAGTGCAAATTGAAACCCACAGGACACATGCCAGAACCCCACTACTACTTGATGTGATGCAGATGTTACATATAAGTGGCAGTATTGTACCACCGCCATACTGCGGAGACTAGGATTATCATATTGTGGTCGAAATTGGGAGGCAGAGTCAAAAATGAAGATAGAAGCGAAACTTTCAGGGTGGATACTATGAGGGGCAAAAGTGGAAAGACGAAAACCACGAAAAGTCTTTGGGAGAAAGAGAAGATATAAGTAGCCTGCACCCTGTATTGGAGTGTGGATAAAGTGTGTGTTAACTTTAATGAGGAATAGGGGGTGGGTATGAAACACTCAGATGCAAAATGAAGTAGAGTTATAGCAGTATTATTTTGAACTAGAGTGAAGGCAGCACATTGAATACAAGTTGCAAGTACCAGTACATGTCAGAAGAAAAGCACTTACTGTTGGGGAAGTGATGGGCACAGTCTTACACAAGTCATTGTTCGTGAAAGAATAGTAGATGTGTGCAAAGATTCACTTCAATTGATTGGCTGAGTGGTAGCAGATTAACCATTTTCTATAATGTGCAGAGTCTCACTCAATATGGGGCACTTCATACGTTTTTAAATGAAGACTGAGTGCTATTGCCCAAATCCAAGCTGACATGAAATACGTTGGTAGAACGAGCCACTAACATTTGTTTTGCTTCATTTCTTTACATTTCACATCCACAACTACTACATTCCTTCTACTTGACCACATCTGTAAAACTCTCCTAACAACAGCTCGTAATGGTTAAATGCCAGTTCATAAGTGATTAATTCAAATTGAACTGTCTATCAATATTCATTGTCTGCTATAGAAGACGGCATGCTATCTATGTTCAACCAGCATGAAGCATAAAATCTAGTAGAAGATAATGCACATAAGACACTCCAACACCTTTAGAAATATCCCAAGTTCATAAAAGTAGCAACACAGGCTAATTTTAAGAAATAAAATAAACAGTCTGATTTGTGGTTCCTCCCCTTTCTGAAACCTTAAGGGAAGAATAGTACAAAGCTGTTTAAGAAGTGTTTAGATAAATGAAAGAAAACAACATAGAACAAACAAATTCATTATTTACATCTATACAATATCATGTTTCAATATAGTAGTTGGAATCTTGACATGATGATTCTGGGAATCATGGCAACCTCTTGAACCATGAAGGCAATGAAGATACAGGAAAAACACATCTAACATTTGATATTGAATTTTAATGGTCTCATTTATTTTTAATCAGTCTGATACTGTCTACCACCGAACTTCAGTCTATCTAGGAATTTCAAAGAAGGTTTGCAGCACTGTGAAACTTAGATTAAATGGTACATCTTAAACATTGCAACCAGTTCAACAAAATTTGGTTGTCACACTCCCAAAAGCACACCATTACAAAATTTAATAGCTGACACACCTAGTGTTTGGTCACTGCTATGTTTATCGTCTTTGGGAAGAATTGTTCTGGTGTTAGCTGTTGGAAATTGGGGTCCTTTCAAAATTGTACACTCCTGGTATTTCTGGTGTAACAATACACTTCATGTAATGGCTGCTACATCAGTTACTTCTCTTCTCCAGATATAAACAATTTCTGAAACAAGGATAAAAAGAAAGTTCAAGATAACTGTTATGAAAGCTACCAGGCCACTAGCTGATGCCCAAATTGTTCAGGGAAAATAGAAGAGTTTGTTTATTGGAAATGTTATACTGTCTTTGCAATGGAAGTGGACAAGTGGACAATGGTTATTTTGGTATTATGAGGATTTTTACTCTTGCTTATTGGCTTAAAGGATTCAGACATTCGATAGATACAATGTAGATTGCTAGCCCCAAAAACAGGGTATAATCAACAATTACTCAGAGTTAGAGAGGGTCCCCTTGTGAAGTAGTCCTTATTAAACAAGTGCCTTCTTCAGATGTAAAGTGGGCCAGGAGAAGATGAAGTAGACTCAATGATTCCTTTGGCTGAAGACAAGGAATTTGCCTCACCACTTCAACCTGTATTGGACTATAAGTTTTCTGCATTACTAATTTATCATATCTAAACAGGATTTTAAACAATTAAGCACCTGAAAATTCCTTAAGAAAGGCTTAATACCTATGCTAGTTAACTGTGATCACAAATTCCCAAAAACCTGATACAATGCACAACAATATCATAAGTGCACTTGAAGAAAAATAAATGAGTGACAAAGCTCCATTTTATGGCGGCACAGTAGCTCAGTGGTTAGCACTGCTGCCTCACAGCACCTGGGACCTAGGTGCAATTCCAGTCTCGGATGACTGTGGAGTTTGCACAGTCTCCCTGCGTCTGCGTTGATTTCTTCCAGGTGCTCCGCTTTCCTCCCACAATCCAAAAGATGTGCAGGTTAGGTGAATTGGTCATGCTAAATTGCCCATAGTGTTCAGGGATGTGTAGATTAGGTGTTTTAGTCAGGGGTAAATGTAACAGGGTAGGGGAACGGGTCTGGATGGGATCCTCTTCAGAGGATCAGTGTGGACTTGTTGGGCTAAAGGGCTTATTTCCACACTAGGGATTCTATGACCACAGTGATACCTGCTGTTCCCATATAGTGTTATTCATTTGGGACTTTAAACAGAATTCATGGTGTTTACTAAATAAAGTCTATTGAGCCTTGGACAGAATTAATTATTTGCAGCCGCTGCCACTGCTCATCTTAAGCAAAAAACAAAAATACTTGTTACTAATATATAAAATTTAAGTGAAACTAACTAAATGATTTCTACAATGTGTGAAGAACCTGAAAAGGTGGTTCGTACAAAAGAACAATACCCTTAACTTCCTCTATTGGCTTAAAAGGAAATGTATAATGATTCAGGGGTATACAGACCAGAATATCGTTAATTCAGTCCCGAGTCCATGCTGAATTTCGTGATCCAAGTCAGTAGTTGCCAGACTGTTAGTGGCCTCATGAGACAACAGGAGACAAGTAAATATGCAGATATGAAACATTAAAAGATTCTTAATTTCTAACTGTACTCCAAACGCCCTTATCAGAACATGCACATCAGGACAAGCTTGGTAGTGATGCCCTCCACATAAATCTTCAACGGGCGCCGTCTACTGTTTTGGAAGAATTACAATGTTCTAATCTTACTTCAAGAATGAAGTGTGTGGAGCAGACTCATTTACTTTTTAACAGGCCTCGAGTCAAATAAATGCCCTTTCTCTCAGTCATGACTCATTCAGAGCACTTCTCAATAAAAATAGGGATGCATCTAAAATCTAGTGTCTTGAAGTGGCCTGCTCTGTAGTCAAAGGAATCCAATCTGAAAACCACACATTAAGCCACAATGTTACTATATTAATGGTGGGAAAGAAAGGAAACAAAAAAATATGATTATGGCGCAGACAAGGCAAGCACTAAACAGCATGGGCTTAAAATTGGATAGCTCCTGTTTCTAGATATGCAGGTTGTGACTTGTAATTTTTCCCCTCTTAGTACTGCTGAGGCAGATTGTCTATAATTCTAGGTAATCTAAGATGGAGGACGGGAAAAATTTCTGGCTGTAACAGGCTGCTCCTTTTTTGAGGTAGTTTAGGTGTTGGAGGTGACTTCCTCAGATGCCAGGAGCAGCAATTACTGTTTTATATGCTGTTGCAATTGTTTTGGAACTTTGAAAGAAAAAGTCAAAATAACAACACTTTTAAAAGGGAGAAAGACAGACAAATGCAGCAAGCACATGGTCTGTAGGGGAGAAAGGGAAAGAAACCCACACTGCTAACGGACACAGTAGTGAATCTGCGCAGTTACTGCCTTTGCTGTTTGAATTCATGTATCTTCGGACATCAGAGTGCATCTAGGAAAACTTAAACAGCAAACTCACAACTGATTTGGAGGAACCTGTTTGGGGGAGGTCACAGTACAGAAACAGATTAGTAAATAGTTTTTAAGTATAGCCTTGCTGTAGATCTACAATAGTGAATAGAGTGAGTCGTTTCTTGATTATACGTTTTATTGGCATCTGTTTCTTGATTGAATTTCAAAAATATAAGCGATAAGTATTAAATTAGCCTGAAGCAGTGTTTTGTAGAGCAATAAGACGGTGCTATTGACTGGAAGGGGCAAATTGACCTTTAATAGCGTGATATGCTCCTCTTGCCGGATGTGGGAGTTTTGGAAGAGTTTAAGGGTTATTGAGGACTATATCTACAATAAATGTCATTGGTTGCAAATCCTGTCAGATCAAATGGATTGGCTGAAGTGATAGTTAGAGGCAACAAGGACATTACAGGAGCAAGGGGGTGTGGTGGACGGCAGTCATAGGAAGAGAGAAAAGCACAGATATAGTCAGGGAGATAAGTTAACTCCAAGGAAGGTCAGAGGGGTAGACGGGTAGTACAGGAGTCTTCTGCGGCTTTCCCCATTTCAAACAAGTGTGCTGTTTGAAAATGTAGGGGGTGACGGATTCGCAGGGGAATGTAGCATGAACAGCCAGGTTTCTGGTATCAAGACTGGCTCTAATGTCGTGAGGGTTACATCGGGTTCCAAATGATCGATTGTGTCAGGGGACTCTCTAGTCCAGGGCACAGATAGATGTTTCCCCGAACAGCAGCAAAAAAATCAGAATGGTGTGTTGCCCGCGTGGTGCCAGGATCAAAGATGTTGCAGAGAGGGTGCAGAATGTTTTCAAAGGGGAGAAGGACCAGCAGGAGGTTATTATACACATTGGTACCAATGACACAAGAAGGGAAAAGGATGAGATTCTAGAAGGTGAATATAGAATTTAAAGGAGGTGCTCGAGGATAGTAATATTTGGATTATTCCCGGTGCTATAAGCTAGTGAGGGTAGAGCAGATGAATGTGTGGCTGAAGAGCTGGTGAATAGGAGAAGGATTCACATTTTTGGGTCATTGGAATCTTTTCTGGGGTAGAAGTGCCTTGAAAATGTGTTGCTGGAAAGGCGCAGCAGGTCATGCTGCATCCAAGGAGAAGGAGAATCGACCTTTCGGACATGAGCCCTTCTTCAGGAATGAGGAAAGTATATCCAGCAGGCTAAGATAAAAGGTAGGGAGGAGGGACTTGGGGGAGGGGCATGGAAAGGCGATAGGTGGAAGGAAGTCAAGGTGAGGGTGATAGGCCAGAGTGGGGGGTGGGGGCGGAGAGGTCAGGAAGAAGATTGCAGGTTAGGAAGGCGGTGCTGAGTTCGAGGGTATTGACTGAGACAAGGTGGGGGGAGGGGAAATTAGGAAACTGGAGAGATCTAGGTTCATCCCTTGTTGTTGGAGGGTTCCTAGCGGAAAATGAGGCGCTCTTCCTCCAGCTGTCGTGTTGCTATGGTCTGGCGATGGACCTGCATGTCCTTGGTGGAGTGGGAGGGGGAGTTGAAGTGTTGAGCCACGGGGTGGTTGGGTTGGTTGGTCCGGGTGTCCCAGAGGTGTTCCCTGAAACGTCCCGCAAGTAGATGGCCTGTCTCCCCAATACAGAGGAGGCCACATCGGGTGCAGCGCATGCAGTAAATGGTGTGTGTGGAGATGCAGCTGAATTTGTGGCGGATATGGAAGGAACCCCTGGGGCCTTGGAGGGAAGTAAGGGGGGAGGTGTGGGCGCAAGTTTTGTATTTCTTGCTGTTGCAGGGGAAGGTGCCGGGTGTGGAGGTTGGGTTGGTGGGGGGTGTGGACCTGACGAGGGAGTCACGGAGGGAGTGGTCTTTTCGGAATGCTGATAGGGGAGGGGAGGGAAATATCTCTCTGGCGGTGGGGTCCATTTGGAGGTGGCGGAAATGATGACAGATGATACGATGTATGTGGAAGTTGGTGGGGTGGTAGGTGAGGGCCAGTGGGGTTCTGTCCTGGTGGTGATTGGAGGGGCGGGGCTCAAGGGCAGAGGAGCGGGAAGTGGAGGAGATGCGGTGGAGAGCATCATCGATCACGTCTGGGGGGAAATTGCTGTCTTTGAAGGAGGCGTCCATTTGGGTTGTACGGTATTGGAACTGGTCCTCCTGGTAGTAGATGCAGCGGAGACGAAGGAATTGGGAGTGTGGGATAGCGTTTTTATAGGGGGCAGGGTGGGGGGAGGTGTAGTCTAGGTAGCTGTGGGAGTCGGTTGGTTTGTTGTAAAGGTCCGTGTTGATTTGGTCGCCCGAGATAGAAATGGAAAGGTCTAGGAAGGGGAGGGAGGAGTCCAAGGCATTCCAGGTAAATTTGAGGTTGGGGTGGAAGGTGTTGGTAAAGTAGATGAACTGTTAGCCATGGGCACCCGCATGGGTCCCAGCTTATGCCTGCCTCTTTGTAGGATATGTGGAACAGTTTATCTTCCTCCGCCACTTCGATGACTGTATCAGCGCTGCCTCATGCTCCCACGAGGAGGTTGAACAGTTAAGAGGGAAATCAGGAGGACAAATAGGGTGAAGGAGAATCCTAAAGGTTTTTACAAATACATTAAGGACAAAAGGGTAACTAGGGAAAGAATAGGGCCCCTCAAAGATCAGCAAGGCAGGAGATGGGGAGATGGTATTTAGCATCAGTGTTTACTATGGAGAAGGCCATGGAAGGTATAGAATGGGGGGAAATAGATGCTGACATCTTTAAAAAAATGTCCATATTACAGAGGAGGAAGTGCTGGATGTCTTGAAAAGCATAGAGCTAGATAAATCCCCAGGACCTGATCAGGTGTACCCTAGAACTCTGTGGGAAGTGATTGCTGGGCTCCATGCTGAGATATTTGCATCATCGATAGTCACAGGTGAAGGGCCAGAAGACTGGAGGTTGGCTAACATTGTACTATTATTTAAGAAGGGTGGTAAGGACAAACCAGGGAACTACAGAATAGTGAGCCTGACTTCAGTGGTGGTCAAGTGAGAGAATCCTGAGGGACAGGATTTACACGTATTTGGACAGGCAAGGACTGATTAGGGATAGTCAACATGGCTTTGTGCATGGGAAATCATGTCTCACCAACTTGAGTTTTTTGAAAAAGTAACAGAGAGATTGATGAGGGCAGAACAGTGGACGTGATCTATATGGACTTCAAGTAAGGCGTTCGACAAGGTTCCACATGGGAGACTGGTTAGCAAGTTTAGAGGTCACGGAATAGAGAAAACTAGCCATTTGGTACTGGCTCAAAAGGTAGAAGACAGAGGGTGGTGGAAGGTTGTTTTTCAGACTTGAGGCCTGTGACCAATGGAGTGCCACAAGGATCTGTGCAGGATTCACAACTTTTTGTCATTTATATAAATGATTTGGATGCGAGCATAAGAGGTACAGTTAGTAAGTTTGCAAATGACACCAAAGTTGGAGGTGTAGTGGACAGCAAAGAAGGTTACCTCAGATTACAACGGGATCTTGATCAGATGGGCCAATGGGCTGAATGGCAGCAGATGAAGGTTAATTTAGATAAATGCGAGGCACTGCATTTTGGGAAAGCCAATCTTAGCAGGACTTATACACTAAATGGTAACGCCCTAGGGAGTTTTGCTGAACAAAGAGACCTGGAGTGCAGGTTCAAAGCTCCTTGAAAGTGGAGTCGCAGGTAGATAGGATAGTGAAGGCAGCATAGGAGTATAGGAGTTGGGAGGTTGTTGTATCGAGCTGTACAGGTCATTAGCCAGGCCACTTGTGGAACATTGCATGCAATTCTGGTCTCCTTCCTATCGGAAAGATGTTTTGAAACTTGAAAGGGTTCAGAAAAGATTTTCAAGGATGTTGTCAAGGTTGGAGGATTTGAGCTATTAGGAGAGGCTGAATAGGCTGGGGTTGTTTTCCCTGGTGCGAAGGCTGAGGGGTGACCTCATAGATGTTTATAAAATCATGAGGGCATGGAGTGGATAAATAGACATTCTTTTCACTGGGGTGGGGGTGTCCAGAACTAGAGGTCACAGGTTTATGGTGAGAGGAGAATGATATAAAAGGGACCTAAGGGGCAACCTTTTCATGCAGAGGATGGTGCATTAATGGAATGATGTGCCAGAGGTGGTGGAGGCTGGTACAATTGCAACATTTAAAAGGCATTTGGATGGGTATTAATAGGAAGGGCTTAGAAGGATATGGGCCAAGTGCTGGCAAATGGGACTAGATTAGTTTGGGATATCTGGTTGGCATGGACGAGTTGGACTGAAGGGTCTGTTTCCGTGCTGTACATCTCGATGACTCTAACCTGTACAGCTGGCCGATGGCTCAGTTAGGTATCCTGTAACGTGTGTGCATGTACCATAATGTGTTTCGGCTGTCTGACACCTCTTAAAAAGGCAGCCTTCCTGCCGTAAAGAGGGGCTGCACTCATTCCACAGGAGCTATGCTGTCTGCCAAAACTCAAGGGAACCAACAGGTGCTAAGAGGAGGATCTCAGGTTTCTGGATGTTGAGCTGGAGACCATGGTTTAGGAGGTCAACAGGAGAGGTTTTTCTTCTCTGGGATGTCAGAAGATACTTAAATGAACAGAGAAAGGAGTGTAAGCAGCTGGCAAAGGAGATAAATTCCCAGAGTCTGGGCTCTAGAATCTGTCAACCGTGCTGAAAGAAGTTCAATGACCATAGATGGGGATCAAGATCGAGGAATGTATCTTAATTTAACACCTTTTACCTACCACACCAGAAATATCTCCTGCTGCCTAATATGCTACATCTCTACTCACTCATCAGCAGTCCCAAGCAGTTCAGGACTCTGATCCAACTTTCAGATGATCCACTTTCAAAAATCCAATAATGATGCCAACATCACGTTCACTTCATATAGCTTTCACATACTTTGAAATTTTCAGCTTCTTCAGTTGAAGCAAACAAGTTGAAATATATTTAACCACATACTTCCTCCTTTCACAAGAACGAAAGTGGCTCTGAATGCAGGGACTGCAATAGAAAAAAAAAGATGGGAACAGACATACCAGCATGACCTAAGCCCTAGGAGAAATAACACTGACCATCATGGGCCCAGTGTGACAGACGTCACTATACCCTGTGCCACCAAGAACATTCTGTACGATGTTCCTCCCTTTGGGGCTCTCTCAAATAACACTTCACCCTTATCCTACCATCCGCAATGAAGTGCAAGCTGCAGATTGAGAGAATATGCACGTATTACTGTTCACTAACTTTTTGTGAAAAGTGTCAGACTGGAAACAGATTATAAATATACGGTTGCAAATTACTGACTAGATATTTTGCTTACAACAGTGAAATCACGATCAGCTGAATCACAGTGGGTCTGCCCACAAACTTGCTTTCATTTAGTCTTGAAAACAGCCAAGGAGGCCCCCCCTGTAATCCGATATTCCTGCAACTGCATTCAATGTCAAAAATGAATGAAAACACAGTTAAAAAGAAAAGCAAACATATGAAAGATGATTTTTCCATTTGTTCACATGAGAAAAAAGTCTGGCATTGTAAAACAAAAATCATTGAACAATTTTAGAAGTTAGTTCCAGAAAAAACTTTGTCGTGCTTAAGTGTGTTATCTAAGGACAGTGTGATGTGTGCACAATGTAATCGATGTAGTCAAATGTTATCAGTGTTTTAATACTGCATTATGAAATCCCAAAGCATTTTGTAGCTTCATCTTGGGAAGCAAACAGGTGAATGGGTGGACATGCATCAGACCCTCACATTCATGGACCTCCTTTGTTGAACAGAGTTGTGTTTCTACAATTGTTTCACCATTAATTTTGTTGTGCAGTGCATGGTGTCATCTACTTTGGTGTAAGTTTCATGGTTTTCACTTCTGGAATTTATATGCCGTCTCTTGCATATGAGCAGAACAAGATTCGTCATTGGGATAGTTGGCCTCACGCAGCTCCTTTTTGTTCTTGGCATCTTGGAGTCATTGCCGATTTGAACTTAACATGGTACCTCTGTCCTCATTTTCCATAGCACTTCCATCATGAACACAATCTTGACAACAGCTGTGTTGTATTTAATATAGCAATGTTTCTAATGGACAATATTTTTGGAGATGTTTAATTGATCATTCCCCGCCCCCCACCCCCGCAATGACAAAAATTACTCAAGTCAATTCATAGGGTTGGAATGAGGCAAAATATGACCCAAACCATAACATACTGAAGCAGAATTAGGCCAATTGGCCTACTGCTTCTCTTCTTTTTCAAACGCTATGCTCCTGCCTTTTCCCTGTAACCCACAATCCCTTTACTAATGAAGAACCTCTCTCTATCTTAAATACACTCAATGACATGGCCTCCACGGCCTTCCGTGGCAATGAGTTCCACAGATTAACCACCCTCTGGCTGAAAAGATTCCTCTTCATCTCAGCTCAAAAAGGTCATTCCTTCAATCTGAGGCCATGACCTTAGGTCCTAAACTCTCCTACTAGTGGAAACACCTCCTCCATGTCCACTCCATCCAGGCCTCTCAATATTTTGTAAGTTTAAATAAGAGAGCCCTCTTCCTTCCAAATTCCATTGAGTACGGATCCAAAGTCCTCAATCCCTCCTCAGATCGAAGGGTCTGTTTCCATGCTGTACATCTCTATGACTCTATGATCTGTCTCATACTACAAGCCTTCCTCCCCAGAGTCATTCCAGTGAACCTCCTCTGTACCCCATCCAACATCAGCACATCCTTCGGTTGGAGCCCAGAACTGCTCACAATATTCCAATGCGATCTGATCACAGCCTTACACAGCCTCAACAGTACATCCCTGCTCTTGTATTCTGGCTGTCTTGAAATGAATACTAACATTGTTTTGCCTTCCTATCAGCAAAATGAATCTGCATATTTAGGTTAAGAGAAACCTAATCTAGGAGTCCCAACTCCATTTCTGCTTCAGATTTCTAAAGTCTTTCCCCAGTTCAAAAATAGTCAATAGCCTCTATTCTACCTTCCAAAGTGCATAACCTCACATTTGCCCATATTGTATTCCATCTGCTACTTCTTTGCCAATTCTCCTAGGCTATCGATGCTCTTCTGCAACCTCAGCACTACCTGCCCCTCCACTTATCTTTGTGCCATCTGCAAACTTAGCAACAATACCTTCAGTTCCTTCACCCAGGTCATTAAGGTGCACAAGTGAAAAGTTGTGGTCCCAACATTGATACCTGCACAACTCCACAAGTCACCAGGTGACAACCTGAAAAACATCTCTTTATCCCTACGCTCTGCCATCTGCCAGTTAGCCAATCCTCTAGCCATGCTTGTGCCTTGCCTTGAACACCATTGGCTCTTATACTATTTAGCAGCCTTCATTGTGTTACCTTGTCAATGGTCTTCTGGAAATCCAAATAGATCACATCTGCTAGCTCTCCTTTGTCTAAGATGCCGTGCTGATGAGCCCTATTTTACCATGCACTTCCAAGCACTCTGCAATCTCATCCTTAATAATGAACTCTCAAATCTGACCAACAACTGAGGTCAGGCTAACTAGCCTATAGTTTACTATCTTCTTACTCCATCCCTACTTAAACAGGGTTGCTACATTAGCCATTTTCCAGTCCTCTGCATCCCTCCCGGACTGCAGTATTCCTGAAAGATCACCACCATTATTTCCACAATCTCTTTTAGAACCCTGTGATACAGTCCATCTGTACCATGCTGCACCTCTGAAATTGCCCCTAGAAACTCCAATCTTGTTGCTTTACTGTCTTCCCTGCTAGGGTCTCCTCCCAATCAACTCTGGCCTGCTCTGCCTTGATGTTTTTGTAGCTAACTCTTATTCAATTGTAATACTGTTCTTCCTCTCAAAGTGCAGGATGAATTCTATCATAATGTGGTCACTGTCCGCTGGGGATTCCTTCTCCTTAAGCTCCCAAGTTAAGTTTGCCTCATCATACATCACCAAATCCAGAATTGTCTGTCTCCTAATATCTATCACAAGCTGCTCCAACCAAAAAAATCTCAAACATTCAACAAATTCCTTTTCTTCTGATCCGCTACCAAACTGATTTTCCCGGTCCAAACTCACTGTTGTGGCTTTGCATGATAACTCCTTCCAGACTGTACACTGGTGTTCCACTGCCTTCTGTGGGTCCTCCTGGCAGAACAGAGATAGTTTTAGTGGGATCTTGGACAGTGTTCTCTTGAATGTGATTCGTGAGTATGATTGTCAGGCTGACGAGTCTGGAACAGCTCCCCTAGTTTTGGCATAAGTTTCAAGGTGTTGGTTACAGGATTTACAGGGTTATGTTTGACAGTCTTGTTTCTGGTCAGGTGGTCCTTTCTTTAAACCTTGTAGCAGTTTGGTGCAATCAAGTGGCTTCCTAGGCCATTTGAGGGGGAAGTTAATATTCAACCACATTGTTGTGTATCTGGAACCCCATGTAGGTCAGACAAGTTAAGGATGACAGATTTCTTCCCTAACAGGACATTATTGTGAATGAAATAGGTTTTTGTGACAATTAACATTGTGGTAATGACACTAGATGAGGAATCCAAAAATACAGACTAACATTCTGGGAATGGAGTTCAAATCTCAATGGTGAAAATTGAATTTTAAAAAATCTGGAATAAAAAGCCATCCTAATGACAACCATGTAACAACTGCATATTATCCTAAAAAAAACCATTTGGTTAACTAATGCGCATTATAGAAGGAATCTGTCATGTTTGCCTGGTCTGGTCTGCAAGCAATGTGCTTGATTCTTGAGGACCCTCCAAGTAATGAGAGGCAGGGCGTAAATATTGGTCTAGCTGCTTGACCCATGGATTTAAAAGATAAATCTCGTTCAAGTCAGGATGGTGATCGCAGAACACTAACTCTCTTCTCTAAATTGTGAATACTTGATAGTTCCTATTTATCATCTTAAAACAGCAACAAGGAGGCATGGTGACAAACTGTTTAGGAATGCTGCCTCAATACCAGGAACCTGGGTTCGATTCCAGCCTTGGATGACTGTCTCTGGAGTTTTCAGGTCCTCCCCATGTCTGTGCGGGTTTCTCCGGTTTCCTCCTACAGTCCAAAGCTGTGCAGTTAAGGCATTGGCTATGCTAAAATTGCTTCATAGAGTCCAAGATTGTATAGGATAGGTGAATTTTCCACGAGAAATGCAGGATTACATGGATAGGGTAGGTTAGGCACGATGCTGTTCATAGGACACCAGGTTATAGTCCAACAGCTTTATTTGGAAACACTATCTATACAACTACCTTTCTTGAGCATCCAGACTCCTCTTGAAACCTGGAGAAAAAGTGCAAAACTCTATAGCACGCTAAGTATTTTGTCCAAGTGATAATTAAATTCAGAAAAACAATTATTCATAGATTGTCCAAATGCCATTCCGTAGCTGAAGGCACTTTGCACAAAACTTAGCAGCATTTAGATTTCTTCCTGGATCAGTTATGGCGAGCTGAATTTCCTTTTCTAGACATAGTGGTGTACATTTCAAATTCTTCTTTATGGGCCTTCAATCTGTGGTGATAAGTACTCCCAGTGGATTTTCAACTCATCTTTTGGTGAGAGAGATTTCACAGGAAGTGATTTCTTCACAGGAAGAAAGGGCAAAGACGGTTACAGCTGAGGCAAGTTCTCTCAAAACTACTGAAGTTGAACAAACTGCAATATTGAGGACTCAGTGACTCTAGACAAGCAACAAGTATTCTTTGCAAACATTTTTCTCTTGTACAGCGAGAGAGATTGGTTGAAAGTGCTCTTTCCAAAATGTCCAACATGTAGATGGGCACGAAGATAACACATCTTCAAAATAATTGATGAGAACTGACACATGCCGACATTAAATTCTTATTGCAGTTTAAAAGATGTAGTGCTATAGACTGAAAATCAAAATCTTAACTGAAATAGTTTAATGAAAAGCTGCTTCACACAGATTCAAAGACTGCTCAAAAAGATTAAAAAATTAAATGAATAACCTGGTTAGAACATAGCATAGTCAATGTGAAATGCCCACACGTAGCTGCTTCTTAATTTTTGTATTGAACCCATGACCATCTACACAGGTAATGGAAAATGAATCAGCTTCCCATTTCAGGCATCAAAAGATGTCATGCTAAGCAAATTCACTCTCAGTTTCCTGTCTTTTTCACTACTGCAATTTACAGTCTCTCTTATATGACACTATTAATACAATATTAATCCAGACAGGATTTGCATTACATTCTTGCTCTCACAGTCTCGACTAGTTCTCAATTCAGGCACAACTTTGAAGAATAGTCTATTTTACTCTCACTTCTTTACTGATTACATTTGTTTTCAAGACGAGCAAGAAGAACTGTGCTAGAAAATGGTATGTGATTAAATTTTAGGTATGTGTGAATATTAGAAAGTTCCAGATGTTGTATATCACTGACTTATATGCAGAGGGAATTGAATTGAATGGTTTGTCACTTGCATTTTACAGTGGATAATATAGTAAAATTCAGTGAAAAGCTTTAACTCTTGTCAAAGTCTGGCACCATTTTGAATAGTTTAAGAATAAAAAGAATTTAAAAATATAACAGAGTCTATCTTTGTTCTGCCATCTCCGCCACGTCTCCTGAGTTGGCTCACCAACACCCGTGCCTCCACCGGACCCACCAGCAAAGGGGTCACTATTCTTTAGGTGCTATCTCTTTGTCGTTGGGCTCACCGCACCAATGGGTCCTGGGCTAAATCCACACTTTCCCTATTACCAAGAGCCCCTGACTCTGTTGCTGCCTCAATGATGCCAGGAGACCCGTTCTGGGCCTACTGCAACTAGGAGTCCCTAGCTTCGATGCCAGGCCAGGTCATCACCTCGCTAAAAGTCCCACTCTGGCCTCCATCCTTCGAGATGCTGCCTTGCCAGCACCGCCATCTTGCAAAGTCCACTGCCATGTCCGAATGCAGGGAGGGTGTTCTTGCTGCCGCCTCCAAGTGCCAGAAGACTGCCACTATTCTGTGCACAGCCCACTCTCGTTGCAATGTCAATGCCACCAACCTGCCGTAAAAAGCTTTTTAAAAAGAAAAATGAACAGAAAGAAAAACAGCAGAAGTGAAATGGAATAAAAAAATTGAAAGCACATGGGCATGGATGAGCCCTGGACTCAAGAGTCTGCACACGGCCATGGTATCCGTCACCAACTTGGTGTAAAGTGAATCTAATCAGTGATAATTAAAGGATATATATACTTTCTTTTAGCATGCCAATGAAAAACACACAAACTTTCTGAAAATTTGAGCAAGATTTACTGGCTTTCTAGAAGGTACAGAAAATAATAAAAAGATATTTTATCATATTAAAGACCTATGCATAGTTAGTAGAAAGGGAAAAAAAATCTATAAACTTAATACTGTGCACATTGCTGCATGATACATCTTGAAACTCTCCTCCTAAAAGAGGATTAACTCAAATTTCTCAACTACTATGTCATTCACAATTAAAACTGCTTCTGGTTCCCAGGGAACCATTCTTATTATATATTTCATATCTTCTTATTCAAGAGCTTTGAGCAATGACTCAAGTACAAATAAGTGTAATGCACTGACGCAAGTGCTAAAAGGCATTACTGCTCTAACCTTTCCTGAAATGTACAGCTTTTTTGTGGTATATCAGCTTATATCAGTTAACTTACCATGCAATAATGAAATTCCACAAACTTTACTGGATTATTATTTTTTTCTATAAAACATGGAATACATCCCATATTACAAAAGTACTTTTAGGAAGTAATGCTAGAAACAATACCAATAAAAGATGAGTTCCAAAACTGAACAATATTTCCATTCCTCAATGATTTATAGAATACATAACAAACAACTGATAAGTTAGATTTCACTGCATATACAAACATACAGAATAGGAAATAGTTATTAAGAACAGAACAACTCATGTTGGTGACTTGGTACAGTTTGAATATTGATTCTGGGAAACAAACGGTGATAATTGAACTTAAAAATGTTAAATTTAGTCCCTTTATCTTACTAGCATTCTAATGGAAACAGGTCATCTAGAGACAGAACTTGAAACAAATGTCAGATTATGCATGTCAGTAATAATCTACACAAATTCAGTTCTCGACACTACGCAAATGGTAACTGAGCAGATTCTGAATTTGTTTGGAAAAATAACTTCAATCATGGAATCTGGCTAGTGTAACAATGCTGGCATTTTATTATCATGCCTTTAGGTGATGATAGTGGGCCTGTTTCGTCCCTGTAGTAAATGAGCTCTCAAGGCTCATGCATGAGGTGCCAATTTTGCAAAGATTACGGGTAAGTGGAAACCTTTGTACTTCCATCTCTCAAAGACACCAATACCTTTTTGGCTTACAGCTTCATAGACATCAGTTACCTTATATTACTTCATGCTTGTGAATATTCACAAGTTTCAGGGTCAGTAATTCTAAATTACTGATAACATCACTGCAAAAGAAGGAACCACCTTCATCAGATATTCATATTTGCAGCAAAGACCAATGAATAGTAGTTAGGTCTGGTTAATCTTTATTTCTGTAATGCAGCAGAGTGCCATGACCTGTTTGACATATCTAATACCTTTCTAATGAAAACCAGTTACATAATGAAGGTCAAATCTTGAATCAACAGATAATAAATCTTTCTGCTAAGCCCATCACTTGATCCTTTAATACCAGTAACTTTTATTCGGTAGTTATTATAATATGGCAACTAGCCAGAGTCAAGATAACAAAATACAAATCTGATTATATCACATTAATGAAAAATGAGGCTACAATCTAAAGCACTAGATGGCGATTTTCCATGGCATTTGCTTGTGGTGAATAGGATAACACAATGTAAACATTGGGCAAAATATTGTGCTGCTTTCTGTTTACGGGTACAAGGCGGGGTAAGGAGGAAAATTGCACAAGAGGTCAAAATCAGATTTCCAATGGCAAAATTAACATTTGCAAGCTCTGAACTGTAAATGTGGATGAAGCTTCCCTACAGTTGGTATCAGGAGATCCTTTTGCACACATTTACATGTCATACATGCTGATTCAAGGCCAACTCGCCAGAACCATGTTCTACTTCGAAAAAAAAGCTTTCCAAGAATATGCGCCTTCCATTTCCCAACTGCATACAAGCAGCATGCAGTTGGCATGGCCGTCATCTTCCTGGACTTATGACTCAGTAGCCACTGCTTTGCACTCTTTGGTGAGATTTTGTCTATGCCATGTCATGATTAATATCAGGTGTTGGCAAACTAACACATGGAAAATAACTGAGACAGGGAGATTACAGTGCAAACAGGTATGGGTCAAGGAACCTGGTTGATCAAGTGAGTCAAGATCAGAGAGGGTGCAAGGACCAGAATATTTAGCGATAACAGTGTCCACTCCAGAGAGCCCAAGAAATGCTGCTGGACTGCAAGGAATTAAATGCCTTGACCTTTCGATATGCACCAGGATCTTTGCACCTGGGACTAACAGCAAGGGGATCAACTTGCTGCCCATCCCTCCATGAAATTCGCCATGCTACATATACAATGAGTTGAAAATATTATAATCGTGAGATAAACTCACTTCTATGGTCACTGCGTAAATAGAATATACTACTATTGATTTTAATTTGTTCTGGTTAAAATGCAATCAGTACGAGCAACCATCTTACAAATGCAAAAGCATTCGCAAACACCGCAAAAGAAGAATGATTGGAAGATTGCAGACACTGCTGCAATAAGTTAAACTTTATAATGTCTATTTTAGTCTATTGTTCATTAACAGGGTGAGAAAAGTTGAAATGACATATGTAAAACAAACAATGTCCACATAACATTGTCAATCAGACATTAAACACACATTTAATCAGGATATTATGCAATATTATCATTGTAGCAAGTTTACGATATGAAAGGTATGTTTAAACAATCATGTTTGATTGCCTGATGAATTAATTTAAGTGAAATTAAATGAAGCAAAGATAAGTAATTTTTCTATTTTGTGTCACACCAGTGTGATTTTTACTTGTTAAGTCCTGCAAAACTGTTGCTTGATACCACAATTTAGAATATTTATTTTCCCATACCTACATTACAAGTAACACATTCTCTCGCCATTAATCCTGAGTACGGCCAATTGATCTGGAACTCATCAGTTAAATTGTAATATATCGACCAATGTGAACAATGCTCTCAAAAGTGCCATGCACCAACTGATGAACATTAAATTCCCTCATTTACTTGAAGAAAGAAATGGACTCCATTCGAAAACGTATTTACATTCTTATATTTTTTAACCCATTGCCCAGCTCAGTTTGTGGTTATAAAAGCCCGCAGTTAAGTGAAGTCAATTTAAACAGAAAGGTAAGAATAATATGCTCAATTGCTGTTAACCTTTCTAATGCAGAACAGTTTAAAAAATCATTTCTAACTTTGTAATTCCAGTTAAAAACAAAAGGTAACATATTGCAAAACACCACAGTATAGGCCACATGAAAAACCATTGTTGTGTAACTTTTACCTAATCAGAAACAGCAGTACAACATTTTAGCAACACTTTCATAAATTAGCTGGCACTATTCTCCGAAACAGAAGAACCAACTTCAATATTTGCAGAACATGTAAAAAAAACACTTACCTCATTTTCAACTTCAACTTTATTAAAATAAGGATTGCTAAAAAGCTGTACAACAAATTACTTATCAGATACACATTCAGTAAGCTCTTCAGTGCTCAGTGTCTGTGCAAGAGATAAGCAGTTACAACAGACGTTTGAGTGTGAACTGAATAGCAGACGTTTACTTTTAGAACACTGGGAGTGGTTAGCGTATTAAAAAAATGTTAGCAAAGCATGAAATTGAAAGATGATAATAAGCGACTCAAATACATAAAATGGGCTAACCTGTCTCCTCCATAAAATTCATCAACTACTACAAATTGTTTTTAAATCCAGTGTAATTCCAAATTAGGGACATATAACAATCAAGGTTCAAAAAGTATTTAAGAACTCCAGTTTATTCGAAGTGGCTGCTTTGCTGGGGATACGTTTTGCATTTACTCTAACACTACAAAGATTTTGGGGCGATCAACTAAGCAAGCACATTGTTCCAGACTACAATATGCATAGCTACATGTACATAAAAACAGCTATAGCAACATGCACTACTTTTTTGGGGGTGAGATTGGGAATGGGAATGGGGAGGAAACAGGGAATCAGGAAGAAAAAGAATTAAAGACTGAGAACTGAGTGGGGGGGGGGTCAGTGGGGAACACAAAGGAGCGCAAGCAGTGGGACAGACAATATGGATCAGATTGGAGCCAACAGCAGAGTTTGATCTCTATCTGTATCCTTGCCCTGCGTAATTTAAATCATGGTGCTGCAGGCTGGACCTCCTTTGGACAGAAAGGAGGAAGACCATATAAAACAGGAGCGTGAGTAGGCTATTTGGCCCCTTGAATATGGCTGATCCAATACTCCTCACATCCATTTTCCTGCCCTTTCCCCATAATCCTTGATTTCCTACTGATCCACAATCTCTCTCTCAGCCTTAAATACGCAAGGACCCTGTCCTCACAGCTCTCTTTGGCAAGGAAACTCAACTCTGTCAGACGAAATTTCTAATCTCAGTCTTAAATTGACTTTCTTGTGAGGAAAACATCGGCTCAACAGTTGCCTGTCAAGCTCCTTAAGAATCCTACATTTCAATGAGCTAACCTCTCATTCTTCTCCAAAAAGTTGTCCAAATCTGTTTAACCTTTGCTCATTTGACAATCCCTCCATGTCAGACACATCCTAATGAACCTTCTTTGCACTGACACCAATATAATGCTATTTGTCCTTAAATAGGGGACCAAAAGTGCTGGCTGTAATCTCGATATGGACACACATCGCCTTTACAGGTGTTAAGTGTGGCGCTGGAAAAGCTCAGCAGTTCAAGCAGCATCCAAGAAGCAGGAGAATCGATGTTTCAGGCATACTCCTGATGAGGGGAGATAGCCAAACTATCAACTCTCATGCTCCTCGGATGCTGCCTGAACTGCTGTGCTTTTCCAGTGCCACACTTTTCAACTCTGATCACTGGCACCAGCATCCTCACTTTCTCCTTTACAGTTATATTAAGAGTTCCCAAATCTTATACACCAACCACCTTGAAATAAGGGCCAACATTCCATTAGCCTTCTGGATTACCTGCTGCACCTGTTGCTAGCTTTTTGTGTATCATGCACAAGTACCCCCAGTCCCCTTGTGTTATGGTTTCTGCAGTTTTTCTCCAGTTAAATAATATTCTGCTCTTTTGTTCCCCCTTCCAAAATGAACAACTTTGCATTCTCCCATACTATACTCCATTTGCCAACATTTACCCCATTTACTTACTATATCTGTCAATGATATCCTTCTCATTAGCTGTCTTTCAAACTACTTCGTGTCTGACTACAGTACATTAGTTTCCTTCCTCCTAGTCATTAACAAATATTGTAGCTATTTGCAGTCCCAGCATTGATTCCTGTGGAACCCAGTGATCACAGGTCACCTGCCTGAAAAAGACCCCCTTATCCCCCACTTCATGTTTCTTGCCCACAAGCCAATTCCATCTGTGCAAATATACTACCTCCAACATTGTGGGCTTTTATCTTATGGAGGAGGTTAATGAGTCCATAGCTTCCTGCTTTCTGTCTCCCAACATAATTTAGAGATTGTTGTCACTTCAATGGGGCCTAGCCAGAATCTAGAGAACTTTGGAAGATTATAACCAATTCCTCCACCGTCTCTACAACACCACCTTTCAGATTCAGATGTAAAGATTATACCACCTTTAGATATAGATTACAAGGTCCAAGGGATTCTAGCCTTTAGCCCCACATTTTTATCTAAGTATTTTGTTATTAGTTAAAAGATTCCTCCCTCAAAAGGTTCCACCCTGATTTCTGTCACAATTGGGGTGCTTCTGTCTATAACTGAAGTAAGATGCAAAATATTTGTTCAAGTTCTTTGCCATTTCCTGGTTTCCTATGTAATGACCAGAGGGCAGTGAGAGAGAGATCCCAATTTTTAAAATGACATCATCACACTTAAATTGTGCTTTGGTTTTAAAATGCTATGGTTGTCAAACATAAGGTGGGTACTTGGCTGCTTCTAGGCATTTTCATCAATGACCAACAAAAAAACTGATCACCATTGGAAATGTCTCATGACTTGCAGCGCATGAGCATTTCAGCCAAGTCAACACAAAGGAACAGCCGATCAGATGTCTACCATAGCATCTTTTGAAGAAAGCAGACCAACAAAACCTATATTGCTTGCCTTGGTGCTAAAAGCTCCTCAGTTCCCTGCTACAAAACACAATGGTTTTTGACAAGGCACCAAATTTGCTTTGTTAGCTGAATGGTTTGACATTCAAATAAAGAACAAGACTAGGCTTCTTGACCCTTTGCCGCCATTCAATACGATCACAATTGACCTCAACACTACATTCCTGCATACCCTGATAATTTTTCAACCACTTGGTAATCAAGAATCTATCTACCTCTGCCTTAAAGATGTTTAAAGATTCTGCATTCATTACCTTTTTAGTTACTCAACTTTCAGAATTTTTTTCATCTGTCTTAAATAGCAACTCCTTATTTTTAAACTATTATCCCTATTTCTAGATTCTTCCAAAAGAGGAAACATCCTTTCTACATCCATTCAGTTAAGACCCCTCAGGATATTGTATGTTTCAATTAAATCACTTCTAACTCTGCTAAACTCCAAACGATACAGGCCTAGTCTGTGTAGACATTAGCAAAGCAATCCATTCCAGGTAGAATACAATCTTTGAGCTTTTTTTCAGTGAACCACGGATAATAGGTTCATCTCTTGGAACTTTATTTGTTGGAATGCATCTATTCTGAGTTGCCATATTCCTGAAAAGCTTGCCCATTGCATCTCTATTGAGCTATCTCTTAACCTAAATTGCAAGTGGGCTGTTACTAGCTCTGCTTTCATGGATTCTTTATTGCCCTTGTTCAAATTCATAGTAGTTTTCGCGCCATACTTCTCTCCTTAAAGCTGTATGAAAAATTTAATCAACTTATGGTCACTGCGACCCAGAGTTGTGTTCACTATAAAGTCAGCAATTAATCCTAGTTTGTTGATCAAAACCAGGTCTGGTATGACCTGCTCACCAATCAATACTACAACATGCTGGTTTAAGAAATTGACTTAAAAATATTCAATGAATTCCTCAGCTAGGCTTCTTTGCCCCATATCTGATTTTTTTTAAACAGTGTGCAGGTATATGTAGATCAGATTCCCTGCTGTAGGATTTGTTTTTAAAATTCATCGTTGGATTAGGGTATTGCAGGACAGCCCAGCATTTATTGCCCATCCATAATTGGGTTGGTCTGGAATCATGTGTAGGCTAGACCAGATAAGGATGTCAGTTTTCTTCCCTGAAGGATATTAGTGAATCAGGTGGGTTTTTTCTGACAATTGACAGAGCATTCATCGTCACCATCAGTCTCTTAACTGCAGATGTCTACTGAGTTCAAATTCCACCATCTGCCATGGCAGGATTTGAATCCATGTCCCCAGAATATTACCTGGGTCTTGGAATTAACATTGCCGCCCCTTCCTTGTAAAAATGATAATCGCTGTACTGTTTTGGCAAGCTCTCATTATTTCTCCCTTGATATCCAGTTGTATCAATTAGTTAGGGAGCCTGTACATAACTCCCACAAGTGGCCCGTGACCTTTATCATTCCTCACCTTGACCCAGATTACTTCTACATCCTGAATTTAGGTCACTCCTCTCTATTGTGAAACCTGAAACCCCAACTGATGTGACTGATACTGCTGATTTGTTTGAATTGCATTGGTGAGGCCATACCTAGAGTACAGTGTGGAGATTTGGTTCCCATATTGGCATTGGAAGCAGTTCCAAAGAGATTCACTTGGCTGATTGCTGGCGTGAAAGGGCTGAATTATCAAGAACAGCTAGACACATTAGACCTTAATGCAAACGAGTTTAAAAGAATAATGGGTGACCTTAATAAAATGTACAGGATTCAGGGCCTGACAGATCAGATGTTAAGATGTTTCCAATAGTGGGAATGTCAAACTAGGGGAGAGTTACAGAATAAGAGGATATTCATTAAAACTGGGATGTGAAGAAATATATTATTCTGGAAAGTTGTAAATGGCTGAAAATCTCTACCCAGAAGCTGAGAACCTAGATCACAACGTATTTTAAGAGGCGGTGGGTAGATTTTTAAAGTATCAAAGAGGCGAGGGTTATGCAGAGTTTGACAAAATAGGAGTTGGGGCCCTCCACGACAGTTCAGCTATGATCTTACTGAATGGCAGAACAGGCTTGAGGGAACAAATGTGGTACTCTTATTTTATGCCCTTATGAAAAAGGGCTTGTATGTGCAGCCAAGTGAAAGAAATGGGAAGAAAGAAGTGACCATTGACTTTTACTGAACTCTCTAATTCATGCAAACTAATTCCAATATCTTCAATTTTAAATATTTAATAACTTCTGTTGAGTCCCTTCTCTTTAATCTCTATTTTGAGTGCAGGTGTAACTGTGTGTAATGAACCATTCCCCCAGGAATTGTTTTAACCCTGAAAAGTTGCTTGAAAGGTCATTTTAATTGGACTTCACAAGCATGTACGGAGAAATATACCACTCACTTATAAGCCACCTGCGTTGCAGACAGGTTCACCCTCTTGTCCATGACAACGATTATTATTTCTCAGTTTCATCCTCTCAGGCACCAAAATTTAGGTAGCGGAAACATCAGATCAAAATGGAAATAAACAGGAACTTAAATTCAGTAATATTCAAGCAAGCAAGTTAGTCCAGCTGAGTTGCATTCCAGGATGTTGAGAGAAACAAGGGTAGAAATTGTTCTGGCATATTCTCATGATTCTTCAATATGGAGTCAGTGCCACAGGACCAGAACACTGCAAATGTTACAGCTCTGTTCAAAGAAAAGAAGCAAGGGATAAACCTGACAACTAGAGATCAATAGTCTAGTATCCATGATTAAAACATCTATTATTTTATTCATTTGCAACCAATCTGTTGTGACATGTTATGACACCTGTGGAGGGAGCTGGACTTGAACTTGGGCCATCATAGATTAAAATCTTCGAGTAAAAAGTGAGGTCTGCAGATGCTGGAGATCAGAGCTGAAAATGTGTTGCTGGTCAAAGCACAGCAGGCTAGGCAGCATCCAAGGAACAGGAAATTCGACGTTTCGGGCCAGAGCCCTTCATCAGGAATGAGGAGAGGGTGCCAGGCAGGCTAAGATAAAAGGTAGGGAGGAGGGACTTGGGGGAGGAGCGATGGAGATGTGATAGGTGGAAGGAGGTCAAGGTGAGGGTGATAGGCCGGAGAGGGGGTGGGAGAGGTCAGGAAGAGGATTACAGGTTAGGAGGGCGGTGCTGAGCCCAAGGGAATCGACTGAGACAAGGTGGGGGGAGGGGAAAGGAGGAAACTGGAGAAATCCGAGTTCATCCCTTGTGGCTGGAGGGTTCCCAGGCGGAAGATGAGGCGCTCTTCCTCCAACCGTCGTGTTGTTATGTTCTGCCGATGGAGGAGTCCAAGGACCTGCAGGTCTTCGGTGGAGTGGGAGGGAGAGTTAAAGTGTTGAGCCACGGGGTGGTTGGGTTGGTTGGTTCGGGCGTCCCAGAGGTGTTCCCTGAAGCGTTCTGCAAGTAGGCGGCCTGTCTCCCCAATATAGAGGAGGCCACATCGGGTGCAGCGGATGCAATAGATGATGTGTGTGGAGGTGCAGGTGAATTTGTGCGGATATGGAAGGATCCCTTGGGGCCTCGGAGAGAAGTAAGGGAGGAGGTGTGGACGCAAGTTTTGCATTTCCTGCGGTTGCAGGGGAAGGTGCCGGGAGTGGAGGTTGGGTTGGTGGGGGGTGTGGACCTGACGAGGGAGTCACGAAGGGAGTGGTCTTTGCGGAACTCTGATAGGGGAGGGGAGGGAAATATTGCATCCGCTGCACCTGATGTGGCCTCCTCTATATTGGGGAGACAGGCCGCCTACTTGCAGAACGCTTCAGGGAACACCCCTGGGATGCCCAAACTAACCAACCCAACCACCCCGTGGCTCAACACTAACTCTCCCTCCCACTCCACCAAAGACATGCAGGTCCTTGGACTCCTCCATCGGCAGAACATAACAACACGACGGTTGGAGGAACAGCGCCTCATCCTCCGCCTGGGAACCCTCCAGCCACAAGGGATGAACTTGGATTTCTCCAGTTTCTTCATTTCCCCTCCCCCTCCACCTTGTCTCAGTCGATTTCCTTGGACTCAGCACCGCCCTCCTAACCTGCAATCCTCTTCCTGACCTCTCCGCCCCCACCCCCTCTCCGGCCTATCACCCTCACCTTGACCTCCTTCCACCTATCACATCTCCATCGCCCCTCCCCCAAGTCCCTCCTCCCTACCTTTTATCTTAGCCTGCTTGGCACCCTCTCCTCATTCCTCACCCTCTGGCCCGAAACGTCGAATTTCCTGTTCCTTGGATGCTGCCTAGCCTGCTGTGCTTTGACCAGCAACACATTTTCAGCCATCATAGATTAAACATGGAGAAATTTGGATGTATAAATGACAGCTAGCAGTATTTGTTAAAAACAAGTAGTGTTGTCTCATTTTATTGAGATCTTGGATGAAGCTATTGACTTTGTTGAGAGTTGTACAGTTCATGTTGTATTTTGACTTTCACAAGATCTTTTAAGAAAGTCACACAAAATAATTTGCTAGAAAACTTGAAGCCCTTGGATTAAACAATGTAGCAAAGTGGCTATAAAGCATGCTAAGAGGGAGAAGAGATGATCAGTGGTGAACAGTTGTGCTTTCACAGACTGGAGGAGAATACACAATGATTGTTAATGGTGTTACAAAGGTGCAGATGAGTAATGTACCTTTAAGAAATTTGAAAAGCTAGCAAGGACTGACTGAAAGCACAGAGTCCTGAACAAAGTTAAAATCTAACACTTTGTTGAAATAATTAGTTGGGAGTTGTGCTGCTATGGAACAAAAACAAATTCAAATTCAGCCAATCCGTTTAAATTATGCCCCAGATACCAAAATCCAACTAAATTTGAATTTTATATTTGGAATGACAGCAAACCAATGAAATGTTTTGGGGTGTAAAACCAGACATTTTGAACAGTTAGGGGGAGAACTGCCAAGGACATCCACACAAATATAGACTGCTAGCTGAAGAGATCTCTGAAAGGTACCTGTCTATAAGAAGTTTGCATAGCAGAACATCGAACCCGACCTAGAGAAAAATCTACAGAGGGAAGCTACAAAGGAGAACTAACAAGGCTGATTGGTTTTGAAATTTTTTTTGCAAATCTTAATTGGGCTTTTTTTAAAAATCGGACCAGTATTGTAGAGTGGGAGGTAAAAAATTTAAGAGTAGCACAGTGGTAGTGTACCTTCACCCCAAACCAGGAGACCTTAGTTCAAGTCCCACCTGATTCAGAGGTATATAACAACATCTCAGAACAGGTTGATTAGAAAAATAGATGAAGTAAAAAAGAAAGTATACAGGATTGAACAGAATGATTAAAAAAGAGCAAAGTATAACGAGTCCCCTTCCAACTCATTTTTGATTTAGTCGCCTCATTCTCCCTCACCTTTGACAGTTTACATTGCCCTTAATGGTCTTTGCATGTAAATTCATCAATAGGAAAACACAGGTGATTTAATGGTGGAAGTTGACAGACACGAAAAAAAATCACAGGTGATTTGGTGATGGGAAAAAAGTTTAGTTCTGTGCAAAAGCACTTCTGGATATAAAAAAAGTATGAAGAGTTTTCGTCCCTGATATGTCGTGCTTGTTAATATTCTTTTAATTAGTAACACAAGTGATTTGGTGGTGGGAAAATCAGAGGGCTTTTTTAAAACAGTATAAAGAACAGTCCCCTACCTCTGAGCCAAAAGATATAGGGTGCAGGGGGGACTTGAGGCAATGTGTGCAGTAACATCTTTAAGCAGGATAAATAGAAAATATCAGAAGTATAAAGAATCCATTTTGATTTGATCCCTCCCTCTACCCCTACCTTTCTTCCTTGTTTTTGTTATACTGCCCAGGAGGGCAATGCTTGTAACTTGTTATTTTAATTGGTAGTGATTAGGTAGTGGGTTATCAAAAAAAGTAATCAGAAAAGTGATTTGATCATTTTACACTAACACAAAAGTTGAGTAAAATCAGGTGACATATACTTGTTACATTTCATTCTGTTGAATAAGTCCATTCCGAGTAAACACGGACTTTGGATTCTTTTTACACCAAAACTAGTTACCAGGCATATAAAAGTGGTATGTAACAAGGGTCAGTATTAGGAATACTGCTGCTGTTAATATATATTAAACATCTGAACTTGGGGAAAGTTGGCAGAATTTTAGAGCCTGTAGATGACCAAGCAACTCAAACACAATAAACAATGTAGTGAACAGTAACAAGAATTTCAGAAGGGGATTGACAGTGAAATAGGTAACAGCATGGCAGTTAAGAGGAGAAGCAACATAAACTAAATAGCTCTATTTTAAGTGTGGGTTCAGATACCTGAGTAATATTTGGACAAATATCGTAAAGGTAGAAGGACAAATTAAGCAGTGTTTTTAAAATAAGCATATATGAGTTCCTTGTTTTTATAAATGTCAAATACAAAAGCAAAAAATTTAACTAAAATCTTTAAATGGCTGGCACGGTGCCAGCTGGGGTATGGTGCCCAATTCTAGGCATTTACAAATGATGTTAAAGTTCTTGACAGAAATACACAAGGCCATGGGCCAAATGATGGAAAATGGGATTAGAATAGTTAGGTGGTTACTTTTAACCTACGTGAACATAATGGGTTGAAGGGCCTTTTTCTCTGCTGTAGATCTCTATGACTTTAAGAGAGGCAGTTGATTTGCTAGAATGGCATTCTGAATGAGAGACTTGAGTTACATGGAGAAAGTGGAGATGCTGAGGTGCGTATAGTAGAAAAGGTTGATGGAAAATTTATTAGAATTGTTCAAATTCATGAAGGATTTTCATAACAGCAAATTTAAAAAAATGGTTTCCAGTGGCAGTAGAGTCAATAACCAGAGGTCAAAAATGTAAATAAAGAATAACCAGGAATAAAATGAGGTGTCTTGACTTTAATAAATGCAGTGAGTCACAATGATTCGGAATGAACTGCCTTCAAGGATTCCAAACAGACTTCAGTACCAACTTTCAGGGAAAGTGAATTAATAATTGCAATAGGAAAATAAATGCAGGATATTTAAAGGCGGCACAACAGAAGGACCATTTGAGAAACATTCGTCAATGCCACAATTTCAGAATAGTGTACATAAATTGCTGTTTCACCTGGAGGGGTGAGGCAAAGGAAGACGCATTACAGAAAGTAGCTTTGTTGAAACAGATAAGACCATAAGAAAAAGCAACAGGAGGTCGTCATTTAGTCCCTCAAACCTGCTCTGCCATTCAACAGGATAAAGCTGATCCAACATTCTACATTTCTACTTTCCTGCCCTTTCTCCACAATCCTTGATTGTCCTATTGATAAAGAAACTACATCTCAGCCTGAAATATGCACAAGGACTTTGCCCCACACCTCTCTATGGTAAGGAGTTCAAAAGACACTCAACCCTCTGACAGAAGAAATTCCTCCACATCTTAGTCTTAAATTGACACCCCTTTATTCTGAGACTATACCCTCTTGTCCTAGACTCCATGAGGGGAAAAATGCTATTAGAATTTATCCTGTCAAGCCCCTGAAGAATCCTATATGTTTCAATGAGACTACTGGAATTTAGAAGAGTGGAGTCCAAACTGTTTAATCTTTGCTCATAAGAAATTCACTCAGTGCCAGAAATCAGCCCAGTGAACCTTCTCTGAACTGCCTCCAATGAAATGTTATATTTTCTTAAATAACGGGACCAAATCTGTTCACAATACTCCAGATGTTGTCTCACCAGCACCTTATACAGCTGCAGTAATATTTCCTTTCTGTGTCCTCCAACTCTTGAAATAAGGGCCATCATTCCATTAGCCTAAGCTAAAACAAAGATCTGCAGATGCTGACGATCTGGATCAAAAACAGAAACTGTTGAAGACACTCAGCAGATCTGGAAGCTTCTGTGGAGAGAAAGCACTGCAAATACCGCAAATCCCATTGACCTCTCCCCAGCGAAGGGTGACTGGACTTCCTTCCTAACCACAGATGCATCAAACCCACCCAGCTCCTCTAGCAATCTCTGTCCTTGTTCCAACAAGCCTGATTATCCACTGCACCTGTATGCTAGCTTGCAATGTAACATGCACAAGTACCCCAAGGAGCAATTGTATTGCAGTTTTACCCCAATTAAATAACTCATCTTTGTTCCCCCACCAAAAAGAAAAATGTCACATTTTTGCACACTATACTCTATTTGCTTTCTTTTTGCCCACTTAACCTGCCAGTTTCTCTGTAAACTGTTGGTTTTCTTCTCTCAACTTCCCTTTCCACCTATTTTTGTGTCATCTGCAAACTTGACTATAGTACATTCACTTCCTTCCTCCAAGTCAATAATATATTATTAACAATTTTGGTCCCAGCACGAATCTCTCTGGAACCCTACCTGTTACAGATTGTTTCCTGTCCATAATCCAATTCTCTATCTGTGCTAATATACAATCACGAGCTACAACATATTGGGCATAGTACAAAGCATTAATGCACTGTAAAAATGAATCTGTGCATCTAAGGTCATAGGGCTTAATAGTATGCAAACAGCTAGAAATCAAAAGTTGCAAAGTTGGTTTGTAGAATGATGGGTCTTTGAACTCCTCCCAAAGCCCAATAAAACTGTCAAAAAACAACTGGCTTTTGAAAAAAAAAGGTACTGAGAAGGTTTGTGTGTGTGTCAAATTCTGACAAGCCACAACAAAATGTAATACTTGAACAAATGGATGAAATAAAGCAATTTTTAAAAAATAATTGTACAGCTGATTTTTTTTTGTGAAAAATAACTTCAACTTGTCCTAATGAACTACTAACGATATATAGCAAAATTAGCAGAACATTTAAAACAGAATAAATCTAGCTGCAGTAATCTATACAAGAGATACATTAAGGTATAAGCTATTTTAAAAACTGTCAACTAGTATGTAGATTACAATTATAGGAAGATATCAATAACAGCCATATGTAATTCCAGATGGCTGCAAGTATCTAGATCCTTACCACTTGATTCAAAAATTTTCTTTGGCAGAAACGATTTTGTGTTATTACCAACTTGCACCACACTGGTTCAGCAATATTTTATCAATGTACCATTTTACCTGGGTTGACCCCTTTGCTCAGTCAAGATAACTTCACAATTATCTGTACTGGCAATGTGCAACAATAATATTTAGTATCTGTCAGAACCAGTAGGGGCAGCAGAAACAGTGGAAGTACTTCAAGCATATTTTCCTTCGATCTGTACAAACAATGGACAGCATAAACATAATTACACATTTGGAGGAAGTGAAAAGAAATTCATCCTGACAAATCCTATAGGATAGGAAACAAGTAGACAATAAATACAAAGAACCAGCAGTAAAGGATTTCACTTACAATAGATGAGCACCAGTCTATCAGCATGGTTAAATAACCGTACACAATCTTTACTTTACAGAGAGACATGGACAACACAAATCTTCAATTAATATTACAGATCCACGCCGGAAATAGAGAATAGAGAATAGAGTTTGTTTTATTAGGTATCAAGTACTTGACAATTGCAATTGGAGAGAGATTACATTATATGAAATATGAAACACTGAACAAATGATATTCAAATATAAAATGTATAAATTCTCAGAACAGCTTGCAGACAAGGTAAAAATTCAAAATGTACTTCAATTCATGATATTTTGAACTAAATTTGCATGGATTACAAAAAATACAGCAGAATATGGATTACGGACTACATGTGGTTTCTCACCAATGAGCTACAGAACATTAGAAACTATTGATTTTCTAAAGGTTAGTACAGTCCCTTTATGGAAACTTACCAGAAATAATTTGAAAGAAAAATTGCCATAAAAGCATCCCAACCAATAGGGAAAGTAAAAAAATACAATTGCTTCCTGTTCTTTTCTTCTCTGAAAACACAGGCCAGGTAACTCAACAAGTAGTTTTTCAATGTTGACTCAAATTTAATTAACTGTGCATCTCTTCTTAAAACACTTATTATTCAATGCCAATCTTTGAAATAGAAGCTTTTCTTTCAAAATCCTTAAGACACAACCAATACCATCACCTCTTCCTGCTATGCTCCTTCAATCGACTTTGCTAATTTAGAGAAAAAAAATCAGCCTTCGGTTGACTGCACATAAATGACCATTGTTTTAATGAAAGTGTAAATTCTTACCAAGCATGCTTAATAATTTACCAAACAGTGGCAGCAATGACTACTCCAGTACTGTGCAGTTTTTAACTGTTCAAGTGAACCCTTGCTTCAGCTGCAAGTGCCATCAGCTGTGCTCCCTGAACAAAAGTACAGTTCTTAGTTATTGGCAAACACATAAGGGGAAAGGATTTCATGCAGGCACTTGGGGGCAGATGTCTAAGCCCAGAACAGCTGGGAGACATGCACTCCATTCAATAAAAAGATTTTAAGATTCACCAAGCCATTTTAGCCACAAGTTGAAGAACTGGACATGAAAAAGAAACAATTGTTCACTATCCTTACCCACAACGATCAATAACAGCTTAACAATCAGTCTACAGTATGTCATCTGTGCCGGTACTAAAAGTAATTGCCCTATAATTAGACCAAACATAAAACTCTGTTGGTTCTGCAACCAGAGCTACTGGAAAAATGCTTCTACCTCACGTTTGAAGCATCTGCAGAAGAAATAGATGATTGAATAATTAAAGTATCAAAGCTAAGAACAAACCTTGATAAAAGCCATTTTGCAGATGTATTATTGTGCTAGGTTTCTCTTTTGCTTTAGGTCTCTGCACAATATCAATTCAGTTGCTTTAGATGCCAATTAGGTTCTTGATCATAGGAAAATATTTTTCATATTAACTTGCTTGTTACCCTATTGCCTGAAACTGAAAGGTCTAAGTGGACGAAATCACAAACACAAAGTTATGTTTGACTATTTCATAGCAGAGCATTCAAATACACCATTTTGACAGAAATCGAAACCAGCACGCACATTTCATTCAATTCACAGAATGTGTTCCAATTTCCATCAAATTATACTTTGAAGTATTAGAATTAGGTGCCGGGCTTCATTTTAAATAGATAATTATGGAATTGTTGATAAAAACAGGGCCCCTTTCAGGCTGCTAGTATGCCATTTCCAATAATTATCTAGGGCACAGAAGGAAGGGCCCAGCAAAAATTAGTTTTGCAAACAAGAGAAAATAAGTTTTAAAGTCAGAGATGTACAGCATGGACAGACCGTTCAGTCCAACTCATCCATGCTGACCAGACATCCTAAATTAATCTAGTCCCATTTGTCAGACTAGGCCTATATGCCTTTAAACCCTTCCTGTTCATGTACCCATCCAGATGCCTTTTTAATGTTGTAATTGTACCAACCTCCACTACTTCCTCTGGCAGCTCGTTCCAAAGATGCACCACTCTTTGCATGAAATGGTTGGCCCTTAGGCCCTTTTAAGTCTTTCCACTCTCACCCTAAATTATGCCCTCTAGTTCTGGATTCCCTCAACCGCGGGAAAAGACCTTGCCTATTTACCCTATCCATGCCCCTCATGATTTTACAAACTTCCATAAGGTCACCCCTCAGCCTCCGACGCTCCAGGGTAAACAGCTCCAGCCTATTCAGCCTTTTCCAACCTTGGCAATATCCTTGTATATCTTTTTTAAACCCTTTCAAGTTTCACAACATCCATCCTAAAGGAAGGAGACCAGAATTGCAAATATTCAAAAAGAAGCCTAACCAATGTCCTATAATGCTCCAACATAACCTTCCAACTCCTATACTCAGTGCTCTGACCAATAAAGTATCACTATCCTAACTACTAGAGACTCCACTTTCAAGGAACTATGACCCTTTGATGTCAGTTTCTGTCAAAAAAAATCCCAATGAAATCACCAGCCAGGAAATGGAGGCACAAGAAAAACTATACATATTCATATCAATATCAAGCTCCAACCAGACGATAAGTACACAAATATATGGTCTTGAATAAGATGAACAGAGTGTATTCACTGTAGTGCGGGGGAATGTGGCAAATAATTTATGCATGATTGATAAATAAGCAAAGAATCCATTTTAATGATCTCAGTTGCAGGATAAACATTAGCTAGGACTCCAAAATAACTTCCCTATTCCTCTTCAAAAAGCACAATGGGATGTTTTGCTTTTACCAAAGAGGATATGTGGGCTGCAGTTAAACATCTAAAAGATGCACATCTAACAGTGCAGCATTCTCTTGATACCAGTCTGAAATCATAGAATCATCACCCGTACAAGTGTGAAACAGGTCATTCAGCCAAGTTCACACCAACCCTCTGTAGAGTAACCCACCCAGACCCAATCCCCCTACCCTATTACTCTACATTTATCCCCGACTAATGCTCCTAACCTACGTATCCCTAAACTCAATGGGGAATTTAGCATGGCCAATTCACCTAAGCTAAATATCTTTGGATTTGTTACGTTATTTACCAGTGTGTTTACAGTGAAGTCAAATCTACAACCTTCTGTCTATGGTTTGACACTGCAATTTGTGAGCCAAAGTTGACATGGTCACAAACTCTAAAACTACCACTTAACAGACACTGCATGGTTATGCAACACAGCTTTATCAATGCACGTTTAAAATAACATTGAGACTCATTTCCTTCCTTTACCCTTTAACCTCTGCAACTGACAACCTTTTAGTTGCGTCATGTCCCTGTTGTAAAAGTTCAGAAAATGCATTATAATCTCAAAACAAAAACACTGAGATCAATTAAAAAGTTACAGCTCTCAATTTCACCTTGAGAACTGGATTACGGTCAATCAACTTTAATATATATTTTTGCAAGCATGACGTCTTTAGTTTAATTTCATAGAGTGAGAAAGAATGGTCGAACTGTAACAAACAAATGAAAAAGCACAATCTAGTCAGCAACTTGTGTTGCAAAAGAACAATTTATGGCATTTCAGGCTGCAATGAACTTTTGGAAAATAGAAGGAAAGAGAGGGAAATTTTCCAGAGGAAGACGTCCCCAGAGACATGACCAATATTTTGTGAAAAAGTTAAAGGAAGAAGAATATATTCTTTTTACATTATATAAATCTTAAATTGAGAAATTTATTGTTTTACAAAACTAATATATTGGTTCTTACAAAAGAATAAAAAAGGCAAGGCAAAGAATGAAGTTGCTCATTACTGGAATTACAAAAGCTGTCTGATTAAACTATCCATCATGGGATTTTTACCTTAAGAATGATCAATTCACTTTGACTGGCTTGATATCAAAAGTAATCATATTTAAACAAAGGTTAAAATGCAAATGTTGGAATGCTTTCAATGGCCATAGAACACTGGAAATAAAATTACTTGTCTGTTCCTTCAACATACTGACAAGCAATTGCAGTAGAAATGAGTGAGAAGTGTGCTCTGACAGAGAAATAATTTGGAATGGAAAAAGTTTACATTTGCATTCAAAATCTTAAAAACCCTATTTAATATGTGACTACTTCAATGCTTCTATAGAACAAGACCCAGTTACATAACAAATTGGCAAATATCTACAAGTTTTTGAAATGTCATGATTGTTGAAAAACAGAGCAGTCATTCTGCAAAAGCAATACTCCACGCCAGAAAAACAGAATAGCTAATCTGGTTTGTTAATTATGGTGGTTAACGTACCAAGAAAATTCTCTGCTCTTCAGGTAGTGCCATGAGGTCTTTACCTAAGCAGACAGATAGGACTTTTGAAAGGATAGCACTCTCAACAGCTTTGCACCTCTGAATAATGAAGTATCAATGTCAATTATGTAATGTGCTGGTTTGGGATTGAGCTCACCTACTAACAAGCTGACACACAGGCTAACTTAAGTGAAACTGCAAATATCACCACTTGCTTGTGTTGAAATTACATTGTGCTTCTTGATCCCAATGCTTATTTGTCTCTCGGCACTGTCTGGAGACATTTATGCATATAAGTGGGTGATAAAGATTAAGAAGCATAGTCTAAGCTTTAAAAAAAAATAAAAATTTAAGAAAATCAACAGTTGATATGGATATCCACAAATTACACATTGTTAGAAATAAAACTATGGCTTGGCGATATCTGCTTTTCCATAATACAGAAGAGAGAAGAGACGGGAAGGGTTTAATGATGGGAGTGTGAAATGGGAACGATTTGAAGGGAAGGGGGAACATTGGTGAAAGAATGGCAAATGAAGCACCATGCCACCATACTCAATAAAGTCAACTCCCCTACTCCCCAACACCTTCAACAATTCTTGGATCTACACAATTTTTTATTGAAGGTAACACAAAATCTGAGGCAAGAAAATAGGGTCATAATGGAAAAGGTTTGGGAAGCATTACCTTACATTCTTCAACTCGTGCCAATCAATAACTTATATGACTCAGATTTGAAAATATTCACAGGCCTTGCATTGCATTCTGGGGAATCAAATTCCAGAGACAAATGATCCACAGAGAATTGAGCATCCAGCAGTTGCTGGTTCTGGATGGAGTGACTAAGGCATAATCAGAGATCAAGCATGTTCAGCTCACAAATCAGAACACAAACTACATTTTCAACATGACACTTAATCCAAAGATGTCATTACTTGGTCCTGATCTGGGCATTGCTGTGAAGACCCAACACTTGTTGCCCATTCCTAACTGCCCCTGAACAGAGTGGTTTGTCCCAATAAATAGAGTAGATAAGAATCAACCCCATTGCCTTTAGGAGTCACATGAAGTGCAATGACAGCAGACTTCCTTATCTAAAGCGACAGCTAATCAGATGGATTTATCCAACAATCAATTCCAGTTACATTGTTGTGATCTTTTAATTTCAGATATTTAGCAAATTTGAATCTACATCCCCAGAATGTTAGCTGAGACTCTGGATTACCAGTCCAGTGACATTATATTGTGCCACCAACTCACTTAAAATTTGAAACATTAATTCTGGTTATACCTCTCCATAGATGCTACAGACCAGGTGAGTTTTTCCAGCATTTGGCTTTAATTTCAGATCTCCAATATCCATAGTATTTTGCTTTCAAACATCTACATTTGCCCCTGGCAGCAATGTTCGAGACACGACTGAAGCAACATTTTTTTTTACTTGAGAGAAAAAGAAGCAATAGCAAATTGTGTGTGCGTGGAAAGAGACTGAAGGACACTAATGCAGACAATGAGCTGTTCAAATATATGGTTTCCTTGAAAGTTTGAGTACAAAGAGAGGAAGCTGTAAAAATATAAATACTACTTATTAATGTAGGTTTGAAAATGAAAACAAAACATGACAAAAGAATGAGACATTCCTGATGAATGGCTTTTGCCCAAAAAGTCAACTCTCCTGCTCCTCAGATGTTGCCTGACCTGCTGTACTTTTCCAGTGTGACATGTTTCAACTCTGATCTCCAGCATCTGCAGTCCTCACTTTCTTTCACAAAGAATTAGAACACAGACAGTTCTCTACATAAAGTACTGCAATGGATGCAAGAAGTTTTTTCTTGAGGCACCTGATGCTATATAAATACAAGTCTTACTTCCCCAAACGACAAAGCCAACAGTGAAAATTGTATTAATGGAAACTCCCACAAGCAGATACTTAGAAATAATCAAAGGACTAGCATAAAATATACAAAAGGAATTTTAAAACCACATACATGTTAGGATCAATGGACAGGCTTCAATGCACCAAAAACTGTGCGACTTAAAATATAGAACATCTTTACAAAGGTCTAACCTATCTGTAATTTCTACTGAGAGGCCTTACTTCCTTGTTCCTTTCTACTCTCAAAAGTTGTGACCCATTGAAACTTCAGTTTGCTCTTCATTCACTTATTCCATTACATATTCAGTCATACTCTCAGGTAAACAACCCAGTTTGAGGTTCCAACAAAAAAATTAAGATGGAAGAAGTTAATGTTAACCTTATCACAAAGAATCATGTTCTATAGAATTAACGACTTTGTTCTATGGAAAGTCACAATGGAATTGAAAAGTCATTGTGGTTCAGACTTCTCCACAGTAATTCACTGAACAGAACTAAATTCATGCCTCCAACCTGAAATTATATCAGCAAGCTGTTAAACCAACCTAGTTGCAGACAAAATAAATTTATTTAAACATATTGTGGTCTACAAATGCAAAAATCTACAAAAGCCAAGTTTCATACATCAGGCAGCCTTTCCTCAAATAAAACAGGAGGAACTTTACCTCCAAAACTTTAATAGTCTCTACAATTATAGGCAGATGGTTAAAGTTCATAATTTATAATTTCCAGCACTCCAATAGTCAAAGTAAAGAGCTATTACCCAGTGAGAGACAAACCACGGGGAATAGATGTCCAGAGTTTGATTAATTGTTTGAGTGAGCCAATTTTAGTTAAGCACAGCAGTTAAGTTTCTATAAATGGCTAGGTGTCTCGACAGGAAAAGATCTCTCACTATTCCCATGACTAGGGCAGAATCTTCCACTGCCAGATGAGGTGAACTTGGAGGCAGAAAGGACACCTAATTGGCAATGTGATATATACTCAAAACCTTGCTTTTTCTCCTCCACTTGAAGGCTCAGGGTAGAAAGCTCCATGGTCAATCTTCCTGTCCAACTGAATACAGGAGGTCCTTAAATGGCCAATTAAGAACCATGAAGGAGCCTCAGCCTGGGCAAAGATTAACTTAGACAGGCCACATGGTGACAAAGGTTTATTACTAACAGGTCAACCTGCATGGGCAGCTTATCAGCAACCACCTGTCAAAGGTAATCAATGTCTAATCAAGGAACTGGACACAATAAAAAGCTGAGATATTTACATCCTCATTTCTGGTAACACTGCCTCCTTTCTCTATGACTTCTGACTATAAACCTACTAGATAAAAACAAGGACTGCAGATGCTGGAAACTAGAGTCTAGATTAGAGTGGTGCTGGAAAGGCACAGCAGGTCAGGCAGCATCCGAGGAGCAGGAAAATCGCGTTTCGGGCAGAAGTCCTTCATCAGGAATAGAGGCAGGGTGCCTGCAGAGTGGAGAGAAAATGACAGGGGGGTAGGGATGGGGAGAAAGTAGCATAGGGTACAAGAGGTGAATGGGGGTGGGGATGGAGGTGAGAGGTCAGAGAGGAGAGTGGGGAAAGGTAGCAAAGAGTACAATGGATGAATGGGGGTGGGGATGAAGGTGATAGGTCAGAGGGGAGGGTGGAGTGGATAGGTGGAAAGGAAGATAGGACAGGTCATTGCAAATGTGGCTGTAGTAGCAAGTCTGTTTCAGGACATGGTTGAAGAACTGTCCACTAATCTAAAATCATTTGCCTTACTCATCTGTCCTCTACAATTCTATATTCACAGACTCCTCTGTGCTGCCGAATGAAAAAGCTGATGGTCTCCAATGGGCTGACAGCTGTCAATGGGTAGGACTTCTATCTTCAGGGCAAAGTTGGTCTTTCATTAGCCTTTCAGCCAGCCAGTTGATGATACCTACAACAAAAGTATGCACCTAATCTCTATTCAATGATCCTTGCTCGAAACTGTAGTTATTGTAACAAGGGTGGTCAGCTGGACATCATGGAATATGAGGTCCCTGATTGGACCAGATTAACAACCCCAATCAGGGAGTCCTGGCTGATAGCATCTCTGACACTCCTCTTTTACCTGTCTCTCTGATAGCTGACTCTGAAGAGGCAGTACTAAAGTAAAGGACTGTTCATTTGTAAATAGGAGGTGACTTGGAGGCCTCTAGGGAGGTATTTCAGAAAATGCACCAATGAATATTGGCTGAGAACACGACTGGCCTCAATTGATTTCCCACTATGAATGAATAGTTTTTGCTCACAAAATACAAGTGAGGTCCAAGAGTCTTTGCTCATGTAGATCTGCAGAACTGTAGAACTCCTGTAGGATTCAGATACTTAAAGAAGGGCTGCAAAATGGAAAAACATTCTGACTTGAGTAATCAAATTGCATCCCCACAAAGGTCATTCATACTATGACACTTAGACCTGGAATCAAATAAACTAAGCAGAATAAAATTATCTCCATGCAAAATGTCCTAAAATTCTACAAGTCACTGTCAAGAAATGTGTTTTTTTTTTAAAAATTCTGTTTCTCAACAGAATGCCTTCTGACGTTGGTAGGACCATTTGAGTCAACAGGCTTGACTGCACAAGAACAATCCACATAGACTAGTCTACATTGGATATTGAATCACTCAGCTGTGTTCGTCCTGGGCAAACAGAGCCTGTTGAGAATTGGTACTTGGAACTCGGTTGGCAGACACAATCTTGCTTCCAAATCCCTTGAGGCACACAGTGGAATGTATTTGAAACCACAGATGACTTTTTGATAAGATGGCTCAAAGTAATGTTACTAAAATACCATGATGTATGAAGGCACAAGTGAAGAATCCACAAGTCTCACTGAGACAGAAACATCACTTAAACAAATATTTGGGAGCTCTGGATGTGCAACTTTTAGGTTAAAATTAAATATTCAGAGGAAATTAGCGAGTGGTCTTCCCCAAGATTATATTTGGATTTAGAAGACATTATACAATATTCAAGTTTTAGCGGTTTTCATATTCAGCCATAATAAACAAAGATTTAGTACGGTGCATCCTAAATCATCCCTTCTGTTCGGAGTAGGGTCATTTACTGCATCATGGGCTATTCAACCACATTTGAAAACTGAAGCCCTGCAGGAAATTGATCCAGAGCGGCCTCATTTTCCATCTCACACTCGTTCTTTTACTGAAGTGACCTAATGACAAAGGAACAAACACAGAAATTGCTAGAACGACTCAGTAGGTCTGAGCTGGAGTTCTGAAGATGGGTCACTGGACCTAAGAGGTTAACTCTGATATCCCTCCACATATGCTACCAGCAATTCCTGTTCTATTTCCTGATTTCCAGCATCTGCAGTTGTTTTGGGTTTTGTTAAATGACAAAGGAGATCACTCCTGACTCAGAACTGAGAAATGTGTTACAACCACCTAGAGAAAGTATCTTCAATGTTTACAGTTTTATTTTGTACAATTTCAGAACCAACCATTGTAAAATGACTATCAGGTTTGATAATTGTCCACCTTGAACTAGATTCCACACTGTCCCAAACTGAATTTAAAAAATCAGTGTTTAATTGGTAGCTGATAGCATATAATGCTATATTAGAATGGAAAGATATTTCCCCCTCCAAAAGATTCAAATCGCTATCCCATTTGTCAGATGGACACATAATAGCCAGTTGTACTTTTCAACCTTATTGAAGCTGGTACGACAGCACTCTTTTTATCAGCATCAACTTATGCCAAAAATTCAGGAATTCAAGTGCAGTCAGTTGGCTATCAAGCAACTGGTTGGAGAAAGAGCATTTCCAAATCAATATTTCCCAGCAGCAAAAGGAGCTTTATAACTGCAAATTGCTCAGTGTTAATGGGAAAGGGAGAAGATGGATTGTCAGTGGAGATTTATGGGAAAAATGCAAAAGTGGAAGGTTACATGGTTAGTCATTAGATTACTGAAAGCAAGAATTCTCTCTTTTCTCCGCTGGCAACATGATCTTACTTTAATAGCATATATGGATATTGAATGAAGTTATTTTAAAAATGGTGTGGATGGAGGATGATATTGTACAGTAATAGAGGTGATATAAAATTTTATAATTTTTTAAAGTTACTCAGTATTTTCTAATTTGAGAACGTCCAAGTAATAAATGCAAATAACGAAATACAGTGAAAGATGTCCTAAAAAGGTTATTGTACATAATTCAGTCAAGACCATATTTTTTACAAAATTAGAGCTTTAATGGGTAATGATTGGGTTAACAGCCAAAAATGTACATGTTACTTTCTAAACTTTAGAAATATACAATTGAGAAATAAAATTAGTGTCTTACAGCTTTATTTGATGGTAAATATTTTTCAAATTCCAATTGATTATAGACTTAAACCGAGGAATGCAAATTCTTCTTCAACATCAACACAGTGCCAGATATGTACACAAAGGATGTTACCCTTTTGCGTCAATACTAAAACGGGGCAATCAATCAAGGTAACATCATATTAACCCTTTCCTAAGCATAACTTTCAACACATCTACTTGATTAGTATCAAATAAAATGGGGATAATGTTATTAGAAAAGGTAATGGAATATTTTTAAGCTGATCTTAGCTTAATCAAAGCTTAATTGATATTATCCTGAAGCGGCGTCAAGTGGCCAAACCTTAAGACATGGTTTATACTGAATTAAATCTTACTTACATAACTGTTTATTTCAAATCAAACAAACATTCTCCTGATCTTGGCATTTCCCTCTCTTTCCAATCCCCACAATTACTGCTAGTGGTTGCTATCCTTCAATGTTTTGTTGGCACACTGCATTAACATTAAAACTGTGTATAATCATAGTTTCCATTCCCAATTCTCAAACTGGCAAATAGTGGGTGAATGTCTATGCTACAATTGTATTGATAATGGGCAGATTACAGAACATGGCTGAAAATGTGTTGCTGGAAAAGCGCAGCAGGTCAGGCAGCATCCAAGGAACAGGAAATTTGATGTTTCGGGCATAAGCCCTTCATCAGGGATTCCTGATGAAGGGCTTATACCCGAAACGTCGAATTTCCTGTTCCTTGGATGCTGCCTGACCTGCTGCGCTTTTCCAGCAACACATTTTCAGCTCTGATCTCCAGCATCCGCAGACCTCACTTTCTCCTCGAAGATTACAGAACATGGCCATATTTAGTTGGTTGCTGAAACTAATTAGAATGTTACTGTCCATAAGACTGCATGTTTCTAGATAATAAGTCCTTTTCTACTATTTGTTAGAAGTTAGAACAAATCAATTAAAACCTCATAAGGTTATCCTCATTTCCAGAAAAATTTCAATCTAACCCACTTGCTACAAACTTGGAAAATGAGTAAAACTGAAAAAAAAATACAGAAGTAAATCACTTGGGTTGAAAAAAAAGTCAGCAACCATAAATCATCTTCCTACCAATTACTAAGTTGAGGATCTCAATGTTACTCTCAAATTGTTCTTATGAAGGCAACATGTACTGATGAATGACATCACACAATAAGTGCACACCAAATGATTGATATTTTGCTTAGAACCAGAATATAGAAGATGCTGAGAGGCTGATCAATGGAATAATATGGGAGGGAGAGGGAAAGGGAAAGATGCTCTAATAATGCTTCTGCTCACTTCCATCTGGCTGAAGTTACCCTATCCATGCCCATCATGTTTTTATAAGCCGCTATAAAGTCACCCCTCATCTTCCGACACTCCAGGAAAACAGCCCCAGCCTATTGAACATCTCCCTGTAGTTCAAACCCTCCAACTTTGTATATCTTTTCTGAACCCTTTCAAGTTTCACAACATCCATCCTATAGGAACGGACTAGAATTTCACACAATATTCCAAAAGTGGCCTAGCCAATGTCCTGTACAGCTGCAACATGATCTTCCAATTCCTATACTCAATGCTCTGACCAGTAAAGGAAAACATACCAAATGCCTTCTTCACCATCCTATCTATCTGCAACTTCCTTTTCAAGGAACTATGAACCTGCACTCCAAGGTCTCTTTGTTGGTTTCAGGAACATATTACAAATTGAGGTTGCTCGCGTAATTCAAAATGTTTATATATTTCTTCAGGACAAATATATTCCATGAATATCAACTCCAGGTAGGACAGTAGGTAGTCAAGACTGAAATAAATACAGAAAACACTGGAGAAACTCAACAGGTCTAGCAGCATCTGTGGAGAGAAAAAGAGAGTTAATGTTTTGAGTCCAAAATTACTTTCTTCAGAGCTAGTCAGAATGAAAGGGAGGTAAAGTCAGAGGAACATTGCACTGGGGGCCAGGGCAATAAAAAGCAGAAGAGATAACATAGGCAGAATGTAAATTCAGATGTCAACGATTAATTTATCACTCCTCAAGACTAATGAATCATTAAATCAGCAGATGTAATACTTACATCAAGAGGTTCATCTCAAGAGAGTAACCAGTAAAAGAAAAACACTTGCTTGTAAGGTAAAAGAGGCAAAAACCTACAATAAGGAACACAGATTCTGAACTGGGTTTTAGAGAAGAGATAAACTGCAGATCCTTTCTACGGGTTTGGAAGGAGATAGCCTAATTAATCTCGACATGTGTATCTAACTTGTATAGTTTAACTTTAATAGACTTTAAATAAATTAGTGCACTTACAAATGCTTATTTTTGTCTATAGTCGGAATGAAATGTAGCCTCACAGAGTTGATCCTATCATAGTATGATTTACATTAATGAAAAGTAACCCAATGGAAATCTCTTGACCACTCCAAAGGCAACTGTGGTATTTTCACTGCTCAGTAGCAAGGTCATCAAAATACACATTTTGTTTACATTTCTAATAACAGGGGTATGATACAAGGATCTCCTTGATCTATCCTTGGTCCCCTATTTCTCACCTACAATCTGCCCCTCGTCAACATCTGAAAACAGTATCAGATTCCACATATATACTAATGACACCCGTGTTACTTTACAACTCCATATGACCTCTCCCCTACACTGCTTTTCTGACATTCAAAACCAAATAAGCAGAAACATTGTTCAATTAAATAGTGGGAGGAATAAAAACATTGCCTCAGCCCACACTACAAACTAGCCTACAGCCCACACTATAAACTCAGTCCCCTGGACACTAATACCATCTGTTTCATACACACTGCTAAGAGCAGAAGCAAACAATTCACAATCTCAGTGTACTATCTGAGATAGTCCACCCTTCTCCATTACTAACACCACCCACCTCCAAAACATCACCAGTTTCCATCATTGCCTTAATTTACATTCTACACAAGTTTGACTTCATTCCAAACTCTGCTACTTGCCTCCAAACTCTCTCAGAATCCCACTCAAACATCACTCTTGCACTCACTGGCTAATTTTGAATCACAGTCAGGGAGGGCATTTGGCATAGGAGTCAGGAAGTTATGTTAACAGTTTTACGGGACGAGGCTGCACTTGGAATATTGTGTTCAGTTTTGGTCACCTTGTTATAGGAAGGATGTTATTAAAGTGGAAAGAATGCAGAAGAAATTTACAAGGTTGTTGCCTGAACTCAATGGTCTGAGTTATTGGGAGAGGTTAGAGCATAGGGGACCAAGGGGGTACCTTTTACAGGTGTGTAAGATCATGAGAGGCATGGATAGGACAAATGTATTCAGTCTTTTTCCCAGGGTTCAGGAAACACGGATTAGAGACATAGCGTTTAAGGTTAGAGGGGAAAAAATAAAAGGGAATCTCAGGGTCAACTCTTTTTTAAAAAAAAAGAGGGTGGTACACATATGAAATGAGTGGAAGTGGTTGAGATAGACTCCCCCACCCTAGGGAAAAATCCCTGGCTATTCACCCAATCCATGCCCCTCATGATTTTATAAACCTCTACAGGGTCACCCCTCAGCCTCCGATATTACAGGGGAAATAGCCCCAGTCTATTTGTCCTCTCCTTATAGCTCAAAACCTTCATCCCTGGCAACATCTTTGTATATCTTTTCTGAACCCTTCCAAATTTCACAACATCCTTTCTATAGAGGGACAACTGAATTGAACTCAATCTTCCAAAAATGGCCTATCCAATGTCATGTACATCCACATCATGACCTCCCCACTCCTATATGCAATGCACTGACCAATAAAGGCAAGCCTATGTCCTATATATCAAATACTTTCTTCACTATCCTGTTTATTTGCGACTCCACTTTCAAGGATTCGACAATTGAGCAAGCACAACATAATACCATTTACAGTAAAAATTGAAACATAAAACAAAACAAATTAGATGAGAAAAGCCCATTTGAGGGGACAAGCATGGGATTAAAGAATAAAACTGACCAAAACAATGGGTTAGAAAGTGATCAAAAATGTTCAAGAAAAGTATTCTGCCACAATACAACACCAAAATTAGTCTCTAGTAAAAGGGATGAAAACCACAGTCAAAGTTGAAAGAAAAGGCATGTACCCAGTATATAAAATAAAATGAGAGGATGAAAACAGATAGAATACAGAGAAGATTAGGAAGAAGTTAAAAAAAAATCCAAACAAAAGCAAAAGCACAAAATTCTATCAAGGAATATAAAAATAAAGTATGATACAGACACAACCTGTGAAAAGTAGGGTATCTACAAGATGCATAAGAAAGCTCACAAAATGTGAACAGTAATATAGCAGGAACACAATTATAATTGTCAAAAAACAGAAGTTGCTGGAAAAGCTCAGCAGGGCTGGCAGCATCTGTGAAGAGAAACCAAAGTTAACAGTTCAGGTCCAGCGACCCTTCTTCAGATCCCAAAATGTGGCAGCACAGTGGCACAGTGGTTAGCACTGCTGCCTCACAGCGCCAGAGACCAGGGTTCAATTCCCACCTCAGGCAAGTGTCTGTGTGGAGTTTGCACATTCTTCCCGTGTCTGCGTGGGTTTCCTCCTGGTGCTCCGGTTTCCTCCCACAGTCCAAAAATGTGCAGGTTAGGTGAATTGGCCATGCTAAATTGCCTGTAGTGTTAGGTGAAGGGGTAAACGTAGATGAATGGGTCTGGGTGGATTGCTCTTCAGAGGGTCGGTGTGGACTTGTTGGGCCGAAGGGCCTGTTTCCACACTAAGTAATTTAATCTTAACTTTGATTCCTCTTCACAGGTGCCACAAGTTTTTCCAGTAAGCTCTGCTTTTGTTTCTGGTTTACAGCACCACAGCTCTTTTGGTTTTTACAATTATAACAGTGTCTTTGAATTTGTCTTTGTATCAAGGTGGTGGGCATAACAAGAGAGATCAAAAAAGCACAATGACATTTAGGATAATCAAACTATTACAGAGGCTAAAACCACTACAGCAGAGTATTGCATCCATAGAGGTTTAAAAGTAGTGAGGTAAGAGACAGCAGTAGTAGTGTTAGAAACGGAGTAAAACCTATACACAGAGGAGAAAGTGAGGACTGCAGATGCTGGAGATCAGAGTCGAGTGTGTGTTGCTGCAAAAGCACAGGTCGGACAACATCTGAGGAGCAGGAGAATTGACGTTTCAGGCATAAGCCCTTCATCAGAAATGGTACACATAGATACATAAAATAAAATAGTACTGACAGTTTCAAAATAATTTTTCATTCTTTTTCCATGGGACATTGAGCAGCTTGGCTAGATCAGCATCTATTGCCCATCCCTAAAGACGGAAGAAACTGGAACTATGTTCCTTGGAGAGCAGAAAGCCAAGAGGAGATCTAACAGAACTTTCAAGATCGTGAAGTGTCTGAACAGAGATGTGGAACAACTGTTCTCACACAAAATGGGTTGAGAACCAAGAAAAGTTTTAAAAATGTCTTACAAATGAAGCAAATGCGAAACGAAAAACTAAGAACTTCTCACAGCTGGTAGTTAATGTATGGAATGCATGGTCCGAGAAAAAAAAGTGTAGTGAAAGCAGGCAGAGACCCAGGTAATATTCTGGGGACATGGGTTTGAATCCTGCCATGGCAGATGATGGAATTTGAATTTAATAAAAAAAAATCTGGAATTAAAGAGTCTAATGATGACCGTGCATCCATTGAGGCATTCAAGAGAGTATTGGATGATTATCTAAATAGAAACAAATGTGCAGAGATGGGGAAAAGGCAGAAGATTGGTATGATGTTAAAAGGCTCAAATAGCAGACACAATGGACCTTCTGCACTATAAAAAAAATCAATGATTCTGTGACATCTTAAGATTTTGGACACTTCCATCAAATCTCCTCTCAACATTCTAAGGAGTAAAACCAAAGCGCCTCTGTTCTATCACACAACTGAATGCCTTGAATATCATTCTTATTAAATCTTTTCTGCATCCTCTCCCATGCCTTCACATCTGCCCAAAGGTACTGTAACTAGAACTGGAGACAATCCTTCAATTGAGATCAAACCAGTGTTTTATAAAAGGTTATTGTGACTTTCTTGTTTGTGTACTCTACATCTCTATCTATTTAGCTTAGAATGCATATATCTTGCACTTTCACGTTCAATGATTTGTAAAAATAATACTCAGTCTCTGTTGTTGCTGCATTTTTGGAATTGTACCCTTTGTTTTATGCTGCCTCCCTTCATTCTTCCTACCAAAAATGAATCAATTTTTGCATTAAATTTCATTGATGAATACATGATAAATCTCAAGAATCATTATGCCAGAACTAAGATGTACTTATCAAAATATTAGGGACTTCCTTCCCTAGGAAAAGAGGACGACGACTTAATGCAGTTTACATTTATGAAAGGTTTGGGTAGGCTGCTTGCACAGAAAACTTATTCATGAATAGGGGAGCTCAAAGTTGAAGGTCACATATAAGCCACGAATAAATCCAAGAGAATAAAAAAGGAAGACTTCTCCTAAAGAATGGTAGAACTATAGAACTTATTACCATAAAGAACAGAATTGCATAGATGTACTTTATGTGGAAGCTTTATTAAAATATCAAAGAGAAAGGAGCAGAAGAAATGTTTATTGGATTAAATTAAGAGGAGGAGTGTAAGTGGTTCATGTGAAGAATAAACACTTATGGTCTTGCTAAAGTAAAGATGTGTTAATGTGCAGTGCACTCCATGGTGAGGCAATGTTCTAGTTATATTATCACTGGACTGTTAACCCAGAGACCCAGGTAATGTTCTGGGGACATGGGTTTGAATCCTGCCATGGCAGATGATGGAATTTGAATTCAATAAAAAAAATCTGGAATTAAAGAGTCTAATGATGACCGTGCATCCATTGACGATTATCAGGAAAAATCCATCTGGTCACTAATGTCCTTTAGGGAAGGAAGCAACCATTCTTACCTGGTCTGGCCTACATGTGACTCCAGACCCACAGGAATGGGCAATTAGGGATGGGCAATAAAAGCAATGCTTCCTTGCCAGTGACTGAATACTGTATATAAAAAAAGTCTCAACTCATACAAAATTACTCTCAGATTTCAATTTGGCCAATTTAAATAAGGCAGTTCTCAAAAGCTACCTCTTTGACCAATCCTTTGGTCCCCTGTTAAAATACTTGCTTGCATAGTTCAATGTCAAATTTTGTCCAATTATACTCATTTGAAATATTGTGCATTGTTTTAATACATGAAAGGAGTTACATAAAATCAAGTTGCTGTTGACTTTACAAAAATGTCAAAAAAGTTAAATATGACAGTACATCAAATTAGTGTTTCCCAAGAAAGGTTAGCCAACCACATCTAACTAAATCTCTGTTTAGAGGTTAAGCAGCACCAAACATGTAAAAATATCATTAAAAGTCTCATTTAGAAAATTGTTGGGATGGAGACTGAAACAGTTTTCAGAAACAGAAATATTTGGAAACATCTCGGCCATACAGCCAGCAGCTGTCAATAATGGAGTGCTGATAAAAGGTGAAGACATTGTTGCACTGATTCCAATCTCAGCGTTTTATTGGGAGACTTTTACCTTCCCCCGCTGAACAAAGTTCCAACCAGTAGAACAAGTCATGCATGCTCAAGTCATTAGTCACCAAGAAGTCATCATGAGTCTTTTGTGTCTTAATTTGTTGCCATCTGTGCTTGATTTATTGTTAATGGTTCAATCAAATTTCTCTCTTTCCAATCACTATCTCCCACCATTCCATACTGTACACCCATACACGATATACCAACTACTTCAGTTTCACAAAGCAATTTATGAATTTTAACATTACTTTCAAACAGAATCTTGACGAGGAGAACAATAAATTTTACACAGCACGTTCCACTGTATATTAATCTATATTGGTTGCGGGTATTAATTAAGAATTCTATTTCTGCTCCTATAAGAAACAGAATGAAATGGTGGTGACTTAGACAATTACCTTGGCTGACATGCATCGCAGTGAATAAAAGCTTCCAGATGCATATGGTTCTAGGTATATTCTTTACCAGCTGGCTCTCTATTAGTGTTCATAATCTCGGACCACCCCAAAGGAACAACAAATGAAGTAGTTTTGAAGAGTAGTCATAATGTGAAAATAGGCACAGTAAGCTCCCATAAACAGTAATGCAACATGCAATAACAATTATTTATCAAATGCTATTGAATACATGTCAAACACATCACGGAACCCTCCTCTGCTCATTGTGTAAATTCTTTCATGCTGAAAGTAGAGTGTGGGGTGGTGGAAAAGCACAGCAAGTCAGGCAGCATCTGAGGAGCAGGAGAATCAACTTTTCGGGCAAAAGCCCTTCATCAGGAATGAGGCTCGTGAGCTAAGGGGGTGGAGAGATAAATGGGAGAGGGGTGGGATTGGGGGGAAAGTAGTGAGAGTGCAATAGATGGATGAAGGTGGGGGTAATGGTGATAGGTCGGAGAGAAGGTTGGAGCAGACAGGTGGGAAGGAAGATGTACAGGAAGGACAGGTCATGAAGGCAGTGCTGAATTGAAAGGTTGGATCTGGGATAAGGTGAGGGGGAGGGGAAATGAGGAAACTGGTGAAATCCACATTGATCCTGTGTAGTTGGAGGTTTCGCCTTGAATCTACTCATCTTCATCATGTGGTCTGTCTGAAACTTGCTGGAATTACAGTGCAAAGTTGTCCTGACAGATGGGCAACATTCCAAGATTCAGGATTGTGCACTGAAGGATGCAGTAAAGCTTAGGGCAGCCATTACGAAAGCAGAAGGGAAAATGCAGAGCCAGAAAATGGGGGAGGAGACAAAATGTAAGAGATGGGGAGATGTCAATGCAAGATGTGAAAGGTAGAAAAAGGGGGAAAAACAGCATTAACAGGGAGAAGAAAAATTAAATCCACAATGGGCCAAAGTAACAAAAATCTACTGGTCACTCTGACTGATGATAGCTTTTGTGTCTTCTTAAGCTTTCTTCTTGTTCTAGTGTTTTAAGCCTTTCGCCTTAACCTGCTTCAAAACCAGCTGCACTCTGGTGAAGGGCTAATAAGTTTCTTGACCTCTTAGGCTACTCGTTCAAGCTTCTTCCTGGCAAGCCTCCAACATGCAGTAGCTATAGATACAACAGTTTTCTCACAGGGCGTTCTTCCTGTAGACACAATTAGTCTCAATACCCTGAAGATAAGGCAGGATAAACCAGTCGGGTTTTTACTGCTGACCACTACCAGTAAAAAGTGCATTGTTTGCTTTCTCCTGACAGTTCTACACAATGACAGAACTGTCAGATTGGAAGTACAGCTCTGCATTTCTGAAGGAGCCCTGATTGGAATCTCTTGTCAGAAGTGCAGAACACTGTACTTACAAAAAAGAGGGGTGCAGTGACAATTTGCACAAGATTGCCACCCTCCAGGATATCTGACCCATAAAATGTGCTGAATGGCCTTACAGACAGTATGTTTTGGCTGGGGAATCTAGAATACAGAGGCAAAATACTCAGGATAAGAGGTTGATCATTTAGGACTGAGATGATGAGAAATCTTTTTTCCTCGAAAGGGTTATAAGATCTTTTATCCTCTGCCGAGGACTATACATGTTACTTCTTATTCAAGGCTGAGACAGATTTTTAGTTTTGAAGAATCAAGCGTCATTGAAAATGGAAGGGAAAATGTTTTGAAGCAAAAGATCAGCCACAATCATATTCTGAGACAGAGTACGCTTGAACGGCCATATGGTCTACCTAACCTCCTCCAATGCACTTGCTTACAAGACATTGAAAGGTAAATGAGCATTAGTGGAATTACACAAGGTGTTCATCAGCTTGGGTAAAAAATGGACAAGGAACAGAGAAAAACAAAATCGAGAATATGTAACTTACAATTATCATCAAACATCAGCTATTGTAAACACAATCAACTACGTATCAAAGCTCTGGTGTTTCCTCAAAAGGCAGGGCATGGAAATTCCTTCAGCAAACAATGAGTCTGACCAATCCACAGTATTTTCCATTACACCATTTAAGTTCATAGTTGAAGTGCCCTGTGGATACAATATGGAAATTCACGAAAGAATTAAATACTAGCTGCACTTTGGTGAAGGGCTGATAAGTTCCTTGACCTCTTAGGCTACTGATTCAAGCTTCTTCCTGGCAAGCCTCCACAAGAATAAATCACATTGTTGTAGGCCTGGACTCTCAACCTACACCACACTGGGTAATTTTACAATCTCATATCAATTACATTTGTTCAAAAAAGGCTGACCTGTGAATCCAAACTGTAAAGAGTTTTAAATTCAAGTCTCTTGACAAAATGGATAATGCAAAGAAATGACACAGGAATCTGATGCACATAATATTTTCATCTGGAGATTTCTGCATTATTTCAGTTGCTGCACATTAACCATCTGCAATAAATAGATTCAGGCAGTAATTAATACCATTTTTCAGAAAAAAACCTCTATTTTTCAGAAGTTTGAACAAATAATTGCAAGATTGCCAAGACAGGGATTGCACTGGTGACTGACAACTGGTCTGTACTCCAACATCAGCTGAGAAATCTACTTTTTAAAAAATTGATCCAATGTAAACTCTGTAATTTGCTCTCACCACAATTTGAATGTAGGAAGTCCACCTAGTGATCAGGAAAACAAGCTCGTTAAATGCAGAACAAAACTCTGAAATTTCCTCAGTGTCTATGTGGATACATTACTTAAATTCACTGATTATGATAGTGCAGTATTTAAATAAATTGAATTCAAATTTCAGATTAACTAATCTAGTAACAAATGTGCAAAACATCATTAATATATTATTTGGGAAAACTACTTGCCTTCTAATGTAAAATGGCAAGGCTAGACTGATCGATGAACTTTTTCGTTATATGTACTTCTTTTCACCCTTTTTCCAAATTCCCACAAGAAACCTTCCCTACAAACTGAACAGGGATCAAAAATGATTCAGGGAACATTATTCTCAAACTTTAAAAGGGAAAACAGCCTCAGAATCCAAGTCCTCAAATTACTTTTCTGTGTATGTTCTTATTTCTATTTATGGATAGCTATTTCATTTATGTATGGAAATCCCTAGGGTTAGTTTTAAAAAAAAACATCCTGGCAGTAAAAATAATTTTTGACCTGCATTTCTCATAGGTTGTCTACACACATACACATACACACACGGGACTGAACAGAGAGAATGGCTGCAATTCCTTTTCCAGGAATTTGCCACCAGGCATAGCTTGCATAACACAAGCAACATTGACTGAGGTTGCTTTGCAATCACAGAACTATGGATGTTGTACCATGTGTCACTTTGAAACTGTTCAAAAAAATCAAGCTTATATACGCATAAAAGTGTGTTTTGCAAATATAATCCATTGTATGTAATCAATACTTTTGTATTAATTCATGAGATACAAGCATAAGCAAGGCCACCTCACTTGGCCTCAAGAAGGTGGTGGTTGCCTTCTTGAACATAACTGCCTTCTGACACGGTCCAGCAAACTACTAAAGAGTAAATCACATTGCTGTAGGCCTGGAGTCTCAACCTACTCCAGATTGGGTAAGAACAGGAGACTTCCTGAACTAGGTAATTCTTACAAATATCCATTAATCATGTCAGCCTTGTAAAATAAACTAGTAGTTCATTTCCAGATTTAATAAATTTTGCAAGTTAAAATTTCCCATTGCCACAGTGGGAATTCAACTCCTTTTGCTGGATAGTTAGCCCAGAGACGCTAAATTACTAATCCAGTAACAATCACTATGCTACTATATCAGTTACTACTCCAAGATTCTTATTTCTACGCTGGGTAAGGAGAAAGGACAAACTAATTTGCAATGGGATGTTGAATGTACATTCTACTGTAACAACGGTAAGTTCCATTGTATTACAAAAGAAAGTAACATCTTTCAACTGCCAAAATATTAATTGACACAGTCTTCAGCATACAAAAGGTCACAACTTTAAAATATACAAAGGATGTGTGGTTGCTTTGGAATAACAGTGTAAAATGAACAAAACATAACTGCAATTAGTCTTTCACTGTTCAGTTTCAAATGGGGGGGGGGAAGAGAAGAAATTTCCACTTAAGTTTTATAAATCTTATGAAAATACTGGTACTAATGAGCTAATGTGCAGTGTCACATGCTGCCCCTTTGTAGAGTATTTAAAGTGCAAAAGAATAAAGTGCATTCGCTTTTCCCACGAAAGCTCTCAGACATGCATATTCAAGTGTTCAAGGGAAATATGGCAGAGCCCCCACGACAATACCAAAGTTCAAAAAACTTCCCACATTGACTCAACTGCACCAAAACAGGAGTGCAACCTATAACTGTTAAGTTTCTGGTCACTTTAAAACCAATCAACTTCAATTCCTTTTCAATAATATAAGAAACAAAGTTTAAGTTGAATGAACCTGTGATTTTATCAAGGTTTCAAATGATATCAACACAAATCCTACTACTTTAATCAGGAATTTATTAACCATATTTCTCCGATTTTCAAATAATTCAACGCTTTTGTTAAGTTGAAAACTTTAAACTAATGCAGAAGTGACTTAGAATGTGTGTAAAACTATTGTATTAAAGTTTAAGATCTATATTAAAAATGCATGTGCACACTTGTTCAAAACGTTTTACTTGCAATTGTTTTAACTTTTCAATCACGATGTTCACCAACACTAAAAATGGGGATTTGTTTTCTGCTTAGCATTAGGTAAACAATCAAGTGTATTTACATCAATTCTCAATTTAATTAAAATAATTGTCTTACATAATGACACATTCAGAAATAATTTTACAAATTTATAATTTAATTTACCAATGTTAGTGATAGTTTTATGTCAACTCCCGCAGTCTCTCTGCATTCCTCTTGAAGACCCTCCTTCACCTCTAATAGTGACATTTTTAGATGATTACTTTTGTAAAGTTCCTGGAGATATTCTCTATATTAACAGTTATATAAAATAATTACGTTCAACTCTTCCACACCCCAGTAGACAACTGAAAGACACTCGAGGTCCGCATGCATTACAACACAGCTACTTAATTATTAACGGAACTTTACAGATGAGTGACAAAACCACTGTTTAAACAATAAGTTAAAGATTCCCGTTAAGATATAGTAAATCGTAAGATTAAAGTTAACAGAATTAAGGTATACAGGTGGAGTTAAAATACAGATCTGTCATGACCTATTGATTTGAGATGCTGAGTGGTCAACTACTGATCCCAATTTTGTATCTACAAACAATATATTTAGTGATACATTCACAAGCATACACCAGTGAATCCTATGCTAACTATCTCTTTGTTTAATCATAAAACAGGCAATGTATATCCAGCTCCAAGTAACCTGGAATTTCACGAAAAACAGATTTCCATCTTGCACTTCCCACCACACCCAAATTTAGCATTAATCCAGATGATTTTTTTTTAATAATCCAATCTGTCAGCTGGTTGGTCAATAAATATACAGTTCACACAAATTGTTCTGGCAGATTTGTATTTTAACATTTCAGTATATTGAAAAAAAAGTTGGATTTGTTTGTGGTACAGATAACAATTGTCAGAGTTGAGGGATAAACTTACAGGTAGGCAACATGGAGCTATTCCAATGGGTGGTTCTAAGCATATTGTAAAAGGCAAGCAGAACAGCCTTGATATAGTTTGCTCATCTAGCCGATATCACACTGAGAAAATGCAATTAGAAAAATTTTGTGGAATTTGCATGACAACTAATTCACTCAGATGGCTTTACAAAGTCTATAACTCAAGAGATGAAATATTCCAATTTTGAAGCATTACCTCAATTGTATATTTAAAAATGCACAAGGCCAAAGGAGACAGTTACCTTTCTACATTGCTTTATTTTTATTCACATTAAACAGATCACTTAGATCAACTTCCAAATATCTATTTCCTCCCAAGTTCCATGATATTTGAGCTTCTTTCCTCAGATTACATCTTCAACAAAAACAGAACGCTTTGCTTAGTTAATTACCAAATCATGTACATTGTAAACAAGAACAGGCTGAAAACAGATCTGAGGCACACAACTGATCCTCAATTACATTCCAACGCATTTCCAGCTTCATTCAAAAATCACTAGTTCAATAAAATTCTAATTGTCCACTGCCCAACATCACAGCTCCCACCCCAACCGAATTCTCATTCAACTTTTGCGATTACCAAAATTTAGAAAACTAAATGCAAATTAAAATCACGTATCCTAGGTATATAGAGTTTTAAGCAAAAAAAGTTTATATCAACTTCAAATTGACAGAATTTACAATTTTAAGTAACCTTTTCGCTACAAGTGACAAAATCTTTTCCTGAAAATGCTACAGTTAATTCATAAATCTTGAGCCAGTCCTTATTTTCTTCATAACTTTCACCTCTGCTCTCAGTACTTACCTGAGCTAAATGAAACAATTTCCATACTAAAACACAAACAACTGTGGATACTAGGAATCGGAAACAAAAACAGAAATTGGTGGAAAAATTCAACAAGTCTGGCAGCATCAATGGAGAGAAAACAATTAACATTTCAGGTCCAGTGATCCTTCAATTCTGAAGGCCAGTAGACCTGAAACATTAACTCTGATTTCTCTCTACACATGCTGCCAGACCTGCTGAGCTTTTCCAAAAATTTGCTTTTTGTTTCCAAATTTCATATTATTCTTGAACAAAGAAATTAGGAAATAGAGCTTGCAACATGATATCTCTTGATTGCAGTGAAATCAAATGCATTCACTCCAGAAAAGATTTGGTCATCCAAATCACTTAGTTCATCCAATTGACCTACCTCCTAATCAATCATTAGTTGTAAAAACAAAAACAGTGCTGTATTATGTTTCTAATTCACAGCATTTGCTTTTACAACTAAACTATGCTATCAGTAAGACTTTTTTAAAAAAGCTTTCCCTTACATTTCCTCCATGCAAGAGATCAGCAAAATAAATAAGGCGCCCAAACTTTCATCATATAGAGTCATAGAGATATACTTATATACAATGGATTAGCCCCACATAGAACAACCTATAGGTTGTTCTGTCAGTCCCAAAACAATTTCTCTACGTACTACAAACAAGCCCAATTTGGATTTTCATCTCTTCAGCTAACAACTCTCCAAAATACCTTTTTTGCTTTGGAATTGGATTTCAATACAACTGTAGCTAATGTAAAGTATCCATTTCAAAATTGAAAAAAATAAACAAATAGTGAACATTTTGATGGAGTTGCATTTCCAAAACAAGTCCTGTAAACTGAAAGACAAAAAGGACAGCTATTGTCAGTAACACACTTTACAAATTGTAAAGTGCAAATTTTAATGATGCCAAATGTTTCTGGAAAAACGACCCAGAAGAAAAATACAACTTCCTGACTGCATGGAGTCATAATCAGAGTAATACAGCACAGAAACAGACTCTTCAGTCCAACCAGTCATACAATCCTCCAGCACAGAGACAGGCCCTTTGACCCAACCTGGTCCGTACCAACCAAAACGTCCACCTACGCTAACACCATTTCCCTGCACTTAGCCCACATTCTTCTAATCCTTTCCTATCCATTTTGTCCAAATGCCTTTTAAATGTTAATATACCCGCCTCAATTACTTCCTCTGGCAGCTCATTCCATGTGTGTGCCACCCTCCGTGTAACAAAGTTGCTCCTCAGGTTCCCTTTTATTCTTTCCCCTCTAACCTTAAATTGATGCCGTGTGATTCCCCAATCTCAGGAAAAAGACTGAGTGCATTCACCCTATCCATGCCTCTCATCATCATATACACCCCTATAAGATCCACCCTCAGTCTCCTAAGCTCTAAAGAAAAGTCCTCTTCCTATAACTCAGACCCTAGAGTCCTGGCAACATCCTTGTATATTTCTTCTGCATTCTTTTCAATTTATTAACATCCTTCCTATAGCAAGATGAAAACTGAGCACAATAGTCCAAGTGCGGCCTCAACAACGCCCTAAACAACTGCAACATAACATCCCACTTTGATACTCAGTGTCCTGACTGATGAAGACCAGTGTGACAAAAGCCTTCTTCACTGTCCTGGATACCTGTGACTCCACTTTCAGAGAACCGTGCACCTGAACTCCAAGGTCCCTCTGTTCGATTACATTCCTTAAGGGCCCTAACACTCACCACAAAACTCCTATCTTGATTTGGCTTTCCAAAATACAAGACCTCAAACTTACCTATATTACACTATTTGCCCTTTCTCAGCCCATTTCTTCAGTTGATCAAGATCCTGTTGCAATTTCCAAGAACTCTCCTCACTGACCACAATACCACCTATTTTAGTGACATCTGCAGACTTATTAATCATGCTTTGTACATTCTCATCCAAATCGTTGATACAGATAACAAACAGCAATGGGCCCAACACCGACCCAAGCCACTCCACTAGTCACAGGCCTCCAATCCAAAGAACATTCTTCCACTATTACTCTCTGCTTCCTACTATCAAGCCAATTGTGTATCCAATTTGCCGGTACCCACTGGATTCCATGCGATCTAAGCTTCCAGAGCAGCCTACCATGTGGAACTTTATCAAAGGCCTTACTGAAATCCATATAGACTACATCCACCGGCTTGCCCTCATCAACCTTCCTGGTCACTTCATTAAAGAACTCAAACTAATTTGTGAGGCATAATCTCCCATGCACAAAGCCGTGCTGGCTGCACCTGATCAAACCCTATCATTCCGAATGCATGCATATGCTATCTCTCAGAATCTTCTCAAGCAACTTACCCATCTCAGATGCTATGCTTACTGGTCTATAGTACCCAGACTTTTCTTTCCAGCGCTTCTTGGGCTACTCTCCAGTCTTCCAGGATCTCACGCATGGCTAAGGGTGATGCAAAACTTTCAGACAGGGCCCCCAAAATTTCTTTTCTAGCCTCTAGCAGTGTTCTTTGATATATCTGGTCAGGACCAGGAGATTTATCCATCTTCATACATTCTAATAGGTCCAACACCTTCTCTGCTGTGATACTGTCCCCAAGATATGACCACTAACTTCTCCAAGTTCCCAAGTCTCCATGTCTTTCCCTATGATAAACACAGGAGAAATATTCATTGAAGACCTCGCCCATCTCCTGCAGTTCTACACATACACGCCCACTTTCATCATTGGAGGTAGTTTTCTTTTAAAGTACCTCTTCAGATTCACTCTCATCTTCTTAGCCAAAACTATCTTGTGCCCCTTTTTCACTCTCCCAATTTTTTTCTTCAATAAACTCTAGTATGCCCAATACTGTATACCTCCAGGGTTTCCCTTGATCCCTGTGCCTGTACCTGAACCATGCCTCCATTTTTCTGGTCAAAGCCTCACTATCTCATCATCAGGGTTCCCCATTCCGATCAACCTTACCTATTCACCCTCACAGGAACATATAGACTTTGAATTCTAACTCACGTTTAGAGGCCTCCTACTTGCTGTAGGTCCTTTGACATGTAAATAAACTACCCCAATCAATTCCTGCAAGCTCCTGTAATTCCATCAAAATTTGTCTTTCCCCAGTTTAGAACTTAAACTTTGGGACCAGTTTTGTCCCTCTCTAACTATTTTACAATTAATAGAACAATGGTCACTGGTCCCAAAGTGCTCAGTCACCTGTCCTGCTCTTTTCCGCCCGGGAGGAGGTCATGTTTTGCCCCTTCCCAAGGAGGAACCTCTATATACTGCTTGAGGAAACTTTCCTGAATGTACTTAAATCCCACCACATAAGCCCTTAATGCGATGGAAGTCCCAGTCCATGTTAGGAAAATTAAAATTCCCTACAATCTTATTGCACCTGGAAGTCTCCCCAGTTTCTCTGCAGATTTGTTCCTAATTCCCATTGACTAGTTGGGGGGCCTATAGTACAATGCCAAGAACGTCACCATCCCTTTCTTATTTTTTAGATTAGATAAGATTAGTTAGTGTGGAAACAGGGCCTTCGGCCCAACAAGTCCACACCGACTGGCCGAAGCGCACCCACCCACACCCATTCCCCTACATTTATCCCTTCACCTAACACTACAGGCAATTTAGTGTGGCCAATTCACCTAACCTGCACATTTTTGGATTGTGGGAGGAAACCGGAGCACCCGGAGGAAACCCACGCACACACAGGGAGAATGTGCAAACTCCACACAGTCTGTCGCCTGAGGCGGGAATTGAACCTGGGTCTCTGGCGCTGTGAGGCAGCAGTGCTAACCACTGTACCACCATGCCACCCACAAATTTCTTATTTCTTGGCTCCACCCACAATGTCTCACTGGATGATTCTTCAGTTATTTCATCTGATTACTACAGCATTACTCACCTTAATCAAAAGTCCAACTCGCCCTTCTCTCTTTCGACCACCTCTATCTCGCCTCAAGCACCTGTATCCTAGTACATTCAGCTGTCAGTCCAGTCCCTCCCTTAGCCATATTTCTGAAATGGTTATAATATCCCAGTCCCATGTACCTATCCACACCGAGTTCATCGGCCTTACTCGTCAGTTCCCTTACATTGAAATAAATGCAATTTAATCCAACAGGCATTCCTTGCTCCTGTTGTGTTCCAGCCTGACCTGTCTCTTCACTTTACTGCTTCCGATACTGTATCTTTTTCCAGCCTCACACTCGCCTCTCTGCTGTTGAGGATCCCATCCAATGTAGTTTAAACAGTCCCTCATAGCACTAGCAAACCTGGCCAAGGTATTGCACCCACCCCCCCCACCCCGTTCAGATGCAACCCGTCCATCTTGAACAGGTCACCGCTGCCCAAGAAAACCTCCCAATGAATTAAAAACTTGAATCCCTGCCCCCTGCATCAATTCTTTAGCCACGCATTCATCTGTCATATCCTCCTGATCTTACCCTCACTAGCATGTGGCGCTGAAAGTAATCTGGAGATTACCAATGAGGTCCTGGTTTTTAACATTTTTCCTAGCTCTCTAAAATCACTCTGCAGGACTACATGCCTGTTTCTACCTATGTCATTTGTACCTGTGAGCACAGTGACTTCTGGCTGCTCACTCTCCCCCTTGAGAACGTTTTACAGCTGCTAAGACATCCTGGATCCTGGATTCCAGGAGGCAATACACCATCCTGGATTTCCATTTGCAGCTACAGAATCTCCTGTCTGTTCCCCCTCACTATCGAGTCTCCTATCACTAAGGTCCTGTATACCTTTACCCTTTTCTGCTATGCCCCAGAGCCAGTCGTAGCACCACTGGCCTGGCTTCTGCTGCTTTCCTCTGAATAGTCATCACTCCCCAACAGTATCCAAAAATGGCATACTTGTTTGAGGGGAATGACCAAGGGGATTCTAGCACACTCTGCATACTTCCTTTGAGTTTCCTGATGGTTACCCAGTTACTCTCTACCGGCAACTTAGGTGTGACCACCTCATTAAAACTCTTATCTATGAAAGACTCAGCATCTTGGATGATCCTGAGAGCAGCCAGCTCCAGCTTTCCAACATGGTCTCCCAGGAACTGCAGGTGGGAGCACTTCACACATGTGCAGTCATGGGGGACAATCAAAAGCGCCCAGAGCTCCCACATCATGCAGGAGGAACATGTGACTGCCCTAACTGTCATCTCAACTGCTGTAAGACTTTAAAAAAAAAGGAAAGTTAAAAGCACTTTACTGAGTTTACTTGTACTTTTAGCTGAGCCGCTGCTCTCTGAAGCCTCTTGGGCCAAAGTGTAACTGCTTACTCCGCTGCCAACAAATTTTTGTCTCTCTACTCCTCCTCTTTTTTTGTTTTTTTTTAAATTTCAAAAATATACTTTATTCATAGAAAACAAAACTTTGGTACATGGACAGTTAGTGAACCCTTTCAGATCTATACTCTTTTTACTTATAGACAATAAATTAAGTTTTTGATGTCCACCTTGGCTTAAAGTGGAGGTGACAACAGGGCCCAATTACCGAATGGGCCCCCCTTATTCTTCAACAGAGGGGTATTACACTGCACCTTGATGACAGCTCCCTAAGCCTCAGCACGCAGTCCTGGACTTTGGAACATGCCAGTCTGCAACACTCAGTCAGGGTTAACTCCTTCAATTGGAAGATCAGCAAGTTTTGGCAGACCAAAGAACATCTTTTATCGAATTGATGATGGTCTCAGTGTGTCCCCCAGGGAACAGACTGTACAGCAGTGTTCAACATCGTGGGACAAGCCTCGACAAACACCACTGCATTCCTCTCCAGACTTCCTTTGCATAGGCACATTCAAGAGGGAGGTGTGTGACAGTCTCATCTTCTCCACAGCCGCTTCAAGAGCAGCATGTGGTGGCGCAGAGAGTCCGGTAGAGCACAAAGGATCTCACAGGCAGTGCCTCCCTTGTCACCACTAGCCATTGGTGCTTGTTTTAAAGGTCTGGCAATGAGGCATTCTGCCAAATGACTTTGATAGAATACCCAAGGAACTGCTCGACAGGATCTGCTGTCTCCTTTTCCAAAAGGGTCTCAAGGACACTACGTGTTGACCACAAGTCCATCAGGAAGTGGTCAAAAGGTGTTTTTCTTCACAAATTTCTGCACGAAGACAGATAATACAGAACGATCAACTACTTGCAGCACTCCGTGGCAACGAGGCCAGGCCCATTCTTCGCAACACCAGGAACAGGTAGAAACCTCAGTACCTAGTGATGCTTGGTGTTTGCGTAATGGGGAACCATGCACAGCTTGATGCAGCCACACACAAATGTGGCCATCAGGGTGAGGTTAGCTTTGGGTGTGTTTTGTCCCCCTTTCTCCAGGTCTTTACACGTAGTGTCACTTCAGGCAGGGTCCATCTTTGATCTCCCCATCAAGTGGAAGATGGCCCAGGTGACTGTGGCGGTGCAGATTCGGGGAATAGGCCAGACCTGTGCCACACACAACATTTAGAGTACCTCACACCTGATGACCAAGTGTTTACTCGCGATGGAGAGTGACCGTTGTTCCCACCTGCCCAGTTTCTGCCTTGCTTTATTGATGCACTCCTCCCAAGTCTGACACATGCCCCAGCCCTTCTGAACCAAACACCCAGCATCTTCAGGTGGTCTGGCCTGATACTGGAGGATATAAAGGGTTGGTTGGCCCAGTTTCCGAAGAGCATCGCCTGGCTCTTGCTTTGATTTACCTTGGTCCCAGAGGCTCATTCAAACTGGTCACCGGTGCACAAGTCTGCACACCGCGGATCAAAGCAGAAAACGGCAACATCATCCATGTATAGGAAGGCCCTAACCTGTAGACCCCCATGGCCAGGAATAGTCACCCCTTTCAGGCTTGCATCCTTCTTGTTGGACTCGGTAAATGGTTCTATACAGCATACAAACAAAGCAGGTGTGAACAGTTCTGCCTAACTCCAGATATGATTGGAAAGCTTTCTGATTCCTGCTAGTTAATTAAGACTGCGCTAATGATTTTGGTGTACAGCAGTCAGATCCAATTGCAGATTCCCTCCCCAGAGTCCATTTTGGAGAGAACATCTCTCATGTATGTGTACGATATCCTGTCAAGGGCTTTCTCTTGGTGAGGCAAGTGCCAACCCCTCTGTCCAATGGTGTAGTGTTTGAACCTTAAGCACTCCTTGATACCAGGCCCACGATGATCCATTCTTCAGTGCGGGTGACTGCTTCCAGGCGGTGACGTATGCACTGAAATGATTACTCTTTCTCTCGGTCGTCCTTTGCTATCCATGCCGAACATAATCCCAAACCAAACTAGCCCCACCTATCTGCTCCTGGCCCATATCGCAACAAACCCTTCCTATTCGTGTATCCATCAAAATGTCTTTTAAATATTGTAATTATAACTGCATCCATCCCTTCCTCAGGAAATTAATTCCACACTCAAGCCACCAAGTAAAAAAAAAACTCCCTCATGTCTTTTTTTTTCAAATCTCTCTCCTCTCACCTTAAAAATGTGACTGTCTAGTACTTCTGGGAAACATCGAAAAAATGAAAGCCAACTTGCTGCAAGAGAGGTGCCCAAAGTCACAAAAGAGTGTAAATACAACTGCTCTACCTGATAAAGTAGTTGACGTAAGAGCAACAAGAATAATTTGATGGAGAATATGGCTATAACTTTACCTGCTCTTTATAACTTTTCTCTCTATACATTCTTTTTACTGTAAATTTCTGAAATTTAGACAAAAAGACTGTGATTTTATACAAGATTCACTATTCAGTCCAGCACACCCACCGACAAATCGACCATGGGAACAGCAGGAAATGCATGAATCAGGATTGAAAGCTGATTGATCACCACCCAATGCTGCAGTAAGTAAAACCAAAGCTAAGAGGGAGTTCAAACCTACAACCTCACAAAAGAAAGAAAATTACAGTCTGGAGGCAAAACCAAGGGGCCAGAGTTGTAAAGCCATTTTGTGCAGCCCTGGATTTAAATCAATGGCTTGAGCTTGAACAGTGAGGTCTAACAAAGGATTGCTCTTAGAGAGGAGACATACTATAAAAGTGCTTGCTTGGTAGGGGACCATAGGGACATTCCTTGAAGGAAAGCACAGATAACTAACTGGAGCTATAAAGGTTGAACTGGAAGAAAGTTTTCTACAAGGAACCATGTTGTGAGTTAAGACCATGAGACTGCCCAGAAGGAGAAACCAACCCAACTTAGTAACTCTTTCATAGGCTTAAGCTCTTTCAATACCAGACTGCTTGTAGAGCTGCTCCGAGAGGTTTAGCACACTCAGGGGTCATGACTGGTAGCCTGAGATTCAAATAATTGAGTCTAGCCATTTAGCTTACCACCTGTCTCTCTACCTTTAATCTACAAACCTTGTGTTGTCTATCAGAATTAATTACCAGCTTGAGAGAAAGGGGGGATTTTGGAGTAATAGTCCTGGTAGTTAACTACTGATTTAAGAGCTTGTATCATTGCCATTCCTAGAATTTTGTAAAGTACTTTTCATTATTAACAAATATTTATTCCTGTTTTACATTAGAGAAGCAGTGGTGTCAGACGTTTTCATGGTAAGTATAATACAGGAGCAGTAAATTGACAGAAAAGTCAAATGGGAAGAGTTATTGCAATAACTTCACAAAACACAGACCCATGGTTCTCTACTTACTGTTTTAACTTTGTGGTTAATTCAGGCTCCATGACAGAATGTAAAGTGTTAAGTGAAAAAAAATGTTGCATAGATACATACCACAGCTTGCATGTGCCACAAACCTATGCAATACTTCCTGTAAAGTTAAAGCAAAACAAAAAAAAGGGGGTTGGCAGTAATTATGCCTAAAGATAATCATTTACGAATAAAAGGAGATGATGAGAAACAGAATTATAAATATGCCTGGACTAAGCTCTTACTAACTTAAGAGTTCCAGCCTACTGTTTATGTTTCAGCCAGACAACGAGGCTTGCAAAACACACTGCTGACTGCAAATGACGATTTATTGACGCAAACACTACTTCGCATGGCATGCCAACAATTAATCATAGGAGGAGTTTTTTAAACAACCTTTTTTTTAAAAAAGAGGCTATTTCAATGCCTAGGAATTTGAGCATGCACACTTCAAAAACTATTAATAATACATCAAGAAAGGCTATGCAAGGCTAAAAAATACTGACAAAAATAGCAGAATAAGATTGTATAATAATGACTATGTTTAAAGAATAGGCAGCTTTTATACCCTGAATTTAAACAAAGAAAGTAGTAAGGTGTCAAAGATTAGCAGGAAGCCAGAGGATTGGGAGGCCCTTTTAAAAGAAAAGCAGAGAAAACTTAAACAAAACAATAAGGGGAAGATGATGAAAAATGCAAGTTAGCTAGGAATACAAAAGATTGCAAAAGTTTTACCCAGATATTTAAAAAGGTAAGAGAAAGGCAAGAATGGACATTAGACCACTGGAAAATGAGGCTAGTGAAGCAGAAATGGGGAATAAAGCAATGATAGAGGAACTGGATAGGCACTGAACATCAGTCGTCTAAAAGGAAGACACAGCAGCATACTAGAACTTCAAGAGAGTAAGTGGGCAGAGGTGAGTGCAGTGGCCATCATTAAGGAATAGGTGCTGTCGAAGCTGCAAGTTCAGAAGGTGGTTAAATCACGCAGACCAGAGTTCCGAAGGAGATTGCTAGGGGATTAGATTAGATTACTTACAGTGTGGAAACAGGCCCTTCAGCCCAACAAGTCCACACCGACCCGCCGAAGCGCCACCCACCCATACCCCTACATTTACCCCTTACTTAACACTTGGGCAATTTAGCATGGCCAATTCACCTGACCCGCACATCTTTGTGACTGTTTTTTGTGACTTTGGGATTGTTGAGTCATTAGTAATGATCTTTCAGGAATCACTGGAGTCAGTGAGAGTCCCAAAGGACTGGAAAATGGCTAATCTAACAACCCTGTTTAAGAAGGGAGGGAGCCAGAAGACAGGAACCTACAGGCTGGTTAGCCTGACTTCAGTCATTGGTAAGATTTTAGACTCCATTATTAAGGATGAAATTGCAGGGTACTTGGAAGTGAATGGTAAAATAAAGCTGCGAGCATAGCTTTGTCAAGGGGAGGTCAGTTCGGATGAATCTGTTAGAATTCTTTGAGGAGGTAATGAACAAGTTAGACAAAGGAGAACCAGTGGATGTGATAGATTTAGAATTCCAGAAGGCCTTTGACAACATGCTGCACAGTTGGCTGTTAAATAAAACAACAGACCATGTTGTTAGGGGCAAGGTACTGACATGGATTGAGAATTAGGCTGACTGGCAGTAGGCAGAGAGCAGAGGCAAATGGGCTTTTTTCAGGTCAGCAGCAAATAACTAGTGGAGTACACCAAGAGTCTATGTTGGGACCACAACAATTCTTGTTATATATTAACAATCTGGACAAAGGACCTGAGGAGATTGCTGCTAAGTTTGCAGATGATACAAAAATGGTTGGAGGGGCAGGTAGTGTTTAGGAAGTGAGGAGGCTGCAGAAGGACTTGGACAGTCTAGGATATTGTGCAAAGAAGTGGCAGATGGAACATTATGTGAGCAAATGTGAGGTTATGCACTTTAGTGGGAAGAATAGAGGTGTGGACTATTTTCTAAATGAGGAAAGGCATTGAAAATCTGAAGCTCAAAGGGATTTGGGAGTCCTAGTTTAGATGTTGATATGCAGGTTTAACTGGCAGTTAGAAAGGCAAATGCAATATTCACATTCATTTCAGGAGGGCTAGAATACAAGAGCAGAGATGTACTGTTGAGGCTGTATAAGGATCTGAATTGACCACATTTGGAATATTTGAACAGTTCTGGGCCCTGTATCCAAGTAAAGATGTGCTTGCTTTAGAGTGGCCCAGAGGAGGTTAACAAGAATGATCTTGGAGATAAAGGGCTTATCATATGAGGACTCTGTATCCGAACTTGGAGTTTAAAAAAATGAATGGGTACCTCACTTACAGAATAAGAGGAGGCCTGGATACAGGTGATGTAGAGAAGATACTTTCCTACTAGGAGAAATTAGGAACCTCTGGATACAGCCTCAGTGTGAACGAATAACCTTTCAGAACTGAGATGAAGAGAAATTTCTTCAGCCAGAAGGCAGTTAATCTGTGGAACTCAGTGCCAAAGTGAGCTTTGGCCAAGTCACTGAACGTAGGTAGGTTTGTGATTTGTAAGGGATCCACAGTTATGGGAAGCAGGCAGGAGAATAGGGTTGAAAAACACATTGGCCAGGATTGAATGGAGCAGATTTAATGGGCGGAATGGTCTAACTGTGCTCCTATGTCTAATGGTGCTCCTATGTCTAATGGTCTTATGGCACTGCCCAGTCGGAGCCAGAAGGAATGTTGATTCATATGGACTTTCTCATCTCATTAAATAGAAACTCCAACCTTTAAAAAGAGATTCTGGCCTATAGTTATTTCATTTCCAGATAGCTCTTGTGGAATTATGACAAATGCATATCAATTTGCTGCAACATTTTAGTTCTCTTTCTCAAACAAAGCCTCCAAAGTATGTGAACCAAAATTACATTTCTATTATTTTCTGTTTCCTAGTGGAGTAATAAGTAGATAATAAGATGCAGGTTGTGCATGAAGTGTCACAAACAGAGAATTCCTCAAGTCAAAAGCACTGAGGATTAAGATAAAACACAACATAAACAAAAATCTACATCGGGCGCACTGCCTCACTTATTAAACAGCGTCTGGAAGCAAAGGGGAAAAAAAAAGGCTGTGCTCGTTGTCACCACAACTGGAAGAGGAACACAGAGCCAATGCAGTTAAAGCCCTTTAGACGTCAATACCAGCGATAACCCTGGACTTGTAATAACTCCATACTTAAATGATTTTTCATGCAGTAGCTTGGTGCTCTGAAATGAATTCGAAAACTCGTAATCCAGAGGAGTACTCAAAGAAAGCCCTCAGTGCCTAATCCATCACTCAAGTCCCTGAGCAAAATAGCAAGCCAAGCATTAAGGGGAGTAGCCAACATGACGTTGAGGTGAACAGCCAGCAGGAAAGCTGGGGTGGCCAGCGGCAAAGGGACTGGCAAGTGGGGCAGCCAGCAGTGAGGGGAAAGGCCAGCAAGATAGAAGGGAGAGGTAGCAACCGGGCACACTATTTCTGTTTCTACAATAGGTGTCCTACTTCTGATGCACAATCATGACATCAATGGCATCAACATTTTGTGCAAGTGAGTTTGCAAGTGATACACTATTAAAAATACCAGAGACGGAGTGGAAAAAAAGTATCTCAAATGGCTTCTTAACAAAAGAAACACCATAAAGCTTTAACTTCAAATACTTGCCAGATTTAAAATATGGACATTGAGAATTTCAAAAATGCGAGAAACTGAATAGATTAGACTTACAGTGTGGAAACAGGCCCTTCGGCCCAACAAGTCCACACCGACCCACCGAAGCGAAACCCACCCATACCCCTACATTACCCCTTACCTAACACTACGGGCAATTTAGCATGGCCAATTCACCTGACCTGCACATCTTTGGACTGTGGGAGGAAACCGGAGCACCCGGAGGAAACCCACGCAGACACGGGGAGAACGTGCAAACTCCACACAGTCAGTCGCCTGAGTCGGGAATTGAACCCGGGTCTTCAGGCGCTGTGAGGCAGCAGTGCTAACCACTGTGCCACCGTGCCGCCCACTGAAGGTGAACAAAAAAAAATTAAAGATTCTGAACAGTTTTTCATCCAAATTCAATTGATAATCAACCACTTTTCATTTGCTAGAGCTCAACTCAATGGGTAGCAGCTCAACGTTAAGCACTTAATCTGGTCAACATTCTTCAGATGGGAAGGCAGTGAGTACCTAGCAATAATTTATTCAAATATGGGGTTCATCAGAGTCAGGTTCAAACTTCTTATTTCAGATTTCCTTTATCTGCAATAAGTACAAAAAATGTTGGGAAACTCAGGTCAGACAGCATCTGTAGAGAAAGAAAGATTAACATTTGAAGTCAATGACTTTTCATCAGCGCTGGAAGAAGATAAAAAATGCAAGGGTGGGGTGGGAGGAAGATGTCAAAGGGAGGCAGCAAGAACAAAAGGAATGGGGGAGTAAATAACAAAAAAAGATTTTATGATGTAGTAGCCAAATACAGTGTTAATGGATATGACAAAGAAACAAAATGTTGCATCCAAATGAGGTGTAAGTAGTTACATAAAAACCATTTGACAGTAATGAGGGATAAAGAAACAAACATGGCCAATGTAGCAAAATATAAAAGTGAAAAAAAAACATGCTAAAGATGGAGGATGTATACTAACATTGTCATCAAGGACACTGACAAGGGTAGTCCTGTTGTCTGGTGTTCTGACTTCTAACTAGCAGGAGGTCAAGTGCTTCCTTCTCTCAGATCACTACCAAACATCACACCATTATATCCAAGATAGTCACAAACCTCAACTCCCGGAAATCTTCCTCAATCCCACTCCATCCTTATGGTTCCTCAATCCCAAATGTCTTGCTCTCTTTCCCAAGGTCTGTAAATAAAACCCCTGGTTGACCCATGTTTGTGCCCCTCTGAACTTCTACCTATTATGGCGACACTGTTTCCTCCCTTTGCACATTCCTCCATCGATATCAGTGACTTTTGTGCTGCTCTGCATCACTTCAACAGTTTCATGGGGTCATCTGCCTGCACTTTACTTCAGTTATCCAATCTCTTTACACCTCTATCCTCAATCTGGACGGTCTCAGTTTTCACATCTGCATCAAACAAAATGTCGAATTCCCATCTACCATTACCCTCTGCTGCTTGGCTGAATTTGTTCTCACCTTGAAACATTTCTTCTTCTAGTTCAATCACTTTGTCTAAACAAGACGCCCACTGCTATGGGCAGCTGCACAATGCCAGTTGCATGTGCCTTTTGTCAGCTATTTGGAAGATTCATTACTTCAATCTTATTCAGGTCTGATCTATTCAACCAATCATCCTCTTCATGATGCAACCACAAAAGCACGTGTCCTCCTGGCCTCCCCTTTCAGCATTCCATTTTGAAGTTTCCTCTTCAAAACAACAGTCTGCTCCTCTAATACCTTCAAGCCCTTCTTAACGGACTTTTCCATAAAAGCACAGGATTTGCAACATCTATCCTTTCACCTCCTCCCTTTTAATGGCCTCCCTGTCCAAGTCTCAAATATTTATTCCATGTGAATAATGATGTACATTACCTTCAATTGCTGCTCATGTGGTCTCCTTTATATTAAGGGGGACCAAATTCAGATTGAGTGACAACTTTGCAATAGTCCACAAGTATGATGAACATCCAAGTGTTTTTCATGTTAATTTTGAATTTTGCTTCCATGGTCATCTTACTATCAGATACAGCATTTTAGAGAGGCGCAGGCTTGAAGGACAGCATCTTGTATTTCAACACAGCAATCAAAAGCCTTTAGACTTCAGGATGAGTTCAATAATTTTAGATAGAGTCATAGAGATGTACAGCATGGAAACAGACCCTTTGGTCCAACCTGTCCGTGCCGACCAGATATCCCAACCCAATCTAATAATCTTTGCCTCCATATGGAGATTTATTTTTGTTTGTTTGGCGAAGTTGTTGGCTTACTTCTTTCCTTATTTTTCCACAGAGGCATTCATGTCTCATTTGGACATAGCCTTCATTTGTTTACTGTATCCATCAATATTATTTGGTTAATAAGAACAATAAACTGTAAATGGTGGAAATCTGAAACAAAAACAGAAATTGCTGGAGAAACTCAGCAGATCTGGCAGCATCTGTGAGGAGAAAGCAGAATTAACCCTTCAGGGAGAAAGAAAAGCTGATAATAGGGTCCACATGAAGGTGAAAATCGGTTGGCTGTGCTGAAAGCAGCTTGTGATAATATAAAGCTTGGGGTATGATGTTATGCAAAGGACATAAAAACAACGTTCAGATTCTAAAATTATTGAACTCGATATTGATTCCTGAAGGCTGCAGGCCCCCAAGCAGAAATTAGATGCTGTTCTTCCAGTTTGTACTGAGCCTCATTGGTGCAAATGCAGGAGGCCAGAGTCAGAATTGTTGTCCAAGGAACAGATAATCATACAGGCATAGAGATGTACAACACTGAAACAAACCCTTAGGGTCCAACTTGTCCATGCCGACCAGATATCCCAACCTGACATCCCAACCCAATCTAGTCCCACCTGCTAGAACCTGGCCCATATCCCTCCAAATCCTTCCTATTCATATCCATATCCATATCCAGATGCCTTTTAAATGTTGCAATTGTACCAGCTTCCACCACTTCCGCCCAAGCTCATTCCATACACGCACCACCCTCTGCATTAAAAAGTTGCCCCGTAGGTCTCTCTCATATCTTTTCCCCTCTCACCCTAAATCTATGCCCTCTAGTTCTGGACTCCCCCAATCCAGGAAAGAGACTTTGTTTAAAATCATGAGGGGCATGGATAGGATAAGTTTAAACCTCTATAAGATCATCCCTCAGCCTCTGACACTCCAGAGAAAACAGCCCTAGCCTATTCAACCTGTCCCTATAGCTCAAATCCTCCAACCCTGGCAACATCCTTGTAAATCTTTTCTGAACCCTTTCAAGTTTCACAACATCCTTCCGATAGGAAGGAGACCAGAACTGCACACAATATTGCAACAGTGGCCTAATCAATGTCCTGTACAACTGCAACATGACCTCACAACTCCTGTACCCAGTACGCTAACCAATATAAGAAAGCATACCAAACACCTTCATCACTATCCTATCTACCTGCAACTCCACTTTCAAGGAGTTATGAACCTGCACCCCAAGGTCTCTTTATTCAGCAACACTCTCTAGGATCTTCCCATTAAGTGTGTATAAGTCTTGCTAAGATTTGTCTTCCCAAAATGCAGCACCCTCGCATTTATCTGAATTGAACTCCATCTACCACTTCTCAGCCCATTGGCCCATCTGATCAAGACCCTGTTGTAATCGGAGGTAACCTTCTTTGATGTCCACTATACCTCCCATTTTGATATCATCTGCAAACTTACTAATGGTGAAGTATTCAAGAAGCAGGCAACTGGAAGCTCAGAGCCATTTTTGTGGACAGAGCATAGTGCTCAACAAAGCCACTACAATCTGCAGCTCATCTCCCCAGACCACACGGTGAGCAGCGAATACAATAGACTAGATTGAATTACTGCTTCTCCTGGAGGTTATGTCTGGAGTTTTGGATAGTGAGGAGGAAGGGGTAAACAGGCAAGTGTTGCATCTTTTGTGATTGCATGGGAAAGACCGTAGGGGTATGGGATCGTGTTGGAGGAGTGGATGAAGGTGTCCTAAAGAGAACAATGACTGCAAAATGCTGACAATGGAGGGGAGGGCAATACGAGTCTGAGCCTAATAGTGGCATCTCATTGGTGGTGGCTGAAATGGTGGTTTATGATCCTCTAGATGTTGTTAGGGCAGGAAGTGAGAACTAAAAGACACCCTATTCATTTCGTCGGAGGGTAGAGAAGAGGTGAGGGTAGAAGTCTGAATTATGTGTCAGACACAACTAAGCATCTTGTCAACTATTGTGAGGGAATCTTCAATTGAGGGAAAAGGTGGACACTTCTGACGCCCTGGAGGAATGTGGCACCATCAGAACAAATGCAATGGAAATGGAAAGACTGGGAAAATGAATGGAGTCTACATAGGAAGCAGGGTGACAGGATGCAGACTCCAGGGAACCATGGGAATCGGAAAGTTTGTAGTGGAGGTCAGCGGCTAGCCTGTTCCTGGAAATAGGAACAGACGTCAAGGGGGAAGCTGTACTGATGTCATTGACGCACCAGGGAAGTTGAGAGGAGAAACCAGAGCAGGAATGTTCCGTGCATCCCACAAAGGTATAACTGAAGCCATACCTCTGATCTCCAGACAAATAGCAAAGTTAAAGGAGAAGTTGTTCAAAATAAGGATGAGCCATGGAGAGGAAGCTGGTGATGGATGAGGACAGTTCAATCCTTCTTTCTGGGAAAAGTGGAGAGTCTAAGACCTTCCTGATGGAAAGCTGACATGCAGAGAGGATTGCATGGTTAAAAAAAGTGGTTGGTTCCAACAAATAAGAAATTCTGAAACTGATGTAAAGCATCAGAAGAATTGCAGATACAACAGGGAAGGGACTGGACAAGGGGAAAGGAAAAAAAATTGAGTCAACTTTGGAAGGGAAAAGTTCCATGGACAGGAGTAGACAGAAACAATGGGTCTGCCCAGGCAGTCCTGTTTGTGAATTTTGGAGAGGTAGAAGCCAGCTTGTTAGGATTTGGGGACAATCTGCATGGAGGTTGGAGGGAGTGGGAATTGATAGGATGAGGTTAGTGACAGTCATGGACACAACAGCTAGATGTTCGATGATAGGGTCATGATCCAAAAGGAGGTCAGAGGTCCCCAAGAACTGGCAGCCTCCACAATGAAGAAATCAGTGCGTCAGACAACAGCACAACTCTTGTCAACAGGCTTAATTACAAAGTCAGGGTTGGATCGGGATCTGGGAACACAAGAGTGCAGACAGTTCAGATGGAGATAGGTTCTAATGGGTGAGGAGGAGCAGAGAAATTAAGCCAACTGATATGTTAACAGTTCTCAATGAATAGGTCGAGTACAGGTAAAAGGCCAGAGGGAGGCATCCAGGTGGAGGGAGTGTCTTGTAGATGGGTGAAGGGTTCTGTGGGACAGGGAGAGTACTCCTGTCTAAAAGAAATTTGCACGGGAGAAGTGACAGAACAGGAGCTCAATGGCACAGAACTTTCAGAAGAGAGTGAAGTCAGAAGGGTAGTAAACATTCATGAACAGATGGGGTTAGGAGAAGGTTGGAGACCAAGGTAAGGGAGAGGAGGGGAAGATCGGAAGGTTCTAGAGCGACGTGAGTAGTTTGCATTCCTTAATACCAACAAGGTAGGTAAAAAGTTTCTTGTTAGAATGTCAAACAAGCCAGAGAATAAAGAGGAATTTTTGGGAGTGGCAGCTGTGAAAGCGCAATGCTGAGAGGTTGAAAGGTGCATAGGGTATCACGTGGCAATGATTGTGGAATTCAGGATGTGGTGAGAACGTCTGAAAAGCATGTACAGAGTTACCTGTAATTCTGGGTGGATTCAAATCGCAAAGGATGAAACTTCAGTTGGAATCAATATCGGGTGAGTCTGAGCCCTTCAGTTAATACACCACAAAATCTTTCGCTAATCTCCCTTGACCTGCACCCTGCCACAGACCCTCTGTTTTGTTCTTCCTGCTCTCCTCCCCCTTCCACTGCCTCAAAAACCCTTACATTTCTATCTTTCTTCAGTTCTTAAGGTCACTGACTTCAAACATTAACAATTTCTCTCCAGGAAGCCTGCCTAACCTACAGTACTGAGTTTATCCAGCAATTGCTACACACTACTTATATATGCACTGTAGTCGACATTACTGCATGCTGATCACGAAATTGTATCCTTGAGGATACAAAGATCAACCATAATGTCTCAGTGGTGCAGACAGTTAAAATACTATGAAATATTCTGTGGAATCATTGTATTTTTTTTTGCACCCCTATCTACAAACGTGTAGAATAAAAAAGGTCATTATAATCTGCCTGAAGTTGAAAAACATTTGACACAAGTCATATAGGCATAGAAATATACAGCATGGAAACAGACCCTTCAGTCCAACTCGCCCATGCCAACCAGATATCCCAACCCAAGCTAGTCTCATTTGCCAGCACTTGGCCTGTATCCCTCTCAACCCTGCCTCTTCACATATCCATCCAGATGCCTTTTAAATATTGCATTTGCACCAGCCTCCACCACTTCCTCTGGCAGTTCATTCCATACACGTACCACCCTCTGAGAAAAAGTTGTCCCTTAGGTCCCTTTTACATCTTTCCCCTCTCATCCTAAACCTATGCCCTCTAGTTCTGAACTCTCCCACCCCAGGGAAAAGACTTTGCCTATTTATCCTATCCATGTCCTTCATGATTTTATAAACCTCTAAGGTCACCTCTCAGCTCCGAAGCTCCAGGGAAAACAGCTCCAGCCTGGTCAGCCCCTCCCTATAGCTCAAATCCTCCAACTCTGGCAACATCCTTGTAAATCTTTTCTGTACCCTTGCAAGTTTCACAAAACTCTCCCTCTAGCAGGGAGACCAGAATTAGATGCAGTATTCCAATAGTGGCCTAACCAATGTCCTGTACAGCAGCAACAGGACCTCCTAACTCCTATACTCAATGCTCTGACCAATAAAGGAAGCATACCAAATGCCTTCTTCACTATCCTATCTACATGCAACTCCACTTTCAAGGAGCGATGAACCTGCACTCCAAAGATCAGGCTCTCAGAGTGCTTACCCATCTAATTTTTTTCCAATTTCCAATAAACTACAGCATGATAGGCTGTGCCTCAAACCTCCCACACCTTATTTATAAAATGTGCCATGTTAGCTAACTTCACCTTATGTTGGAATTCACAAATTTTCAATTCAGTCTCACACTGAATGGCACTCCCAAAAGTAAATTTGCCAGATTCACTAAGACTGATCATAAGAACTATATTTTCTCCCAATAAATTGGCTTCTCTCAACAGCTGCCTTTGGCAAATCAGATGAATGTTATTTATCTTGCAATTAGGGACGGATAACAATTGCTGGTGTTGCCAGTGCCCCCTACATTCCATGAAAGAATTCTCTTGCAGTAACTGCTAAAAGGGGTCCTCTTGTGGCATAGTGATAGCAGCCCTATCTCTGGACTAGGACACCTGGATTCAATCCCACCTACTGTAGAGTTGTGTAATAACATCTCTGAACAGGTTGATTAGAAAAATACAAAAGCCAGATGAAGCCAAAACTATGATTGGCTGTGGTACCTTGAACAACTTGCAACCTCTTAGCTTGATATACCGAAATGTAATTGCTATTAAAACTGTGTATCAGCAGAATATTTGAAAGGGAAAATTAGGGTTAGTTATGACACTGATTCCAAGTATATAACTGTGTCTTTCTTCCACACCATCATCTTATTTAGGGGGAGGACAGTGGTGAAGTATGATAGAACTGTTATGATGACTATTTGGCTGACAGTCTGAAACTATCCTCATAATTGAACTTCCTCAGCTCTTGAACCATTCCAGTAAATTGCTATTGCACTCTCCCAATGTGTTCATATCCTCCCTACAATGCAGTGAAAATAACTAATGTAGAATAAAGATCCAAATCACTAATATGCATCAGGAAAAGCAATAATGACCCCTGAGTAATTCCACTATAAATCATCACCCAGCTCAAAATATCCATTGACCAGGACTCACTGTTGTGATACTGTCAATGCACTAGTAATCCAGAAGCTTAGGCTAATGATCTGGAAACATGGGTTCAAATCATGGCAGCTGGTGAAAGTTGAATTCAATTAACAAAACAGAAGAATTGAAAGCTTATATCCACAATAGTGACCAAGAAACCATTACTTTAAAAATCCATTTAGTTCATTAATTAGACCTGAGATTTTTCCATCTTTGCAGCATCTCACTAAAAAAATGTGACCCTAGACCTACTAGTTGTCTGAAATGGCTGAGCAATTCAGGACAATTAGGGATGGATAACAATTGCTGGTGTTGCCAGTGACCCCCTATATTCCATGAAAGAATTATAAAAAAGCTTTGCATCATTCAAATTGCATGGGGTTGGAGGCAACGTCTACTCTCAGCACCAAAATCCATTAGCATCCTGAAATAGACTGTTTTCCATGGTTTCATGTCAAAATTAGAACTGGATAAAATTAAGCAAAATTAATGCAAATGGAGAGGGAAAGATCGGCATTTCCAATGTTATGCGGTTTTTTTTCTATCTACAACACCCGGGGTAAATCATACTCAGTACAAATATAGCTTGTGATCTTTGCAATGTTTCAAACAAAAACTTCAAAATGGCCCTATCCACAAAAACATTTCCACTAATTGTGATTCACATAATTAACATAAAAATAGAAATTGCTGGAGAAACCCAGCAGGGTCAAAAGAAGCAACTCATTCTGAACAAGTGTCATTTGACTGGAAATGTTAACTCTGATTTCTCTCCACATAGAGTCATAGAGATGTACATGGAAACAGACCCTTTGGTCCAACTCAATCATGCTGACCAGATCCCTCCAAACCCTTCCTATTCATACACCCATCCAGGTGCTTCTTAAATCTTGCAACTGTACCAGCCTCCGCCACTTCCTCTGGCAGCTCATTCCATACATATACCACCCTCTGTGTGAAAAAGTTGCCCCTTAGATCTCTTTTATATCTTTCCCCTCCCACCCTAAACCTATGCCATCTAGTTCTGAACTTCCCCACCCCAATAAAAAGACTATTTATCCTGTCCATGACAGTCATGATGTAGTAAACCTCTATAAGGTCACCCCTCAGCCTCTGAAGCTCCAGGGAAAACAGCCCCAGCCTATTCAACCTCTCCCTTTGGCTCAGACCCTCCAACCCTGGCCTGGCAACATCCTTGGAAATCTTTTCTGAACCCTTTCAAGTTTCACAACATCCTTCCGATAGGAAGGCGACCAGAATTGCACACAATATTCCAACAGCGGCCTAACCAATGTCCTGTACAGCCACAACATGACCTCCTAACTCCTGTACTAAATACTCTGACCAATAAAAGAAATCTTTCCAAACGCCACCTTCACTGTCCTATCTACCTGCAACTCCACTTTCAAGGAGCGATGAACCTGCACTCCAAGGTCTCTTTGTTCAGCAACACTCCCTAGGACCTTCCCATTAAGTGTATAAGTCCTGCTAAGCTTTGCTTTCCTAAAGCACAATACTTGGCATTTATCTAAATTCAACTCCATCTGCCACACCTCAGTCCACTAACCCATCTGATCAAGATCCCGTTGTAATCGGAGCTAACCTTCTTTGCTGACCACTACACCTCCAATTTTGGTGTCATCTGCAAGCTTACTAACTATACCTCTTATGCTCACATCTAAATCATTTCTATAAATGATGAAAAGTAGTGGACCCAGGGGATCCTTGTGGCACTCCACTGGTCACAGGCCTCCAGTCTGAAAAACAACCCTCCACCACCACCCTCTGGTCTTCTATCTTTGAGCCAGTTCTGTATCCAAATGGCTAGTTCTCCCTGTATTCCACGAGATCGAATCTTGCTAACCAGTCTCCAATGGGAAACCTATCGAAGGCCTTACTCAAGTCCATATAGATCACGTCCACCATTCTGCCCTCATCAATCCTCTTTGCTACAGCTTCAAAAAAACTCGATCAAGTTTGAGAGACATAATTTTCCATGCACAAAGCCATGTTGACTATCTCTAATCAGTCCTTGCCTTTCCAAATATGTATATCCTGTCCCTCAGGATTCCCTCCAACAGTTTCCCCACCACCGACGTCAGACTCACTGGTCTATAGTTCCCACATATGCTGCCAGACCTGCTGAGTATCTCCAACAATGTTTTGGTTTAAATGTTTCAGATATCCAGCATCTACAGCTCTTGATTTTATTCTCTTAAAAATTTTGCCTTTTTGGGGCAAAACTGCTAAAGGCATAATTTCCAAAATTAAGAGTTTTTCGTTTACCAGGAAACTAATTACTGCACATGAATATAGTAATTGTTTCTGTATAGATTTTAAGTCACTTGCACTTAAATATTTTTTAAAATTAGGTACTCTGTTACAAAAAGGCTGCCTGTTTGTGTGTATGTTGACTTTGGCAAAGTGCAAGTACATTTATGCATTGACTAGAAGGGGAAAATAAAATGCTTTTAAAGATTATTGGGATTCATATACACTCAAATGCCAAAGTACTGGAAGTCAAAGATTCTCACTTATGGACATCCACCAAGATTCTATTATAGATACATTAAATTCATAAAGACTAATAAATATCACCTGTTGAGAAAAGTATTCAATTTGAATTATAATATAGTCAAAGATATCAATCAAGTACAAGTAAATTAGTGGTTCTCTTACACAGAAATAAAAAGCTGTAGGTGGGATTTAGTTTCATTCATGTTGTTATTATATTAACATATACTAACATAGCAATAGAAATGGTAAAATCCACAACATGCTCAACTGTGAGCTGCCAGTGCTGCCAACATGTCATCTGGACATTCTGCTTCTGGAACTTTACAGCTGCAGTGATATAAAGACTGCAGGCTACAAATAGCACAGTTCCGTCTGTGTAATACCATGGCCTTTTGCCTTCCTTGTTTCTTTTTGCTCATCTCATCTAACAAACATCCTTCTCCATTAAGTGTAATCACAGAATTGAAAGGATTTTTAAAAAAATTGCAGAATAGCAGTCACCTTTTATCAAAGCTTTCCATATGGCACTTCAGATATTTAGCAAGAATATCAGTTCAAGAGGAAAATTTCCATTTGTCCTGCATTATGAGGACAGTGGTCATTTATTGGCAAGTGGTGTTGCCTTGGAGAATGCATCCATTATGGCCTATTGACGGTTAAAAGCCAGGATTTGTTTAAATTTTCAGTCAGGAATGTTGACTGATAGGGCAAGAAATGAACCAGTGAATGGATGTCACCTATTTTGCAGAATTGCAGTGTGTACATGTTTTTTCTGTCTGCAAAGAACAGTACTCTGAACGTCGTCACTAGTGTACCCGAACAGTCAGTTGGGCTCGCTGTGTCGCGCAACCTTAAATTGTATATTAGTGTCATTCCTTCTATATTCTGGATTTTCAGCAAATGTTACCCAACTGAAGAATTACATTTAATGTTAAGACAATATTGTGACTTTTAAAAGCATGGTTGGTTTGCTATGGTCAATTTCTTGCTTTTGGAGAACAGCCAGAGAAATATGTTGTTTGATACGAGTCTTTAGGACACAAGGCCTACATAGCTGGCATCACTGACACCAAAATTCACATATTAGATTACCCAATAGTGTGATAGGCAGATCATCTTTTTTGACTTGAAGGCAGCAACACATTAGTGGGAGGCAGTGGTGTAGTTATAATTTCACCGGATGAGTAATCCCACAGTAACATTCTGGGGATATGGATCTGAATCCCAACATGGCAACTGGTGAAATGTGAACTCAATAAAAGAATTTAGAATTAGAGTTAATGACAACCATGTAACCACTTGGTTTGTTTTAAATATTCTTTTGTAAAGGAAGTCTGTCATCCTTACCTGGTATAGTCTACGTGGGACTCCAGATCTCTTCAGAAACATGGTCAGCCCTTAACTCCTCTCAAAGATCACTAGCAGACTACTCACTTAAAGGGAAATTCAGAAGGACAATACATGCTGGTTCAGACAGTTGAACCCATACACAAACAAAAAAATACATTCACCAAATTTTTGAGATACATAAGATTTGAGGATGATTGTAACTAGATGAGCCACTCTTCAACATGAAAAATAAACTATCTTGTCTTTTGAGTAGTCTCCACACGGTACCCTAATTAGATGCTTGCGGTACAGCTCCTCGCCGTAAACAGCCTTTCAGTTCGACTTTTACTTCTCCAGTCACAGTTATCAGTTCTTTGCTTCAAGCAGTGCCCCCGTGGTACCCTACCATGCAGGCACTCACAGTGAGTCTCCTCTGGGAGCAACCCTTTATCAGACCTCACTGCTCAAGCTTTAGCCATCATTTTTGCAATTGTTGCGAGGGTTAAACTTCGACTCAACTTTGGTTGGCTTTCTGCAGAATAGGGGTAACTGATCAGCAGCCAATCCCAACATGCCCTAGCTCTTGCTATCCCCAAGGTTGATTCCCCAGCAGGAATCGTGAACCATACACAAAAGTTTTTTTTCCGATAGATTTTAAAAAATGAACCTTCGAACTTAGTATAGAAGTTGTAGTTAGAAAAAATGGTTAAGTTTACTACACTATGCAATCCAATAAAAATATCTGAGAGGGGTGTGTGTGTGTGTGGGTAGTCCGAAGGTAGTGTCATCTATTTGGGCATTCATTGTGTCATTGAAACTGAGCTGAAATGTAAGAGTTGCTCAGATTGTGACTGAAAAGAATATTGATTCAAACAATGATGCCAGGCACAGCTTGCCACGAGTGCTGTACTGCAGATGTGTAACAAGTCTTTGAAAGATCCATTGGTGAGTAAACTAACAATATCAAATGAGTACATGAACACTGCATTGCTATCAATACTAATCCCACGTGGTCTTTGCAAAGTGAAGAAACCCTTCTTGTACACAGAAAACTTGCTCAAAATTAGTTGTAACAATTCACCAACCCCTTCAAGAATACGTACTGTTAGAACTGGTCATGGGCAAGATAAGGCAAGAAAGGACATCAGTTTTGTCCAGCATACAAAAGCAGAAATTGCTGAAGAAACTCAGCAGGTCTGGTAGCATCTTTGGAAAGAAAACTTCTGAAGTAAAACTGGACTTGAAACATTAACATGTAGAGAGAAAACAGAGTTAATGGTTGAAGTCCAGTTATACTTCTGAAGTTTTATATAGCTTAACTACATTTCCTCTCAATCTCCTCTGTTCCAAGGAAAATAATCCTATTATGTCCAATCTCGCTTTGTAAAGTCTCCAGCACAGGCAACATCCTGGTAAATCTGCTCCATACTCTCCAGTCTGATCACATCTCTTAGAATATGAATTTCAAAACTGTACGCAATATTCTTGCAATGGCCTAAACAGCATTTTATACAGTTTCAGCATAAACCCTATGCCTCAGCTGACAAAGGCAAATATACCAAATGGCTTGTTAGCCACTTTATCCACCTGCCCTGATACCTTAAGAGACCAGTATATATAACACCCTGATCCAACAGTACACAATATTCAGCTCTTTTGGACTGGGACATCATGTAGCTTAACAAAAGCAGCTAAAAGGATAACAGATAAAAATAGTGGGGTGAAAGTAGAGAAGGAGCAGTCAATAAATTAACCATGGTTGAGTGACAGCACTTTCATTGTTGCTCAGAACACCATGGGTTCAATTTCCACAATGAGGACTTCAGCATTATATCTAGGATAAAACTCCTGCGCAGTAGTGAGGCAGTGCTGCATTGTTAAGGTCTCACCCCATCTGTTTTCTCAAGTGGATGTAAAAGAAAAAAAGAGAGACAGAGAGAAAAGCAAAATTTTAATTAGCAGAGTACAAACTGTTTTCCTGGCCATCAATCCCTCAAACAACACCTATTTGTGGGACAAAAACAAATTGTTGAAGAAACTCAGGTCTGACAGCATCTGTAAAGAGAAGGTTGAGTTAATGTTTCAAGTCTAGTGACACTTCAAAAAGGCTGCCAGATGCATGGAGTTTCTCTAGCAATTTTGGTTTTTGTTACAGATTTTCGGCATCAGCAATTCTTTATTTTCCTACTTTGTGGGAGCGAGCTGTATGCAGATTTTCTGCATTTCCTATGTTACAACAGCGACTAAATTTCATTGGCTATAATGGAATGGCAGCTGATGCTACTTAAACACAAGCCACTCCTAAATGCAAGGCTGCCAACATCAAAGACCCTTTGCACCCCGGTAATGATCTCCTACAATGTCGTTCATTAGGCAGAAGACACAGAAGCCTGAGCACATGTAAAAGTAGATTCAGGGACAGCTTCCTCTCAGCCATTATTAGACGATTGAATGAACTCTCTAGCCTCAAATAATACTGATCTTGCTAATGCTGATCTCGTTTGAGTGTCCTTTTGAGAGAATGCAGCATAGGTTCAAGAGGTCAGTTCCCAAAATGGCGGGACTATCAGATGTTGAAAGATTGGAGTGACTGGGCTTGTATACACTTGAGTTTAGATGGACGAGAGGGGATCTAATTGAGACGTATAAGATTATTAAAGGACTGGACACGCTGGAGGCAGGAAGCGTGTTTCCACTGATGGGTGAGTCCAGAACCAGAGGACACAGTTTAAAAATAAGGCGTAAGCCATTTAGAACAGAGTTGAGGAGAAACTTCTTCACCCAGAGAGTGGTGGGTGTATGAAATGCTCTGCCCCAGAAGGCTGTGGAGGCCAAGTCTCTGGATACTTTCAAGAAAAAGATGGATAGAGCTCTTAGAGATAGTGGAATCAAGGGCTGTGGGGATAAGGCAGGAGCAGGATACTAATTGTAGATGATATGCCATGATCATTATGAATGGTGGTGCTGACTCGAATGGCCAAATGGCCTACTCCTCCACCTATTGTCTATTGCCCTGTGCAATGTTACCTGTATGCATTTGTCCAAATCTTTTGTTCTGTACATTCTTGCTTACTATGATATGCCTGTACTGCTCATAAACAAAGTTTTTCACTGTACTTCGGTACAAGTGATCATAAATAAATGAAGCAAGAATGAGACCCATGTTATTCAAATATATTGTAAACACAAGGCTAGACATTACTGTTGGCAATATCAGTGGGTCAATGCTTTTTTTTAAATTTCAAAAATATACTTTATTCATAAAATTATTTGGATCTCTATACAATTGGTCATGCCATTTGTGTGCACACATTACATTGCTTTACATTCAGACATCAAAATTTATTTTTCATATATACAAATCTGTATATTTACTATCCAGCTCTTTTGCTGAGGCGTCAGTAAAGCCCAAATTACTGGGTGGGCCCCCTGTTCTTAGGCAGGCAGATGTTACACGGTGGTCTTTTCCCACCGCGCATTGGCGGCAGATGCCCCAAGCTTCAGCGCGTCCCTTATCACATAGTCCTGGACCTTGGAACGTGCCAGTCTGCAATACTCAATCGGGGTCAACTCCTTCAGCTGGAAGACCAACAGGTTTTTGACCGCTCAAAGAGCGTCTTTCACAGAGTTGATGATCCTCCAGACACAGATGATGCTAGTCTCTGTGCACGTCCTGGGGAACAGACTGCAGAGCACGGAGTCCGGCATCATGGCGCTGCTTGGGACGAACCTTGACAAACACTACTGCATTCCTCTTCAGACTTTTTCTGCATAGGCACATTCCAGAAGGAGGTGTATGACAGTCTCATACCCCCTGCAGCTACTTCGAGGGCAGCGTGTGGTGCGGCAGAGAGTCCGGGCATGCATAAAGGATCTCACAGGCAGAGCCCTTCTCACTGCCAGCCAAGACATGTCTTAGTGCTTGTTGGAAAAGTTCTGGCGATGAGGCATTCTGCCAAATGACTTTGACAGTCTGCTCAGGGAACCGCTTGACAGGATCCGCCCTCTCCTTTTCTCAAAGGTCTCAAGGATACTATGTGCTGACCACTTCCTGATGGACTTATGGTTATAGGTGTTTTTCTTCATAAACTTCTCCATGAAAAACAGGTGATACAGGACTGTCCAACTCCTTGGAGCGTTCCGCAGCAGCGAGGCCAGGACCATCCTTCGCAACACCAGGGACAGGTAGAGCCTGAGTACTTAGTGACACTTAGTGTTTGCGTACCAGGGATACACGCACAGCTTGATGCAGCCACACACAAAGGTGGCCCTTGGGGGAGGGTGGCATTGGGTGCGTTTTTTTTCCCCTTGCACTGATCTTTATACATCGAGTCCCTTCGGACCCAGTCCATCTTTGATCTCCATATAAAATGGAAGATGGCCTGGGTGACTGCAGCGGCACAGGTTCTGGGGATAGGCCAGTGGGTCAATACTTAACTCACTCTTTGACATTGCTCAAACTCTTAATAGAGGTGCTAACTCCAGGTTAATGCCAGAAGACAGCAAATGGAAGAATTTTATATTTGTGTTAATTATGTGCCTGCTAATATAGACAAGAAATTTGTGGCAGGTTTCTCTGCTCAGTAAATACAGGCAATCAAACTGAAAAGTCAAGCTTCAAAATAAAATGTTGGTCTTATACGAGATTCAGTTCTGATCTCTTCCACATTTCCATAGTAGCATGTTTAGGCATTAACTCTTTGGTTTTTCTTACAATTGTTCTCTGGTGACAGCAATTAGCATATCATATATTATAAAGGGCACATGGCTCATTGTGGCACAGAATGCTTTTAGAATTGATCTGCAAGAACTCCCAGATCAACTGCTCAATGGATGATCTATGTTGTTACATCAGAAAAGATATCCAAATCTGATCTTTTGTTCTTAGCATGATGTAGATAAAGATAGACTATATGGACAAAATTATACTGAAAGAATATGGTCAAAGTACAACAGTAGTATGGTCATCTGTGTGGACACAAGAAAGCGCAAGTGATTAGAACAATACTAGTCAGCACTTCCTGCAAGCACAATATTATGAACCTGCATATTTAGAATAGATTTGTCATTACAAGTAAAAATAAACCTCAGGTACTTTGAACATGAAGTACTTATTTCTTGGTATGTCCTGTGCAGTATTTGATCATAAATATAGCATCCATGGAAAATGAAATTTGGAGCACTGTTCAATAAAAGGATCTATTTTCTGAACAGGCCAAACTCCAGTATATTAGCCAAAAGATTCCTACAGAGTGTGTCAACCAAAATAATTTCTACATACTTAGCTTGTTTCAAAACCAATTAAGGACCATTTTAAAATGCATAAGTGCATGCTAAGTTGAGTCCCTGCTGAGTTTAAGGCAAACAATGGAAAAGGAAGTGAAGATATTCAGAATTCAACCAGCGGTTTTGCAAAGTGCTTGATACAAAGTTTAGAATCAAAACTGTTTGCACAAATATTACAGAATATTTATCAACATGAAGAACTGTAGTCAAGGAATAACTTCTAATTCCTATCTTCTTACGCTTTCATTACGTAAAGGCCTTGACAGAAAACTTGTAACGTTGTAGGGTTTTATAATACTGCTCTGCAACAATCTACAAACCATCCCACTGAATTTCTTCCCCTGACGATTAACTGTAGCATAGCATCACATTCTTTAAAGCAAAACTTGTTTCTGTAACTTAATTTTTAAAATGTATAATTTACCAATTTTAATAGTGAGCATGGCAGATTTTTTACAATTTTGTTCAGTTTTGGTTTCCCTCCAATCGGAAGGATGTTGTGAAACCGGAGAGGGTTCATAAAAGATTGACAAGCATAGTTGTAGGGTTAGACGATTGGAGTTACATGTACAGGCTGAATAAGCTAGGCTTATTTTCTTTGGTGCATTGGAGGCCGAGAGGCGACTGTATAGAGGCTTATAAAATCATGAGGGGCATGGATAGGGTAAATAGGCAAGGTCTTTGCACTGTGGTAGAGGAGTCCAAAACTAGAGGGCATCGGGTTTAAGGGGAGAGGGGAAAGATTTAGAAAAGCACCCAAGGAGCAATCATTACGTGCAGAGGGTGGTACGTAAATGGAATGAGCTGCCAGAAGAAGTGGTGGAGGCTGGCATAATTACAGCATTTAAAAGACATCTGGATGGTATATGAATAGGAAGGGTTTAAAGGGATTATGGGCCAAATGCTGGCAAATGGGACTAGATTAATGTAGGATATCTGGTCAGCATGGATGAGTTGGACTGAAGGGTCTGTTTCCATGCTGTATATCTCTAGGACAATAGATGCATTGGCAGTAAGCAAATTGGGGACTGAGATAGAGGACGTTTTTCTTTATTCTCTATCTCCACGACTCCCAGTCTAGCAACAATGTGCTTTACAACTCAACAAGACAGATGAGTGGTGGAGCTACCAAGCCACTCGGTGATGGATGTTGAAGACATCGACCATCCCAACTGCATTCCTTGTCCTTTACCACCATTGCTTCCGCCAATTATTATTCGACAATCGAGAAATATTGATTTATCAGTCAAGGACGGCAGTATGCAGTCATTAGTAGGCTTCTTTCCCTGCGGTTGACCTGCTGCCAAGAGACTTCATGGGATGTGCAGTCAATCTTGAGGACTCCCAGGGCAACATGCTCTCACTGTGTATCACCATGTCAATGATGGTAATAAAGAAGTCTGGGACACAGTCTAGATGTTAACAGTTCCACGGGTATGACGATGTCAGGCCACTGCTCCTCTAGTCTGAGAGACAGCTCTCCAGTTTTGGCACTTGGTCGCAGATATTAGGAAAGAGGACTTTGCAGGGTTAAAAGGTCAGAATTAGTCACTGTCACTTTCTGGAGCAGAGGTCAATACCCAATGGTCGATCCAGTATAATTCCTTTGAGAAGTTATGGCTTTGTTACAACCAAGTGGCTTGCTCGACATTTTTGGAGAACAGTTAAGAGTGAAGCACAATACTGTGGAACGAGAGTCCCATGTAGGCCGGGCAAAGACTTCCTTTCCCATCTTGGTGAATCGGATACGTTTTTACAATCAATTATGGTTTTGCAGTCATCATTAGATGTTTAACTTAAGGCTTTTAAAAAAAAATCATGTTCCATCATTTGGTAGGATTTGATCCCAGGTGCCCAGATCTCCAGATCATCAATCCAGCAACACCACCATGTCTTTATTTCCTGTCAGATATGGAAGTGTGTCTCCACATGCAGCAACTCCTGGAAAACATTAAGTTTGGTTTGATAAATGGCATGCAAAACTCATGCCACATGAATGTCAGGCAATTCCCATATTCAACGAGAGAAGATGATCATTCTATTTTTGTGTTTCAAAGCAATACCATTGCGGAATTGGCCAGTTCCATCTGAGGACCACACATGCTAAACAAGCCACAAAAAAAAAGTGCACCTAAGAGGTCAGATACTGAGAATTCTGTAATCAGTAACTCATCTCCTGACATGTCAAAGAGTGTCCATCATTTACCAGCTACATGTCAAGAACATAATGGAATATTTTCCCTTGTTTGGATGAGTGCAGCTTCACAGCATCCAGAACAAAGTGGTATGCTTGATGGGAATCACATCTAACATCTTCGCCACTATCACTCAGTGGCAGTGAGAATGTGTATAAAGTAAAGTAAGGTAGGGAAAGAAGTAAATTTAGGGTTGGGGGACAAAGGCTCAGCTAGCATGATTGTGACAGGTAAGAACTTGCAGTAAACAATGAGGCGCTGGAGGCAAAGATAATGGTTTAACAAAATAAAGAACATCCTTGTGTAATGCCAGTTAACGAGGTAAAGAACATCCACTGCGCAAAGCCAGATGGCTTAATCTTTATAGTTGATGCTTACAGATTGTAACAGTCTCCCAATCAATACAGATGTTGCCTTATTTGGATGCTGCTCCCCGTAAGTGACTATATAATTGCTCAAGATTCTGCTGTTCGAGAGAAGACCAAGAACTCGTGTCTTTGTGTACACTGGAGATCGCTCTCTCTCCATGGCTAGGAATAAAGGTAAAGAAAGTAGAGCCATACTGTGTCCGAGTGTTTGCTTCGACTGATATGGGAATATGGGAATGGAACAAAGCATCTATAAGATCTGCCATGGCAACTCAACGAGTCTCCTTCAACATCAGCTTCTAAATACACCTCCAGTAATTATAAGGACAAGAGCAGAAGACACAGAAGAACACAACTACATCAAGCTTCCCTTGAAGGTGCACACCATCCTGACATGGAATTTATTATCATTCCCTCATGTTGCTAGATCCAAATCCTAGAACACTATTTCTTAAACAGCACTGTAGTTACACCTAAACCACACGGTCTGCAGCTCACCATCACTTTCTCAATGGAAATTAGGAATGGGCAATAAATGCTGGCCAAACCAGAATTGCCAACATCCTGCAAGTGATTAAAATGAAAGTAGTCTATAAAGGGACCACTGGGGTGACTAGTCACAAACTAGTCCAGGATGTTGGATCTCTCCCTTCACAAATGAGTATTATCTGACTGCTCCTTGCATTGTGCCTTTATAGCAAGAAAATGAAAATACTTCTAGCAGTCCCAGAATCGGGCAACTGCAGCATTCTCTGCTGATACTTAAAATACATATTTCAAATCAATGCCATTCTACTTATTAATAGTTACTCTACAACTGTCTATCTACAAAAGGAGATAAAATAAAATTTAATCTGATAAATGTTTCAAAAGTGTTTTCTTTCCCCCAAACAGATTTAATACATGTTAAGCCAAACTCTTCCAAAAAGGTGAGCAATCCTGACACTTAGACTCTAGCCCCAATAAGTCTACCCCATCAGAATTGCTAAATGACAACATCATTACTGCAACTTATTCTCCCTCTGATTATTCATAAAATTGATCAACAACTATCAGAAAATATTGAGATTCTATCTTGTCTATTTAATTTGCAGTGTTAAAATCAGTTAATCCCCTTTATACCACAGAACATTGTTTTCCAGTTTTATGTAACTATGTACTTGGCACATAACCACAAGTGAATTAACACTGTCGTCCGAAATCCTTAAATGATCAAATAAGTTTAAAAACTAAAATGTGATCTCAGGTCAAATGATCACAAACCACATAAGCTTTATTCTTGCAGGTTTTGGCATAATCTGAATCCTTCTATTGAATTACAACTTGGTAACTTCCTGCCAGATATCTGTTCAGAACAGGGAGTGTCAAAACTATGGGTTGTATGCCATACACAACCTCTGATGTTTAGACAACTTTGTTCTATTTTCACTTAGATATTTTTATTTACTAATTTATCCTGTCTGTATATCATGATTCTCGTATAGTGACGTTCTTAATGCTTTCAAATTATTAGTGACTGAATTTCACATGAGAGCAAACTGATGCGTTCAAAAATGTACAACTCAACATATTAACAAGAACAATTTATACACTGCTCACAACATTCTACAGAACACACCAAATAAATCACAAAGGTGAAGTTTGTACAGGCTTAGAGTTCACATGTACTTCATAATATAATGCTGACACAAAATGGATCACAGATATCCATGAAAAAAATCATGGCCCACAAACTTGTGAGATTTAATTTGCTCAGCATAACACTCTTGAATCAAGTTGCCTTCAACTTCTCAAAATCAGAGGAGACATAAGAGAGATACACAAGTAGTACAGAATAACATTCTGTATAACCATGACCACAAGATTAATTCTATATAGTTAAGCTTATTGGTGCATGAATTACTGACTGAAGGTTCAAATTCAAAAGCTAATGTGACAGAAATTCAGAACATATAAGTAACAGGTCAGATGAGCATACATCTGGGCATTCAAAGGTAGCGATGCAAGACGAAGTAAAATTCCCAAGTCTGCATAACAGGCATGTGGTGTACAGGAGGCCCACAAATAATACAAGGATCAAGAAGCATTACCAATTTCATTTACTTGCAGATTGCTAATGACCACCACAATCCCACCCCCACCCCCCAGCCAACCCCCCACCATCACCACGAACTAAGCATTTTTTTGTCGGTAAAGGTTGCAATGTTTCAACGTAAAATGGACACCCAAATGGAGCCCAAGGGCATTTGCCATAACATAACTAGCCTCAGTTCTAGATCTTAAATTACATAACTTTAAAAAACTGTAATAGCTATTGTAGTATTTATGTTGCATGCCTCAACAAAGAATTACAATCTTCTTACCAGATTAGCAAGTAATTTCTTTGAAAATTTTAAACAGGTTTAATAAACAAACTGATAACTTGCAGTCGCAGAGCAACTTCTGTACACATTCGAGTCTAGCATATTGTTACGTGGGACTCATGCCTGCTGGTCATTCAGTGATATCCTGATCCTTGGCTCATTAGTATACTCAGGTCTTAGCTGTTGTGTTTCAACTTTTATCTGTTAAGTAAGGCCTGAAATCTTAGTTTAAGTTTCAGAGAGAACGTAGTGAAGGTCAAAGTGGCAATGGTGGTCACCCATGCATGCGCAGTTGGTGCCAGGGATACTTGATTACTACAACAGAGCCTTTACTGCCACACACACAGAACTTACCATTTATGACACTGGAGAACCATACAAGATGCATAGTCTCTCAACGTTCACAGCATGTGCAGTGAATAATTGCTTGTTTTTCAAATAGTTGAGTTTTTGAGCAGGCAGAGGGTACAACTGGCTCGGGCAACTCCAGAGACATGCTGGGGTTTGTGACCTACCCAAAAAATAACTTACTGACAAACTCATTTGCTCACACCCTGACCTGGGATCATTTTGTAGATCAAGCAGAGAGGACTGAATAGCAAACTGCAATCAAAACACAAACAAATTTTAGTTCCTGCCTCTCCTGGCCCTCACCACATTTATACAAGCTGCTCAAATTGGTGAAAGGTTGGACGTGGCGTAACAATGTTGGGACCACTGTCATTCATTATTTGCTCCTGGTAGCTGCCGGTCTATCGCTTTGCCAGCAACATGGCACTGCAAACCTTGTTTCTGCACATGCAGACACTGCGCCACCTAGCAGTGGCATTGACAATAAACGCAACCCTCAAATTCCAGCTTATTCTGTCACTTAGTGACTGGAACAATGCACACTCAACCTGGTATTACGATCAATCACACACACAAAAAAAATCATACATTTCAGCTGTAATTAAGCCGAATTTGCATTAAAGACCTGGTTTGATCAAACAAAAACAGTAAAGTGCTTTATCATCTCCCATTCTTTTGGAAAGAAAAGCACCACAAAATCTGACCTTTTCCTTTTAAAAAAATGACTACTTTGAGAAAATGTATTTAACTTTCACTTTCCAAATAGGTTTAAAAAATTAAACCTTTACAAATTTGGGACTTGCACGCTAAGATGTGCAATACCAAATATACAATAACAATTACCTATGTCTTTGCAGCTTCACAAGATAAAATGCAACCAAATAATACCCATACCCAATTCTCCAAAAAGATGTTTACAGAGTCAGTCAAACTGTTGTTCTAGCACACTTCTTGTTCTAGGTACAAAGCAGAGTGCAAGGTGAAGTGTGAGGTGGATAGAGATGCTTCGGGGTGATGTGGACAATTTGGGTGGACAAATATATGGCAAATGACATACAAATGTGGGTAAATGTGAAGTTATTCACTTTGGTAACAAAGTAAGACAGATTATCTGAATGGCTATAAATTGGGAGGGGTGAAGGTGCCACAAGATCTGGATGTTCTTGTACACCAATTTCTTAAAGTAAGCGTGCAAATGCAAGCAGGTGGAAAATGCAGCAAATGGTATCTTGGCATTCGCCTTGCTGTAATTACACAGGGCCTTGATGAGAGTACATATGGAGTATTGTATGCAGTTTTGTTTACCTGAGAAAGAATGCTCTAGCCATGGAGGGAGCACAACAAAGATTTAAGACCGTAAGATACAGGAGTAGAATTAGGCTATTCAGCCTGTCATGTCTGCTCTACCATTTGATCATGGTTAATATATTTCTCAACCCCAATGTTCTGCCTTCTCCTTGTAACTCTTAATCTCCTAAATCAACAACCTCTGTCTTAAAGACACTCGGTGACTTGGTTTCCAAAGCCTTCTGTGGCAATGAGTTCAAGAGTCACCACCCTCTGACTGAAGAAATTCATCCTTAACTCAATTCTAAAGATCACCCCTTCACTCTGAGGCTGTGCCCTCAAATCCTATTCTCTCAGACTAGTGGAAACATATTCCCCTTGTTCACTCTATACAGTTAAAAATCACACAACATCAGGTGATAGTCCAACAGGTGCATTTGGAAGCACTAGCTTTTGGACTGCTGCTCCTTCATCAGGTGGTTGCGGAGAATAAGACACAGAACTTATAGCAAAAGGTTACAGTGTCATGCAACAGAAATAATATATTGAACAAACCTGGATTGTTAAGTCTTTCATCTTTTAGAATGGGTTGCAGGTTTTGGTTTATTGATATGTAAATCCCAGTTTCAAATGATGCCATATAGTGTAGTGTGAACCTCAATAGTTCTCTCAGGACTTCAAACGTTATGGACTCTTCAGCTTATTTAGTTTTCTGCATCAGCTATATTCTGTAATCACGTGGTCACAAGAATTTGTTAACATATTTATATCAAGTAATTTTAGGGAAAAATAAAATTACAAAGTTAACAGATTTAACAGCTTAACCCTAAATTTGGCTACTCGCAAATGACAGATGTATAGCGATCATAGCACTACCCTAAGGATTGTACTTTCAGCTGTACCGTATCTTGAAAAATTCAGACAATAATAACAGGAACTATTCGAATGCAAGCGCTGTAAATAATTCAAATAGTCTCTAAATATAATGCAAATATTGAAGAATAAAACTTTCTATTGTTTTTCCATGTTTGAAGAATACACAAAAATTTCATCTTCACACCATTTCAACTTGCAGGAAAAATTGTTACAAGTTGCCTTTTTATTACTCATTTGTTCATTGCAGTTAGTCTATTTCTAAGTGTTCACATTTTCTCTTCTACTTTATTCAACCTCCACTGTCTTCCAGTGTATGCACATCTAAGGCTTCTCAATTTTAAAAATATGGATGGAAAAATAATTCCTCAGAAACAATGATTTCAATATAACAAAATAAAACAAACATAAATGCCTTAAATATCTTACTCAGAACACTTTTTGCAGTTGATGCAACCTTTCACACAAAGACATAACTCTTAAAGGTGATAAACTGAAAATTACATTGTAGAGTTAACCTTAACCTAAATGAACTGTATAGGTAAAATTACATTCTGTCCTCACAGGTTAGTTTTAACACAGTGAGAAAAAAAATTCCTTTTCATGTTAAAGCAAGTTTGCCTTCTTAAACTTCCTTTTCAACGCATCTGTAATACTGCAATGAATGTTGAACATTATAATTTGATATATACTGGTAGAAATCCACAATTCTGCACACAAACATCCAGATTCACTACAATTTCACACAGAAAATCACAACTAGATAGACTTCATCTCAGCCTGGCTGGTGACTAGAGTCCTTAAGGTTGTAGTTAGATATTATATGAACATTTAGAGCACCAGTAATTAGCTCTTAAAAATAAGTACATCAATTAGTTGTGAAGAGGTTCTTTAACTCATCATCATTGTATTTTCACTTGTTGAATAGTCTGCGCTTCTTCTGTGTAGCAGTAGAAGGCTGGTACAATTGCAACATTTAAGAGGCATTTGGATGGGTATATGAATAGGAAGGGTTTGAAGAGATATGGGCCAGGTGCTGGCAGGTGGGACTAGATTGGGTTGGGATATCTAGTCGCATGGACGGGTTGGACCGAAGGGTCTATTTCCATGCTGTACATCTATGACTCTACCTCCACAGAAGCACTACAAATAGTCTGACCTGCCGTAATCCTCAAAAGTCACGTATATACCATATAAAATTACTGTAATCAAATATCCTAATTTCAATTAAGCAACCAACTGCAAGAAAACTATGAAAGTTGGAGCTAATAAAGCTATTTAAAAATACTTTAATTTATTAATAAAGAATAAACTAAACTGCATATTAACTGAAAGAGAAAGCATCATGACAGGCTTTGATTGCAAGGTGTTGATAAACGTTAATTGCCGATGCCAAAAAGGCAAAACAAACTGCATGACACAACATAGTACACCTTTGAAAAAAGAATGCACTGAAAAAAGTAAAAGTATTATTTCTGCAAATTTTTACCCAAAAATACTGCATAATATTATTTAAAAAAGACAAAACACTTCAACTTTGATGTTACAAAGTTTGCAATGAATTTTAACTTGTCCCCATACAATATGTTTCACTTAATGGTCTTAGCATTAACAAAGTACATTCCACTTTAGGTATACAGTCTTAGGGCATAAAGATTGCAAATAGGAAATTATAGGAAGTGCAACAGTTATAGCCTTTCTCTATACATCATGCTCCACTCCAAGACACCTCAATACAATTTCAATAACTGAGTCACAACGTCATTGAGTCATACCCGTTCTAGTTTCCAGCCCCCTCAGTGTACTATAGTCAAAAGACCTTAGGCTGTAACGTTATCACATTGTGCCTCTGCAGCAACTTCCCCAAACTTTAATGTAACCCACAGCACTTAGTCCTAGACCCTGGAATGTATTATAATTCACGTTTAAGAATGCATTGGAATTACCTGAATTTATACTATTTGCTGAAAACTATAAAACATAGCTGTCAGTAATGCCTTCATTACCCTTTGTAAAATCTACAGATCCAGACTTCATTTAATTACCTTGTTATGGAGATGGAGATATCTTATGGAGATAGCTTCAATTTCAACTTGGGCCTGAATATCAATATGCTTTAAAAGACTGCCACTTCACAACCAAGGTATACAATCCAATGCAAATTAACTATTCATCACTTTTTGAAACATAAATTACATTCAAAAAACTAGCTTAATTGAGTCATCTAGGAACTTTAAAATGTTGAAACAGCAATATTGCATGGTAAACTTTGAAAGACAAATGCAACCAGAAATCACAATAACAGGGAGAAGTAGAAAACTCAAAACAATTTAAAAATCTAAAATGCAACAGAAATGTAAAATTCAATGGTCCTTTTATAAAAGAGTCGAAAAACATGGCGAGGGAAAAAGCACAGCAGGTCAGGCGGCATCCAAGGAGCATGGGAGTAGGTATAAGCCCATTTTTTAAGTCAAATGGTGAAATCGGGAAACAGAATACATACTTCAAAACCTGCAGTGGGCCAGATTTGTTTCAAAATAATGATGGGGCCATTGATGCTCAATGTTGGTAATGTGCAATTACAATGGCAACTTCAAGTCAAGGGCAAGTGCATGCTTAGATGCTATGCTAAAACAAAACATGGTCTGATATATTCTTACCAAATCATTGCAATTCATTAATTTATAAAGTAACTAACATTTTTGTTGATGTGTTTCTCACTAGTCTTTTCTCTCTCTCTCTCTCTCTGTCTTTTGATGGTAGCCATTGCTGGCCCCTTTCAGTCAGGCAATGAAACCAACAGGAAACCAAGGACTTAACCACAAGTGCCAATGGCACCGCTTCAAGAAACCTGCTGACAGGAAGACTTATGTAATCCTGGAACTAGAATTCAAATCAAGACTCTCTTGGGACAAAAGCCAGGTCCCACCTTTATCAACTTCCTCTATTATCATGTGGCATGCATTTGTTTTCAAGCAATTGCCTTTCTGTATTTGTTGTTAGTCTCTGATCAAATTAACTAACTCTACTTCTGAAGATAATACTTATATTTCATGTAAAATTATCAAGTTAGATAATTCAGCTTTACAACAGGCTAACAAGGAAAACTTTGGAGTTCTCAGTGGTTCCGACTCTTCCATCAAAATATAATTGAATTTTAGACTTACACAAAGGATTCAAAGTAAAAATACCAATTGACAAATCATGACAACTGTACAAACCCTCAAACTGTGACCAACTCATCAAAACGGATATCCAACAAAAATGTAACCTCTGGTTACTACTGAAAGGATGTTATTGTAAATTGAGGGGAAATGTATGCATTTTCACCCACCTTCATCATATCTCACTGAAAAAAAAAGGGACAGTTTGGTGTGTCATTTGCTAGACCCTTTCCTATACCATTCAGCTCAATAGATTTTAGTACTCTTAACTAGCTGTTAACTGCAGAGTAAAAAAAAACAGCCAGTGCATCCTGGAACCAATGCATTTCCTCAACCAAATGAAAAAGAGAGAAAGAAACATGAATGATGAAGAAGAATGGTAAAATAAAGTCAAGCCAAGTTGAGAGAGGAAAATAAACAGCAGAAGTATTGTGCCGAAAGGCAGAATAATATTATTAATTTTGAAATTACCAACAATTGGCTGCATGAGGGAAGAAGATTGCATAGATCAAATTGATCAAAATCTATCCCTTTCTGAACCTGAAGTTAATGATTGTACTAACAAAGTAGACAATGTAATGTAGTAATGTCATTGAAGTTACTATCCGTCGACCCAGGATAATGCCCTAGGATCAGAGATTCAAATTCCCACAACAAATTGAAAATTAATTACTTCATTCAAGGGGTTCTTATGGAACAGGTTGTTGTGGCGCAGTGATAATGCCCCGACCTCTGAGCTAGAAGGTCTGGGTTCAAGTCCACAGAGATGTGTCATAACATGTGTGAACAGGTTGATTAAAAAAAACTGAAAGTGAAGTGTGCTAAGTTCCAGCCTTAACATTCTGAGGCCAGTTTAACAAACAACGTGCAAACCAAGCAAGATTTTTAAAAATATTCACAAGTTAAAGAGTAGGATGCCTGGGATGGCAGGATCGACATATGAACGAAGACTGGAGTGACCAGGACTATATTCACTGGAGTTTAAAAGAATGAGGGGGCTAGGAGGAGATCTCAGAAACCTATAAAATTCCATCAGAGTTAGACAGGGTAAGTGCAGGAAGGATGTTGCCAATGACTGGGGACTCCAAAATTAGGGGTCATAGCCTAAGAATGTGTGGGAAGCTATTTAGGACTCAGCAAAGGAGAAATATCTCTGCCTATAGAGAAGGCGGGGAGCCTGTGGAATTTCTCTGCCACAGAAAGTGATTGAGGCCAAATCACAAGAAAGAATTAGATATAGTTTTAAAGGATAAAGGTTCAAGAGGAAAAAGGAAAAAAATGGGTACGGAGTCAGATGATCAGCCATAATCATATTGAATGGTGAAGCAGGCTCAAAGGATCAGCTCCTAATTTCGATGCTTTGATGGAATACCAACCTGTAAGTATCTCTTAATTCCCTCAACCTGCTGGCTTCCTAATACGCAATGAAGTGCTTATTAATGCACCAATATTTATCCAGTAAGAGCCAAACTGGTCTGCTCACTAGCTTTCCAATGGAACAATGTTCCAAAAACAAACACATGAGAGTTTTGACATGGTCAAGGCAAGCTGCAAGCATTCCAAGTTTTCACATAAGCACTAACTACATAACCATGAGGTCAAAGATAACCTCAGAACCATCGCACACCTTCATACTTAATTACGTAGATATAAACCAAAAGTTCAGAAAGAAGATACAGGTTTCCCCCCACTGTCTTACAACAAAATTATTTATCTTTGCACCACTTGTTAATTTACATTGAATATTTCACTCAACAGGAAGGAGACATTGAAACTTGATCACGGAGCATGTATAGCATGAAATCAGGCAAGTGAAGCTTTGATATCTAAGTAGTACTATAAATTTTAAAAATGCGCAAGTTGTTTTTTCACCTGTCTTCAAAATCAAACCTTTTAACTACTTTGAAATCATGTAATCTGGAATCTCGATGTGATATACTTTTAACAGTCTAAGATGTTGGGAGTTCAAATATTACCTTGGACGTGAGATATCTTCCCAACCACTGGAAGGACAATTAAGACACGAATCATCGTGATATTTACCAAGCAACATATGGGAAGATTAACTGTAGGGTATGTGCCAAGAGACCATAACAACTACTTCATAATATGCATTCTAAGTTCCAGTTATTACTTACAGAAGTTATGATTTGTTTAGAAACATGCACCAGAGGATAGAAACTGATCGGATAGAGCATTTTTTCTATACAAAGCACAATCTTTAGAAAATTACATTGTACCACGCAGAATTTACAAAGACAATTTCCTCTCCTCCTTTTGGTTAGCATCACATCAAGGTCTAGCTAAGCCTCCAGATGTTCAACAGCCCAATAAGTATGTTATCTAAGGGGCAATTCACATTTAATCGTGAGAACAATGGAAACAGAGGGTGGGGTGAGCAGGAGGAAGACCGAGGTCAGGGTGAGCGAGGTAGACACGGTGAGAGAGACAGGGAGACAGGTTGGGGTGGGGGGGAAAAAAAAAGAGAGAGAGAGAGACAGACAGACACACACACACACACACAGAGGGAGAGAGTGTCCTTCATGCAGTTTCAGTACCACCTCAAACTGCACCATTTAATCATGACATACACTTCACATAACGCAAGATAAACATTGAAAAGGCTTACCTGAATGGCTTTGAGAGGTCATCATTTAGACTGTCCACAGCTGTAGCAAATGCTAATGGGTCAAATTTTCCAAACGTGTAAAAGGGCAATCCTCAGGAACTCCAACACTCCAGGCATACATACAAATTTAGTGAATGAATAATGTCTTGGTCAGTATAGCATCGTGTACTGCAGTCAAAGCAATATTGTCCAACTAAGCGTTTGCTTCACTGTACTTCCAACTGTGAACCTATTGGAAAAAACAATCTGGGTTAACTGCGATTGAAAAAATAACTTCCTAACCAAACAAAGTTGAATGCATTTTCAGTATCTTTGGACTGATCAATATATTTTCAACTAAAAACCACTGGGGACATTAACCAAAAATAAAAATATTGCTTAGTTGCAACATCATGTTGCATTTGTATTTTGTAAATGAAACACAATGAAGTGTGCAAGCAAAACCATGTGCTAAATTACACAACTTAAATTATGAAAATCATTAACTGGTTCTTCCTCTGTTGATCTGATTTCTCCAGCACTACAACCCCAAGAGATCTCTGTGCTTCTCCATCTTGTTGACAATTTATTTTAAATCACTGGTGACTTCAGCTACACCAGCCTAAACTCTGGAATCTCATCTTCAAGTTTTTCCTGTTCTCGAACCTCAGGAACATAGCCCTTAAAAACTATTTCTGTGACTAAGTTTTATCACCTGTCACAATATCTCTTTACAGTACCAGGCATGGCTCAGTTCAGAACACTCAACTTTCAGCTAGAAGTTTGTGGCTTCAAGTCCCAATCCAAAGATTTTGCCTAAAAGTTTAGGCTGATTTTCCTCAAAAGCAGTGCAGTACTCCAAAAGATATTATCATTAGATGTGACATTAAACAAAGGCTCTATTTGCTTCACACGGCATAAAAGATTGATTTCATTGCTCTATTCTGAAAACGAGTCTACTGCAGGTTGTAAATGAACCAATATAAATAAAAATCCTTGGTTCAAAAATGGACAAAAGCTGAATTCCAGATGGGAGGAGTGTGCTGGCTTTGATATCAAGGCTATGTTTGACCAAGTGTGGTATCAAAGAAGCCTATCAAAACCTGAGACTGGGGAGATTTTTCTATTGATTGGACTAATTTAACACAGGAAGATAGCTTGCTTGTTGTAGGACAGTAATCACTACAGAAGTTCCTCTGGGTAGAACCATGGGACCAACCATCTTCAGCTGCTTCGTGAATGACCCAGGGCCCACCAAAAGGTCATAAGTATGAATGTTCAGAATCTCCAAGACTGCTTCAACTTTGTATTGAATGATGCTCAGAGGCCCTTCAGACCAAGTCTGTACTGCCAGAAAATATACTACTACTTTCACTAGTCTAATTTTCCCACACTAGGTCCATAGCCTTGAATGTTATATTTCAAGTGCTCATCCAAGTACTTTTTAAAGTTTGAGAGGTTTCCCACCTCAACTAACCTCCCAGATATAGTGTTTCAGACACCCACCACCTTTTGGTTGAAAAAGCTTTTGCTCAAATCCCCTCTATATCTCCTGCCTTTCACTTTTAAATTATGTCCCCTTATTATTGATCCTTCACCTAAGGGGAACAGCTCTATTCAGCATGTCCATGCCAGTCATAAATCTTAGACACTTCTATCAGATCTTCCGCACTGCCCAGACACCACCCCCAAGGCCTTCTCTGCTCCAAGTAACACAAGCTTATCTAGCCTCTCATCATAGCTGAAAAGCTCCAGCTCAGAAGTCATTCTGCTGAATCTCCTCTGCATTCCCTTCAGTGCAGTCATAACCTTCCTATATTGTAGTGACCAGAAATGCACACAGTACCTCAGCTGTGGCTTAACTAAAGTTTTGTACAGCTCCAACACATCTTCTAGCTCTTCCAATCTTATCTGTTGTGATAAACAGCAAGTGACCTGTGTGTCTTAACCTATTAACCTGTCCTGCTAACTTCAGGGATCTGTGGACAAGCACTTCAAGATCTCTGTTCCACTGAAGGTCCTGGTGACCTGCCATACATTGAGTGCTCCTGGTCTTGTTCCCACTTTCAAAGTGCATCACCTGATATTTACTCAGATTAAACACCATCTGCCTTTGATCTACCCATCTGACCAATCCATTTAGATCCTCCAGCAATCTCACACCTTCCATCTCACTGTCAACAACCCAGCCAATCTTTGTGTCATCTGCAAACATACTTACCTCTCCCATATTTTTGTCATTTATGAGCATTGCCAACAAAAAGATATGGAAGATATAGAATGTAGGGAAATAGATGGTGACACCTTGCAAAACATCCACATTACAGAGAAGGATGTGCTGGATGTCTTGAAACGCATAAAGGCGGATAAATCCTCAGGACCTGATCAGATGTACCCTAGAACTGGGAAGCTAGAGAAGTGATTGCTGGGCCTCTTGCTGAAATATTTGTATCTTCGATAGTCACAGGTGAGGTGCCAGAAGACTGGAGGTTGGCTAATGTGGTGCCACTGTTTAAGAAGGGTGGTAAGGACAAGCCAGGGAACTATAGGCCAGTGAACCTGAATTCAGTGGTGGGCAAGTTGTTGGAGGGAATCCTGAGGAAGGGGATGTACATGTATTTGGAAAGGCAGGATTTGGAGGGTTATGGGCCTGGTGCTGGCAGGTGGGACTAGATTGGGTTAGGATATCTAGTTGGCATGGATGGTTTGAACTGAAGGGAATGTTTCCATTCTGTACATCTCTGACTCTATAATAAATAAGGGACCCAGCCTGCAGCACACCACTGCACATTGATCTCCAGTCACACAAACTGTCTTCTAACACCAATCTCCTGTAACTAAGCCAATTTTAGATCCATCTTGCCAAGTTAGTCTGGATCCCACATGCTTTTACCTTCTTTTTCAGTTTCTCATGTGGGACCTTTTTCAAAATCAGACCACCTGTAACAAATGCCCTGCACTCAAACTCTTGGTCACCTCTCTGAAAAGTTCCAACAGGTTTGTTTGGCATGACCTCCCTTTGATAAAGGTAAAAACAATGACTGCAGATGCAAAGCCATGCTGACTATCCCTCATTAAATCTTGCCTCTCTAAATGGAGATTAAATGTCCCCTCACTATTTTCTCCAATAGTTTCTCTACCACTGGATGTTAGACTCACTGATCTATAGTTCCCTGTCCTTTCTCTGCCATCCTTCCTGTAAAAAGTGGAAACATATTTGCTATTCTCCAGTCTTTGGCACCACCTGTGGCCAGAGATTTTAAAGTTCGCATCAGGGCACCTGTAATTTCCTTCATGGTCTTGCTCAGATACTCAATCCAAGTCCAAATGCAGCAAGACAAGGACAATATCCAGGCTGAGACTTACAAGTGGCAAGATACAAGTTCTGGGCAATCACCATCTCCAACAAGAAATACTCCAACCACCATTCAATGGCATTACCATCACTGAATCTCCCATTATCAATATATCTTAACAGTTACCATTGACTAAGAACTGATATGAAACAGCCTTACTAATACCGTGGCTACAAGAGCAGGTCAGAAGCGAGGAGTCTTGCAACAAGTAATCCATCTCCTGAATCCCCAAAGTCCACCATCGACAAGGCACAAATCAGAATACAACAGCAGGGACGTACTACTGAATCGGAGAGTGGTTGAGGGCCCTGGGTCTATACGTGATGAAATTTAGAATGATGAGAGAGGATCTCATTGAAACTTAAGTGGTAAATAGAGTTGATCTTGGAGATGTTTCCACTAGTAAGAGGGATCTAACAGCACAGCTCCAGAGTGATGGAACAACCCTTTAGAACTTAAATGAGGAAGAATTTCTTCAGTCAAAGGGTGCTTAATCTGCAGAGACCAAGCCATTGACTCTTATTTAAGACAGAGATAGGTAGGTTCTTGATTAGTAAGGGTATCAAAGGTTACAGGGAGAAGGCAGGAGCATGGGACTGAGAAACATATCAGCCATGATCGAATGGCAAAACAAACTCAAATGGGCTTGAACGGCCTGACTGTTTCTTTATGTTGTGGTCTTAAAAGTGCAATGGAATTTGCAATGTTTATTTGGATAAGTGCAGCTTTGGTGAGATTCAAGTAGTTTGAACTATCCAGGATACAGCAGCCTGTTTGAAAGGCATCACAGCCACAAACAAACATTCACGTCCTCCACCACTGACACAGCAGGGGGAACTGTGCAACTCTTTAACAGGCAATGCAGAAAGTCACAAGGCTCCTTAAACAATGCCCTTCAAATTCACAACCACTACCGTTTAGAAGATCATGGGCAGCAGATGTGGGAACACCACCACATTATTAGATTACTTACAGTGTGGAAACAGGCCCTCCGGCCCAACAAGTCCACACTGACCCGCCGAAGTGCAACCCACCCAGACCCATTCCCCTATAGGTCACTCCTACCCCGACTCTAAAATATATCACTGATGCTTCAATGTCCATAAGACTACAAGATACAGGTGCAGAATTAGACAATACATCCAATTTAATGGTGGAGTTAACTCTTTTATAGCTCATATGTTTCTCAGCCCCATTCTCTTGCCTTCTCCCATAACCTTGATTCACCAACCTCTGGCTGAAGAAATTTACATCTCAGTTCTGAAGTGTAATTTCTTCACTGAGGCTGTGCTCTTCGATCCTAGTCTCTCCTACTAGTGAACACATCTTCTCCACATTCACTGTATTTCGGCATCTCAATTTTTTGTAAAATTTGATCCATTATTGTCACATGTACTTAGGTACAGTGAAGTTTTGTTTTGTGCACAGTATAGGCAGATCATACCATGCAAAGTACATTAGGGTGATAGAACAGAGCAAAGATTACAAGGTTACAGCTGCAGAGAAGGTACACAAAGAGAGAGATCATATTTAACTTTAAAATTTGAGTTGACCATTCAAAAGTCAGACAACAGCAGGGAAGAAGCTGTTCTTGAATCTGTTAGTTACATGCATTTAAACTTTTGTACCTTCGGCCTGACGAAGAGGATGGAAGAGGTCTTTGATTACGTTAGCTATTTTCCCAAGGCAGCAAGTAGTATAGATGGAGTTAATGGATGGTATGTTGGCTTGACTGATGCACTGGGATGTATTCACAACTCTCTATAGTTTCTTATGGTCCTGGGCAGTGCAGCTGCCATACCAAGCTGTGATGCATCAAGATCAAATGCTTTCTATGGTGCATCTCTAAAAATTATAAGAGTCTTTACAGGCACGCCAAATTTCCTTAGCTCCTGAGAGAGTAGAGGCATTGTTGTGCTTTCTTGTCTGCTGTGTTAACATGGGTGGACAAGACAGATTGTTGGTGATCATCACAGCTAGGAAATTGCTCTTGACTAACTCCACCTTAGCACCATTGATCTAGTCAGGGGGGTGGCCTCCACGTTGTTTCTGAAGTCAACGACCAGCTATTTCATTTTGCTTTGAGAGGCAGATAAAGAGGCGGGGGTGGGAGGAAAGAGTATGCAGGGAGAGAGGGGAGGGGGTAGAGACACGCACAGGGGAGACGGAGGGTGAGAGAGAGATACGAGGGGGGGGGGGGGCGTGAAGAGAGAGAGACAGAGGCAAGGGAGACACACACACACGGAGTATTCTGTTTGGATGTATCATTACCTGGAATGGTAACTGTATCATTCAAGATGGGAGACGGTTACAGACAGTAGTGAACTCAGCCCGAACAATCACAAAGGCCAACCTCCCACCCACAGAATCCATCTACCAGGCCCAATGATGAGGAAAAGCCGCCAGCATTTTCAAAGATCCATTCCACGCTGCAATGTTTTTCTGCAGCCTCTACCATCGGAGGGAAAAGGTACAAGAGGCCTGAACACACGCACCAGCCGGTTTCGAAACAGTTTCTATCCTACCTTTGTTAGAATACTGAATGGACTCTCAATCTCTTAACATTTGCCTGTACCTGTGTTTTGTTTTTGCTGCTGTTTACCTATTATTTACTTATCTATACTACTTAACTGTGTGATCCGCCTGTACTGCTTGCAAGCCAAAGCTTTTCACTGTGCCTCGGTACATGTGACAATAAATTCAATTCAATTCAGAGAGACGGGGAGAGCGAGCAAGCGCGAGACACTCAGAGAGTGTGCGAGAGGGAGCCAGGAGGTGGGTTGGGGGTAGGGGGAGGAAGGGGTGGGGTGGAGAGACACAGAGATTCTTAATTTTACACCATGCTAACAAGCACTACCTTCCCTGTATTCTATTTCATCACTTTTTGAGATCCAGTCTACAAGATGGTGTCATTGGTGAACTTGCAGATGGGGTTAGAACAAAATGTGGCCACGTAGTCATGAGTGTATAAGAGGTATAGTAAGGAGCTCAATATGCAGCCTTACAAGGTGCCGGTGTTGAGAATTATCGCAGAGGTGTTGTTGCCTATTCTCACTAATTGCGGTCTGTGTCAGGAAGGATCCAGTTGCAGAATGCAGAGCAGAGAGCAAGGTCTCAAAATTTGGAGATCAGTTTGGTTAAAATTATGGTGTTGAAAGTAGAGCTATAGTCCTCATTACCCAAATGTTCCAGGGATGGCTGAAGATCCAGGGAGATGGCATTTGCTGTGGACCTGGCAAGAGCATAGGGTAAATGCAAGGGATCAAGACAGACAGGCGACTAGAGTTGATGTGAGCCATGAATAACCTATCGAAGCACTTCATGATTATGGAGGTTAGAGCCACCAGGTAGTTATTGAGGTATGCTGCATTAGTTTTCTTTGGCAGCAGGATAATGGGGATCTTCTTGAAGCAGTTGAGGATTCAGAGAAACCCAGGAGACATGGGGAGAATGGGCAAAATCCACACAGACAATTGCCCGAGGCGGGAATTGAACCCGGGTCCCTGGCGCTGTGAAGTAATGGTGCTAACCACTGAGCTACCGTGCGTTATGCCTGATATCTCTGAATCAAAATTACTAGAAATTATAAAATCTGGTCACTATTATGCAATTTTTTGTTGATGCCTGATGTCATAAAATTAGGTCACTATTTTTCCTTTAAGATAGTAATCAAACTACAAAATCTGGTCACTATTACGTAGCTGTTTTTGGTGCCTGACTCAAAATATTAGCAGACTATTTTTCTTTTCTTATATAGTAACCATGCTTCAAAATTACATCATTGTTAGTTAACAGCTTTGGAATTTCAGAGACGCTACAGAATTACAAGCCTTATTATGTGCTTTGTTACAATTTAATTTTGCAAATTACACTACTGAAACACTTTGCACTGTTTTTCTACATTAGAGGTTTAGAAATGTAAGCTGTTGTTACTGTAGGATACTTTAAATGTCTGAATAAAACCACTCCTACATAATTTCTTCATAAGCCAAATGCAAATAATCTCCGGTTCGCTGGGCACAAATCGGTTGAAATTACAACAGTGCTTTGACAAATTACAACACATGGAATGACATTTAGAAAAAACTATTTTTCTGGTTCTAGTTTTCTAACAACAAACTAAGGAATCCAAAAAGATATTTACATGCAACACTTCAATTAAATTATTTTCAATAGATTTTTTAAAAAACATCAACTATTCTACTGGGATAAATTAAAACAAGCATTCAAAAATCTGAAGCCATTAAGTATCAGCACAACAAAAGCAATGGCTACACCCTGCAGCAAGTTCACATGACAGCACAAGAGCTGCTCAAAGAAATACAAAGGATAAACAATTCAGTCCATATGTCAGACAAATTCAATCCTTTTGTTCACACACTAGCTAGTTATGTTATGATGAAATCATCCCCTGATCATATGAAATATGAAATAGGAGACTACACAGTTAATGATGTCACAAAAGATAACTTAATTATTTTCTCCATCACCATTAGAGACACAGATGGTCTCAGTTACCTAAAGTAAAAGACAAAAGCAATTCTTTTAGTTGTTACTGTTACTACTTCTGTTCCAAAAACAAAGTACACTCAGGAGATGTGGACGTCACTGGCTATTTATTTGCATATATTACCTATCCTAACTGCCCAGTAACTACTTTGCTATGGGCCCCAAGTCAAATGTAGGCCAAACCAGGCAAGGATGACAGATTCCCTTTCCCAAAAGAATATTAGTGAACCAGACAGGTTATTATGATCATTACACAGTCTAGTTTCAATTCCAGATTTTGATAATTCAAATTTCACTCTCTGACATGGTGAAATTCAAACTCCAAACGATACCCTGAGGTTCTGGATTACTAGCCCAGTGAAATTACTATTGTGCTAGTTTGTATATGCACGTACAGAATGGACTATGAAAACAGTGAAAAGTTGGTGTTTATTGGGAATGAAATATAAAAATATGGAAATTTCACTGCATCTGTACACAGCATTAGTGAGAGAACGTCTAGAATACAGTTTTGATTATTGAAAAATGAAGGGGGGAGAATGGCATTAGAAGTTGTTCAAAGACGGCACACAACTTATTCCTGGGATGAAGAAACTTCTTATTGACAAAGGTTGAACAGTTTGGGATTTTACCCATTGGATTAAATAATTAATGTTGATCATCTTGAAATGTATAAAATTGAGTGGACGTGACACTGGGAAGCTGTTTCCTCTTGAGAGGTAGGCTAAATTAGGTGAAAGACTTTAAGAAAAATGTTGCCATTAAGACAAAAGGTGAGGAGGAATGTTTTCTGAGGGATGTTAACTGGTAGAATTCTCCTCCAGAATGCATGGGGAGTTGGGTCATTGAATTTATTCAAGGCAGAATTAGACAGATTTTTGCCCAAGGATGTTAGGGATATGGAGGTGGGGTCAGTTGCAACCATAATCCCAAAGTCATGGCTGATCTATTATCAAAATCATAGAACAATCTTAAAAGACCAAAGTGGCCTACTCATGCTTCTAAGTTGTGTGTTCCTACGTAAGCGTCCTCTCACCACCAACACCTACAAGCTGTGGTATGGTTGTTATTACATTGTTGTTTATGGGACCTCACACAGGAAAACAAGCAGTCCATCAATTCTGTCATTTGATCTTGCTTACAAGATGCCTTTTTTCCCCTCCCTCCATGGATGGGTCTCTGTGATGACAGGTTAATTTTTCCAAAAACTGTTGCATTTCAAAGCCAATTAATCAGCCCATCTGTAGTTTGTTAACAACGAGAAAAGATAAGTGATAATGTTCCCTGTCGGTGAAACAGAAATATTAATTTCCAAAAGTGAAGGGGTTCAGGGGTAACATCAAGGCAACAGCAGGAAATAAGAAGCACAGTTTCCGTCATTGTTTTAATTTAATCATTTGAAAAAAAGTTGTATTTTGAGAGCAACACCTCAGAATGGAACCCAGTAACAAAAGGGAACGAAAGGAAGAAACAACATTCTCTAACTAGTGAACAAGAGATGGATTTTAGGCAGAAGCTGAAGACCATCAGGCCCTAAACAGTACTCCCAATTCTCCTATCCCACAAGGAAATCATATGAAAACACTGTCAAGCATTTTATTGTTATTTTTCACTATGAATCTTCACTGAAGTGCTAATAGCTTCCCACCATGGAGCTAGTATTGTTCACAGCTCCATCGTCCAAAGTTAAAACTGAATTAGTGTCATTAATAATGTTCAAAAACAGGAATTTAGAGGCTCTGCCTGCAGCAAGTTCCTCACATGACCACCAAAATCTAGGACTGACAGAAATAGGAGCATACTTATTGAAAATAACAGTCTGGGAAAATAGGACAGTTTGAAGAATTCGATTTACAAATAGTTAAGGGGTTTGCCTCAGCTTGGGTCCATTTCCACAAGGCTTTTTGAGGAAATTCAACACTGTAAGGATCAAATGCCAGGATTTTTTTGTTCTCATTTATAGATGAGAATAAATGGCTGCAGTGTGATATCTGATCTCTTGTTTGTCTTATCCTGTATGATTAGGCCAGAAATGTTAGTAACATTTATTTATTCTCTTTCAGCCACCAACATAATAGTCTTTCTTTCCCCAAGCTTTAAATGTTTAGTTTAGTTTGGGAAACTAAGTCAGTATGGATGAGCTGGACCAAACAGTCTGCTTTAAAGCTGTATGACTCTATGAAGCAAAAAAGTGCAGGACAGTAAATCGAGGAAGGAATCCTGGTAACAGGTACACTATGTTTGCAAGTGGATATCAGCAGTGTATAAAAGAAAAATAATGAAAAAATGAGTCAGACATTCCACAATGTCTATTTGCTACTGCAGCTGGACTTCCATGTATTAATTCTAAAAATACCATTTTGGAAAATATAACATGAAAAATTGCGATAATCACCAAACTTTCGTAACTTCCTCGAATTATTTTAAGTATGCCAGTACAAAATGATTTAACAACATTTTCAAGTAATACTGAGCAGTCAGAAGGGAGGCAGCAACTGGATCATATGAAGTCAGGAAAAGAGGCCCAATACTTCAGCCTCTCTATGACAATGACAGATAGCAATCAATTGTGTTCAGTTATAGGGGAGCGTTAGAGTGGTGTAGATGATAAAACCAAATCCAATCTCAATTCCTGCTTCTGATAATTAGTGATTCCAGCTAAAAGAACAGCTCCAAAGGCCAAATTTGGACCATGTCCTGCTTACCAACAATACTGACTAATGAACAATATTTCTGGCTTATTCAAAATCTCAGGATTCAATAGATGTCCAATAAATTTTACCTTCTATAAACTGAAGTCCATCTAGAACTATTTTATCGTATCTTTACATATACACGAGTCCTGTTCACACATCACGTTCTGAGGATTTTGCCAAACGGAGTCAATTTTCAAATTCTTATCCTTATTTTGGTATTGCTGCAATGTCTCACCACACCTCCTCTTTATAAAGCTCAGGGATCTCTGTGCTCCAATTCTAGATTAAGCACCACAATTTTAAATGCTCTGCTTTTCACTGCCTCAACCAATCACACCATTAACTGTTCTTAAAATGAATCTAATTAATTGGAAACGCTGAAAATGTGTTGCTGGTTAAAGCACAGCAGGTCAGGCAGCATCCAAGGACCTGTTCCTTGGATGCTGCCTGACCTGCTCCGCTTTAACCAGCAACACATTTTCAGCTCTGATCTCCAGCATCTGCAGACCTCACTTTTTACTCTACTAATTAATTGGAAAGCCATCATGATGCAAAAGGACCTATATAAATCTAGGTCTTCCATGCTAATCTCTAGATTTCCTCCATAGATGCGAGAAGCAGAGGTTTGACATCCTCCCTAAACATGATGTCTTTGATTAAGTTCCCAGAAATTTGCCCATTGCTTACATCTGTAGCATGATCAAGCTGTGTTGGATCACGTAACTATGAAGTGCTGTGGGAAGGTTCAATAAGCTGGAAATGCTATATCTATGCAAACTATTGCTGTAGTACTACTTGTAACAATAAGGTATTACAGCTAGTGGATGTATAACTAGTTTGCAGAGAGTAGGTTTAAAGCTCCTGAATACAGTGCATTAAGGAGTGCAGCATTGAAGGTGTTTAAGATAATTTTAAAAAATTAATATGGTAGAAATGGTTTCTTCTCATAGGAAATTTCAGAAGAGCTGATAGCTTTAATTGTAATGTTAGGTTTCCTACCAAAAGCCACTTGTGCACACAAAGTTCAGTGGAAATCAGGGACTTTCATCCCAGTAGTCACTTTGTATAAATGTAATGAAAAATTTCAAAATTGGGATTGATAGATTTTTATTTGGTAAAGGTTTTGAAGGTTGTGAAAGCAAGACAGGTATGTAGAGTTACAATTAGATCATGGCTGATCTATACATCATATGCAGATTGTGCTGAGGGTGTGATCAATTGATGTTTCCGGTGTGATTCAAAGGACTACTATATGAACATTGGCGTTTATTACATGTAATGTTCCAAATATGATAACAATATTCAAAACTAAACATGAAATGGAATATTCAAAAAGGAAGAAGATGGAGATGTCGGTCAAAGAGGATACTTGTATTAGATCACAAAAAGTCTCAGACCAGTTATAAACGTGTTGGTGGCTGAGTCTTTCAATGGTGCAGCATTAGACAGGAATGCACGTCCACAATGTGTAATAGATTGGCTAAAATGCTACCGTGAAACAGAATAATAAAGGACCATAACAAAATTAAAGAATTTGACAGGTTCATCACTTTCGAATTTCGGGATGACAACATCCAAAGATCTTGCTAAAACAGACAACAGTGGTCATTATGAGATATTAAAGGATTAATTTGCTCTGCTGACGTGCAGGAAATTAGATATTCTGAGGTTAGGTTGGGATGTCTCTGTCTCTTAAAGGGAGAATGTAAGGAATTTACATTCCTATCCCTTGGTATTCAGAGCATTGTGTGGCCATTTCCTAGTTATTTAGAGTAAAAGAATCACAGAGTGAGGGAATGACCCTTTAGAACCTAGGTAAGGAGGAACGTCTTCAACCATAGGGTGGTGAATCTGTGAAACTCATTGCTGCAGATGGCTGTGGAGGCGAAGTCTTTGAGTTTGTTGAAGACAGAGGTAGATAGATTCTTGATTAGTAACTGGGTCAAGACTCAGACAATGGCACTGGTACCAAACGTGCCTATTGAAAGAGATCACAAACTGTTGAAAGGAATCCTAACAATAGAAGGGTGTAAATCAAACAGTAACAATCCACAAAAAGATAGAAGATAGAGGGTATAGCTCAACAAAAAGTCAAGGAATGTAGTACAGACAAGGAATATCAGGAGAGGCCCGTATGATTGGAAAGCGTTGCTAGCTACGAGCCAATGACAGGACATTAATTTTAAAAATGCAAAACTGTCAGAATGAGAGAGACTTTGGGCAGACATGCCAGACAGGGCACAGCCAGCCAGCGCAATTACAAATGAATATGCAAGGGACAGGTCTCACATGATGAGACGACCTAAGGCTAAAACAAGGCCACTGGTACAAAGTTCTGAAGAAAAACCTGTGGAGCGAGATATGAATATATTTACCTATGGCATGAAAATCAATTTTGAAACTCAAATTGGCTTTGTTAGCAACAAATACTTGGGAATGCAGATCAATTGATATTAAAAACTGCATTCCTGCAGGGAAATCAGTTCAATAAAGGTAGTGTATGTTTGGGCACACTCTGGTAATTAAGTATGCATACAGGCTAAATTACACTTCTAGATTATAGTAGTTCTCAATATATTGAGTAATCTTACTCTACTGAGCAGAATTCAAAACTGGAAGTCAGGATATTTTAAATACATTGAAGTGGAAATCAGTCAGAATTGATCAAGTGCCATGTTACATCAGCAATCTTATTTGGAATGTGTGACCTCTACTAATATTTGTCAGAGTAGGACCTCAAGTAAAGCAGCAGCTTCCAAAATATTAAGTAGTAAAATTATCACAGAATCCCTACAAACCAGAAGCAAGCCATTCGGCCCATCTAGTCCACAATGACCCTCCAAAGACAATCCCACCAGACCCACTCCCACACCCTATCCCTCTAACTCTGCATTTCCCATGGCTAATCCATCTACCCTGCATATCCCTGGACATTATGGACAATTTATCATGGCCAATACACCAAATTTGCACATCTTTGGACTGCGGCAGAAACCAGAGCACACCCACACAGACACGGGGAGAATGTGCAAACTCTATGCAGTCCTCCAATCCAGATGCTTGATAACGAGAGGCAGCAGTGCTAACCATCACGCCATCCCGGTGAGCATTCTGTGCTGAAAATGTCATCATTGGAAGATACTAGGAACTCAAAACTTGTTCTGTTTAGTGATGCTTCTTATGCAAGTCTGATTGATTCTCCAGTGCAACAGAGTTTATGATTTTTCTTTTGGGAGAGGGAAGCAAACATTTCCCTATAATTTCAGAAGCTATAAAGATCAGAACAGTAAAACAAAACCTTAGCAGCGGAAACTTTCAAAGAAATATGCAAGACCTAAGAAACTCTAAGAAATATTTGAAAAATGATGTTTGGAATTCTAATGCACAGTTAAAAATAATGTTGTCATGTGGTCTCTGTTCCTGTCTTACTTTTCATTAATTTTTAACTATTCCATAAACGAAGATAATTACAGTATCCCAGGAAGTTCCAGCATGGATGCCGGAAATCAAATTAAACTAGGTTATAAGTAACAATTATAAATTAAAAATGAATAATTGCGTGAGCTGTTGACTGTATGGGCAACAAGCACTCAGCGCTGTGAGTGCAGAAATAAAACTCAAAAAGGTGCATGCTGGATTTTAAGTAACCATGCTTTAACCTCTGGCATTTAACACAGTCTGTTAAATGTCTTCAACACATTTGATTTTAACTATCAGTTTGCAGTTTTGGGACAATTGTATTTCTATTAAATGTTACATTTTAATAGAGAAAAATATAAAAGGTGTAAGCTTGCTGAGCATATGCTATTTTGACATACAAATGAATAACAGGATACTGATGAACAACCGTAGTACTTCAGACAGATTTGATTTGATTTATTGTTACATGTACCCAGGTACAGTGAAAAGTTTTGTCTGCAAGCAGTACAGGCAGATCATGATTGAAGCATTCATTCATAACTTTGTTCAAGAACCTGCAGTCTGATTTACTAACAGATTTCAACATTTTTGTTTTGGCCTTAAGTTTTTGACTCCATATAAGCAGTACATTACTTTGTTATCAATGACAATAGCAGGAAAGATATAACACTTTGTAAAGGAAAGAGGGGAAAGAAAACAAATACAAAAGTGACCACACAAAAAAAAGGTTTTAATTGAAGATTTTATATAAACCATGCCAATTTAACTGTCACATCTCCAGTTCTTTTTGCCAATGTGATCATTCTGACTCTTAACATCTACTTAAATCAAACTGGTCACCAGTCTATATTTTTTCAGTGATGAAAAGGGTGCACAGCATACATCTTCTGAGGCACATTTTACAAGATAAGCTGTTGAGCATCTAATGGATTTCTTTTTCAGACTCTGCTTCTTCAGAAGAGTCTTTTGCTTCATTAATTCAAAATGATCAAATAGCTTTCTGGTATTTGCATGTGTACTATCAATGAACTGATGGTGAAACAAGAAATGAAAAAGGTACAAGTCAACTTGGTCAACAGACTATGCCCTCAACTGCCATTAAGTATATACGCTCGACATTAATATTTGCAAATAGTATTTCAGTCAACAAGAAAATAAAGACCATGAAAATCTTTGTATATGTTAAGATCACTATGTCACAGTTGCTAAAATGAGAGAAAATCAGCATGATTTTAAAAATCACAATAATGTCAATACTGAAATGTTAAACTATCTTTACTTTCAAATGCTAACTAGCTGTTGTGTACTTTCAGCAGTTTTGCCTTTTAATGCTGAAATAATATTTATTTAGATTTACTCAATAATCCAAATAGACAATTTCTAAGTAATGTTAAACAGAGAAGGAAGGAATACACTACTTGTTAGTATAACACAAAATATTTTAGGGTACTTAATATTGCCGATACGGCAATGTAATAAAATAACAGTTTTAATTGAATTCTCTCTCGGAGGTCTGTCCTCTGGGGAAGTTAGCAAAAACAATTTGCTAAGCACAAAATACCATGGCCCCACAACAACAAATTATTGGATTTTTTCCCTCAAACTGAGTTAATCAGATGCACGAATGTTGTCTTATGAGCAGCAAAAAGAGCAGCAAAACTTCAATTTCAACTGTCCCCACATAGCAAAAATAAGGTAGGGTGAGCGGCAAGGCAGTTAAAAATCCAATTGTTTTAAACTTTATTTGTTCCTGTCAACTGTTCAAGTTACTATGTGCCAGTAGAGTTTTTTCCCTTGGAAATAAAAATGTTTCAGATCCGAGGACATCACTGTAATTTTAACTTAAATTTAAAACAAAAATGGAAATACTTAGTAGTTACTGTCAGACAGCACCTATGGGGAGACTATTAACGTTTCAGGTTGGAAGTTGCAGAACTGAAACGCAACCCAGTATTTTGTTTTTATTTAAGATATTCAGCATCTACAGTATTCTACATTGCAACTTTAACTTGGTAGTTTTTTTTGATTGACATTTTTTAGTGGGAAACCACAACTTTTCACCAAGCCAAGCTAGTGAGGAAATGGATTCTTATTTACAAAATGTCAGAAAGGGTATTATTAAAACTCCTAAAATAAATTTTCCTCATGAGGCAAAAGGAAGAAAATATGGGTCTCCAGATGTGGATCTATTTCCCCAAAAGACCCATCTTCCCAATTCAGTAACAACCCTGCAGCTCCGGCAGCTGGTCTTATTACTTAGCTGTCTGGGAGGTTTTATTTTGCTGAGTTTCACACGAATGAGACATAAACTCAAGTAACTGACTGGACTTAAATGAGGCTCAAGAGCTAAAAGTACCTTGCTTCAATTTTTGAACACTGGATTACTTTCCCACTCCTACTACACTTCATTCACCCAAACAAATGGCCTAGAGTCAAAACGAGGACCTACATCTCAACACAATTTCACAATACATCTGATTTATTGTACAAGCAAGTGATATGCAAATATATTTATTAAATGCTCATGGAAGCAGCCACAACTGAAAACAATGAAAACCATTTGTATGCACTCAGTGAGATGTATTGCTCTCTTTAACTTTATAAATCATTGAACCTACATAAACTGAGATGAGGTTTATTTGTGACCAAATACAATTAAATTCTTGGATGTGAATTGAAGAATGAGTGATTTGAATACTGTACAGTTATGAACTTGATTTTACAGACAAATGCTTCACTAAATATTTATTGCCATCAAGAAACAATGTCATAGCATCAAAGCTCACAAATTGCACCATTTCACAAGAGGTAGAAAGCAGAAGTTAGGCACTTGGAAAGAGGCAAAATTACAATGTACATTCGCATCTTGTCTTCACAATCTTTTGAGAGAGAAATGTGGTTTAAGGTAGTCAAGTTCTTGGACAAGATTCAGCAAGTAAATGTAAATTGAGACTTCATTTTTATTAGTGGCCTAAATTTAAGTCAGCCCCCAAAAATCAAGCCCACATTAACATAACAAAACTTGGGTAGGCCACAAATAGCTTAGCTTCAGTATGTTAAGTGGGGAGATGGAGAAATATAGCTGTCCAAATACTTATTCCTAACTGCAAATGAATGATCACTGCAAAACAAAACACGCTTGAGTAAATATTGCACAGGAACTACATTATGCTTAGATCTGATATTCTGTCCCACAAATTCATTTTTCCTTTTCGTTTGGAAAAGAAAGAATGGCCATCTGGGAAAGTAAACAACAGGAACTAGCAAGGAACAAACATCCTCAGAAAAGGACAGGAGGGAATAAGATATTTCCTGAAAATCCCATATCATCGATGCCACTTTCCAACTAATGCTAAATTACAAGAATGAAATAAATGGACACTAAGGCTCAGATTTTGGTTCCAAGAGTGGGTAACTTGCAGCGTGTCTCAAATTTAAAGACATTCCTAAAACACACAACTTTACTCCCGAGTTTGGAGGGTGCTTGTGATGAATGAGATACTAAGAAGAAAGTTTATATAAATATTTTATTCTAACGACTTAAAGACAACAATCAAAAAAGTTAAAAATTAACTGCAGTTGTTAAAATCGCTAAGCTAATATTTTAGCTAATTAGTGTGGACACTCAGCCAGACATAATGATCTTATGTTTACGTTTACTTGGAGAAGGAGGAGGTCTGAAGTGTTTGAAGCTTAGAGGTTATTGAAACTTTAATGGCCAGTATGACTGACATTTTTACAGGGTTATAGATACAGCATTTCACATCTCCAAAAGATGATTCACAGCGGGTGTTTATTTTCTCTCACTGTTACCACATTTGCCATTGTCATTATATGACTCATTGGTTGTGTTTATAGTGATGTTTATAGTGAATGACCACAGAAAAGGTCTCGATTCCAGAACAGCTGGCATGGAGCACGGTTAAAAACCTTTAACTTACCTTTCAAAAGGTTCCCAAATTCAGACTATTATTCCTGAGGGGTCACAAGCCACACATCATGCAGAAACTGGACCGAATCCATGGAAATTATGAAAGTAAGTTGGCTAGGGGGATGCATAACTCCTTCTACCTGTATATTTAATCATCGCCAGCAAAAACTGGGGGTGGGGCAGGAATCTGGAATCGGACATCACATACCATTTTTAAATAATTCCAGAATTATTCAGATTCTTTGAAAATCTAGGCTCAAGTCTAGCCATGGATTGTAGCTACTTGCAGATCCAGTGCAATGATGACCAAAAATAATAAAATTACATTGTGTATGCCAAAAGAAAAAGATACACCCAAATGCTAATCTACAAAAAAACCCCCAGATATGGGTATTTATGGTGTGCTATTTAATATAATTCCTGAAACTAATGACTATCACCACTGCGGTCCCTCCTTTTTTTAAAAATTCATTCAAAAGGACAAAGGCATCACTGGCTAGCCCAGCATTTACTGCTCAACACTAATTGTCCAGACAGCCTGTAAGTGTCAACCACATTATTGTGGGCTTGGAGTCACATGTAGACAAGACCAGGTTAGGATGACAGTTTCCTTCCCTAAAGGACGTTGGTGAACTGGCTGGGTTTTTCTGCCATTAATAGAGGTTTCATGGTCACCAATAAATTCTTAATTCCTGATTTTTTTAGTTCAAATTCCACCATCTGCTATGACAGGATTCAAACCTGTGTCCCCAGAACATTACCCCAGTCACTGGATGAACAGTCTAATTATAATAACATCACACTGCCTCTGCCAGTCTCAAATTTGCATCTGCTCACTCTACAAACCAAACATACATTGTACGATATACAGTACCAAGTCAATTTTTTAAGTTCAGGAAACGTTGAAAATACTGCTATTTCATAGTCAAGGTGATGGAGATTTAACAATTACCCAGATGGCCAACCTGCAGCAACTGTCTGGTGTGTGTAAATCAAGGAAATGAGAACATATAAACAAACATTATACTGTGCCACTATGAGGACAGTAATACCACAACAAATCCTGTAATTATATCATTGTGGGAATGAATCTATTTTTATTTTTATGCATTCATTAAATTTAAGGAGAGTTTATGCAAAAAATGCACATTAAACAAACCACAGTAATGCAAGATCTAAATCAATTCTTAGTTTATAGTCACTCTTGTCAAGTAAGTCTTAATATGGATTGTAAGCTTCAATGCTGTCAATCCTTATATTTTGTATGTACGTGAGTAATTTAAATCAGTTTCACCGGGCATAAACAGAAAGGCCACCATTTAATATCGACATTTCCAGCCTGTAGAATATGATCATCCAATCATCTACATCTCCAGCAATCTAAATACAAAAATAAATATATTTAAAATGTACGACATGGATGCAGTGAAAAATTGCCTCACTTTAAGTGTTCCTCCAGATAAATACCTAAATTTTTAAAACCAGCTTGATAAACATGCTTTTAAAAAAAACAATAATTACTACAACTCTTTTTTCCACTTAGCACTGCTGAATCTGAAAACACAGGAAAGCAGCTTGAAACAAAAAAAGTTACCAAAAACTAACTTTTCCAAAGGCATGACTCAAATTCCCTTGGTGGGTCTATTTCCATGTTGGTAGAACTCTATGGCTCTATATATTTTCTAATCAAACTATTCAGAGATGTGGTTACAAACATCTAGACCAGGTAGGACTTGAACCTAGGCCTCATGGCTCAAAGGGACACTACCACTGCACCACAAAAACCCTCTCTAAAGTAAAGATGATGCTTCAACAGTTAGTATTGCACCAAACCTTAACATTTCAGAAGCAATTATACACAGTGCAACATCCAGTAACTAAGAAAAAGGAAAGGGGAATGAGAGGCTGGCTCGATCAAACCAGGCCAATAAACATGCCTGCAACAACTCTTGCAGGAGATCTGGAAACAGAACTAATGATTAGCTTCCAAGTGGAATGCATGGAACTGGAACAACTTGCATTTATTAAAATTTTAACATAGGAAAACACATCAATAAGCTTCATTGAAGCACTGTGAGAAGATTTTACAACATGTCACACATCAATATTTAAAAGGGGAGGGAAGTTTTGAAGGGTGTGAGAAGGAGAAAGGCACAGAGGACTTTAGGGAGGACATGTCAGTTTTGGGGTCAGAGCTAACTGAAGGCATTGCTGCAAAAGGAGACATGATATAAAGCACTTAATAGCAACTGGGGAGGAAAGAGAACAAAAACAAAAACAAAAACCAAAATCCTTCTCAATATGTACAGTAATACCACAAAGCAATGAATCACGATGATCGGCAAGAGTTTGCAGCAGTAATTAAACTGCTTCACCACATTCATTACCTAAGAAATCTTGAGAAGATTCAAGAAAACTGAAAACTACACTGCAATCTAAGCTTCAACTAATGGTTTCTTTTAAAAACAAATCATTTTACATTTAAATTTAGTTTCAGTTTGTGTACCTCTGTAACAAATGTAACTATATTAAGCAATTTACTTTGAAACAGCAGTAAGTTTTTAAAGTGGTCTCATGCTTTCAACTGCACATCTCAGACCTGCCTCAGCAGCACTCCTAAGGAAGAAGCAAATGATAAGAAGCCTGACCCTTAAGACAAGTGTTAGGTCTCAGACCCCTAAGGGAATGTAATGAAGTGGAGGATCATAAAGAAAGACAGCTAGCAGATGGTGATAACTGTGAATGAGACAGAAAGGCTGGCTTGAGACCAGATGATGTGGATTGCTGCTGTGCAAAGGCTGTCAGGGCAAAAACATTCATATTAGAGGCATTAATTGAATTACAGCCATTAACCACTTTAGTTTATCTTCCAATCCTCCCCCTAATAATTTCTTACACTAATATTTAACAGCTGTCAATGTTATGCCACTGTAAATCACAGGTAGGCTCCAGACAAAATTATTTTCATAACAAATAGGACATATTCTAATAAACTGACCATTGCCAAAGAAAATAAGAGGCTCAGGGCACTTGCAATTGTTCAATCACTATTATTAATACATGATCGTCATGCATAAACTAGGTAAGATTATTGACAAGCTGTTAAAACCCAATGAAATTCTGGGCACATTTACTGAAAAAAGATGTATTGTCTTAGCAAGAGGGTGCTGCATAGAATCACCAGAATAATACCAGCCGAATGATTAAATTATGAGGACTGGTTGCACGGACCAGGCTTGCATTCCACAGAATACAAAAGATTACAGGGTGATAATTTGGAAGTTGATATGTTAGATAGAGTAAAATTATTTCTCCCAGTAGGTGAGCCCAGAACAACAGGTCATAAACGCAAATAAGAACTAGGACATACAGGGATGATGCCCACATAAAACAATAGTAGAAATCTGGAAGTCTTCAATAAAGCTTTGAATAACATCCTTTTTTTGATGTGTGCAGACCAACTTGGTTAAGTGTGTAGCCTCTAGACTTTTTTTTGCGCTGTTATGCATACTAAGTATCTTCATGGGGCCAAACTTTGTCTGATCTTCTCAAGAACTTGAGAGTGACTAAGAGGTAGCTTAGAGGAAATATTGCTGTTGAAGTAAAGTCAATGGAAACTTTTAAAAACATTTTTAATAGGATGTAGGTTTGCTCGCTGAGCTGGAAGGTTCATTTTCAGACATTTCATCAACATACTAGGTAACATCGAACATCTTCAGTGAGCCTCCAGATAAAGCATTGCTGATGATCCCTGCTTTCTATTTATGTTTGGGTTTCTTTAGGTTGGTGATGTCATTTCCTGTGGTAAATCGGGTCCAAGTCAACGTGTTTGTTGATAGAGTTTCGGTTGGAATGCCATACTTCTAGGAATTCTCATGCGTGTCTCTGTTTGGCTTGTCCTAGTATGGATGCGTTGTCCCAGCCAAAGTGGTGTCCTTCCTCATCTCTATGTAAGGATATTAGTGATCCAGAACCTCAACCCGAGCTACAAATCTTCTCAAAACTCGCTAACGTTTTTGATAGATTTATATACTAGAATAAATTCTAAGAAGGCAGGAATATTGAGTGTTATGGAAACAAGGTGGGTAGATAATTAAGTTATAGATCAACTACAATCTAAATGCATGGAGGAATAGACTTGAGTGCTTGACTTGTCTCCTTAACTGAATGCGGTGCATTTAACGTCAGTGATAGAACGCATTCAATTTTTGGAATGCTTTAAAGTATTAACAAGTGTACATATTAAATTTTCATCACAATCACCAATAATGTCCCTTGTCAAACTCAAGCCTGAATATTGTATTTTCATAAGTCAGCATTGACCAGTCTTAATTTCATCATGTTCAAATATCTTGAAAAACATCTACGTTAGAGGTGGCAGCACTGGACGTATTAAAATACAAAAGGTGGATAAATCCCCAGGACCTGATCATGTGTACCCTAGAATTCCAGGGGAAGCTAGGGAAGTGATTGCTGAGCCCCTTGCTGAGATAGTTGTATCACTGATAGTCATAGGTGTGGTGCTGGAAGACTGGAGATTGGCTAACGTGGTACCACTATTTAACAAAGATGATAAGGAAAGGCTGGAGAACTTGACATCAGTGGTGAGCAAGTTGTTGGAGGGACAGGATTTACATGTATTTGGAAAGGCAAGGACTGATTAGGGATATTCAACTGAGCTGTGTGTGGGGGAAATCATGTCTCATTAACAATTGAATTTTTTGAAGAAGTAACAAAGAGGATTGAGGAGGGCAGAGCAGTGGACATGATCTATATGGACTTCAGTAAGGCGTTTGACAAGATTCCTCATGGTAGACTGGTTAGAAAGGCTAGATCACATGGAATATAGGTAGAACGAGCCATTGGGATACAGAACTGGCTTGAAGGTTGATGACAGAGGGTAGTGGTGGAGGGTTGTTTTTCAGACTGGAGGCCTGTGGCCTGCAATCTGTCACACAGATTGGTACTGGGTCCACTGCTTTTCATCATTTATATAAATGATTTGGATGTGAACAAAGTAAGTAAGGAAGGTTAGTAAGTTTGCAGATGACACCAAAATTGGAGGTGTAGTGGACAGTGAAGAAGTTTACCTCAGAGTATAAAAGGAGCTTGATCAGATGGATCAATGGGCTGAGGGGTGGCAGATACAGTTTAATTTAGATAAATTTGATGTGCTGCATTTTGGAAAGGCAAATCAGGGCAGGGCTTATACATTTAACGGTAAGGTCCTGGGAAATGTTGCTGAACAAAGAGACCTTGGAATGCAGGTTCATAGTTCCTTGAAAGTGGAATCCTAGGGAGACAATAGTGAAGGCAGCGTTTAGTATGCTGGTGTTTATTGGTCAGCGTGTTGAGTATAGCATTTAGGAGGTCATGTTGCAGCTGTACAGGATACAGGTTAGGCCACTATTGGAATACTGCATGCAATTCTGGTCTCCCTGCTAATATGAAGGATGTTATGAAGCTTAAAAGTGTTCAGAAAACATTTACAAGTGTGTCACTAGGATTAGAGTGTTTTAGCTACAGGGAGAGGCTGAACAGGCTGGGGTTAGTCTCCGATGCTCCAGGGAAAACGAGAGGTGACCTTAAAGGGGTTTACAAAACCATAAGGGGCAAGGATAGGGTAAGTAGTCCTTTTCCCAGAGAGGGGGACTCCAAAACTAGAGGGCTTAGGTTTAAGGTGAAAGGGGAAAGATTTTATTGAGAGCTAAGTGGCAAACGTTTCACACAGACGGTAATGTGTATATGGAATGAGCTGTCAGAGGAAGTGGTGAAGGCTGGTAACATAACAACATTTAAAAGGCATCTGGATGGTTATATGAATAGGAAGGGTTTAAGAGGGATATGGGCCAAATGCTGACACATGGAACTAGATTGATTTAGGACATGTGGTCAGCAATGGATGAGTTGGACTGAAGGGTCTGATTCCATGCTGTACAACTCTGTGGCTCTAAAACCACTTATTCTTTAGTTTTTAAAGCACAAAGTACTTTTCACCAGCCAGACAGAGGTTGCCTGTTTGCAATCCAAACTCTGGTGCCACATCTAAATGGCGAAACTAAGGGCATAATAATGTGCAGTTTTCCATTGTTACACTTTACATTGTACTTAGAGTAGAAGAGAAAATGTAATCTCTTGTAATGTAATGGGCAAAACCCCTCTCACGTTATTCTTGTGGAGGCTAAGCAATGCAATAGACCCACCGCCACTTAAATCTCTCCCAATGGAGAAATAAATCACATTTTTCATGGGGAAATATAGAATCACTCCAATGCAACATAATATTCCTTATATCTACCAATGTGTAATTGCACATATTTTGACAATTTGTTCTGCTCAAAATCTATTAATAAAACACCACTGAAGGTACCAAAACATAATACAAACAAAACTGAGCTATAAGAAGATACTTTCAAACAAAATAATCGAGTCATGCAAGATGATGGAGGGAGTGAAGTTCATTCAAAGATATTTTCGCTAATTGCAAACTATTTTTCAGAAAACTTTTGAGAGCTGCTTTCCCCAAGTGCGCTTTTACAGAGCTATTGGCTTTCACTGTTACACTCGGTAAAAAAGGTCTTCCGATTAAGAATTAATTTGATTCAAATGTACATTCAGTTGGAATAACGAAGTTAGTAACTTCTTATTGTTTAATTGACTTTACCAGTTCTATTACTCGCACTGGTGCTTCCACCGATAGTAGAAGTTTTCAAAAAGTAACAAAATTTAAATCTTCACATCACGTCCCACGTCTCACTGGGAGCCTGAACAAAAGCTGTCCGAAACCAAATGAAAGCTAACTATCGCAATAAGCTGATAAATTTGCATTTAAAATTAATTATTTTCAGATCTTCAACATAGTTAGCGCAAACCTTTCGATGTTGAACTCTAATTACCGAACGTCATTTAGCAAAGAAGAAATGCCTTTTTTAAAAAAAGGTTTCGTCTCTTCCCGCTCAAATTAACAAAACGTTCATAAATGAAGATCGAGTAATATACATTACGCTTAACCAATCGGTCACTTTTGCAGATGTACTTTGTTAGCTCAAAGAACGTTACTGAGAAACTCTTGTACAATCACTTCGCCCTTACTCTTTATTTAAGTAAATTCGGTAAGACTCAAATGAACATGAATTATTCTCATAGACCAGTTTTACTGACGCTTAATCTGTAAGAAGTTCTCTAGGGCTTTAGAAGGTCCATTTAGTTAGGTCCTATGGGCACACCTAAATAATAAAACAGATACATTCAATCATCCGCTCACTACGAAAAGAACGCTCAACCGTTATCATTTTCAATCGTCCACTGTGCATCTCAAGTCATCGGTTCCTCCAATCATTCTAGAAGCGTGACACACTAAGTACCAAGAAACTTCCCATTAGATTCCATAATCTCCAATAATTTGGAAAGTGTCAGAGCAGGAAGGATCCTGCTATTCAAGCCAACCTTCAAAAAAATGTAATGGGCTAAATGTCTCAGGTTTGACTGCTAATCAAAAACTGTTGGAAGCGTACTTGTATGGACACTGATGAGAGAAAGCAAGATCAGTGCAGTTGTGGTAGCATGCTCTTAATTAATATCTAGGGTCACAGAGAACAAAGATACCAAGGCGTAACCAAGATCTATATAATGAGAGTTCAAATCAGGAAAGGAGAAAACTAAAGGAGAAACTAAATGCACCTGATTTGTTTTTCCCATTTTTGTTGTCAGTCGTCTTCTATTTACAAGTTCATGTCTAAGTAGAAAAAAATCGTTCCCTTAATTCCTCCCCACCCACTCCTCAAAAAAAAACAACTCTTTTTCAGTTTGGCTTAATCTCTCGAGTTAGATCGCACATACTGTCTACCAATTGATTGGATTCGTCCAGCTCACCAAAATTAATTTCTAGAAAAAAAAAGTCACTAATTCACATACACAACATTCCATTCCACGCTTTGTTTATTTGTGCTTGCTCAACTTGGAAATCGAAATAGCTGATTCACCAATTTGTGTGGGGCTGCTCGCTTCCAGCTTGCAACCGATTCTGGTTAAATTGGCTCTATTTGCATCCGTCCAAGGCTCTGAGAGGTTTGGCCTCGCCTTTTGGACGACCGGGTTTATTTAATGTGAGTTGATGAGGCCGATCTACACTGCATCAAGCAGCCAAGTTTAAGCCAACACGGTACACAGTAAGAGGTGTCTATATGTCGAAGATCCACAGTTTGGCGTTCAGCCACTCCGTCTCAACCTACCTTGACGTGCCGGAAGCCCCACCCTCACGAGACGTTGATTGGGTACTGCCCGTTAGCAACGTCCTAAACAAACGAACAGCGGGGCTTCTGATTGGTGAAGAGAGCCATCCATCAGTCAGGCATTTCCGTTCATAAAGTTTAGTTGCTGTTAACAGTAAATACTTCAATCGGTAAGCGAGAGGTTAGGAGGAGGGGAGTGAGGGGGAACAAAAAAATGCTCAAACCCAACCACCGACCAAAGACCGTTCATTTCAGAAATCAAGGCGTTGTGAAATACTGTGAGCAGAACCACTTTGCACTATCCGTTTAAAGTCAGGAAAGGGAGGTGGAAGGACAATTGGAGTCGGAGGAGGGGGAGCCATTAAAATCACCGTGCCTTACCCGAGCGCTGCAGCCAGTGAGCGGTAGATGAGAGCTTGTTGTTTGATGGGAAAGGGATTTATGGGTCGAGTAGATCAGATTTTACCGACGGAAAAAGGGGACATCCGACGACGTGCTGGAGAGAATCAATGCGGCTCGCCAAGGGGTTCCGCCATGTTTGCTCGCCTCACTGACACTCACTGAACAGCAAGCTTGCGAGACGACGGCAGCTTTGGAGGGGGGAGGGGGGAGGGGGGAGGGGGGGGCGGGGAAAGAGTGCGGAGACTTGGCTGTTGAGCACGTGACAGGTTCCCGCCAATCGCAGCACTATCCGATCCAACTGTTTGAGCTATTTTTAGAACCTTGTTTTTTTTCTCTTCGATTTGAAAGGAGCGCGAGCCCCCGCCCGGTGCAGTCACAATGCGCAGGCGCCCCTTCCTTCGGGAGCCCCTGCCCCTCCCTGGAACCTCTTTCCCCCGACTCACCCACCCCAGCCCCCAACATCCCGAGAGGCGATGATTTTCTACAACTCTTGGTCTAATTTTCTCACGCTAGCTCGTTATCCATCGCTTTAATATTGTGCGTTGTTCCCTGCCTCCTGACTTTTCATTAGACACTACCTCCTCTCGCAAAAGGGTCGTGCTTTTCTTTATTTTCGTTATCGATGAACGTTTTAGATAATAACCAACAAATTACCACGCCATGAAAGGACTGACAAATCCTTAAATCTCTGTCTCCAACGCTACATGTTTTAAGAATGCAAGCTACAATCACGAGTTGCTCCAAGATCTTGTCCCTGCAGAACTGGGCTAATCCAGTATTAAATTCCGCATGTTAATTCACCAACTCATTTGCTTTCACTTTTCCCCTCTTGGGGTTTCCTTTTTCCTTATAGCAAATTACCTTGTTTTCATTTGTCAGTTTTTTTTCTGCATTTTGGGAATTTCGAATCGTTTTTCTTTCGCATCCATTGCCAAAAGTACATATTTTTATATCTTCGACATGTACAGAGGGAGTGGGCTGTGTTTGACAAGTGGTCTCACGTGTACCATCCTTGGTCTGTATTTTAAATGGAGGCATGCACATTGTACTTAGTGTATCATTCGCCCAGTGCCTCAGGTGACCCCAAAGGTTACTATATTAAGATCCAGAGTAACTTTTGTTGCAAAGTGTGCATTCGTTAACTGCTTTAAGAGCTGATTTGACATTTGTAGAATACACAGCAGAATATTCAGTCCCAAAAGCAAAGATATTAGAAAAGGGTGATTAGAAGAGTCAAAGGGAGTTGGAGAAGCAAAGGAGTTTAAAGTGTAAATTCCACAACATTTGACTTTTTACTGAGATTGGTAGAATCAACCTGGTGGAAACCAAACTAATAATTTTAGTATGTGCCCTACGGCACCACTAATATAACTAAATGCAATTTAATAAAAATACTAGAATTTATAAGTCAATGTGTCAGGAGAGGGAGAATGTTTAAGAGAACTGTACTATAGTGTTGTGTAATGCGACAAGTACTTGAGAGGCCTGTTCAGCCCCTTGCTTCCAGATCAGTGAGAGCTATCCATGTCAGGAGAGGCCAGCAGTGGGTCATGGACCTGCTATTTGAAGAACAGGTTTTTCAGTTGCACTGCAATAGAGTCACAGCATCACTTCCCATTAAAATGAGGGCCAGAATGGACTTCCTCTGCAAATGTCAGGGACAAAGTTTGAGTGATGGCATTTCAATGTAATGCTGTTCTGTGGATCTTGGATGCATCACTGGCTACCATGGAACAGCTTAAAGGATCAACAGAGATATTCTGTTCTAAAAAGATGGGAGGAAGAAATTTGCCTTGGAGACTATGTGGGTGGAAGGGGTAGAGGGAATGATCAGCAAGAATGTAAAGCCTGGATACAAGCTACAAGAAATGTAATGATCTTATCAGTGTTTCCAGCACGCCCCCCCCACCCCAACCATCCATCATTCTGACTTACCAAACTTTCAGCACAATCCACCTGAGACTGTTACACCTTTGCGGGCCCATCCATCTCTCTCACAATCCTACCTTCTCATGTTCCCATCTGGCCACTGATAGCTTCATCTTATTGGCATATCAAACATATCTTTCATCTCAATATGTTTCTTTTCTTATACTCTGCACACTTCTTGCAAAGAAGGGAGTGTAGAAGAACAAGGAAGAGGCTCTCCAGTAATTGGCCTGACCACTGCAGATTGGTAAGCCCTTGAGAAAAACACTGGTATGTGTGGTTGTTGATAATGGAGAAACAGAGGCCGAGCTATCTTTTTCCGGGGATGGGCAGCACTGGCTGGGCCAACATTTATTGTATCTTGCTAGTTGCCCTTGAGAAAGTGGTTATGAGTTGCTATTTTGAACTGCTGCATTCCATTTGTTATTGGCACACTGACAATACTGATTGAGAATGAGTTGTAGGATGTTGACCTGACAATACTGAAGGAACAGCAATATATTTTCAAGTCAGAATGGTGTGTGGCTTGGAGCAGAACCTGCAGGTAGTGGTGTTCCTTTAAATCTGCTGCTCTTGTCCTTCTAGTTGGTAGTGGTTGTGAGCTTGGAAGGTGCTGTCTCAGGAGTCTTGATGAACTTCTGTGTGCATCTCATAAATGATACGCACAACTGCTGTTGTGTGTCAGTGTCATGTTTGAATGTGGTGCCAATCAGGAGGCTGCATTGTCCAAGACGGTAAGACCATAAGATATAGGAGCTGAAATTAGGCCATTCCGTCCATCGAATTCTGCTTTTTAGATGAGATTAGATTCCCTACAGTGTGGAAACAGGCTCTTCGGCCCAACAAATTCACACCAACCCACCGAAGAGTAACCCACCCAGACCCGTTTCCCTCTGACTAACGCACATAACCTATGGGCAATTTAGCATGGCCAATTTACCTGGCCAGCACATCTTTGGACTGTGGGAGGAAACTGGACAACCTGAAGGAAACCCACGCAGACACTTGTAGAATGTGCAAACTCCACACAGACAGTCGCCCAAGGCTGGAATCGAACCTGGGACCTTGGTGCTGTGAGGCAGCAGTGCTAGCCACTCTGCTATTCAGTCATGGTTGATAGGTTTTTCAACACCATTTTCCCACTTTCTCCCCATAATTTTTGATCTCCTTGGCAAGCAAGAACTTATCTGTCTCTGTTTTAAATATACTTAGTGACCTGACTTCCACAACCTTCTGTGCCAATGAATTCCATAGATTCACAACTCTCTGGCTAAAGACGTTTCTCCTTATCTCCGTTCTAAAAGTCTTCCCATTCCTCTAAAGCTGAGCCCTCAGGTCCTCCACTCTCCTGCAAATGGAAACATCTTCCTGATATCCACTCTGTCCAGGCCGTTCAGTATTCTGGAAGTTTCAATCAGATCCCCCTCATCCTTCTAAATTCAATCGAGTATTGTCCCAGAGTCCCCACATGTTCCTCATATGTTAAGCCTTTCATTCCTGGGCTCACTGTCATAGACCTGCTCCAGGACCAATACAATTTTCCTGAGGTATGGGGACCAGAATTGTTCACAAAACTCTAAATGAGGTCTGATTAGAGCCATATAAAGCCTCAAAAGTACATCCATGCTTTTACAGCAAAAATTGGACTACAGATGCTGGAGATCCCTGCTTTCCTATTCTAGTCCTCAAGATGAATGACAACATTCCTAACTACCAACTCAACCTGCAAGTTTACTTTAAGAGAAACCTGAACTATGATTCCCAAAGTCTCTTTGCACTTCCATTTTCTGAATTTTCTCCCCATTTAGAAAATAGTCCATGCCTCTATTCTTCCTATGAAAGTGCATGACCTCACACTTTCCCACATTGTATTTTATCTGCCACTTCTTTGCCCACACTCATAACCTGTCTAAATCTTTCTGCAGCCTTACTGTTGCCTGTCTCTGCACCTATCTTTGTATCAGACTTCTTTTGAATGTTGTTGGAGCTGCACTTATCCAGATGAGTGGGAGTTTCCATCACATTCTTGGCATACCTTGAAGATAATAGACAGGCTTTGGGGACTCAGGAGGTATGTTTGTCATTACAAGATTCCTCTGAGCTGCCCTTGTTACTACTGTGTTTATATTGTTAGTCCATTTCAGTATTTGGTAATCTCCAAGATGTTGATAATGGGAGTTTCAGTGGTGGTATCTTTTGAATGTCAAGGGATGATGGTTAGATTCTTTCACTTTGGAGATGGTAAAAACCTGGCACTTAAGTGGCGCAATTTTTAAAAATTAATTCATAGGATGTGGGTGGCACTAGCCCATCTTGAATTGCCCGGAGGGCAGTTAAGAGTCAACTACATTGCTACGAGTCTGGAGCCACATATAGGCCAGACCAGATAAGGACAAGAGAGACAAAAAAAACTACAGGTGCTGAAATCCAAAATAGAAGGTCAGGAGGCTGGAAAAACACAGCAAGCCAGGCACCATCAGGAGGTGAAGAAGTTGACATTTTGGGTGTCACCCTTCTTCACTGATAAGGACGACAGATAAGGATGACAATTTCAACAACAGTTTCATGATTAGACTCTTAATTCCAATTTTCATATCTGCCATGGCAGTACTTGAACCCATAAGACCACAAAACATTGGAGCAGAAATTAAGCCATTCAGCCCATCAAGTCTGATCTGCCCTTCAATCATGTCTGATAAGTTTCTCAACCCCATTCTCCTGCTTTCTCCCTGTAACTCTTGATCCCCTTGACATTCAAAAATCTATCTATTTCCTTCTTAAACAGACTCAATGACCTGGTCTCCACAGTCTTCTGAGCAGTGAATTCTATAGATTCACCACTCTCTAGCTGAAGAAGTTTATCTCCATTCCATGTCTGGGCTTCGGTATTAATAGTCTAGTGAAAATATCACTAGGTCATTGCTCCCCCGCCACCCCCAGAACCTTGTCAGCTCAAACCTGGATATTGTGCAGGTCTTGCTTCATTTGGATATAGACTGCTTCAGTATCTGAGGAGTTCTGAATTATGCTGAACATTGCACAATTATCAGTGAACATTCCCACTTCTGACCTTATGATGGATGGCAGTTTGTTGATGAAGCACCTGAAGATTGTTGGGCCTGATACACTACCCTAAATAACTCCTGAGGCTGAGATGACTTTAATCACAACTATCTCCCCTTGTGCTAGATATGAGTGAAATCACGGTCAAGCTTTCTCCCGATTCCCAAAGATGCTAGTTTTCTTAAGGTGCTTTGATGCCATACTCGTTCAGATGTAGCCTTGATGTCAAGGGCAGTTGCTCTCACCTCCCCAGGTGACAGGCACAACCACACTCACTTGTGTTGACATGATGTCAACAGGCATTGAAAAAGAAAGAACTACCAAATTAAGATTAAGAACCCTTTCACCTTGTCAATTTTAGTGTACCTTTCCAGATCCTGATGCTTACCTCATGAGCTGATGCAGGATGAGCATGAAGACACCTCAGGAGATTACTGATTTTGAGGGAATGCTGTCTTATTCACATGGTCTGGTCCACATGTAACTATAGACCCATAGCAATGCAGTTTGTTGTTATCTGTCCTTGGATGTGGCCTAGCAAGCCACACAGTTCATGAGCAATTAGCGACCTTGTGGGCGGCACGGTGGCACAGTGATTAGCACTGCTGCCTCACAGCGCTTGGGACCCGGGTTCAATTCCCGACTCAGGCAACTGACTGTGTGGAGTTTGCACGTTCTCCCCGTGTGTGCGTGGGTTTCCTCCGGGTGCTCCGGTTTCCTCCCACAATCCAAAGATGTGCGGGTCAGGTGAATTGGCCATGCTAAATTGCCCGTAGTGTTAGGTAAGGGGTAAATGTAGGGGTATGGGTGGGTTGCGCTTCGGCGGGTCGGTGTGGACTTGTTGGGCCGAAGGGCCTGTTTCCACACTGTAAGTAATCTAATCTAATCTAATCTACAGAACTGATGCAACCTTCTACAGGCTTGGGTATGCATCTTAATAGGACATCTAATATAAGTCCTTGAGTTATCACAAGGTTTGGAACACATGATAAGCAAACAGGAGCAAGTTTTAGAGACAGGAAGAACAATTGAGAGCTTTTAAAATTCTTTTTGTGGGATATAGCCAAGAAATGCAAAACTAGCTGTTCTTGCTGGTCGCTAATTGCTCATGAACTGTGTGGCTTGCTAGTCCACATCCAAGGACAGATAACAACAAACTGCATTGCTATGGGTCTATAGTTACATGTGGACCAGACCATGTGAATAAGGCAGATTTCCTTGCCTAAGGGGCATGAGTGAACCAGATCGGTTTTCATGACAATATCTGATTTTTTTTAACCATCATTATCAAGATAAACTTCACTTTAAGATGTTTACTAATTAATCAAACATAAATTTTGTGCTGATATGGTAGGATTTGCATTCATGTCCCCCAATATAGTATCTTGGGTCTCTGGATTACTAATCCATTTCTCATGACAATGGATCGTAACCTGATGAAGGAGCTTCGCTCTGAAAGCTAGTGTGCTTCCAATTAAACCTGTTGGACTATAATCTGGTTTTATGTGATTTTTAACTTTGTACACGCCAGTCCAACACTGGCATTTCCAAATCATGATCATAACCTGGTTTACTTACAGGCACATTGAAGCATTATTTAAAGATACAGCTGAAAAACGACTGCAGGTGTAAATTCAGTGACTGTCTGGCAAAACTGTGAGACGAGCCATGGAATATCTGAACTAAAAAGGTACCAAGGGATCTTCAAACAGCAACCCTTTAAAGAGAGAGATTCAATTCAAAATAGGCTGGCCTGTGATCTCTTCTGACTATAAAGATAAGGATGAGTTGACTATTGTTCCCAGTAGAAAGCCATCTGCTATGGATTATGTCCCAAACTGAAGACATGGTTGTGTTTTACCCTTCCAGAAATAATTAAATCAAGGAGTTAAACAGCCAACAGTTCATTGACTGTGTGTGTTATAGAGGGTTGATTGCTAATGGGCTGTGAAAATCATTAGACTCTCCTGTGCTGCATGAACCACTCTGAATGCTGGAAGCCAAGCAAACCAGTGAAGTCACCATTGAAAAGAAAGAGGACAGTAGCCTATTCCTGATGAAGGGCTTTTGCCCGAAACGTCATGTTGCCTAAACTGCTGTGCTTTTCCAGCAACACTCTAATCTAGAATCTGGTTTCCAGCATCTGCATTCCTTGTTTTTACCTGTCAGTTAACTTACAAAGCCAAGAATTTCAAAATCAACTGCTTCATACCAACATAAGCACTGCTTGCATTATCCAACAATCTTGCTTTGATTAGCAAATAAACTTGTGACCAACTGAGAGAGAGGTGGAACTAAATTAAAGAGAGGGACCAGTTCAGTTCTTCGCACTTGGGAACAAAACCATTTGGGGGAATACCAACCAGGATCATAAATTGGGGGTCCATTGCCCAGGGACTGGCTATAACATGTTACCACCTGCATCACTGTTTCCCCATGCAGGACCCTCCATGCTCTTCTCAGCTGAACATAGATGCTAAGCGTCAGATGATCAAGAAAGGGGAATGTTGTGGAACAGCAATAGATTTGATTGCATTAGCTTCTGTCAGGATTTCTAAAGACACTGCATGATTTTAACAAGATTAAATGAGTCCATCTCTTTTAAAAAGAGTTCATGATGTTTCAGGACTTTGCATTAATGCTGCCTCCATGGAAAGAGTAGCTATCTGCATTGAACATTTAGTCACGGCACACAACCAATGCATGTAGACCCGACCACTCGTCTACACATTCAATCTGTTAAGTGGAGGGAGGAAAACCTCATCTTAGCCTTTCAGTACTTCATTGAAATGTAAATAGAGTCATCGAGATGTACAGCGCAGAAACAGAGGTCCAACCCGTCCATACTGACCAGATATCCCAACTCAATCCAGTCCCACCTGCCAGCATCCGGCCATATCGCTCCAAACCCTTCCTATTCATATATCCATCCAAATGCCTTTTAAATATTGCAATTGTACTAGCTTCTACCACATCCTCTGGCAGCTCATTCCATACACGTACCACCCTCTGTGTGAAAAAGTTGCTTCTTAGTTCTCTTTTATATCTTTCCCATGTCACCCTAAGCCTATGCCCTCTAGTTCTGGACTCCCCGACCCCAGGGAAAAGACTTCATCTATTTATCCTATCCATGCCCCTCATGACTTTATAAACCTCTATAAGGTCACCCCTCAGCCTCCGACGCTCCAGGGAAAACAGCCCCAGCCTGTTCAGCCTCTCCCCATAGCTCAAATCCTCCAACCCTGGCAACATTCTTATAAATCTTTTCTGAACCCTTTCAAGTTTCACAACATCCTTCTGATAGGAAGGAGACCAGAATTGCACGCAATATTCCAAAAGTGGCCTAACCAATGTCTTGTACAGCCGCAACCTGCCCTCCCAACTCCTGTACTCAGTACTCTGTCCAATAAAGGAAAGCATACCAAACGCCTTTTCACTATCCTATCTACCTGCGATTCCACTTTCAAGGAGCTATGAACCTGTACTCCAAGGTCTCTCTTTTCAACAACACTCCCTAGGACCTTACCAATAAGTGTATAAGTCCTGCTAAGATTTGCTTTCCCAAAATGCAGCATCTCACATTCATCTGAATTAAACTCCATCTGCCACTTCTCAGCCCATTGGCCCATCTGATCAAGATCCTGTTGTAATCTGAGGTAACCTTTTTCACTGTCCACTACAACTCCAATTTTGGTGTCATCTGCAAATTTACTCACTATACCTCTTATGCTCACATCCAAATTATTTATATAAATGACAAAAAGTAGTTATTGAACTGGAAGCCAAGCTGCAAATCACTGTAGCACATCATGGAAAGGGAACGGTTATTCTATTCTATGATAACTCACGTCCCATAGCATAGAGCTTTCTGAATTGGCCAGTGATCTGGAACAAGGAGGTGTGACTACAAACAGCTGGCGCAGAGGAGAAGGATTCACATTCTTGGATCATTGGAATCTCTTCTGGTGTAGATGTGACCTATACAAGAAGGATGGATTACACCTGAATTGGAAGGGGACTAATATACTGGCAGGGAGATTTGTTAGAGCTGCCTGGGAGGATTTAAACTAGTATACTGAGGAAAGATAGCAGTCTGACACAGATACAGTTGGGAAAAGGAGTGAGTCAAATAATCAGGGCAGGCAGCAAACAATGAGATAGGACTGATAAATTAAACTGCATTTATTTAAATGCATGAGGCTAACAGGTAAGGCAGGTGAACTACGGGCATGGTTAGGTTCGTGGGACTGGACTATCATAGCAATTACAAAGATGTGGCTCAGGGATAGACAGGACTGGCAACTTATTGTTACAGGGTATAGATGCTATAGCAACAATAGAAATGGGAGCAAGAGAGGAGAGGAAGTGGTGTTTTTGATTAAGGATAACATTACTGCTGAACTTGTGGAGCACATTCCTGGGAATACATCCAGGGAAGTTATTTGGGTGTAACTAAGAAATGAGAAAGGGATGATCACTTTACTGGGATTGTATTATAGACCTAGGAGAAAGTGGAAACTGCAGATGCTGGAGATCAGAGTCAAAGTGTGCGGTGCTAGAAAAGCACAGCGATCAGGCAGCATCGAAGGTGCAGGAAAGTCGCCACCCCAAGCACAAGATCCTCACCATTCCTGATGAAGAGCCCAGGTTCAAAATGTCAACTCCCCTGCCCCTTGAATGCTGCACAACCGGTTGTGCTTCTCCAGCACCACACCTTCTGACCCTTGTATTCTCGATTCAACAATAGTCAGTGGGAAATTGAGAAACAAATTTGTAAAAACATCTCAGTTATATGTAAGAATAATAGAATGATTATAATAGGAGATTTTAATTTTCCAAACATAGATTGGGACTGCCATAGTGTTTAGGGTTTGGATGGAGAGGAATTTGTTAAATGTATACAGGAAAATGTTTCTGATTCAGAATGCGGATGCACCTACTAGAGAAGGTGCAAAACTTAACCTACACTTGGGAAATAAGGCAGGGCAGATGACTCAGGTGTCAGTGGGGGAACACTTTGGAGCCAGTGGCCATAATTCTATCAGTTTTAAAATAGTGATGGAAAAAGATAGACCGGATCTAAAAGTTCTAAATCGGAAGGAGGCCAAATTTGACGATATTAGGCAATAAGTTTCACAAGTTGACGGGGGGCAATGTCCGCAGGTAAAGGGATAGCTGGAAATTGGGAAGAATTCAATAATGAGATAACGAGAGTCCAGAGACAGACCCTTTGAGTGAAGGGCAAAGCTGTTAGGTGTAAGGAATGTTGAATGATCGGAGAAATTGAGGTTTTGGTCAAGAAAAAGAAAGAAGCATATGTCAGATAAAGATAGCAGGGATTGAGTGAATCTCTAGAAGAGTATAAAGGCAGTAGGGATATACTTAAGAAGAAAATCAGCAGGGCAAAAATGGGACATGAAATAGCTTTGGCAAATAGGGTTAAGGAGAATCCAAAGGGATTCTACAAATACATTAAGGACAAAAGGGTAACTAGGGCCCCTTCAAGGTTAAGAAGACTGCCTATGTGTGCAACTACAGAAGATGGATGAGATACTAAACAGGTATTTTCGTATCTGTTAACTGTGGAGAAGGATATGGAAGAAAGACAACGTGGGGAAATAAATAGCGACGCCTTGAAAAATGCCATTATTATAGACATGGTTGTGCTGGACATCTTAAAGCACATAAAGGCTCAGGACCTGATCAGGTACACCCTCGAACTCTGTGGGAAGCGAGGGGAGAGGTGGCTGGGCCCCTTGCTGAGGTACTGGAGGTGACGTGCTGGAAAACTGGAGGTTGGCTAACGTAGTGCCACTGTTTAAGAAAGGCGGTAAGGAAAAGCCAGGGAACTATAGACTAGTGAGCCTGACATCAATGGTGGGCAAGTTTTTGCAGGAAATGCTCAGGGACAGGATTTACATGGTTTGGAAAGGTAAGGACTGATGAGAGATAATTAAGATGTCTGTGCATGGGAAATCCTGGCTCACTAATTTGATTGAAATTTTTTGAAGAAGTAATGAAAAGGGTTGATGAGGACAGAGTGGTGGATGTGATCCATATGGACTTCAGTAAGATGTTTGACAAGGTTCCTCATGATAGACTGGTTAGCAAGGTTAGATCACATGGAATACAGAGACAACTAGCCATTTGGATACAGAACTGGCTCAAAGGTAGAAGACTGGGGATGGTGGTGGAGGGTTATTTTTCAGACTGAAGGCCTCTGACCAGTGGTGTGCCACAAGAATCGTTGCTGTGTCCACTGCTTTTCCTCATTGATAGAAATGATTTGGATGTGAACATGGGAGGTATGGTTAGTAAATTTGCAGGTGACACTAAAATTTGCAGGTGTAGTGGAAAGCAAAGGTCTCTCAGAGTACAACAGGATCTTGATCAGATGAGCTAAAGAGTGGCAGATGGAGTTTAATTTAGATAAATGTGAGGTGCTGCATTTTGGAAAGGCAAATCAGGGCAGGACTTACACACTTAATAGAAAGGTCCAAGGGAGTGTTGCTGAGCAGGGAGACCTTGGTGTGCAATTTCATAGTTCCTTGAAAGTGGAGTTGCAGGTAAATAGGATAGTGAAGAAGTCACTTGGCATTTTGTATGCTTGTCTTTATTGGTTAGTGCATTGAGTATACAAGTTGGGAGGTGATGTTGCAGCTGTACAAGATATTGATTAAACCACTTTTGTAGTATTGTGAGCAATTCTGGTCTCTCTCCTACAGGAAGGATGTTGTGGAACTTGGAAGGGTTCAGAAAAGATTAACAAGAATGTTGCCAGGGTTGGAGGGTTTGAGCTACAGGGAGAAGCTAAATAGGCTGGGGCTGTTTTCCCCAGTGTATCAAAGGCTGAAGAGCAACCTTACCAAACATGGATTGAGTGAATAGTCAGTCATTTCCCTGGGTAGGTGAGTCCAAAACTAGAAGGCATAGGTTTAAAGTGAGAGGGGAAAGATATAAAAGGGACCTACGGGGCAGCTTATTCAAGCAGAGAGTGGTGCATGTATGGAATGAGTTGCCAGAGGAAGTGGTAGAGGCTGTACAATTATAACGTTTGAAAAAGATTATGTTTCACTTCTTATGGGAAATTCATGTGTAGTATGAGAGGGAGGATGGAAAAAAACAGATATGCTCCAGAAATGTTCTTTCAAAATTCCATTATCTTTTCTTCCTCTTTGTTACTTTTCACCTGCTTTTTGGCCAATGACCTTGCGAAAAATGGTACGGGTGCAGAGGATAGGTGCCAGCGAAAGATATGATTTGTTGACTCTTTGAACTGTTTTCTGCTGAGGGTAGAAGGATTATCATGGGTTCACTACTGATCAGTCAGATGGCTGAATTACCTCAGAGTAGCTGAAACATATCTGAATAAGTCCATAGAAGGTATACTTGGCAGTAAAGGAAATGGCTACAGATACTCTGACAATATCAGGTTCCAGTTGTTTTGTTATGAAGATACAAGTGGTCATCATGTTTACCTTTCTGCACCTCTAGTCCTCAATATTGGGTTGTGTTAACACCATTATTCTGGTCACTTTGGAACTACAAAATCTAGATAAGATATAACTGGTACAAAATTAAGGCATTGTTGTGTATGCATGCACAATCTTTTGGTGGTAATATACAAATTGAATGTTGAGGGGTTGGATACCTTTTGTTTATGAATACTGTTGGTTGATTTGAGTGTGCCTTGATTGCCACATTTACAATCTATGAATCCCTGCTGGATCCAGCCTGAACAGCAAATTCAAGGACTCTTTTTAGAAGCCTTATAGCAAAATGGGCATAGTTGCTGTCCTGACAAATGTGTATCTGTTACCTGGGAGACACACGTGTGCATAGCAAATTGTGTGATCTTGCAGATGTCACCAGCAGATTCCTGGAAGGAGCCAAAGACAAAGACATGCCTGGATTGACTTTGATTTCCTCTGGTAATATGGCCCATCAGGTTCTCTTGGTTGGAGGTTTTCTTATAGGGGCTGAAAATGTTTACAACAGCCTGACATAAGACTCTAAGCTTCCTGAAGCACTGATATTCAATCATGCCATGAATTCAGAGGACCACGGAGTTAGGACTGAAGAATGGGACCAGCTGGGTAGCTCTTTTAGGAGCTGGTAAAGACAAGATGGGTTGAATGGCCTTCTTCTATCCTACAAAATTCTATGATTCTAAAATCAGAAATCTATTCCCCTACCTGTATACTCTGGACACAGTGTATTATCTTCTGTGAAATGAAGCTGTATGTTCATCCTCTTTCTTCACTGGGCTGACAGGTGGTTGAGGGAAGTATACTGCTCCTTTGTTTTACATCAGATGTCTGAACTAGAACTTCCATAAGCTGCCATGAGTGCTGACAGCTGGGTGTTGTATATCAAAGTCAACATTTTTGAAGAAAGTAGCAATGCCTTCAGTGTCATAGAAATTGCCTCCAAGGCAGTGAAACCACACACTCAGAACCAGTCGTGGGAGTAAATACTATTAAAAGTAAAGAAGTAGCTGTCATATCTCTGGATTTAAAGACTTTCAATTCAGCCCATCAATAATTCAGTCCTGTCAATCTTCACTGTCCTTTCACCTTGTTCAGTCTAGTGAAATCTAGGGAACCAAGGACAGTTAAAGCCAGTATCTTGATTTTGATACAGTCCATTGTCCAAAGGGGTTTGTCCGTGTGTTCAAAAATGTGCTTACATTAAATGCAAAAGTTGATGAATTTCTTCTAGCTTCCCTCCACAAGTGAAAAAATGTTTTAACTTTCTCAATGCACTGACATCCATCCATCCATTTGACAGGTTTCAATTCCATCCATCAGTTCAAATTCCATCACAGCAGCTAAGGAAACAAAACTGTGTTAGATAAATTTTGAATAGAAAGTTGGTAATGGTGACCATTGACTTTTGGATCATCATAAAAACACACCTGATTGATTGATGTCCTTTGGGGGAAGAAATCTATTCTCCTTGCCCACATTGAATGATATTAGTGAATACGTACATGAAGAGCCAAAGTGGGCCATTCAGCCTCTCAAACCTGCTCAGCTATTCAATAAGATGATGTCTGATATGTTTGCAACCTCAAATCCCCAGTCTCACCTGCCCTGATAACCTTTCACCTCATTGCTTACTAAGAAACGTTTAACCTCTGTCTTGAGAATATTCAGTCAGAACTCACATGACACCCCTGACGAAGGAGCAGTGCTCCTAAAGCTTGTGGTTTCACATAAACCTGTTGGAATATAACCTGGTGTTGTGTGACTTCTGACTTTGAACACCCCAGTCCAATACCAGTAGTTCCACATTTTAAAAATATTTGTAGACTCTGCTTCCATTGTTATTTTGGAAAGAAAATAATTTGCTTCATCTCTGTTATAAATGGGCAACCCTTTATTTTAAATAGTTCCCCTATAGCTCGAGGCTCTCCCATGAAAGAAAGCAACTTCTCCACATCTCAAGATGCATCAGGAAAGTATATGTTTCATTCAAGTTGTTGCTTATCGTCCAGACTCTAGTAGCTACAAGTCTAGCCTGTCCAACATTTCCTTGTATGACAACATATCTGTTATAGTTATTAGCCTGGGATACCTTCTCTAAGCTGATTCCAACACGCTTACATCCTTCCTTAACTAAGGTGATCTATACTATGAACAGCACTGTGTATAACTGAAGTGTAACCTCCTGACATTTATATTCAATTCCCCTCAATAAATGATATTCTGTCAGGTTTTCTGACATTTGGCCCAAGACAACCAACAATGTGGTTCATGTTCAGTTCTCCTCTTTTGCCAGTAAGCCATGCACCTTCTCAAGGAAATTGGGGAAGGTTGATAAGTATTGACCTTGACAAAGTCGCCTGCATTCACAAATGGATAAATAAAAATGAACTACAAATTATTCAGTAATTAAATTATAATAAAAGGCTGGAAAATATTTCTGTATCCTGTGATGTCGATTGCACATGAAAGTCTTCAAGCACACAAACATGTTCTCACTTAAAGGCATTCTGGACATGGGGCAATTAGAGCAGATATCCAGAGCAACTCCCTACCCAAAATGGACTCTGTCCATCCTGGACTTAAACTTTGCAAAGAGTAGGACCTTGGTTTAAAAACACATCTCCTTGTGGTGAAGTGAAGGATGTTGGAGATACACTAAAGGTTAGAATGAAATGTAATTTAGATTAGATTAGATTACTTACAGTGTGGAAACAGGCCCTTTGGCCCAACAAGTCCACACCGACCCGCCGAAGTGCAACCCACCCATACATTTACCCCTTACCTAACGCTACGGGCAATTTAGCAAGGCCAATTCACCTGACCCGCACATCTTTGGACTGTGGGAGGAAACAGGAGCACCCGGAGGAAACCCACGCAGACACGGGGAGAACGTGCAAACTCCACACAGTCAGTCGCCTGAGTCGGGAATTGAACCCGGGTCTCAGGCGCTGTGAGACAGCAGTGCTAACCACTGTGCTACCGTACCGCCCACTAGATTGGAAAGTTCATGGGGTTGGTGAATTGGAGGAAGAAGTGGATCATGAAAATTCTGAGTTTGATGCACTAAGATCACTGGAACCTATAGACATTGACAAGTTTGGGATTAATTAGGTTGTGGAGCCACAGGAGATGAGGGAGATACTAAACGAGTATTTTGCATCAGTATTTACTGTGGAAAAGGACATGGAAGATATAGAATGTTGGGAAATAGATGGTGACATTTTGAAAAATGTCCATATTACAGAGGAGGAAGTGCTGGATGTCTTGAAATGCATAAAAGTGGATAAATGCCCATGACCTGATCAAATGTAGCCTAGAACTCTGTGGGAAGCTAGGGAAGTGATTGCTGGGCCTGTTGCTGAGATATTTGCAACATTGATAGTCACAGATGAGGTGCCGGAAGGCTGGAGGTTAGCTAACGTGGTGCCACTATTTAAGAAAGGTGGTAAGGACAAACCAGGGAACTATAGACCAGTGAGCCTGACGTGGGTGGTGGGCAAATTGTTGGAGGGAATCCTGAGGGCCAGGATGCACATGTATTTGGAAAGGCAAGAACTGATTAGGGATATTCAACATGGCGTTGTATGTGGGAAATCATGTCTTACAAACTTGCTTGAGCTTTTTGAAGAAGTAACAAAGAGGATTGATGAATAGAGCAGTAGACATGATCCATATAGACTTCAGTAAGGCATTTGACAAGGTTCCCCATGGGAGACTGGTTAGCAAGGTTAGATCTCATGGAATACAAGGAGAACTAGCCATTTGGATACAGAGCTTGCTCAAAGGTAGAAGACAGAGGATGGTAGTGGAGGGTTGTTTTTCAGACTGGAGGTCTCTGACCAGTGGTGTGCCACAAGAATTGATGCTGTGTCCACTGCTTTTACTCATTGATGTAAATGATTTGGATGTGAACATGGGAGGTATAGTGAATAAGTTTGCAGATGACACCAAAATTGGAGGTGTAGTGGACAGCAAAGAAGGTTATCTCAGATTACAATGGGATCTTGATCAGTTGGGCCAATGGGCTGAGAAGTGGCAGATGGAGGTTAATTCAGATAAATGTGAGATGCTGCATTTTGGGAAGGCAAATCTCAGCAGGACTTATACACTTAATGGTAAGGTCCTAGGGAGTGTTGCTGAACAAAGAGACCTTGAAGTGCAGTATCATAACTCCTTGAAAGTGGAGTCGCAGGTAAATAGGATAGTGAAGAAGTCGTTTTGTATGTTTTCCTTTATTGGACAGAGTATTGAGTAGAAGAGTTAGGAGGTCATGTTGCGGCTGTACAGGACATTGGTTAGGCCACTGTTGGAATATTGCATGCAATTCTGGTCTCCTTCCTGTTGGAAAGATGTTGTTAAACTTGAAAGGGTTCAGAAAATATTTACAAGGATGTTGGCAGGGTTGGAGGATTTGAGCTGTAGGGAGAGGTTGAATAGGCTGGGGCTGTTTTCCCTGGAGCGACGGAGGCTGAGGGGTGACCTTATCGAGGTTTACAAAATCACGAGGGGCATGGATAGGATAAATAGACAAAGTCTTTTCTCTGGGGTGGGGGAGACCAGAACTAGAGGGCATAGGCTTAGGGTAAGAGGGGAAAGATATAAAAGAGACCTAAGGGGCAACCTTTTCATGGAGAGGGTGGTACGTGTATGGAATGAGCTGCCAGAGGAAGTGATGGAGGCTAATACAATTGCAACATTCAAAAGGCATCATGAATAGGGAGGGTTTGGAGGTATATGGACCGGGAGCTGGCAGGTAGGACTATTAGACTATCTGGTTGGCATGGATAAATTGGACCAATGGTTCTGTTTCCGTACTGTACATCTCTATGACTCAGAGTATGTTAAAATACAGGTAGCAGAATTTTGGATGAAGGCTAGTCAAGTGATAGTGAGGACTGCAGATGCTGGAGGTCAGAGTCGAAGGTGGTGCTGGAAAAGCACAGCAGGTCAGCCAGCATCTGAGGAGCAGGAGAATCGGCATTTCAGCACTAAGCTCTTCATCAGGATTCCTGATGAAGGCTTTATGCCCAAAATGTCGTCTGTTCTCCTTGGAAGAAATCTGACTACACTAATCTCATTTTGCAGCTTTTGATGTATAGCCCTGGAGGCCATCGCAATGCAAGTGAATGAGTACTTCTTGAATGTTATGAGAGTTTCTGACTGAACAACCCAATGAGATCTAGATTCTCACCATCCTGTGGGTGAACAATATTCTCCACAACTCCCTCTTATCCTTCTATTTCTTAACTTAAGTCAATGTCTCTTGATTATTGATCTCTCTACTAATGAAAAACACATTTTCCTATCAACTCTCATAACGTTACACACCCTTATCAGGTCCCTACTCAACCATTGCCTCTCCGAAGAAAACAACCCCAACCTTTCCTCAGGTCAGATTCTTCAGCCCAACAGCATCCTGGTAAATCTCTGCACTCTTATGCCATTACTTCCTTCTTATAACATGGTGACCAGAACCAGTTACAGTTTTTGTGGCCTAATGAGCATTTTATATTGTTCCTGTATAATTTTACTGCTCTTCTATCCTGTGCCTTAATAATAAAAGTATACTTTTGCCTAATAAACCATGTTATATATGTGTCCTGCAATCTTCAAAAATCTGTGGGTATGCACACCAAAGTCCCTCTAATCTACAGTACTTTGCAGGTCCTACTATTTATAATGCAATTCTCTGTTTTGCTAGCCCTTCACAAGTGCATTACCTCGCAACTTTCTGGATTGAATTCCATTTGGTACTTCTCTCCCCAGTTGACTAATCCATTGACAGCATCATCCACCTGCTGTTCATGGCTCTGCTTGCATAAAAATGTTGAAATGACAAGTTTTCATTTATACGTGCAGATATTCTTTATTAAATGTTGCATAAAACAACTATTAGGATTGGAGTTTCCTAATAGATCTATTCTACCAGATAGATCTTCCTGTGCCCAACTCAAAAAATCAGACACCATACAGGACCACATATCTAATGCAGAAGTATTGTGGTTACTATTTCCTAAGCAAGTTGTGGACCCATTTATTGTTTAAGAACATTTGGCTTTAACATGCCACTCCAGAAAACAATATCAGACACACCATACACTTTTGTATTAGACAAAAATAACAAACAGATTACATAGATTGAATAATAGGTGAAGTCAAAGCCTTAACTCACAGGTCTTTAAAAGTGCCCAAACCTTACATTCAGAAATTCTTTGAGATATAATCCAACTTTTGACAAGCCTATAAATCAGCAGCAGTTTTCTTGTCTATTGCAAAAATATACTTTGTAAAAAAAATATTTTTATGTACATACACAGGTCCTAAAGCAATTCTGTACAGTCTTTGCATATAAAGAACAAATAAACATTGGAACTTGACATTCCCTGCAGTTGCAAAAGACCAAAGGTATTTCCTACTCCATGCAGGACACTATTTACATACATTGAGGCAAAGAGAAGGTCTGATACAATGGGCCCTTGTTGTATTTTGGTAGAAAGATTTTCACTGATGGTTTTCCCCACTGTATCTTCCCCAAACTTTAGTCAGTCCCTCAGCACATCCTGGATCTTGGACTGTGCAAGTCTGCAACACTCAGTCGAGGTCAATGTTAAACGCTGTTTCAGGCAGACCAAAGAGCATCATTCACCGAGTTGATGGTCCTCCAGACGCAGTTGATGTTTGTCTCGGTGTGCATCCCAGGGAACAGACCATGGAGCACACAGACCTATGTCAGAGCTGCTCGGGTCAAACCTGAACAAAAACCATTGCATCTCTCTCCACACCTTCTCTGCAAAGGCACATTCCAGAAGGAGATGAGTGACAGTCTTTTGACCAGCACAGCCACTTTGACTTTAACATACATTGGCACACAGAAACCAGACATGCGTGAAAGATCTGATAGGCAGCAACCTTCCTACCACCAGCCAAGCTACGTCTTGGTGCTTGTTGGAAAGTTCTGGCAATGAGACATTCTGCCAAATGACTTTAACAATCTGCCCATGTAATCACGCAACAAGATCCACCCTCACTTCCTGCGGGGTTTCAAGGATGCTATGTACTGAACACTTCTTGATTGACTTGTGCTCAAATTGCTTTTTTGCAAATGTTTCCATGAAGTGATACAGAACGATCCAACTACTTGGTCAGCTCGATCAGAGGTAATGGCTGGTCCAGCCTTTCCTGTGTGCTGTCATCTAAGACCTCCATGATAGAGAATGAGAATGATTCAGAGGCCGTGTTACCTGTGGACTTTGTGTCATACAATCTGGAATAAAAGGATTTGCTGATCTTCAGGATGTCAGGTGACATTCCTGAGCTATCTTCTTTCTTCAGGCTGCTGATCCCAGAACTCTCCCTGTGTGCCTTCTGGAAGTAGAAACATGAGCACATTTCATCCTGTTCCATAACAGACCCTCAATCAGAAGATTATCTTAGATATCTGTGAGGCAAAAAGCAAAGCTCCACCTCCTGGAGATCCCCCTTGACATTGTTCCCCCACACCAATCCCCCTCACCCCCCACCCGCCACCACCACCACCATTGTCTGAAGCGTGAGTAGGTTCTGCATGCCTTTCTGGAGTTTGGACAGTTTTTCCCAAGTCTTTCTCTCCTCCTGAACATCTTTAAGGATGAAGAACCTCTTAATGTTCCTCTTAACTATTTCCTAACAGTCCACTGGAGACTCAAAGAGGGGTTTCACAGTTCTCCAACTTTTTGACCTCCTTCACTGTGTTCTTGAGTCAACAGTTTTGCGTTCAGCTTCCATGCTTGTTTACCGGCCCACTGGTCATCCTGTAGGTGATAGTTGATCAGTAGGATGTGATGGTCAAAGGAGGACACTGGTTTGACATCAGTGGATCTGACTGAGAACGTTGAGGACACAAACAGGAAATCTGTCCTTGAGTGGATAAACCCATCTGGATGTGACCAAGTGAATTTACACTATGCTCTGTCTGTAGGGGTACTGAAGACATCATGCAGTTTGGCATCTTTAACCAGTTCCATCAGGAATGTGGAGATGGTGTCCAGTTTGTTGTGAGTGCCTCCAGATCATCAAGCCACATGGAAGATACAGTTGAAATCTCTGGTCAGAATGACCAGCCTGGACATTGCCAGTAGCTTCAGGACAGCCAGCTGCTCAGTCTTTACTGCCAGGGGGTAAATGTTAATTTGTCTCAGTAGTTTTTGTACATAACATCTGTAATAAGGAGCCACTGAACCACCTAATTAACCTCGGAGATGGTGAAGTTGACTCATCACAATAGAATATCCAGACTGGAGGAATAGTAATTGTTACCCACCCTCGACCTCACCATGCAAACATTTTGGCCACATGCCTGAGCATTTTCTGTAGCTGTTAACGTACTGTATCCCACTCTCCTGCAGAAACAGGTGGTTGGCCTGTAAGCCAACGTGGAAACACATTGCAAACTGGCTTTTATGCTACGCATATTATTAATGGCAATTTTAAAAGAGAGTTTGAGGCTGGTGTAACTGTCCTTGTACTTCCCTGGGGACACTGTCCTGACCAGGTATCACCAGGGCAAGGATAAAGCCAGGAAGGCCGGTTCTGAATCAGGTAGAGCTGTTGTCATGCTCCACTCCTTATTTGGAGCATCGCTGCTCCCAGTTGTCCAGAGCGGTGGCAATGAGTACCCCTTGGTTCCTGATGATTGTAAGTGGGGTTTCACTGGACTTCTCATGATGTCTGGCATTTCTCAGTTAGGGGGTGCTCATCTTCTCCCCCTTTGTGTTTTGTCTTTATTTTGCCTGTGGCCCATCCCCATCTCTGCTGGTGTGTCCTTCATACAGCTGCCTCTTTTGTTTTTATTGTTGGAAACTAGGGGCTCCCCTGTCCTTCTTAAATTAACCTGATAATTTCCTTTTCAGGTTCTGCTTCACCTCTGTCAACTCCCCTGAATCCTTCATTGCCTCCTCCTCCATTGACTCCATATGTTCAGGTGGAGGTTGAATCAGATGGTGCCCTGCTTTATTGATCTTTTTCTCCTCGCAAGCCTTTCCCTCCTGGGTGTTCCTTGTTTCAGTGCTCTTGCTAAAGGTTGACACGTTACTGTTCTTTGAGGATCCATGTCTCGCATTGCCATTTCTGGCCATTTGAATATACGTTGCCTCCGTCTTGGCTAGGCCTTGTACAGGTTGCCTGCTTTCCCACATAGGTTGCAGTTCTTGGACTTCTTACAGATTTTAGTCAGGTGCCCCTCCTTTTTACAGTTCCTGCAAACATTGTTTTGCAGTCAGCTGCCATATGCCTTGAACTGCCAAAGGTTCAGCACACTCTAGGCTGCCCCATGTATGTCAGGGAGCCTTAGCTCCCTCCAACAGTGAAGCTGAAGGATGGGTGGAGGATGTTTCCTCTGGCTTCCACTTTCAGGGTCACATTGATCTGCTTTTTGCTGGTCCAGATTCCAAATGGCTCCACTCTATTGGTTCTTCCTCCTTCCAAGTAGATGCACCTTCCCAGCAAAGTCAGGACATCTGCTCCGGGAATGTATGGTCTGGCTGTTATTGTGGAATATAATATATTCAGAAGGAATAGGAAAGAAAGGTGTGAAGCTGATGAAGCCAACAGCTTTTCTATCACTCCATGGAGCCTGATAATGTCAAATAGTTTTTAAGTGAATAAGCAATGAGACTTACTTTACAATGTTTAGGACAGTCCTGTGTGCCTGTTATCATGAACATTATTACCATCTCTGATGTAGCCCATTTTCAAATATGGGGCGGCACGGTGGCACAGTGGTTAGCATTGCTGCCTCACAGCGCCAGAGACCTGGGTTCAATTCCTGCCTCAGGCGACTCTCTGTATGGAGTTTGCACATTCCCCTCGTGTCTGCATGGGGTACATCCGGGTGTTTCCTTCCACAGTCCAAAAGTGTTCAGGTTAGGTGAATTGGCCAAGCTAAATTGCCCATAGTGTTAGGTGTGGGGGAATGGGCCTGGGTGGGTGCGCTTCGGCGGGTCGGTGTGGACTTGGTGGGCCGAAGGGCCTGTTTTCACACTGTAAGTAATCTAATCTAATCAAAAAGACATTTATCAAAGCCCATCTTTTGACTGGTCATTTATAGTGTCTAACAACAGTTGCCTGCAATCAACCTTTCCTCATTAGACTTCGTTAATACTTATTTTTTGTTGTGATTCACATTGATCTTGAACTTGAGAGTGCTGGATGGTTGCTTTCCCAGGTGCATCTGTGTTTGTTGGTATTGAGTGTTTCGCTAGACGGTGACTCTTGTGCCGCTGTGAAGTGTACCTACCTCAGGACCAGGAAAAACATGGGTTCAATAACTACCTGCACCAAAAGTGTGTGATAATATTTCTGAACAGGCTGGTCTAAAAATAAGTATTTTTGTTTCTTTCATAAAATACACATCATAAAAAGTGACAAGAATATAAATCAATATAGCATTCAGTTAAATAAACTGTCCTTCTTAAATTAACCTGATAAAATAAGAAATGCAGCCGGAAGACAAAAAAAGTATAAGATTTTGTTTCAGGAGTACTAGAGTAAATTATTTTGCTGCATATTACACACCTGTGTCTAACAGAAACTACGTGGCTGTAAATGGAATGTTGTTGAGGGAATGAGAAAAACATGGTAATGACCAATGGATTTGTGAACTGCATAAGTTCATACTTTGAGGTGCACCAAACATAATCCATCACCAGGCAATGTTTTATCCATTTTGTTTTGTATTATTTAGGAAAAGGTGCTGGAGGACTGGAGGGTGTCTAATGTTGTGCCTTTATTTAAGAAAGAAATGTAAGGAGAAACCTGGGAACTATAGACTAGTGATTCTGACATCAGTGGTGGGTAGGTTTTTGAAAGGGATTCTGGGAGATAGGATTTACATGCATTTGAAGAGGCAAGTACTGATTAGGGATAGTCAGCATGTGCTTGGGAAATCATGTCTCACCGAGCTGGGAATTTGTGTGGCAGACGTTTCGTCCCCTGTCTAGGTGACATCCTCAGTGCTTAGCAGCCTCCTGTGAAGCGCTTCTGTGATGTTTCCCCCAGCATTTATAGTGGTTTGTCTCTGCCGCTTCTGGTTGTAAGTTCCAGCTGTCCGCTGCAGTGGCGGTATATTGGGTCCAGGTCGATGCGTTTGTTGATAGAATCTGTGGATGAGTACCATGTCTCTAGTCTTACCGCAAATTCAACCCAAACTCTGGGTCAGATATGTAGTCAGACACCTTTGTAATCATTAAAAACACAGAAATAGAAAACACACACCGGATCATCAACGCCACACTCACATGAATCAGATTCACTAGAGAGGAAGAAAAGGACAACCAACTCCCATTCCTAGACGTGATGGTACAGAGAACACCGAACGGAGAATTCACCACAAAGGTATATAGGAAAGCCACACACACAGACCAAGTCCTGAACTACGAAAGCAACCACCCCAACACACACAAAAGAAGTTGCATCAAGACACTGTTTAAAAGGGCCACAACACACTGCAGCACACCAGAAATGCAAAAAGAGGAAGATGAACACCTCTACAATGTATTCGCCAAAAGCGGATATCCCCGCAATTTCATCAACAGATGCCTAAGGGAAAGACAACGGAATGAGGACATGCCACAACCCAAAGGACTATCCACGTTATCATACATCAAGAACATTTCTGAACTGACAGCAAGACTACTACGACCAATAGGACTCATAACAGCACACAAACCAACAGCCACTCTCAGACAACAACTCACCAGGACAAAGGACCCAATATCCAGCATGAGCAAAACCAACGTAGTGTACAAAATCCCATGCAAGGACTGCACAAAACACTACATAGGACAAACAGGAAGACAGCTAACGATCCGTATCCATGAACACCAACTAGCCACGAAATGACACGACCAGCTATCCTTCGAAGCCACACACACGGATGACAAACAACATGAGTTCAACACTACTACTATAGGACAAGCCAAACAGGGAATTCCTAGAGGCATGGCACTCATCCACAGATTCTATCAACAAACACATCGACCTGGACCCAATATACTGCCACTGTAGCGGACAGCTGGAACTGACAACCGGAAGCGGCAGAGACAAACCACTATAAATGCCGGAGGCAACATCACAGAAACACTTCACAGGAGGCTCCCAAGCACTGAGGATGTCACCTAGACAGGGAATGAAACGCCTGCAACACAAATTCCCAGCTCGACAAACAGAACCACAACAATGAGCACCCGAGCTACAAATCTTCTCACAAACTTTGGTCATGTCTCACAAACGTGATTGAGTTTTTTGAGGATGTAACGAAAAAGATTGACGAGGGCGAGCGGTAGACGTCACCTACATGGACTTTAATAAAACCTTTGACAAGATTCTGCATGATAGACTGATTAACAAAGTTAGATCAGATGGGATTCAGGGAGACCTTGCCAATTGGGTACAAAATTGGCTTGACAGTAGGAAACAGTGGTGGTGGAGGGTTGTTTGTCAGATTGGAGGCCTATGATCAGTGATGTTCCACATGAATTGATCCTGGGTCTGCTTTTTATCATTTATATGAATGATTTGGATGACAATTTGGGAGGCATGGTTAGTAAGCTTGTGGATGACACCAAAATAGGTGGTATAGTAGACAGTGAAGAAGGTTATCTAAGATTACAAAGGGGCCTTGATCAATTAGGCTAATGGGCTGAAGAAGTTCATATGTGGATTAAACAGATGAAGTGATAGATGCAGGTGCAGTTACAACATCTAAAAGACATTTAGATAGGTACATGAATAAGAAAGATTTAGAGGAATATGGGCCAAACGCAGACAAATGGGACTAGGTTAGTTTGGGAAACTTGATTGGCATGGATGAGTTGGACGAGTTGGATCATAGGGTTTATTTCCATGCTACATGACTCTATGCCTCTCTGATTCAAATGGACAAAAATATTGTACTTTTATCTCAAATTCATCACTTGTGGAATGCACCTACACTGAGGTTGTATACTACGTAGGTTCAATTCTGCACCTCCATTAAGTTATAAAACAACTAAACCTTTTAAAATGTTTAGAGCTCAAAGGAAGATAGTTGGAATTCCTCAGGGTAGAGTTTCCTGGGCCGAACTATCTTCAGCTGCTTCAACAGTGACCTTACCTCCACTGTAAGGTCAGAAGTGGGGATATTCAATGAAGATTGCACAATGTTCAGCAATAATTCATGACCTCTTAGATAATGAAACAGTCAATGTCATATACAGCAAAATGTGGACAAACAGCTTCTTCAACCCATGACCTCTTCCACCTATAAGGACAGGGGCAGCAGGTGGAAATACACAACCTGCATGTTCCTCTCCAAATCACTCACTATCCTACATTGAAACAATACCATTGATCCTTCACTACTGCTTTGTCAAATCCTGGAACTCCTATCATAACATCACTGTTGGTGCCTTTACACCACTTGGACTGCAGCAACTCAAGTCATTAGTTCACTATCGCCTACTTAAGTATAATTAAGATGGTGGTCTAGATACCAAATCCCATGAATGATTTTTTAAAAGTGAAGCAAATGGTAAATATACCTTTAATGTGCATGGAATTACAAAATAATACTATAACTTTACTAATTAACAGTTGGGGTTTGTAGGTACTTAGATTTTTCCTGCTTTTTCAGTGTAACATTTTGGCACTTCGAAGGTGGAATGCTGCAAATTACCTAAAATAGCAGAATTTAATGAACACAACAGGGGTCTTGCCTATCAGTTGGAGAGGCAGTGAGAACCCCTTAACAACCATAGGGAAGGCAGAGATCTTGCCACCCACCAGCCATAATTACCACTGTGGGAATGGAAGGAGGTGTGATAGTGCACTGACAACCAGTAAGAGAGCCAGGACACAGATGAAAGACAACAGGATGAAAACTTGTAGAGTTGGGATCTTGGGAAAGAGGTGTTGAAGGCAAGATCAAGGGTTTAGCTTTCAGTGGATTCTCCTTTTCACAAATGAGGACCCTATATGTTTGATTTGCAATTTTCCACATAAACTTAATACAGAGATGCGGCTCCAGGATTGGGCTCATTTACCATGTAAGAACCCACAGAACCCATGACATGGAATTTCCTGGCAATTTTAACCACATCATATCCACTGGCAATTTTATATTGAAATGTAGTTAATTCTTCAAAATATTTCCTTATGTTCTGCTTTGCCTTCCAGTCTTTGTCCTGACTAGTTTATAACTGCCTGATTCAGAACTCTCTCAGATATTATTTAAGACCATAAGACAGAGGAGTGGAAGTAAGGCCATTCGGCCCATTGAGTCCACTCCGCCATTCAATCATGGCTGATGGGCATTTCAACTCCACAAGTTCTTGGATATGGTTACTGTATCTATGAAGTTTCCAAAAATATTAGATAAGCTTCATACACCATGGTTCTCATTTTCTTGAGTACTCTAAGATACTTGGCATTAGGATTGCATGCTCCTCGAAAACTAGCATTTTGAGCTCCTTCTGAACACACAAATTAATTCAGTTTCTGGTCATTAATAAGCCCCGGATGTCGATACTGGGGATTCACTAATAGTAATGCTATTGAATGCCAAAGGAAGCTTGTTAGATTCATGGCTGTTGTCATTGGTCATTGCCTATTCCTTTTGTGGTATGAATATTACTTGCCACTTATCAACCTTTAGTCCGCATATTGTCTTGCTGCATATGAACATGCACTGTTTCAGTAACTGAGAAATCGCAATTGGTGCTGAACATTTTGCAATCATTGGAAACACCTCCACTTTTGATGTTATAGTGGAGGAAAAGTCATTGATGAAGAAGCTGAAAATGGTTGGGATTAGAACACTACCCTAAGCAACATCTGCAAAGATGTCGCAGAGCTGAGATGATTGATCAACAATAACCACGTTCCTTCCTGCTGGGTATGACTTCAACCAATCATACAAAGTCAATGTTTACTTTTCATGTAACAAACTGAAGACAATCAGGACAATTGACAAACACAGATTTTGTTTCATATCTCAAATAAATTGTGTCCTCAAGTGGATACATAACATAAATACATGTCCCTGTGGGATGCTCATTTCATATGCCAGTAAACCAAATTATTAGGTACTTCATCTGCACTTCTCTCAACAGCGTGATAATACTTTCTAATAACACTTATATAGTGTATTGGTCTAGGAGAGCTAAGAGAGCTTGTAAAATAGGGTGGAGTTACAGATTAATTTAAAACCTTTCCCTGATGGAGACAGATCAAAAGGAAGTACATTAGTGAAAAAGGTTCCTACTGAGTCTTGACATTATCCTTCAAATTATTACAATAAAAATATTGGATGAGATTAAATACTATTACATTGCTTGCTGTACACATCATAAGAAAATACTTGAATGAATTGTTGGGCCCAGCAGTTTATATAATGTATTGAAGAGATTTTGCTGTAAGGTGGACTAGTGACACAGCAGTATGTCAGGTATAACTGAACATCAGATGAACAGTATGAGAGTTATAAATTAAACACTTTGTGCCTCATTAAGATGTACAATGTACTGCTTTATCCCATCACATACAGTCACATCAAATAAAGCATGGCTAGATTTAGCACTCTAACAATGTGCCTCAGAATAGCACTACAAAGCAGAGATATCAGGGCCATATAGTGACTTGATTTAGATTATCTAAACTCATTTTAATCACCAAGTAGATAAAACATTATTTTTTTGTTCATGAGATATAAGTATCTCTAGCTAGGCCAAGATTTTTTTGCCTATCCCTAACTTATCTGGAGGAAAGGTGGTTCTTAAACTGCTGCAGTCCAAGTTATGTAGGTACACCTACAGTTCTGTTAGGAAGGGAGTTCCAACATTTTAACCCAGTAATAGTGATAGAATGGCAATATAATCTCAAGTTGGAATGCTGTGTGACTTTGAGGGGAACTTGCAGTTGGTGGTGTTTGTTTGCATCTGTTGTCTTGTTCTTTGAGATGTTAGAGATGGCTAGTTTGGAAGGCGTTGTTTGAAAGAGGAGCCTGGTTGAGTTGCTGTACTGAACCAACTGCAAAATACACATTGTTACAAAAATGCATTGGTGGTGAAGGAAATTAATATTGAAGGTGATTGATGGCTGCCATTCAATCGGGTTGCTTCGCTCTGGCTGGTATCAAGCTTCTTGAATATTGTTGGAGATGGGTACATCCAGGTAAACAGTGTTCTGTTATTGCTGAGTATATTAGCACTGTTGACAACCTTTTCCATCACTTTGCTGATGACTAAGAATAAACCGATGGAACAGTTTTTGGCCAGGATGGATTTGTCTTGCATTTTGTAGACATGACATACCTTGGTAATTTTCCATATTGCAGGGTGGATGCCCGTGTTGTGGGTGCCTAAGGGCTAGTTCATTCTGAAACCACAAATCTTCAGTATGACTGCTGGGATGTTCTCAAAGCCCACATACCTTGCAGTATTCAATGTCTTCATTCTTGTCTCGATATCACATGAAGTGAATCGAATGAATTGGAGACTATCATTTATGGTACTGGACATGTCAGAAGGAGGCTGAGATGGATTGTTCACTTTTGGCTGAACTTGGATGTCAATGCTACAGCCTGATCTTTTGCAGTGATATACTGGACTACCCTATCACAGAAGATGGGATATTAATTGAGCTACCTCCTCCTGTTAGTTGTTTAATTGTCCACTGCCATTCATGAGTCGATATTGTATACAGTTACTGGAAGGATCTTGAACAGCACTGATGTACTGAGGGATCTTGGGATTCAAGTTCATAGTTCCCTGAAAGTGGTGACTCAAGTAGATATGGTGGAAAAGAAGACATACAGCCTGCTTGCCTTTATTGGTCAGGGAATCGAGTACAAGAGTCACACTGTCATGTTGCAGCTTTATAAGAATTTGGTCAGGTCATACTTAGAGCATTGTGTTCAATTAAAGTTGCCACATTACAGGAAGGATGTGGAGGCTCTGGAGAGGGCAAAGAAGAGGTTTACTGGGTTACTGGGTTGTTTTCTCTGGAGCGGCGGAGGCTGAGGGGAGACTTGATAGAAGTTTATAAAATTATGAGATGAATAGGTAGGGTTAACGATCAGAATCTTTTTCTCAGAGTTGAAATGTCTTAAACTAAGGGGCATGCATTTAAGGTGAGAGGGAAAAGTTCAAAGGAGATGTGAGGGGCAAGTTTTTTTTGAGAGTGGTAGGTGTTTGAAAAATGCTGTCTGGGTTGGTGGTAGAGGCAGATATGATAGGAGCGTTTGAGAGACTTTTAGATAGGCAAATGAATATGCAAGGAATGGAGGGATATGGACCAATGGCAGGCGGAAGGGATTAGTTTGGTTTGGCGTCATGTTTGGCAGAACATCATGGCCGAAGGGCTGTTCCTGTGGTGTACAGTTCTATGTTCGATTGCCTCCAGCAGCTCCTTTATGCCAAAGCCAAATGAACACTTTCTTGGGCCACCTTACATAAGGTCAGGATTGATTATGTGCATGGGCATGAGTATTGTCAGACTGAAAGGAAATCTTATCGTAGTAACTGCCTGCTAGATCCTGTGAGGGTCTTGGTGTAGTGCTGTTGTCTCAACATACACAGAATTGAATGGAAGCCTTGTTTGGGGCCTTGTCCAGGTGTAACACTACCCCTTGTAAGGTCATAAACTGAAGATTCTCGGAGAAGGATGACGGAGATGAAGATGTCCTCTTACTTAGTCTATGTTCTTTCTCTTACTGTTGACACAGATCTACTGCAAGTTAAGAAAGAATGGCAATGGTTAGTTCTGTAGTTGTAAAACTGCAAAAGATCCTTCACAGAACACAGCTCAGCCAATTCAGTTTGCAACAAAGCAGACACCATTGCTCCTTGCATATCCTTCAGAGGAAGAAGCAGTAGATCAAGATCAACCACAGAGGAAGAGAGCTCTGATACTGAACACGATTTACTCAGTTTGGTGCAGCTATCTGAAAATAACTGAGAGCCAGTGCAGCAAGAAATAAAGGATAACTCACAATAACATTTTACACCTGTGCCAGCTGCTGTGTGAGGTCCTGTACTTATAAGAACTGGGTGGTGATCCCATCCCAGGAACCCTAAAGATAACGGCTGCTCTTAATTTCTTTGCCAGAGGATCACTTCAGGTAGATACTGAGGACTTCTGTGGTATTTTACAGACCATAACTCATAAATGTATCCAAGATATCACTGATGCTGTCTTCACAAGAGCTCACCTATTCGTCTTGTTCCCCATTGACGCCATTTGTCAAATAATGAGGGTACTAAGATTCTTGCCATTGTTTGTAATCTGCAGAGGCAGAGGGCAGTTCAATTGTACTCAATGTACTACCTACTTGGGAACATGTGCTGGTTCTTGAAACCTCACCACTCACAAAGTTAATGATTTGATCAAAGTCTGCATTGTTCCCAATTTCCATTTGTCTAATGGAACTAGGTTAACAGAAAACACCGACCAGGTTCTTGCATTTAATAACAGCTGCTGTTCATTATGAATAAATAAACAGTAGTCACAAGTATACAAAACTACGATCGATCAACATATACCTCTACTCGATACAACTCTAACCCTCTTTTAAACCCCTCCACATTCATATTGACAGATAGACAAGAATAAAATTGGTATCACGGGTAGAGAGAAGAAAAACAAGGAAGAGTTCAATAGCACCAGTCCGCAGGATTCGATGAGATCTTCCTTTTGCTTGCCATGACCTCCTGTTCTTTCATTTCTTTTTTCCCAGGTTTTTCACTTCTTTTAAAGAGGCACAGAGTAATTGTTACTGTAATTATAAAGTTTCTTACTTACTGGTTAAAGATGCACCTTACAGCAACAGGTGGGAAAAAGTGACTGGCTTTCTTCAGGCTTCGGGTACTTTTACTAAAGAGAGAGGGCACACAGAATTTGATCTTTCAGCGATCCAGATGCTTCTTATCATCTATTGTAAACATCCAAGCTGTTGTCATTCGAACGACTTCCAGCATCTACTGCTGGTCATTTGCACAAACCAATCAACAATCTGTTGCTAGCGAAATGAAATGATTGATTGAAGTAGGAAGAACAAGAAAAAAAACAATCTAAAAACTCTAAAGAGGGCACAGAAGTGGAACAACTTGGGTATATTTGCACAAGGATTATTGAAGATAGCAGGGCAGATTAAGAAGGCAGTTATCAAGGCATTCATGGTATTGGGCCTAATAAATAAAAATATAGAATATGAAAGCAAGTTACACTGAACATTTATAAAACACTGGTTTATTCCCAGCTCGGGTTTTTTGTCCAGTTCTAGGTACTGCATGTATGGAAGGATGTGAAGGCATCGGAGGGGGTGCATCAAAAATTCACACCAAGATTGGTTAAAAGGCCTTAATTACATGGATAATTTGGCAAAATTGGGGTGCTTGAGAATATGGCAGAGACTGAGTCAATTTGGCTTTCAAAAAGGAATGGATAATTACTTGAACAGGAGAGATTTGCAGATCTATGAGGAAAAGGCTGGGAAGAAAAGCGAGTTGAATCGTGCTTGGAGAAGTTCTGCACAAACTTTCCCAAAGGAATGATCTCCTTCTGAAATGTATTCACTCTGATTCTATAGTTGCTGCACTACTATTCCACTGACAAAACATTATTCAGCACATCAATGATTAAAGCTGTTCAACATTATGTAGTGCATTTAATCATAGAACCATTAGGAGATAGTCTTTGGTTCCTTTTATCATGATTTTTAAAATCAATCTGTTCAGATGTGTTATGGCACACCAAAGTGTTAATTGCTATTTTTAAAATAGAACAACAAGAAAATCAAATCAAGGTGGAAGATGCTTATACTTCTGAATTTGTTCTGTGCTTCAGTCGCAAAGGAAACCGCACCTGTAATAATATTTCTTTACCACTTCTTGAATAACTAAATTACCACTGAACCACTTATTAGCTGGCAAGCATTTGTTCATTATTCCATGGAGGAAATGAAGAAAAGACAGCCCAATGTGAAATACAGGTCACTGGGTATGAAGGAAGCAAAGGAGATGGATTCTGGGAGGAAATGAAGTGTAGGGCAGAGATACTGCTAACTGTATGTCCATTGTTGTGCTCCATACCTATAAAGATGGATTAACAGGTTTGTGCACAGTTGTGTAAGATAATGGTGCTGAAAGATTATGAGGACAAAGAGGGAATAGGGGTAAATTTGATTTACGATTGCATTTCATCTCTTAATTCCAAGATAGTGGGTTATTATTTGATTTATTCCTTTTCTTTCCTTAATCATGTCCTTTAATAAGGTAGACCAAAACGTATTCCCCAAACCCTGATTTTTCAATTCTTATTTTTGACATGAAGCTGCAACAACAACATTTAAGATGAAATCAAAGATAGGATTTATTAACAAAACACAGGGAAATTTCTTCACTACTTCATCCCACGCACATACACACACACACAGAGGAAATTAAGGAAGTCATGAGAGGAGATGGGTTAGAAACTACAAGTTTTGATAAATTCAGAGATTTAAAAATAATTTCATGTGAGTCACAACTTCCTGGAGACCAGTGTCCAATAATAGTTTCCTTGGCCAACGAACCAGCAGGGGTCTCCTTCTAGCCTAGCAAGTAGTGGCCATTTTATCAGAGAGCAACTTGAGGACATGGAGATCCAGGGCAGGCTGCAAACTCAGTCTGGAATCCTGTTTTCCCTTTGATGGTCAATCAGCAACTGACCTAGAATCCCAGAAAGGTGTACTTGAAATTCAACAAATTCCATTTTCAGTCATGTGCCAAAGAGAAGCATTTTGGCTGCTGATGGCCCACCTCAGTGGGCTAGTTGGTAGGTTGTTAAACTAACACAACAGGTCTGCCTTATCCATTAAAATTTACATTATGTGGTGATGAGGTAATTGTAAAAGCCTTTGTGCTCATTTAGCACATTTGGCCTTGATGTTTTTCTCACTGGTCTAGGCTGGCTGGAAGTAGATAGCGCGTCTCCAAGCCCTTTGTGACAACTTTAACTGGTATATCTAAACAAAATAGAGACTACAGGAACTTCTACAAATATGATCATGTGGTCAGCCTTAATCATTTGTAAAGTCCAGAAAGTTGGTCCATTTTTAAGAGAAACAAATTTAAACATAGAAATACATAAAATAATGCAACTTTCTTTGGGATTTCTGTCATACCTTTGGCTATGACAAGCACATGATGTTCTTGTTCTATTGAGCTTCACCCATTCTACTGATGTCACACACAGTCTTTGGGTAGTATGGGTAGTTCTGTTGTAACTTTTGGAGTGGACGGATATATCAGTACCAGTGCTGAGGTCTTAGTAATTGTGCCTGATTCAATTTAGTTGTACTAATTGATATCATGCAATAAACTTTCTTATTATCTAAGAACAGTGCCTCTTCCACAGATACACTATGGTGGCGTACTCTCTACCAGTAATTACTAGATAGATCCAAGACAAAGAAAAGACAGATGCAGCCTCATCAACACTCCTTATAGTTGTAGCAAAACTTTCTCTTTTTTTAAACTCCAATCACCTAGCAACAATGACCAAAATTCCATTTGTCTTCATAATTACTTGCTGTACCTGTATGCTAACGTCTTGAGTTCCATGCACAAGAACACCCATATCTCTTTGTTATGCACTTTTAGGAATCTCTCTGCATTTAAGTACTAGTCTGTCATTTTATTTTTCCTGCCAAAGTGCATGATCCAACATTTTCCTATACTTGCCAACTTTTTTTTCAACTCAACTGATTTATATCGTTACAGAATCCTTATACCCTCATCACAACATGTCTTCCCACCTATTTTTAATAACATCAGAAGATATCAATACATTACACTCTGCCCCTCTTCCAAGTCATTAGATAGATCTTAAAAAATTGATGCCTTGGGTCTTATTGTGGCACTCCACATATTTCTAACCTGAAAAAAAAACCCATTACTCCCAACTATCTGTTGTCTGTGTGTTAACCAATCATCAATCTATACTAATACATGCAATCTTTGGCAATAACCTTTCTTATTGGATGCCTGCTGGGAATCCAGTTTACTGCATCTACCAGTTTCCTTTATCATCTCTGCTTTGTACACCGAGTACATTTGCCAAATATAATATGTTTCACAAAACAGTGTTAACTCTGTTTGATTTTGTTAAGTTTCTGAAATGTCCTACTATTTCATGTTTAAATGATGGACTCCAGCATTTTCCCAACAACAGACATCAGGCTAACTGGTCTACAGTTTCCTGTTTTCTATCTCCTTCCCTTCTTGAAGGGAGGTGTCACTTGAGTAGTTTTCCAATCTGCTGGAACTGTCCTGAAATCCAATGAATTTGGAATAGTTCACTGAATGCTACACTGTCATGGGACCACCTCTCACCAAGTCTCATGCTCTCCTGCTCTCACTATTACTTGTAACATCTTCCTTCACTTGCTATCACCCACTGCAAAACCTGACAGCACTGACCCTGCATGCCCTTTGTTGCCTATTCACTTGCTCAGGATACTTCCTCACCAGCACCAAAAATAACATTCATTTCCTTTAATACCTGCCTTTCTCTTATTCCAGGAGCATGGTACCCATTTTGGAGCAAGCAGCAAGATCAAGTTACCAGTTACCTGAAATGATTTCTACATTGAGAATTCTCATTGTCTAGCTTGTTTGGCAACTTTGGTAAGGATGGAATGCTGATTATCAATTCGATGAGTTGATCTGTTAACAAGGCACTTAACAAGTTATAATCCTCCTTAATTGGCAACTTGTCATTGCTGAGCAAGAAACTCACCTTGCTAGTTAGTAAAAGCATAAAAAATTAAATGAAGTGCTCTTGATGTGGAGATAGGCCTTGTCTTGTCCAATTTTGCTGAAGTACCATCAAGATCACATGGCTCAGACTCCTAAATAATACTGCGTGTGGTTATTGTATCCAAACTCAATGGCTCCATCAGAATATGTGTTGACTGAACATAACTCAACAAAATTATAGCTAGGCAAATCCATTCTATGTCAACAGTCAATGAGAGTTTAGCCAAATTGCTTAATACCAAACATAATGTCAACAATGGATTCTGGCATGTGCCACTAAATTAACAATCAAGACTGCTTATGATATTTATCATTCCATTTGGGAGATTTTGTTTCAGCAGACTTTCACTCAGGATCACTTCAGCTGGAGAAATTTTACAAAGTAGAATGTCCAATGTATTAAAAAGTTTAGGAGGGTTCTTATACCAGATATATGACAAATTGACACATGGCAAGATCATTAGGGAACCTGCAGCATTTTATAAATTAATTGGGTGTCGCTGGCTGAGCCAGCATTTATTGCCCATTCTAGTTGCCCTTGAGAAGGTAGTGGTGAGCTGCTGCCTTGAACCACAGGAGTCCACTGGCCATAGATACTCCCACAATGCTGATGAGGAGGTGGGGAGTGGGGGAATTGCCAGGATTTTCACCCAGTGACACAGAAAATACAGTGATATATTTCCAAGTCTGGATGGTGTGTGGCTTGAAGGGTTACTTGTAGGTGGCGGTGCTCCCATGTATCTGCTGCCCTTATCCTAAATGATAGTGGCTATGAGATTGGCAGATGTCAAGAAGTCTTGATGATTTTAAAACTCCTACAGACTGAAGGTCTTCAAACTGCATCCAAATGATTCTCTTAAGAGTCAGTTCTTCGTCATACAATAAATCTAACACAGATCCATCAGCAATTCTGACAGCAAGTTTGGTTCTTATAACACTTTACGTCACCATAGTCACATTTTTTCTGCTAATCACTGATGAAATTATCCATGGATTCTCTGGATGCTGAACTCTTCTATTACATCCTGCTCTTACAAGAATTTTATTTCTGCTGAAATTAAAGTAGTTGTCAAGGGCTATCAGTACATTTTCAAAAATGTTCATTGTTTCCTTAACTGTTGGCAAGCTATAAGTTAATCTGTTTTACTTCCAATTGTAAGGAGAACTCTATTTATTTGTCAGATTCTGATTTAAAATCAAATTCGGAAGCTATTCTGTATTTTATATATTATTTTCTCCAAAAATGTCTGATTCTGCATTTTATTTGGTCCATTTCTGGAAATAAATCATCCTGACAATATTATTTCTGTTGTAATGTTTGCCTAATTTGACATTTTCAACATTCAAAATCAATGCTTTTGCTTTATGCTGTTGTACTGGAGATTCCCACATTTAGTGACTAATTTCCCTGGAGAATCGGAGGCTGAGGTGACCTTATAGAGGCTTATAAAAACATGATGAGCATGAATAGAATAAATAGTCAAGGGCCTTTCCCTGGGGTTGGAAAGTGCAAAACTAGAGGCCATAGGTTTGAGGTGAGAAAGGAACGATTTAAAAGGGATCTAAGGGATAACTTTTTCACGCAGAGGGTGGTGTGTGTATTGAATGAGGAAGTGGGGAGGCTGATACAATTACAACATTTAAAAGGCATCTGGATGGATATATGAGTAGGAAGGGTTTAGAGGGATATGGGCCAAGTGCTGGCAAACGGGACTAGATTTATCTAGGATATCTGGTCAGCATGGACGAGTTCGACCAAAGTGTCTATTTCTGTGCTGTATATCTCTATGACTCCATAACATGGTCGAATCTGTCTTTCTCATGGCTTCACTGGGTGAATCTTGCTATTTGCAGCCTTTATTAATGATTTCTGTTTCCATAAAGGCTTTACTGAATTAATACACTTTAATCACTGTTTTACTAAATTATTCCTGCTATTTACAGCTTAAAGCGATGAAGGTTGCTTTTTTCACACAGAAGGTTCTTGCTGTAATATTCAACATTTCTTTCAGTTTTCCTGCAATATTCACACATCCTGTGGTTTAAACAAGTGGTTTTAATGAAGGATCTCCTGCCTTTCAAGTCTCTTACCTTCCCTCTTCCATTAAACCAAGGCCTCTTAGCTACCTAACATGTCTCCTTTTTCAGTTTCATTCTGTCTTTGCAATGTCCCCAAGTCTGCAACCTTGATTTAACTTGCCCATATGGTTCTTGATTTCCTTTTCTATATGAGTTATGAAGGTGTAAGAGGTACTGTACCTTTAAGAGAATTAAAAGCTAGCAGAACTACCTGACAGCATCAAGTGTTCTGGACAAGGTGTAATGTAACCTTTTGGTCCAACAACTAGAGTAGCTAGTAGCAACTGGAGTGGTTGCCTGGAGACAAAAACACATTCAAATTAGGGCAATCAGTTTAAATTATACCCCCCAAAAAAACTCCAATCAAGTTTGAATTTTGAATATTGACAAATGAAAAGCCAATGACACAATCCGATGCGGGTAGGAGGGTAGGAGACCAGGAAACATTGAACAGTTGAGGGAGAACTGCCAAAAGACCAACAGATGTAGGCTGCCAGTCAGAACTCTCTGAGAGATACCTGTCAAAAGAAGGAGTTTGCACAGAGAAAAAAACATCGACTCAGACCTGGAGAGAAAATCTACAGAGGAAGATATGACAGCCGGCTGGTTTTGAAATTTGAATATTTTTGGTAAATCTTACTCGGGGGTTTTATTGGACTAGTATTATAGAACAGTAAGTAAAAGATAGAGAAAGGAGTTGTATATAATTGTTAGTTAATTATTTTCTGTTATACTTTATTTCTTAAAGTTCTTAATTTTTACTTTAAATAGTTCTTTGCCTCTCAAATTTTCACAGATTACTGCATAGGATAAATCTTTTCTGTTTCTTGGTTTACAGTTAACAGAGGGGTTTTGTCTCGAGGAATTAAGGGCTACGGGGAGAACGCTGGTAAGTGGAGTTGAAATGCCAATCAGCCATGATTGAATGGCGGAGTGGACTCGATGGGCCAAATGGCCTTACTTCCACTCCTATGTCTTATGGTCTTATGGTTTTAACCTGTGTCATAACTGTTTGGGGGCTTGTCTGGCATTTGAACGGTTTGGGGGCATTTGTCTACGGTTTGAACGCTTTGGGTCTTGGATTTAAGATTTTAACTGGTTAGACAGGTTTGAATCGATTTTGGGTATGAAAAATTCCAGCAGATTTAAACACTTGCAGGTTAGTGCCCTAGACCATTAAATAAAACATAGGTGAGGCAATTTATTTAATTTCTGTGACTTGTAATTGATTAAATTAAAAGTGAGAGAAATGGCTCTTAAAATTGCTAAAGAGGTTCTTGGATTTGAAGATGATTCTCAAATTTGCCAAGAAAGTTTAGAAGGAAAGAAACAGGTCATAGTTTTAAAATTAGCGAAGAAATTAGATTTGGGTTTAACCAAGGACAAAAGTAAAGCTAAAATTGTAAGCGCATTACTCAAACACTTAGGTGTGTCAGAGAAACAGACACGTTCAGTAGAGGTAGAAAAACTTAAATTACAATTGAAGAAAATGGAGTTAGAAGATCAACAAAGAAAGAAAAAGGGAAGAAAGAGAGTTAAAAGAGAGAGAGGGGAAAAGAGAGAGACAGTTCTTAGCTGAGCAAAGAGAGAGAGAAAAAGAGAGAGAAGAAAGGGAAAGACAAAAAGAGAGAACTTGAACTTGAGAAATTGCGACTTAATCAGCAAAGTCAGGTTAACAGGATGGAGATTAAAAGAGAAGGTAGTGATATATACAAATATGTCAAAACTCTGCCACATTTTGATAAGGAAGATGTTGAAGCCTTCTTTATTTCATTTGAAAAATTGATTAGGCAGATGGAGTGGTCTGAGCATTTATGGGTAATGCTAGTTCAGACGAAACTGGTAAGCAGAGCTAGTGAGGTATTTGCCACGCTGTCAGGTGAGGGGTCAAGAGATTATGAAGAGGTTAAACAGGCTATTTTGAGTGCTTATGAATTGGTACCAGAAGTGTATAGACAGCAGTTCAGAAACACAAAGAAGGAACCAGGTCAGACTTATGTTGAGTTTAAAAGAATTAACCATAGTCATTTTGATCGATAGGTGCGTGTTTTAAAATAGATAAGACTTTTGAGGCTCTACAAAAGATTATTCTGCTGGAGGAGTTTAAAAACTCACTTCCAGAGATGGTAAGAATTCACATGGAGGAACAGAAAGTTCAGGAAGTGAGAAGGGCAGAAGAATTCGCATGTTTGTGCATAAGACAAACTTTTGGCCAGAATTTCATCCTGTGAGGGATAGAAGTTGGGAGAAGGGGAGATCCTACACTATGAAACCAAGAGTAGAGAACACTGGTAAGAATTTACCACAGAATAAAAAATAAGTCGAAGAGAGTGGAAAGGAGGTGAAAGGCCTCAGGTGTATCCACTGTGGTAAAGTGGGACATGTAAAGTCACAGTGCTGGTCGTTAAAGAAAGGTGCTGTGGGAAAAGATGTGGTTAAAAAAAACAGCTTAGCCGGTGGCATTAGTGAAGGTAGTAAAGGAAATGCCAAGAAGAGCCAAGGAGCTGCAGGAGGGTGCACAGCCTCGGCAGGGGCTGGGTATGGAGTTAGTACTTGATCTCTACAAAGAATTCACCTGCATGGGTAAAGTTTACTCAGGAAGAACAGGGGGAGAAGGACACAAGATTATAATTTTGAGAGATACAGGATCTAACCAATTGCTGATAGTAATGGATGAGTGAATATGCATTCTTTCTGATCTGTTACCCGAGAGTGTGGAAATTTGTGGGATAGATGGACTTCTGTTGCCAATTCCCCCATTTGAAGAACCTTTCACGTGGTTTATAATTGATTGTGTAGATCCCCTCCTGAGAACTAAAATTGGGAATCAGTACTTGTTAACCATAAAGATGTGTCTACCAGATTTCCGGAGGCAATTCCATTATGGAGTATCAAGGCAAAAAAGGTGGTAGCTTCCTTTACATGGTATGGGCTATGCAGAGAGATTCAGTCAGACCAAGGGTCACATTTTACTGCTAGGCTGTTTAAGGAGGTTATGGATAGCTTAGATATCCAGCACTTCAAATACAGTGCGTATCATCCTGAATCCCAGGGAGCTTTAGAAAGGTGGCATCAGACCTTGAAGTCCATTTTGAGAACATACTGTCAGGATTACCCAAATGATTGGGATAAAGGTATCCCATTTGTATTGTTTGCCATTAGAGATACCCCAAACTAATCTACTCAGTTCACTCCCTTTGAGTTAATATTTGGGCATGAAGTGAAACTAATTAAAGAAAAATTGCCAGCACCAAAGTTAGAGATCTCACACTTCAATTATGTATCTGAGGCGAGGGAGAGATGAAATCGAGTAGGTGAGTTAGCTAAACAGCACCTAAAGAGGGCACAGTATGGAATGAAACAGATGGCAGATAAAAGCTCTGAGACTTGGACATTTCCCCATTGGGATGACGCGTTAGTACCATTACCAGTGATAGGAGATCCCTTCAAAGCCAGGTTTATTTGTTCCTATCAAATTGAGAAAAAGTTGATTCAGGTGAATTATCTCGTAAAAATGCCAGATAGAGAAAAGGGTATCGGCTATGTCATGTGAACATGTTGAAACATGTTAGTTACTGCAGCGCAGAATGAGGAATCAAATCCAGATGATGTGGATTTTAATGTGCCTCAAAATAGATTTAGAAATGAAGAAGTCTTTGAAGAATGGGATAGGTTAGTAAGCTATCTGTCTCAGGAGCATAGAATGCAGTTGAAAGATTTGTTACTGCAGTATATGGACATATGTAATAATCAGTTGGGGTGGACTAATGCTAATGTACGTGAGTAGACATAGGGGATCCTGCTCCGATAAAACAAAACCCCTACTGGCTTAATCCTTTCAAAGCCAGACAGGTCCAGATGAAGGTGGAGGCCATGCTCAATGAGGACATCATCAAAGCAAGCCAGAGTGAGTGGAGTTCGCCGATTGTCTTAGTTCCCAAATTGGATGGGACTCTACAATTTTGTGGGGATTATGGAAGGTCATGCCGTTACAAAATCGGACTCATATCCAATTCCTAGATTGGAAGACTATATTGAGAAAGTCGGACAAGCCAGTTGCATCACCAAGTTGGACTTAATGCGTGGTTACAGGCAGGTACCTTTATCAGAGATGGTGAAAGAAATTTCTGTGTTTGTGACACCAAATGGCTATATCAGTTTAAGGTGATGCTCTTTGGAATGAAGAATGCACCTGCCACATTCCAAAGACTCATGAACAGAGTTGTGGCTGGATTAACAAACTGTGCAGTCTGTTTGGACGATGTAATGATCTTTAGTAAGTCCTGAAAAGATCACATGGTACAGTTGGCAGAGCTCTTTGAAGACTGCGAGAAGCAAAACTGGTGATAAACTTAAATAAAAATGTAAGGAATAAAACTTAAATAAAATAGGAATTTCCACAACCAATCTTGAAGAAAGAGGTGCTTCAATTCTTAGGACTCAGCAGATTCTATGGGAAGTTTGTTCCAAACTTCAGCAGTCTAGTGCACCATTAGCCAACTTGCTGAAGAAGAACACAAAGATTGGGTGGACAGAGCAATGGCAGGAGGCATTTGACCATTTGAAATTGATATTAACCACCAGTTTTAGCTACACCAAACTTTTCAAAACCTTTTAAAGTCGCCATTGATGCTAGTGACATAGGCGTTGAAGCTGTACTCCTACAGGAAGATGAGGATGGGATTGAACTGCCAGTTGGTTACTTTTCAAAGAAGATCAACGTCCACCAGAGGAAATATTCCACTATCAAGAAAGAACTATTGAGTTTGGTACTGGCCTTACAACATTTTAATGTGAATGTCGTGAACAATATGTCGGAGAAGCTTGCATACACGGATCGCAATCATCTTACATTCTTAGAACACTTTAAAGACAGGAATATGAGACTATTTCGTTGGAGTCTTATGTTACAGACTTTTAATTTAAAAGTCATACATATTGCGGATCATAAGAATGTAATCGCAGATGTATTATCATAGATTTAACTGATAAAGTTTAGATGAGTTTTGTATTTATTTAATATTATATACATACTTACAGTTATATAGGAAGAAGTTAAAGTGAACAGATTAAGGTCATCGGTATGTGAGGGTAATGTGTTTAAACAATAGAAGAAAAAAATGAAGCTGTCTTTTCATTATGATGGTTCATTTTTTTCTGAAGGGGGTATGTTTTATGAAGATGTGGGTGTACTGTACCTTTAAGAAAGTTAGAAGCTAGCAGAACTACCTGACAGCATTAAGTGTTCTCAATAAGATACAATGTAACATGTGGTCCAGCAGCCAAGGTAGCTGGTTGCCTGGAGATAAAAACAGATTTGAATTAGGCCAATCAGTTTAAAGTATACCCCCCAAAAAAGCCAAGTTCCAATCAAGATTGAGTTTAGTAAACTGGCGATATTAAAAGCCACTGACACAATCTGATGCTTTGGGGGAGTATAAGAGTGGGAAAATTTGAACAGTTGAGGGAGAACGGCCAAAAGACCAACAGATGTAGGCTGCTAGTAAGAACTCTCTGAGCGGTACCTGTTGAGTGAAGGAGATTGCACAGAGAAAAAACATCGACTCAGACCTGGAGAGAAAATTTACAGAGGAAGATATGACAGCTGGCTGGTTTTGAATTTTTTGGTTAAACTTACTCGGGTGGTTTATCAGACTAGTATTATAGAAGGGAAAGTAAAAGATAGGTAGAGAAAGAAGTTGTATTTAGCTAAAAATCACACAACACCAGGTTATAGTCCATCAGGTTTAATTGAAAGCACTAGCTTTTGGAGCACTGCATCAGGTGACAACCACCTGATGCAGTGCTCCAAATGTTAGTGCTTCCAATTAAATCTGTTGGACTATAACCTGGTGTTGTGTGATTTTTAACTTTGTCCACCCCAGTCCGACACTGGCATCTCCAAATCATGAGTAGTATATAGTTATTAGTTAATTGTTCTCCGTTATACTTTATTTCAAAAAGTTGTTAATTTTTACTTTTAAATAGATCTTGGCCTCTTGAATTTTCACAGATTACTGCATGGGATAAATCTTTCCTGTGTTGCTAGTTTAAAATTAACAGACAGGGTTCTCCCCATGCCATAACAGTACTTGGTGACCCACCCAATGTGATGGCAATGTCAATCTGAGGTAGAAGCGCTTCCCTTTTATTTTCCCAGTCTACAATACTGCACTGCTTTTTTATGGCAATCAAACTTTATTCATGGAGTCATTGATATCCATTTGTTTTCTGGCTCAACCTTGACTCAGGACTGTTCCTACAGACTATTATCACGATGCAGTCTGTATCAGCTTTGGAGAACTAATTCCTTTTTTCCAGAGAGTTCAAAATCGTCTGATGCAGTGTGTCTCTTACCAGATTTGAAATGCTTTTACCATTGATTGTAGAGTCTTCCTTGTTGAATCTTGCCACAACGGTTTCTTTTGTAAGGTCCTTAAAGATTCAACTCTTCCTTGCTGCTGACCCGCCTGAACAGATGACTAAAAGCTGAGTCTGAAGACGCTCATAAACCTTGTATATGACAGCCAAGTGAAATCTGCCCTGTTGATCACCTTGTTGGACATGCAGTCAAATTAAGTTTGCACCTCACCATGAGGTATGTTTGCGGCCACCATTTTCTTTAGTGCTGTAATCTACACAACCTGCTTGATTCAGTGTGGTAGGGGAAAATTACTGACTGATCTAACTAAAAGATGATCTGTGTTGAACAAGAGTAGTTTATTGCATGTTAAGCACGAGTTACTGGTTATATTGATATGGAACGTAGAACAGTACAGCACAGGAACAGGCCCTTTGGCCCACCATATCTGCACCAACTTTGCCATTCTAAACTAATCCCATCTATCTGCACATCGTCTGCATCCCTCTATTCCCTGCCTGTTCATGTGTCTGCCTAAATGCCTCTTCAACATTGCTATTGTCTTTGCTTTTACCACCTCCTCTGGCAGAGTGTTTCAAACACCTACCACCCTCTGCATAAAAAATGTACCTTGTACATTGCCCTTAAACATTTCCTTCTTACCTTAATCCTTTACCCCCTAGTATTTGACTGCAAAAAAAAAGTGACTCTTCACCCAATTCATGCCTCTTATAATTTATATACTTCTATCAGGTTGCCCCTCAGCCTCTGATGTTCCAGCAAAAACAACCCATGTTTGTCCAAACTCTCCTTAAGGCCGATGCACTCAATCCGGGCAATATCCAGTAAACCTCTTTTGCACTCTCTCCAAATACTCCACATCTTTCCGAGAGAGTGGGGACAAGAACTGCATTCAATGCTCCAAATGTGGCCTAACTAAAGTCTAAGACAGTTGCAATATGCCTTCCCAATTTTTATATTCAATGTATTGACCGATGAAGGCAAACCTGCTGTTTGCTTTCTTTACTTCCTTATCCACTTTTGGGGAGCTATGGACTTGGACCCTAAGATCCTTCTCTGTATCAATGCTCCTAAGGGTCCTGCCATTAATTGTATAATTTCCTCCAGTTTTTGACACTTTCAAAATACATTACCTCATACCTCTCTAGATTAAACTCCATCTGCCAATTCCCTGATCAAATTTCCAAATGATCTATATCCTGCAGTATTCTTTGAAAATCTTCCTCACAGTTCATGACGCCACCAATTTTTGTGTCATCTGCAAACTTACTAATCAGACCACCTACATTTCTACTTAAGTCATTTATATACGATATGCACAACAGAGCTTCCAGCACTGATCTTTGCAGAACCCCACTGGTCGCACACCTCCAGTCTGAGAAACACCCCTGCACAGGTATAATTCTTCCAAGATCAAGCCAATTTTGTATCCAATTTGCGACTTCATCTTCTGGACCAGACTGCCATGAAGGTCCTTGTCAAATGCTTTCTTAGTTACAATTGACATTGCAACAAAGCCCAAACAATGATGGATGTTTGGTCCTACTGTTTGAGATCCTAAGCTGTTCTGCCTACAAGTCCAAATGACATCATCAGAGTGGATGGTGCTTAAAGCACGCCACAGTATTAAACCTTCAGACTCCTACACCCTTATACACCAAACTGGTTTAGATTTTTCTCTTTCCTTGATTTATAGTTCTTTCAATTCTAGTGAGACTTTCTGAACAATTACTACTTCATGTTGACTTGTATCACTTCAAAAATTTCATGGCTAGGAATTGGAATGGACTGCCTGAGAAGTGGGGAAAACAATTCAATCAGAGAACTCAAAAGGAATTTGGTTAATTATCTGAGAAGAAAATGTTTACTGGACTAAGGGGAAAATGCAGGGGGGTGGGACTTGATAAGTAGCACTTGTAGCTAGTGTAGACATGGCAAACTGAATGGCCTCCTTCTGTAAATCATTCTATGGTTCAATCAGCAATGAAAGCCATCAAAATCACTCCTTCTCCTTTCGAGGATAGGACATGCTTCAAAATCTTACAGTTTTCATTTATCCATCATTTTTAACAGAATCACTTCGGGACATCCACTTATCTCTCCTTCACTCTTCCTGGTATTCATTTTTTTTAACCAAAGGAATCATAACTGAATGGTTATTATTCTCTGGTGATTATTTATGGTGTTCATTATTTTCAAAGAATTATACCTTTTCGTTATCTGTGTGCTCATTCCAGCTATCCATTATTTATTGCTGAAACTTGAATCTTGAAGTGAAATGTGCTTCAAATAAAACAGCGCAAATGAAAGCTTGATCGTACTCTTCTCAAACACAAAAGGCTGTGCCAAAGCTGTTGGAGCCAGTTATTACAGAAGATGTATAAGTCAAAGCAACAGAATTGTTTTCTGATTTAACTGTGAAAATCATTAAAATCAAAATTCAAATGACAAAGAATAATCTTAGAAATTGATTTTAAAATATGGTGTAAGTAAGATTAAGAAATGTAGCTCAATGGAAATACATATTAGCAGGTCACTGTGAGCCATGGTGAACCAGGCATTATGGATCTCACTCAATAAAATACTTTAACTGAAAATGGGAGAATTCTGCCTCATGTTACATATATTTTAGAAGTCCGATAACGTATACACGCCAGTTTCAGCCAAAACGCATTGTTCCAGTATCAGCTGGGAAGATAGAAAGGCAGCAACAGGAGATTGGCATTGGAGGGGTGGGAGCAGGAAAACCATTATCATCAGAAATGACAATAGGTTCATGAACCACAGTGCAACTGCCACTCCTTCAGGTCTTCACTTTATCAATCTTAATGATCCATTGGAGAATAGGTTGATGCGACATTGCAGTAATGCTTTGGAATTCTCTTTCCCAGTGTCCAGTGTAAACTTGCACTTCAGCACTCAGATTAAAGCTGTTTGTACTGCAATGAAAGCTGTAACATCTGCCACTGGAACTGACTGCATCATGGTGAGTTCTGCAGGTGTGCTGACTACGTTAGAAAGGCTGGGTTCCAAGCTCTATTTAAAATCCTTGACCTTTGTTTCTATATGTTTGTGTCCAGTACCTCACCATACACTGGTACCTCTTCTATCCAGACCTGTAGAATACACGTAAAGCTGAATTTTCCCAGCCCATTGGCAACAGGTTGGAGGCAGTAAGACAGGTATAATGATTTGGAAAGTCAACAGGAGCAGGACACTGCCAACTTGGCATCATAGCATATTGTCAGTTGCATAAATATAAGTGATACAACTACTTGTTGAATGGAGGATTGAAGCATTTAAGAGCTCACTTAAAGACCATTTCCCATCCCCAGTAGCACTGTGTCAGCTTTCCAGTATCAAAGCTGCCTCATCTTGTCTTCTTCCTTCACAGCATAGGTTCCAGTCCTTGTTGCCAGGGTTGGAGGGTTTGAGCTATAGGGAGAGGCTGAATAAGCTGTGGCTATTTTCCCCAGAGATCAGAGGCTGAATAGGGACCTTATAGAAGTTTATGAAATCATGAGACGCATGCTTAGTGTGAATAGTCAAAGTCTTTTCCTCTGGGTAGGGGAGTCCAAAACTTGAGAGCATTGGTTTAAGGTGAGAGGGATAAGATTTAAAAGGGACCTAAGGGGCAACTTTTTCACACAGAGGGTGGTGTGTCTATGGTATGAACTGCCAGAGTAAGTGGTGGAAGCTGGTACAATTACAATTTAAAAGGCATCTGGATGTGTATTTGAATAGGAAGGGTTTAGATGGATATGGACCAAATGCTGGCAAATGGGGCTAGATTAATTTAGGATATATTGTCGGCTTGGATGAGTTGGACCGATGGGTCTGTTTCTATGCTGTACAGCTCTATGACTCTCTGACAAGGGATGGGGGTATAAGGAGAAGAGAGAAGGAAGTGAGTGCTCACTGCACTGCAGCTATTAACCAGAAGAGATTTGACAGTTGAGGTGGACTGGGATGGGAGAATGTGACTTAGGTATGCAAATTCCCTAATCATCAACCACTTCAGCTCTGCCAATGACTTATAGCCTCAACAGTGTTTCTTTCCATAATGGCCATATTGCCGCCTTAATTGCTTTTAAAACTTGTAGGTGTGCTCTTAGTCCTTCAATTCCTTTCTGTTGTTTCATGCTGTGCAGAAACTTCTCCTGTATTAAAGATAGAAGTGCATCAATGAGTGTCCTCTAACGTGTGTGGTGATGTGAATGTCATGGCTGAATGACTGCTCGTACTTGTGAGCTCAGAGTTGTGGGGTGAGAGTCCAAACATTGTTAAATGCGTGAGGATGCAGAATAAAGCAAAGTAATGTTGGGTTTGAGCACTGATTTTTTTTTTCTATTCATTCATAGGATGTGGGTGTTCTTGTTAGGGCCAGCACTTATTGCTCATCCATGGCTGCGCTTGAGAAGGTGGTGATGAGCTATCCTTTTGAACTGCTGCGAACATCCCACATCTGACCTTAGGATGGAGGGAAGGCCGTTGGTGAAGCATTTGAAGGTGGTTGGGCCTAGGACACTACACTGATGAATTCCTGTAGCGATGTCCTGGAGCTGGGATGACTGACCTCCAACAATTACAACCATCTTCCTTTGTGCTAGGTATGACTTCAACCAGTGGAGAATGATTGAGCGTTGTTAGGTGTGTGGCAGGGATGTAATGAATTGAGCAGTGGATGAGCTGGTTGTATGGTTGGTTAGATAGCATAAAATTGTGCAGTCCAGAAGGAGGCTATTCTGCCCTTCAAGTCTGCTGGCAGTCCAGACAGTCCCACTTTTCCAAAACTTTGCTCACATCTCATCATTTGTTTCTCATACAGATATTCTTGCAGTTCTCTTTTGAAAGCAACTACTATGTTTGTATCCACCATCCTATCAGGCACTGCATTTCAACCTTTAATCACTCAATATGTAAATAAATCTTCTCCTTATACCACTTCTGGTTCTTTTGTCAATCACCCCATGCCTGTTATCGCCCTTCAGATATTGGAAATAATTTATTTGTATTTACTCTATTTGAACTATTCATAATTTTAAAGAGCTGAAAATGTGCAATCGCCAGACCATAGCAACACGATGGCTGGAGGAAGAGCGCCTCATCTTCCGCCTAGGAACCCTCCAACCACAAGGGATGAACTCAGATTTCTCCAGTTTCCTCATTTCCCCTCCCCCCACCTTGTCTCAGTCCCAACCCTCGAACTCAGCACCACCTTCCTAACCTGCAATCTTCTTCCTGACCTCTCCGCCCCCACCCCCACTCCGGCCTATCACCCTCACCTTGACCTCCTTCCACCTATCGCATTTCCAACACCCCTCCCCCAAGTCCCTCCTCCCTACCTTTTATCCTAGCCTGCTTGGCACACTTTCCTCATTCCTGAAGAAGGGCTTATGCCCGAAACGTCGATTCTCCTGCTCCTTGGATGCTGCCTGACTTGCTGCGCTTTTCCAGCAACACATTTTCAGCTCTGGTCTTCAGCATCTGCAGTCTTCACTTTCTCCTAGATAATTTTAAAGAGGTTTAGCAAATTTCTTCATAGCCTTTTTTGCTCCAAAAGGAGCCCACATCTTCAAGAACATATTCATTTTACTCTAGACCCTCAACATTGGGATAATTTTAGTAAATTTCTGTGCACTTTTTCCAAAGTCTTAAAGTTTTTGTCTAAAGCATGGCACCCAGAATTTGGTGCAATGTGTCAGTTGAGGCCAAAATAGTATTTTACATAAGTTTAACCTATTCTTTATGAACCGCATTGATGACCTATCCTATCACCTTTGAAAATTTGTCCACAAATACTCTCTTGGCATTGAAAGCACATGTAAGATTATTAAATCTTTTCTTGCAAAGCATCCCACGTTGTTAACCTGCATTTCTAACAATGATCACAACCTTTACATATTCCCCTGCCTCCTGAATAATCTGGAGGACATCGAGTCCCAGTAAGATGTGGCAGCATTTAAAAAACTTTATTCATCTTGTGGGATGTGGGCATTGCTGGGTGGGCATTGCCCGTCCCTAGTTGCCCTTGAGAAGGTTTCCTTTCCACATCTTGCACTTAGATCTCCAATGCAGTGTTGTAACAGTTGATGCTCACCCCCATCACATGTTCAGATAGTGTGTTCAATGTATCAGAGCAAAAATGTTTTTCAAGTGACTCTCATCACTTCTTGCTGCTTTAATGTTACTCCCCTTTAAAGGATAAAGGCTACATTTAAGCAGCACTGACCATTCAGAACATCGGGCTGTCTGGTCATGTATACAATCTAAACAACGTGGAGAGTGTGGGTTGTAATAAGCAATCATTTAAAACAACAGGCACCAAATTTATCCTGCCTCCTGCAACACATTGACCTGCCATGGGTTCATCATGTACTGCAATTCCCACACCCATATTTGGAGCAGAGCCAATGTTTCCCAACCCAATCATTTCCTCACTCTTTTATGTACACAACTGTGTGAAAGTAGCACACACTGCAGTCAACAGAATGTGAAGGGTCTGCTATCTCCAGACATGCCTGTAAATGGCATACTTCTAATCTGCTTTCAGTATTGAAGCCAGGCACAAAGCCAGTAAACTATAGGAACAATTACGACTGCAGTAATTACAGGCTAGAAGTGTGGGAGGAGGAGCAAGACAAATGCTGTGGAAAATACCATCTTTCACAGTTGCAATCATTTACAAGCAGATGTGCTTGTTTTCAATCTTGCTATCAAACACAAATCATCAAATTAAATGATGTACATCCTGGTGTTACAATATTTGCCTGACTGTTCACCTGTCAATTATGTTCTTTTGGTAATGTGGGTACAAGCTTACAGGTGGTGAGAGATGAAATGGATATAGATGATTAACTGTCTTCAAGATTGGTCATTTATTTATTCCAGCAAAATTACCTTCCTTTGTCATACCATTTAACAGGGTAAATGTTAACATTTTAACAAAGATTATCTGAAAGCCTTAATGTGTTACAAAATAATGTCCTCTCTTATTGCAACCCAATAAGTATTAATCTGTGAGTAGTGCTATTACAAGCTTTTACCACAAGTTATATTTTGCTTGATCATTAACCAAATAAGTAGAAATTTTGTCTCCTCACTCCTTTTATTCTAAGGCTGTCTGCTCATAATGTTTTTTGCAATTCTCCTTTCCTATTCCAGCAGTCTCCCCATAGCTGAGACAGTAGACAGGTAACTTTCTCTCAGTTCTGTTAATACCAATAAGACATGTGAGAGTTACTGAACAGAGGGTGGATTGAGATCAGAAGAATATTATGTTAGGAGTGATGAGGTCATACCTTTTTTTCTTGTAATATCTGGATGAAACATAACTGCAGGCTTCCAGAATCAATAAAGCTGACTAGGACGGTGGTTATTCCAAATGGGAGAAAAGTATTTGCCCAATTATAGATTTCCATCAGCAACAGGGATTGTAAACTTATGGTGAAAACAATGCACTGATATTTAAATAGGATGTTGTGCTTCTTAGGCAATCAGAGCTTGAAATATTTTTGAATCAACCTGTTCAGAAATGTTGTTACACACCTCTGGAGCAGGTGGGACTTGAACCCAGGCTCCTGGTTCAGAGGTAGGGAGGGACACTACCATTGCACCATGAAAGGCCTTAAAATCAACCTTTTTGGGACCTGAATGTTAGATCCTTCAGTCCAGCAGCAGGAACACTACCACTACATCACCAGACCCCCTTCAGCATTGTAGATTTAAAAAAAATTAACCTAATTTTCTAATCAACTTGTTCAGAGATGTTATTACACACTCCCGGAACAAGTGAGATTTGAACCTAGGTTTCTTGGTCCACTAGCATTTCAGCAGAAGAGCCCCCAGCATGAGAGATTTGCCGTTGATTTGATAATGACAGACATCTGATGACTGTTTATGACATACCTTAAGGGAAAATTACCTACACCTTGGCATGTTTATTTGCTGCCGAGCAGCGTACATCCCAAGTGGAGAGTTCTGTATGCAGAGTCCTCCCATTTTCCATCTGTAACGTGGGGTGGAGGGCATTGCATGCAGAGTCCCTTATAACCGCGTATTGTGGCAGTTCACAGACTCCCAGCCTAACTGCTTATTTTGTGGAGTCCTTGTATCATATATATATTAGTTGTAGGCAATTGTACCCATTTTAGTTATTTGAAAAGCATCTTTTGTTGTGTTTTTGGTTGCACTTCTGTCCTACTCACCTGATCTTTGCGCTACCGGTGTGGAAGGGTGTGGGCAAATCAGAGGAACTCCTCATGGGCCTGTTGCTGGGCCTGGCCAGGCTGGCTATAAACAGGTTCAGACAGCTGGAGGTAGAGGAAGCCATATCTGCTGACTATACCTGTTCTACAGTTATGTTCATGTCCAGATGTCATTAGAGAGGGAGCACATGATGTGCACTAATGCTCTTGTTGCCTTTAGAGGGAGGTGGGCATAGTGGGGGATACAATGCTTTATTTGCCCCTACAATTAGAGACATACAGATGTACAGCACGGAAACAGACCCTTTGGTCCAACTTGGACATGCCAACCAGATATCCCAACCCAATCTAGGTCCCATTTACCAGCACTTGGCCCATTTCCCTCTAAACCCTTTCTATTAATTAGATTGCTTAGTGTGGAAACAGGCCCTTCGGTCCAACAAGTCCATACCGACCCACCGAAGCGCAACCCACCCAGACCCATTCCTCCACATTTATCCCTTCACCTAACACTACGGGCAATTTAACTTGGTCAATTCACCTAACCTGCACATTTTTGGGAGAAAACTGGAGCACCCGGAGGAAACCCACACAGACACGGGGAGAATGTGCAAACTCCACACAGAGAGTCGCCTGAGGTAGGAATTGAACCCAGGTCTCTGGCGCTGTAAGGCAGCAGTGCTAACCACTGTGCCACCGTGCCACCCACATATTCATATACCTATCCAGATGCCTTTTAAATGTTATGATTGTACCAGCTTCCACCATATCCTCTTTGATTAAGCCCTTTCCTACCCCTCCCTTCCCTTCCCCTTCCTTTCCCTTACCTCATGTTGGATGGTGTGCAATGCCTGTAATGAGATTTGTATGCAAATATCTAATTGGCTCCACAGGTGACTTTCTGGTGGTGGTTAATAGATGAAAAAAATACATGGATGATTTAGCAATGGGTGAAAAAAGCCATTTAGTTGTGTGTAATAACATTTCTGGATAGAAAAACAAAAGGAAAATTGTCTCTTTGCTTTAATTTATTTGTAAGAGTTAATCCTGCATCATAGTTCTTTTGCAAACAATTCTCCTTGAGCAACTATATCGAAGTATCAGATCCATAAATCCTTCTTCAAAATAATCTAGCCTTCTCAAAGGACTGAGGAAGGGTCCATTCTGTGGAAGGGTCACTCGATCTGAAACATTAACTCTGATTTCTCTCTACAGACGCTGTCAGACCTGCTGAGATCTTTCAGCAATTCCTGTTTTTGTTTCTCAAAAGACTTATTTTCGAATAGAATTTGAAAGGATCTTTACAAATATGTCAAAATGTGCCTTCATTGTTTCTGCTTTTATTGTTTTGAGAACTTGTTAAAAAATAGCACAGGGTCAAAATGTCAGTGTTTCAGCTTCTAGTATAAAATTATTTAACCTGATGGGATCTGAATTATTTCTGCAGGTTTATTCCAATTATCAGTTGGTTTCTAATTGTGTTTCACATGTAGGCTACAACTCATTGTTACTTTTCATGCACAACACCATGGGAGATCAACTAACATCTGCAGTTAAGATCTCTCTGGCTACAAGTTTTAATTCCCTTTATAATTTTGGTTACACTTTTAAGTCAATACTTACCAATGATGGTGCTTGTTATGGGAAATGTTTGATGTTAGTCAGTACTTGTCATTGTTCATTGATAAATTCATTGAATTACTCAACATGAGTTTTCAAAGAAAGAAACATCTTTTTTTCTCTGTCTTAGACTCAGGCGACTGACTGTGTGGAGTTTGCACATTTTCCCCGTGTCTGCGTGGGTTTCCTCCGGGTGCTCCGGTTTCCTCCCACAGTCCAAAGATGTGCAGGTCAGGTGAATTGGCCAGGATAAATTGCCCGTAGTGTTAGGTAAAAGGGGTAAATGTAGGGGTATGGGTGGGTTGCGCTTCGGCGGGTCGGTGTGGACTTGTTGGGCCGAAGGGCCTGTTTCCACACTGTAAGTAATCTAAAAAAAAATAAGAACAGTACTGTAGAATTGACTTTGGCTGATCATGCCTTTGCTGGTTCTTTGGTGGAACTTAATCACATTTCCCAAGTAACCGAAGCTTAGAATATTTAAACTCAAAACAATACATTTTCTGCAATAATGAATATATGAATATATTTTCTCTTCGGCGAATAGGTATGGACTTGTTGGGCTGAAGAGCCTGTTTCCACACTGTAGGGATTAACTTCCCCGCAACATTTACTAAAATACCCAATTTTTCATTTCATGTCTTTGTTAATAATGTTTCTTAAGTCCAATGCCTTAACTTCTCTGGAAGATCAATGCTTTTGGTCAAAGACTTTAATTCATGATGGTCATTGAGGATTGTCAGATGCAGTATTCTGTTCTAAATGTGTTCATTTCAGTAATGTTACTTTCTTTAATGTGTTGCTCAGCAAATGCAAGCAAACAGCAATTTTTTTTATAATTGTGGTTTCTCTGTTAATTGTTAGAAAAGAACATAAACAGATTATATATATTGCTATGACAATTTAATTTAAAAAAAACACTCTATTCTGAATCATTTTTGAAGCTAGACTACTTTCTATGTATAAATGATGTAGAAATTCCATAAACAAACTGTTGAATGGTTTAGGAAATCACTTTTGTTTGTGAAAATTTATCTTTATGGGTAATGGGGTCAGTGATAGTGCAGAAGATACAATAAATGGGCATGAAATGTGGAAGACAGTGGGATACATGGAAATGTCCTAATTCAACATAAATGACTTATGATAATTTTATTTCTGGATGTCTATGTCCAATATTTGCAAGCAGGCTTGATGCAGATCTATATATTTTATCTCAACTATTTCAAGGGGCATTGATGTGCAAGGATGGATGAAAAAGAGAGGTCTTCTTGAAACATTTCCATGACACAACTACTCCTGAATCATTCTGAACCAGAGTCTGACTTTCTGTCTTTTTCTCCTGGTAGTCCAGTATGCCCCTTCATGGGTGAAAATGGAGCATTCAATGACGAGGCTCCCATAGAATATAACACCAGGAAGTCTCTGAACAGCTCAGAGCAGGGATTAGCGGAGTCTGTCAATACCTCGACGGTGGCAGGGGGAGTTTCAGTTTGCAGTTGGGCCAAAGACAGAGAAATAAATGCTTTACAGTTGCACCGTGTTTTTTCAGTCTGTTAATATGATAATTTTCTTGCGCCATAACCTTATGATTTTCTGCATTACTTCAGTGGTGTGACCTGTCATTATATAACTTAATTGTCTCAGAACTGGGGATTGTTTTAGTTTAGTTAGCTGGTCAGTTGGTTTGCCATGCAGTATGATATAGCAGCTTGGGTTCAAATCCTACCACTTGCCGAGGCTACCATGAAGGACTCTCCTTCTCAACCTCTCCCCTACCCTGAGGTATGGTAGCACTCAGGTTAAATCACTACCAGCTGTCTCTCTCTAATGAGAGAGCAGTCCTATGGGTGGTAAGACTATGCCAATTTGACTTGACTTGAATGCAAAGATAGTTCTAGTTTTAAGAAATATCTTTACATTACTCTGAGAGAAATAAGAGGTGCAGAAATTCAATCCGAACACAACAGGAAAAAAATCTAGGAGGGAATTAATGCATAAAATGGGAAAGGACCATTCACGGTAGATTGTTGATTTTCTAGTTTATGTTTTTGTCCAGATGTAATTTCCAATCCAATTCATTGAGAATGGATCTTAGGACTTGCACCTTCCCACACCCCCTCCTCATCCACCATTGATTAGTGGTTTAGAATGCAAATGACTTGGTGATGACAGGGTAACATTACACATCATAATTTCCATCATTTTCAGATCTCCCCTAACCTGCCCCAGTGTGACTTGTGTAAAATGGAGGAAATCCTGGGTATAGTAAAATGACATGAGTCTTTGTCCCTACTTTCTGTCATTAGAGCCAGGTAACAAACATTCCTCCACACTACTGACCAGAAAGTTGAACTCGATATTTGTGGTCCATTATGTTTCATGGTAAACCAAAGACAAAAAACACACAGGCACACTATTGTGGAGCTTAACTAGACTATTAAACAGGATAGGTACTTCAATCAAACAGGATTATGTCCTGTACTAAATCCCATTGCACCCAACTAGTTCCAGTCTGGAGGACGATCCACTTCAGGATGTAATTGATATTCTGTTCATCTAAAGTCGAGAAAGTTGATTATCTATTTCAATGAAATGTAATGAGTAAGTGCCCACTTAGCAGTACAGAATTTGAATATTATTGAAAAGACAAGTATTAGTCAAAATTTTTGCATTGTGATCACCAGATCAAGCACAAGAACGCCAAATTTCAAACAATCATAATAATTTATGCTATAGAAGGAAGGGGATGCTGATTAGTTGCTAGGTTAAAAGCTAAATGATTAAGCTGCTACCATTATGAAACAAAGAAACTCGGCTCTCCAGTTCCTGAGAAATTCAAGAAAAGCTCAAAGTTTTAAGGTAGTCCTTTTATTTGCAGATAACAGGCTCCCATGGATGAATATATGTCACTTCCAGCAAGCATAAATAGCTAGTTTACAAAGCTAACTGATGATCTTAAATTGATTATTCTTAGTGCACTCAGGATTATTTAACAAGTGCAACTAATCTCAGAATAATAGTGTTGAAGAAAAGAAGCCATATGACATACATGTAAACAAGGACCGATGAAGGGTCACTGGACCTGAAAAGTAACTCCGCTTTCTCTGCACAGATGTTGCCAGACTTGCTGAGTTTCTTCAGCAAGTTCAATGCTTGCTTTAGATTTCTAGCATCCGTTTTATTTCAGCCAAGTATGCATTTGACATGTGGCATAAATAATTTAATCTGCATTTTGCTTTTCTTTTTGGGAGAAAGAGCACCTTCTTTGAATTAAAATGGATTGTTTTCATGATTTACTCTGGTTTTGTTTGAGAACAAGAGTGAGAAAAATCTTTTCACCATCACCATCACCATCACATCATTTTGCAAGAATTAGGACTTCAATCTAATTTAGCAAAGGACAAATAGATAATGACCAAATTGCCCACCCAATGGCCCAAAGAGTTTAATCAACGTCTAGCTGAGATTTACCAGCTGTAGTTAGTTCCTTACGCATTTTGTGGAAGGGCGTTGGTCCAAAACTGTATGTCTTCAGGAAAACTGAATTTTATAAGAAGGCTCAGAAACTGGCATTTAGGCATATAGTAGAATCTGCAACTGTTTCAGATTTGAACTAATCAATATGACAGATTAATGATGCATAATGATTGCCCCGGCCTCTGTTTCTACTTTTCACACTAAGAGATCTGTGTGGCGCTTGAGAAATAGACATGATACTATTATCAAATTTCTAGGCCCAATTCTCTGATTCCAGCAGTTCTTCAGCAAGAGAGCAGTTGGCAAATACATTACAGCCTTAGCTTCTCAATACGTTACTACACCATGACATATCCTCCAGTATTTAAAAACGCCACATTAATAAATATTCTAATATATGTTTTCTTTTTAAAACAAGATCCTTATTGAGAGACACTTTCGGCATTAGTTGCATTTGACATTGAATCACTACAAACACTTGTTCATGCAATGTTTGCAAATAGATTAATTTATTATGCTGACTTATTGATACAGCTGTGTGTGAGTAGAGGATATTATAATTTGGTGATGACTTTCTGATGATTCAGTATTGCTGTGATCATCAAAATTGTCATGCACAGGAAGGCCAAAGGTACTAAAGGCTAAGTGGTGGAGAGTAGGGCAAATTAGTGAGCACAGCGTTATCATTTCTCGTCCACAATTTGGCTTGGAATCCATGGGACAACAAACAGGGTGCCAGAATTTCATCCTAAAACACAGGCAAGATCTCAGAATCCCATGTAATAAAAACGCATATCAGTGACTCTAAAGAAGGAAGCCTCGTTCAGATTTCTTTCCCGAGTTTCTAAGGAAACATTACAGTGAAACATCATAACCTGTCTCCTTTTTATACATTTGGATTGAACCACTGTGGATTTCTACTGTTTCCTGTTTTTGTTTCGTTTGTAAATTTTTTTTATAGCCAGCGCATTAATAAGTGTAATAAGTACATTAATAAGTATCCTTTCAGCACTTTTGTTATAATAATGTTCTGTGATTTGTTAAACCCTTCATTTGGTATGGAAATAGTATTATAATCAATTAATGGAGGCACAATAGTGAGATTCTGGATTTGTGGTGCTAGAAGAGCACAGCAGTTCAGGCAGCATCCAAAGTGCAGCGAAATCGACGTGTCGGGCAAAAGCCCTTCATCAGGAATAAAGGCAGAGAGCCTGAAGCGTGGAGAGATAAGCTAGAGGGGGTTGGGGTGGGGACAAAGTAGTATAGAGTACAATGGGTGAGTGGGGGAGGGAATGAAGGTGATAGGTCAGGGAGGAGAGGGTGCAGTGGATAGGTGGAAAAGAAGATAGGCAGGTAGGACAAGTCCGGACAAGTCATGGGACAGTGCTGAGCTGGAAGTTTGGAACTAGGGTGAGGTGGGGAAAGGGGAAATGAGGAAGCTGTTGAAGTCCACATTGATGCCCTGGGGTTGAAGTGTTCCGAGGCGGAAGATGAGGCGTTCTTCCTCCAGGCATCTGGTGGTGAGGGAGCGGCAGTGAAGGAGGCCCAGGACCTCCATGTCCTCGGCAGAGTGGGAGGGGGAGTTGAAATGTTGGGCCACGGGGCGGTGTGGTTGATTGGTGCGGGTGTACCGAAGATGTTCCCTAAAGCGCTCTGCTAGGAGGTGCCCAGTCTCCCCAATGTAGAGGAAACTGCATCGGGAGCAACGGATACAATAAATGATATTAGTGGATGTGCAGGTAAAACTTTGATGGATGTGGAAGGCTCCTTTAGGGCCTTGGATAGAGGTGAGGGAGGAGGTGTGGGCACAGGTTTTACAGTTCCTGCGGTGGCAGGGGAAAGTGCCAGGATGGGAGGGTGGGTTGTAGGGGGGCGTGGACCTGACCAAGTAGTCACGAGGGAACGGTCTTTGCGGAAGGCGGAAAGGGGTGGGGAGGGAAATATATCCCTGGTGGTGGGGTCTTTTTGGAGGTGGCAGAAATGTCGGCGGATGATTTGGTTTATGCGAAGGTTTGTAGGGTGGAAGGTGAGCACCAGAGGCATTCTGTCCTTGTTACGGTTGGAGGAGTGGGGTCTGAGGGCGGAGGTGCGGGATGTGGACGAGATGCATTGGAGGGCATCTTTAACCACATGGGAAGGGAAATTGCGGTCTCTAAAGAAGGAGGCCACCTGGTGTGTTCTATGGTGGAACTGGTCCTCCTGGGAGCAGATATGGCGGAGGCGGAGGATTTGGGAATACGGGATGGCATTTTTGCAAGAGAATGGGTGGGAAGAGATGTAATCCAGGTAGCTGTGGGAGTCGGTGGGTTTGTAAAAAAATGTCAGTGTCAAGTCGGTCATCATTCATGGAGATGGAGAGGTCCAGAAAGGGGAGGGAGGTGTCAGAGATGGTCCAGGTAAATTTAAGGTCAGGGTGGAATGTGTTGGTGAAGTTGATGAATTGCTCAACCTCCTTGCAGGAGCATGAGGTGGCACCAATGCAGTCATCGATGTAGTGGAGGAAGAGGTGGGGAGTGGTGCCGGTGCAATTACGGAAGATCAACTGTTCTACGTAGCCAACAAAGAGACAGGCATAGCTGGGGCCCATACGTGTGCCCATGGCTACCCCTTTGGTCTGGAGGAAGTGGGAGGATTCAAAGGAGAAATTGTTAAGGGTGAGGACCAGTTCGGCCAAACGAATGAGAGTGTCGGTGGAAGGGTACTGTTGGGGACGTCTGGAGAGGAAAAAATGGAGGACTTGGAGGCCCTGGTCATGGCGGATGGAGGTGTAGAGGGATTGGATATCCATGGTGAAGATGAGGCGTTGGGGGCCGGGGAAACGGAAGTCTTGGAGGAGGTGGAGGGCGTGGGTGGTGTCTCGAACGTATGTGGGGAGTTCCTGGACTAGGGGGGATAGGACAGTGTCGAGGTAGGTAGAGATGGGTTCAGTGGGGCAGGAGCATGCTGAGACAATGGGTCGGCCAGGGTGGTCAGGCTTGTGGATCTTGGGAAGGAGGTAGAACCGGACAGTGCGGGGTTCCCAGACTGAGATTGGAAGCTGTGGGTGGGAGATCTCCTGAGGTGATGAGGTTCTGTATGGTCTGGGAGATGATGGTTTGGTGATGGGGGTGGGGTCATGGTCGAGGGGGCAGTAGGAAGAGGTGTCCTTGAGTTGGCGTTTGGCTTTAGCGGTGTTGAGGTCAGTGCGCCAGACTACCACTGCGCCCCCTTTATCCGCTGGCTTGATGGTGAGGTTGGGATTGGAGCAGAGGGATTGGAGGGCTGCGCGTTGTGAGGGTGAGAGGTTGGAGCGGGGGAGGGGGGTAGACAGGTTGAGGCGGTTAATGTCCCAGTGGCAGTTGGAAATGAAGAGGTCGAGGGCAGGTAATAGGCCAGCGCGGGGTGTCCAGGTGGATGCAGTGTGTTGGAGGTGGGCGAAGGGGTCCTTGGAAGGTGGGCGGGAATCCTGATTGTGAAAGTAAGCTCGGAGACAGAGGCGAAGGAAGAATTGTTCGATGTCACGGTTTGTATTAAATTCATTGATGCGTGGACGGAGGGGGATGAAGGTGAGTCCTTTGCTGAGGACTGATCGTTCATCCTCAGTGAGGGGGAGACCTGGAGGGATGGTGAAAACTCAGCAGGGCTGGGAGCTGAGATCTGGTGTGGGTGTGAAGCTGGGAGTGGGGGCGGAGCCAGTAAATGGAGCGGGTGTGATGGTGGGGGGAATGGAGGTGGAGTCATGAGCAGGGGTAGTGTTCCCCTCGGGGTTCTGGGGGGTGGGGATAGTGACAGTGGAATCTGTGGGGTGCGTGTCAGAAAAATGCAGGTGAGTGGTGCTGGTGGGGGCGGAAGTGGTAGTGACCACGGCAGTAGGGGTGGCGGAAGTCATTGAGCCTGTGGCATCAGCGATGATGTGAGGGGCGGATGTGATATCATGTGTGATGCATGAGGAAGTGTGAGGGGGTGGAAGTGGTTGTGGTAGTGGCCATGATGAGGGCGGAAGTGACATCATCAATCAGTGTGGGGGTGGTAGCTGCATCAGCCGCATGGCTAATGGTGTCTGAGTCATTTCCGAGGCCAGGGGAATCTTCTGGAATGTTTGAGGAGCGCTGGTTATGGAGGTGTGTAGATAAAAGTTTGTTGTACTTACCATTTTTGATGTTTGAGATGGAATTGAAATACTGTTTGTTGAGAGTATGAATTCTCCTGAGGATGTAGTACAGAGTGGGTCCTTTGCAATGCTGAGAGAGTGTGGCCCTCAGCTGAGGCAGGGCTGACTGTAGAGAGGTTAGGTGCTGGTGCATTGCTGCGAGCGTGGAGCGGAGGATCTTGAAGGAGAATTGTTGCTGGTGTTTTTGAATCTGTAGTCTGTACTGTTTGTCCCGTTCGGGTCCGAACTCTGCTGGCTTAAAGGTGGTCCGGAGTCCATGTGGGATGAGTTGGTTACGGAGGCAGGCACTGAGGAAGCAAATGTGGCTGTGGTACCGAGTTTGTTTCATGACATGGTTGAAGAGCTTCAGGGCAGAGGAAATGACCTGGGAGTTGCAGTAGGAGAGGGACTCCCTGAGATTCTTGTAGAGAGAGGAGGAAAACTTCTTCAAGGCAGCCATCCTTGCAAGAGGATTCACAGTATCTAAACTGTTTACGTCAAAGGGTCCTGAGCAATCTAAAATGAATTGTAATGCTGTAGCTTCAGCCACAATGTCAACCTTGTTATTGAGGGTCTAATTTTCCCAGCCCTTGGACAACATGGACAATAGTGAATTAGTTGAGAAAATATGGTGAGATTGGAAAAGTGAGATTCGCGATCTTGAGAAAAATGTCTGATTTTACACCCAAGATTTGAATGGTGTAATGAGAATCTTGCTGATGAGTGGTGTAAGGCCTATTTGCATGCATTAATATCTCAGTAGAACCTAACCTTCCCACATGTATATGCATTTTCCTATTCTCTCATGCTGTGGAGAGAAATTAGATGGCAACAATTCCCAACACGAAAGTTGGAGTAGGTGCCATGTGGCTCCAGCTTGCCACATGTTCCTGTAGGTCTCCATGTTGGCCAGCATTTCCCAACAATTCAGTCTGACTGCCTGTATCCCCAGTGCTTGCATGTTGGCATTGGACGAGCATCAGCTGTATGGCGCGTTTCAGATTAACTTGGAACATGGTTTCATGCTTCAATGCTGCACTTTGGAATGCACACACCTTGCATTGTGATGGTGCTGCCAGGTTGACCTGTATTCAGGGACAACCAACAATCTCACACATCAGAGTAAGGAGTATCTCAGAGTTCTTAGCTTGCTTTCTTTGTGCTCATTCATTTTGTGCCTGTTTAGATGCTCACAGCATTTGTTCCTTCCCATGACTTGCCTTAGCTTTTTGTGCTTTGCTGTTTCATTCAGAACTTAAAGACTCATAATACTCATATTTTGTCTTGTCGTTTAACACAGACAGAAAGCCAGGCAGATTGTCATGGTTGTCAGTAAAAGGGCCTGTATGTGTCGTTGTACAGCACCATGCCTTGCCAATGCCATACTTGCACCATGCACCATGGAACATATAAACCTCAGTGCTTCAGCCAAACAGCCTTATCTCAATGACTAAAGGCAGTAAACATCAGTCAAGTCAAAGGGGACTGCCATCAGTCTGGGAACATTGTTACAATTAGTCAAGGATGGTGTCTGTTCTCAGTCTAGATGCTTTGATACAGTCAATCAACAGCTTGGGATGGTCACTCTTTGGGTTTCCATTTCACTACAGACCAGGGAATCGGCCATAATCAGATCCACACAGTTGGTATCAGGATTAGTGATGTGGCAACTGGGAAGCAGTACAGTGATTCGATGACTCATCAGTGGGTCTGTCTTTTAGGTCAGTCAGGGCATTGGGCCATAGTCACTCCTTGGAATCTGCTCAGTGAAAGTCAAGGCAATTTATCAGGGACCAACTTGATGGTAGGGAAGTTGTGGAAGTCAATTGTGGGAGTTGGAAGCAGCTTGCTAGGATGAAGAGCAAACAATAATTGAGAAGGGAGGCAACTCCGTATCCAAAGGAGGGAGATGCTGAAGGACATGAGTTATTGTGAAAAGTGGAGGGAGGAATGGAAGATCATAATTTATTGGGTGGCCAGGGAGTGCAACGAAGGAGGAGAATGACCCTAGATTTTGGGGTGACCCTAGATTGCCTGACTTAACCTGCAAATCTCTCTCTCCCCTGCAGAACTATCCACCCTAAACTGAATCACAAAAACACATTGGGAATGGAAAATGGCTGCAACACAGCTGGAGAGTACAGAATAAATGGTTTGCACACATGTTCTGCTTGTGAGCCATGTCAAGCACTTCAAGGAGCGATTGCATCAAGAAAGTTCCGACACAGTACAGGTTGAAGACATCTGTAATAATATCCTGCATGTGAAATGCAAGCTGTGTTCAACTATGTGGGATTCAAATCCTGGTCACAAGCAATCTTGACCAGATTATTGGTGATCTTTGTGAGGCAGAAAGAAAGACATTTTGAGCAACCTGTTCTCGTGTTATTACACTCATTTTGAGCAAGTGGGACCAAGGCCAGCAACAATCTCTGACAGCAGCTGAACAGCCTCCAATTGAAGAGATTGCAGATGAAATTCCTCTCAGAATGTGGAGGAGGTACAGGAGGTATTTCTATTGTCATGAATGCCGTTTCCTCTAGGTGAGTGAGGTGCAAGGCCACTGCAAACTGAGAATGACCCAAGATCCCATCAGAGAACTATGCCATCTGCTGCAACAGGACTTGGCACCTGCAGGAATGTGTGGATATCATTTCCTGGTGGCCATCAAGTTGATAGCTGCAAAGATATTTTATGAAACTGCGTGCTTCCAAAAGATCCACTCTGGACATATATGTCATAGAGTCATAGAGGTGTCCAGGTCTGGAAACAGACACTTCGGTCCAATTTGTCCATGTTGATCAGATATCCTAAATTAATCTAGTCCCATTTAGTCATAGAATCATAGAGATATACAGCAAGGAAACACCCTTCGGTCCAACTCATCCATGCTGACCAGATATCCTAACCTAATCTCGTCCCATTTACCAGCACACATTTCTCAACAATCAAAGTTGTTACTGATGGAATTTGTGTCAGCTCACAAAGTTTCATCTTGTTTTTCCATGACAAGGTCAGTACTGCATGCCATGCACAGGTTTTGCCAACATAGTTCGCTTCCCCTAGGTGCAGGATGCTGTAGACATCTTGCATTGAGAAAACTACATCATAACACGGCTGACTCCATCATCAGAAAAGTGTTCCACTCCATCAATGTGCGTATCATTTGTGGCTATTAGTACCACATTCTCAAAGTCTACACCAGATAGCCTGAAAGCTTCTAGGATGCTCACATCCTTGACAACACTCACATTCTTGATGCCAGAAGCCTTGCAAGGATGGGTTACTGGGAAATGAGGGTATTTTCTGGAGCCATGGCTGATGAGGCTATAATGCAATACTTGTTGACTACAGGTGAGACCAGATACAATACAACCTATTCTTCCACTAAGGCCCATGATGGAGCAGACAATTGGACTCTCAAAGATGAGGTTCTAATACTTGGATTGGTCTGGGGTGTTGGTGTTGTGAACCTTGCAGTATTGTCCAGGCTGATTGTGCTGCATAATACTTGCATGCTGTGGCCTACACTACTGAAACTGGCAAAGTGGTGGTGATGGATGCTGAAGAGTGGCAGCAGTCTATCAAGGAGGAAGGTGAGGGCATTGTGAGGAGGACATCACTGTTTAAAGGATAGAGCAATGCATCATTGGGCACAACAAGCCAAACAGGATTTAATTGACATTGGTTCTAATTGATGTGAGTTGGGTGACATGATCATTCATTGACTGTGCAAATGCAGCATTCTTTTGTTTGTCGTTATGTTTGCTGTTTTTAATAAAAGAATATTTTCCTTGGATAGGGTTCGAACATGGTTTGGTGATAAGAACTGGTAGTCTATGCAGCTTGATTCTTCTTGCTACACTTGCAATGAAAGTCAAGCAGACAAGTGATGATGTAAAGTAGCAATCCACTTACGAGAGCAAGATTCTATTTCCAATGAAGAGTCACTTGGGCACTATACGTATTCTAAGAAACTGCAGCATTTTCATTTCCCTTCCATTACTGTACTGTGAAGAGCTATTCCTGGCTGGCAGTGGTATACTGCTGGGCTTTAAATGTGGCACTGAGGATGGACATCCCAGGAGGTCCAGGCAGTGGTGAATACCTCCACACTAGTGAACAGAAGATTGCATGAAGTTGGTATCATAGAGACATGTTGCACAATGAGGTAAACAATGGAACGTTTTGTGAGATAACTTGCTACAACTCACAGAGCGAACCCCTCCATGAAACTTCCTACAATTAACACTTGGTCGATTTCTGGTAAAATTCAGCACTGAGACTCTGCTTATGAAAGGGATCTTCAGAAAAGAAGGGCAGAAAGTTGAAAACAAATTATCATGAAATAATATGAGTATACTAACTTATATTTATATTTAAAAAAACACAAAGAGTGCTGGAAATGCTCACTCAGAGCTGAAAAAGATTCATACTGAACTTGAAATATAAACTCTATTTCTCTCCACAGGATGCTGCTGAGTTTGTCCAGCACTCTGTGTGCTTGTTTCACATTTTCAGTATCCGCAGTATTTTGCTTTTATTCTTGTATTATTATAGCACCTTTATCACAGTAAAATGTCACGATGTGCTGAACTGTTGTAGGTCCTCAGATCTGAGCAGAAATCATAAATGTTTAAGCAAGTGTCCAAAAACTCAACAAGATGGGCTGAGATTTTCCCTTTTCTTTCTGATGGTGGGGTGCTATCTTAACATGTCACCCCCACCACCAGGATAGCATAGCCTGCTGCCCACCTATTAGCTCATTAAGAGGCATGAGTTTCTTAACCTATTCGGTGCCTCGGCTCCACTGTGCCTATTGCCAGAAGCTACTGGTTAATCAGTGGCCAGCAGTTTCTAAAGGACTGCTCTGAAAGAGACCAAGTGACAAGAAAGTAGATGATTTTTATATTATTACATAGTGGAAGTTGTGGGGTGAGGGCACCAAGGCAGACAGATGCAAGGGCGGAGATTGGCTTTCAAACACTATACTCTTGCTTGTCATCTGTTCTTTCACTATTCCCTAACTGAGACATCCAGGCACATTGCCCTGGTTTTCCTACTGGCTTTCTCACCTGGCGAAGGCAGGTGATCATGGAGGCCGTAACTGCTGATCTTAACTGCTGGCAAGTTGAGAAACCGACCTATGGACCTTCTCCCGTTTACATTTAATTACAGAAGTCGTCAGCATTGCTTCAGGGCAAGCTGCCCAATTATTTCCCTTTCTCATGATCTCTCTCACCACCTCCAGAGAGGGGTAAATTTCAAGATTTCAATCATGGATTTTAAGAAGGTTTTGAGATGTGGGAAAACACATACAAACATTCCAGAGTTTATGGCGATAATAGGAGAAGATGGCTAGAAGTTCTATCTCGGCTGATGAGCCAATGTGAGGAAACAGAGACTAGACTACTATTTGAAGAGTAGAAAGTATAAACAAAGGCATGTGTCCTGAGGGTGTAAGGGAGAGTGAGTCTGTGGAGTGATCAGAATGAAGATCTTAAGTTAATGAGTGGAGGATCAGGCATCCAATACAAGTCAGGTAGGACTGGAGAGATAGGCAAGTGAGGGTGAACGTGAGTAGGAAAGGGTGCTTGAGGTATTCGAGCTTATGAAGATGCTAACGAGGGAAAATACTGGACATGAATAAGTCTATCAATTTAATAATATCTGCATGAACCCCAGCAGGATATTGTACACATAGTACATATTCTCTGTATCTTATTGGAAAATCAAAAGCTGTCATCGACAATTCTCTCTTACAGAGAGAGTTCTATATTAGAAATAATGAAATGGCAAAACTCCCCCATGGACTTCAGGGACAATATTGATTGGGTTTCAGTAAAGTGAGTGAGATAAGGATGCCAACTGAATATACTTTGAAAGTGGATGAGTTGTCCTTGGTGAAGTGGAATTTGACGCTTAGGGTTCAGCCAGCTAAAGGTTGATGAATGGAGCTTCTAGCAGCGGTTGGACAGGATGGTTTTGATCTTATTAATGCTAAGCTCCTGCAAGATCTGAATTATTCATGTTTTCATATTTGACAGACAATCACAAGGCACCGCAATGGGCAAACTGGCACAATACACTTCTTTTAAGCTATACTTAAGAGAAGAAATCTTCAATAACAAATAAAACCAATTGCCAGGCAGCTGCTTAAGCTGCAAGATATGTACACTATGTGGCAGTTTCTATAATCTTATGGCTTCCTGCTCAACACTGCTTACTCCACCTGCATAGGTTTGATCTCTTAGCATGACAAAAAACTTCTTCAGTTATTACTTTCCACATCACAAGAGAACAGATGTGACTGCAACTAACAGGCACCAAACATGAAACCAGGCAAAGCTGGTAACTGTAACATCAGACTAACTTGCAACAACTCCATCGCTGACTAGATGGGTCGCATGTAGTTCAGAACAAAGCGAACAACTGAGGTTGAGTTCCCCTTCTGGCTGAGGTAGACAGACCTCCTGCCCTGCGCCTGGGAGTGGAAAAAGAAATAGCACACACCACCGTCAAAAATCCCCAAGAGGAAAGGGTCAGGATGAAGCACCTACAGACAATTAGACAAGAACCTGCAGGACACTTCGAGTCATGCAGTCATTGTACAGCATGGAAACAGACCCTTCGGTCCAACTCGTCTATGCTGACCAGATATCCCAACCCAATCTAGTCCCACCTGCTCATATCCCACGAAACCCTTCCTATTCATATACTCTTATGGAACAGAATCAATGCAAGGGCATTAAATAGTGTACAATTCCATTTTAGGGTACAGAAAAGATTTTCAGGTGTTAAATTCTACACTTAGAGATGCAAACTACTCATACAGGTAATGGTTATTTAATTTTTTTTCTCTAATTTTCACTCACTAATGAGAATTTATATTGCATTTCCTCTGTAGCAAATATCCTCAGGCTTTCGCACAAGAAGAAATATGAAACTGCAAAAGAAGAGCAAAATAGAGACGTGATATGAAGGTTAGGAGTGGGGACCAGAAGCTTGTACAAAAGTAAGGGTTTTGGGAATTTTTAAAGGTGGAAAGAATTATAGAGTCATAGAGATGTACAGCACGGGAACAGACCCTTCAGTCCAACCCGTCCATGCTGTCCGGATATCCTAACCCAATCTAGTCCCACCTGCCAGCACCCAGCCCATATCCCTCCAAACCCTTCCTATTCATATACTCATCCAGATGCCTTTTAATTGTTGCAATTGTACCAGCCTCCACCACTTCCTCTGGCAGCTCATTCCATACACGTACCACCCTCTACATGAAAGAATTTGCCCCTTAGGTCTCTTTTATATCTTTCCCACTCACCCTAAACCTATGCCTCCTAGTTCTGGACTCCCTCACCCCAGGGAAAAGACTTTGCCTATTTATCCTATCCATGCCCCTCATAATTTTGTCAACCTCTATAAGGTCACCCCTCAGCCTCTGACACTCCAAGGAAAACAGCCCTAGTCTATTCAGCCTCTCCCTATAGCTCAAATCCCCCAGCTCTGGCAACATCCTTGTAAGTCTTTTCTGAACGCTTTCAAGTTTCACAACATCCTTCTGATAGGAAGGAGACCAGAATTGCACGCAATATTCCAACAGTGGCCTAACCAATGTCCTGTACAGCCGCAACATGACCACCCAACTCCTGTACTCAATACTCTGACCAATAAAGGAAAGCATACCAAACGCCTTCTTCACTATCCTATCTACCTGCAACTCCACTTTCAAGAAGCTATGAACCTGCACTCCAAGGTCTCTTTGTTCAGCAACACTCCCTAGGACCTTACCATTAAGTGTATAGGTCCTGCTAAGATTTGCTTTCCCAAAATGCAGCACTTCGCATTTATCTAAATTAAACTCCATCTGCCACTTCTCAGCCCATTGGCCTATCTGATCAAGATCCCATTTTTAATCTGAGGTAACCCTTTTCACTGTCCACTACACCTCCAATTTTGGTGTCATCAGCAAACTTACTTGTAGAGGTTTAAGGAAGGAATTCCAGACAATAGGGCAGATGTGCTCAAAGACCACAACATCAAAGGGGGAAATAAGACAAAGAAAACTACAAAGACAGGGCAGGATGAAATGACAGAGCCACTTGAAAATGAGGTTAAGGACTTTAATTCAAGGTTCTTGGAAAAAGAGCATAGAAGTGAGGGGTGATTGGCTGTTTGTGTCTGAAGGATAAGGTCAATTGTTCTCTTGAGAAGGTGGATTTTATGAAGCATGCAGAATGGAAAGCCAGCCAAAAACAATCAACATTGAGGAACTCAAGTGGAAGGTTGAATCTGGAGACTATGGAGTTTGACTTCTATAATGGGCGAAGCAGGCATCAAAACCTTACATTTTCTGTTTTAATCTGAGAAGTGTCTATGAAGGTCCCAAAGGAGTTGAATTCCAAGTGAGAGATGGAAATGATAGATCTTGGTTTCCATATGTTCACCTGGGGAAATATTTAACAAATCGAGAGTCTGACATCAGATGGGCAAACTGATAGTACAGAATCATTTGAGTTTGTGGGTTGAGAGATTGTGCAAAGTATCATTTCTGAACAGCTGATCGCATTTATATCAATAATGTTAGCAAGGAGCAACTGAAACAGCTGACTGTATTTGGTTGAATTGTAATGAGTGCAGAGCATAATAACCAGGAGCAGACCACATGACTTATTGACAGTTGCCAAGTAAAGGCAGTGTTTCAGAACTGGACATTGGAGAAATAATGGAGAAGGATGACAAGGTCAACAGTATCAAAACCTCAGAGAACTGGAAACCTCAGAAGAATGCATATTACACTATGGTCATAGCTATGAAGCATGTATTTGTGAATTTAGATAGTCTTAATGCTGTGAGCAGAACCAACATTAAATAAGGTGTTTGACTTTATGCATTGCATAGTTAGAGTCTGGAATATGCTATCTGATAGGTGATGGATACAAATTCAATCATAGCTTTCAAAAGATAATTGGATCCAATAATTAATGGAGAAAAGAATGTGCATGAATATTGGGAAAATCAAGGAGAATGTGAATAACTGATTGCTGTTTGAAAGAGGTGGTACAGACTTGATGGGCTCAGTGGTCTTCTTCTGTACCATATCATGCTATGCCTCTATCTAGTGCTCAGTTGACACCAAGTGTTGGTGTGGTTCCAATATTCGAGTAATCTATACAATGTTCAGAGCTGAAGGATACACTTCAGCACAACTCTGGTGCAACCACAGCAATTATACCTCAAGGACATTTTGGGGCTAATGAGAATTTACAAACATCTTAGCCATGTATTCAGTGTTGTGTGCAATTTATCAGAGGGATGCAAGAGCTGGTTTAGGTTCTGTCCAAATCTTACATCTTCATAAATAATTCCGAGTGGTTGACATTGGACTCCTGGCTGATTGTGTTCCTTTTGCTTTAAAATGTAGAGGAAGTCATATGATTTGCGAGCAATTCCGCTGCCAAAGCTGAGATCAGCACAGACAAAATTGAGTTTACTTCATTTAGTACTGGTTAAAAGTTTAACTGCAATTTCAGCTTGGTGAATACCATCACCCCAGTTTATAAGGGCAGCATCGTCCAGTTATGGGAATTTTTCAAACCTCAGTTTCTGCAATGACAGTCATTATTTTCTTTTGACCCCTCCCCTTCTTGGACATTTGATTTAAAAAAAGTATAGATTCAATACAGCTGAAAATGAAAATTACTCCTATTGTGGGTGGATATTACAAAATCGCCCGCACTAGTAAAATTCTAACTTACAGATGCAACTTCATTGCTGGGTGCAGTGAGTTTCATTCATTCAAAGCCGTACTTTGAGTGGCCTCTTTTTGTTTAAATGTGAAGGATGACTTAGTTTGAAGAATTTGATGTGCCAAGTGGTTGTTGAAGGTGGTTGTTGAAGGGTGTTGCAGGAGCAGCGCTCCGAAAGCTAGCGTTGCCAAATAAACCTATTGGACTATAATCTGGTGTTGTATGATTTTTAACTTAGTTTGAATAGGAAGACTTGCCATTTGTTTTCAAAAGAGAGCCTTGCTTTCTGAATCCCTCTGAATAGTGAAACGTTCCACGAAAACACCAACTAAACAATTTATATTGATCAATCTCTTTGGTCAGTGTAATGAAGCATTTTTCAGATAGGTGCCCTATTCTTGAGTTGCATATTCTCACATTTGGTATGAGTGTTACATTTATGATACAGTAGTACAGATGCACATTTTGAGGCTCGATGAAATCCCCAGCTATAATACTGTTATAATCTTTTACAGAAAGTGAAGAAAGCCAATTATCACATCAGTCCTTTTAACTCCTGAGAAAAATGGAAAAATATTTTCGTCTGGTTATTTTTAAATTTTGATTTATTTTATTCCTAATGGTATGCTGCATCAGTCCTGGTTCAGAGGACACTGATCTTGGTCAATATTAATTTACTGTAGCTGTAAGACAATATTTGAGAAGAACCTAGATTAATTGTTTTTTGACTCTGCCTCCCACAATGTTATATATTGGTTGACCATCACTTGGCATTTCCTCTCTGTGTTAGTTAGGTTTATCCCTGACATTTTAGCTCTCCAAGGAGACTAATGCTCCACCCATCATTAGTGTGGGCTATGTTTAATTTCCTAGCTGCTCTTTTCCTGATACTCATTTTCATAAGTTTGGAGTTTCCTATGATCTGTAATCACCAGTGCTGTCTACATCAATTTGAAGCAAAATTAAAACAAATCATGTGCTCCATTTTTCCTCAAGCATCCTGTGCATATTGGCAAAGATCTGCTTACACATGTGATATTGAATATTAATTATATGAAGCATTTGTTTTGTGTTAATGCATTACCTAGACACACTGACATCTTTAACATTTGTATATTGGGGATACCGAGCAAAGGCTATGACAACGGATGAATGGGCACAGCACAACAATCAACAGACAGGAGGGTTCCCTCCCAGACATTCAGCCTCGGACCTTTAGGTAACCAACCTCCAAGGTGGTCTTCGGGACAGGCAGCAGAGAAAAGTGGCCGAGCAGAGGCTGATAGCTAAGTTCCGTACCCATAGGGAGGGCCTCAACCAGGGACTTGGGTTCATGTCACACTACAGGTGACCACCATTGCACTATACAAACACACAGACACTCCTACGCAGACAGATACTCTCACACACACACAGGCACTCCTACACACACGTACACATGGACACACATATACTCAGACATGCACACAGACACCCAGACACACCCTACAGACACACACACTCCCACACTCACACATGCACCCCCTCACAGGCTTAAGACACTCTACACTCACTACACACACACACACACACACACACACACACATACATACACTTTCTCACACTCACAACCCCCAACCCAAACAGACACACACACACAGACAAAGACCTACATGCACACATATGTATTTTGTGGGGTGAATTTGTACTTGCAGGGTTACATTGTATTTTGCTCAAAAACTGCATACATTCACGTAGAACTCTGAGCTCAAAAATTGCATGAATTTATGTAAAACTCTGTTATCTCACTTTTTAGATTAGAATCAATCTAAACATCATGGCATAGACAGAGAACACAGGGGGCCAACACCTTCAACATATTGTCTATCTATCACCATTGTTAACAGCTAACCCGAGAATGCAACTTTTTTAAAAAAAGGTTTTTGTGATTTACACATGAAAGAAGTGAAACTATCACTGTATTCTAACAGATGAAAGGCTTAATAGACAATCAATTTTTCAATGTATAATTTCAGTTACATCACACTGTAAATTTCTGCTATAAATTCTGTGTGTTAGGACTGAGCCCTCCGCTACCACCTGATAAAGGAGTGTCACTCCGAAAGCTAGTGTGCTTCCAATTAAACCTGTTGGACTATAACCTGGTGTTGTGTGATTTTTATCTTTAACAAACAATTCTTATTTTCTATAGGTTAAATGCTTTTCAATACAAATATTAATGAATTCATAGTTTACTTATATTGATTAGTATAGATGCATTTAAGGGAAGTCTGACAAGCCCAAAAGGGAGAAGAGAGAAGGGGATATACTGACGTGTGAGATGAAGAATGTGGAAGGAGGCTGGTCTGGAACATAAATGCCAGCAGGGACCAATTGGGCAGGTCCAATTTTTTTGCTTGATGTAAAAAGGAACTATATGCATGTTGTGTTAGCATAGTTTTCGCCATCACTTTTGAACATGAAACAGTCAGATTCATAGCCATATAACAACAAATATTGAGCAATGTTTGCGGCTATTTAATGAGTGATTAGATTGTAGAAAAATAATTTGCTTTTGAGTAGCTACAAGCCTTTAAAGAGAAAGAAGTAAAAGTACTTGAAACCTGGAAATGTTCAGAAAATCAGCATGTATTGATGGAGAGAACAGACACACTAATGTTTCAGATACTGTTTGGAGAAATGCATTTACACATAACATACCAGGAGGCTGACCGCAGCCCAGGGCAAAACATGGCGGTAGCAGCCCAGTGCAGGAGTGGGGGCTGCGGCCCAGTGCGGAACATAGTGGCAGCCAGTGGTCAGACCATGTAGTGGCCCCGTGCACTGGTCTGCTGCAGAGAGACTTTGGAGAGAGACTGTGATGTTTGGCTTTTTAACTTTGCTTCTTGTTTTCTGACCTATGGTTATACTGTGTATAGTTGTAATGTAACTTTTCATTTCTCTATTCTGTAACTAAGGATTATACCAAGTACCTTTGTACCTAAGATGGCACTGTAGTGGTGATATATAAATTTTTCACTGTACTAATTTGAGTACATGTGATGATTAAGCTAATTCAATTCAATTCAATTCAATTCAATTCAATTCAATTCAATTCAATTTAATTCAATTCAACTTCTACCTCTGATATAACTTGCTTTCACTTTAATTTAAGGCAGACATTAAATGCATTATTTGACACATGATGTCAAAAGTGTGAAACTGAGTTTGAGTGAATTTTCAGGGCAGTAACAGAGCTAGCTACTGTAAACAGACAACAAGGGAGTGCAGGATGGAGCAAAAATTCCCAACAGCTAAAATGCTGAACCAAAACCCGGGATTTTTCAAAACTTTTAAAAGAAAGGGCTGGCAGTTGGCCTGAGCTCTGGGGAAAAAATACATAGGCAAAGAGATTAAAAAAATCACACAGCATCAGGTTGTCGTCCAACAGGTTTTAATTGGAAGCACTAGCTTTCGGAACACTGCTCCTTCATCACCACCTGATGTAATGCTTCCAATTAAACCTGTTGGACTATAACCTGGTGATTTTTAACTTTGTACACCCCAGTCCAACACCAGCATCTCCAAATCAGGCAAAGAGATGGTTGGCTGGAACCCTTGTTCAGCTGGAAAATTCAATTCACACTTCAACGCTAAGAGAACAATCAATCAGACCTAACACTCTCGACTGAAACTAACTTGTTGACATCAGGGTTCCTAACACAGACACGTTTGGAACCTATACGGATACCAGACATTCAACTTCAATCAATGTTCATTGACGGAGATGTAGGGCATTCAACCGCAATGGCTTCATGATATTATCGCTAGATTGTTAATCCAGCGACCCAGGTAATGTCCTGGGATTCTCAATTCCAGCCATGGCAGATGGTGTAATTTGAACTCAGTAAAATCTGGACTAATTGATGACAGTGAAGCCATTGTTGATTGTTGGAAAAACCCATCTAGGTCACTGATGTCCCTTAGGGAAAGAGTCTTCCTAGTCTGGCCTACATGTGACTCCAGACCCATAGCAATGTGGTTGAGTTTTAACTGCCCTCTGGGCAATCAGGAATGGGCAATAAATGCTGGCTTGGTCAGTGACACCTCATCCCGTGAGTGAATTAAAAAAAAATCAAAATACATTCACACATAGTCTTAGCTGTCAGGAAGCCAATTGACCTCAAAAGGGAACACAATGGTGAGTGCAGATTTGGCATCAAGATAAGAGGCCGCAGTATAATTGCAGGCTCAAACCTCACCTGAAAAGCTATCCCCACAACTAGCTCTAGAAGAAGAATCCGAAACAGCTATTTCCGCGAGAGTGATCCCCCAGCAACCATTCCCAGGAAGTATTCCAAACAACGATCCCCAGAAGAAGAATTCCAGCAGCTATTTCCAAGAGTTTTCTCCGGGAGAGAGATCCCAATGGCAGTTCCGAAACCTACCGACACAGGTCTGTTCTGCACCAGGGGAGCCAGCATCGACCGACCATGACCAGCAGACCTAAGAACTGGCCAACTCCGAAAACTGACCAACAACCGACACTACAAGGCCGTAGACACATCCTGAGGTGAAAACCAGCCAGAAAAAGACACCAGAAAGTAAGGAAAATACAGTAGTCACAAATTCAAACGTGTCCTACCTCATCAGTGGATCAGGACTACACTGTCTGAAGTCTTCGTTGAGGCGCTGTGTACAGCAAGTGGGAACAGTCAGCTGTATTTCAAAATTGCAAATTTTCCCCAGTGTTGAGCTCAAACTCCCGAGACCCCAAAGTTTCCAACCTAGTTAGCAGGCAATGGGTTACAGTGCAGGGAACTCCAAGGGTAGGAAGCCTGATTAAAGTGTCCATAATTAAAACTGTTGCTTAGCTTCTAATAGTGCTTAACTTGTGTTCAATTTACTAGTTATTTTATTACTGCCCTCTATAGAGTTGATTGTGTCAATTTCACAGTTTATTATGTTTGCCTTTATTTCTTGTATAATACCTACTTTTGCATTTAATAAATGCAGAGATTCTTTTGCCCTTAAACACCTGTCTACTGCCTTCTTCATTTCATATTCCTAAATAAGTCCAGTGTCAGAACTAGGGATCTTGGGGCTGATGTGAACCACCTAAAAATCAGCAAGTTACAGATCGCAAACCAGAACCTTAAAAATCATAGTCAGCAACTTAGAAGTACAGGGTGAGTCAAAATGGCTCTGAATCGTTTACTCCCTGTTGCTGTGGAAATGAGAGAAGATAGGAAAGAGAATTTAAACTGTTTCCACTTCCAGTGGCGAAATTGAAATAGTTATATAATTAAATGAAAATAAAGGAGCAAATAAGAATTGCAACCCTTAAATCAGTGCAAGTGCAAGAGTATGCAAGTTGAATTACTCTCTAGATCTCATTGAGGAGCAGAGAACCCCATAAACAGTGGTTTTGAAGACTTTGAAGACATATTTGATCTTCATATTCATGATATTTATGTGTATGTGATCAACATTAGAGCTCCAGGAGAGAGTGAGATTATTGATCAAGATGTCTGGACATTGCTACTACTGACTGAATTCTGTGAATTTTTGAAAACTGAAAGATTATGTCATTAGAGATAACACTGTCTTAGGCACAAGTCATCCCACTGTGACAGCACATCTGTTGATAAAAGAAATGTTACTCTAAGAAAGCTAACAGCTTACAGAAGATCTCAGTTATCCATCATCTGCTAGACTATATTAATGAGAGAACAGATGAGTTTTTGCATTATGCTGAGGGGCATTCGGGCTGAATGGGATAAACATGTTGGAAAAAAGGAATAAGTATTTGTAGATGATCCCCAGAACGATCAAGACCAGAGGGCAGAGTGCAAATATTGTGGTGGATTTTGGAAAAGGTAAAGAAAACATGCCAAGCATGAGGAAGCAGTGCACTAACTGCAAGAAGCTGAAATATTTTGCACACAAGTACATAGCTAGAAACAAGGAGAGATGTCAGTCAACGATTCTGTGAATCACTACACATCATAAAACAGATCGGCATTGTCAGACATAAAGAAGATAATGGTTTGTGACTGCATTGTATAAGGTGTGCAATTTATATATATTTTAATATGCTTTATTTTAGTGTTTGAAATTGAACTAGTGGCATATTGGTTTTTCTATGTGTCTCAAGGGACTTAATGATTAACTTGTAAGTTTGATTAGATTACTTACAGTGTGGAAACAGGCCCTTCGGCCCAACAAGTCCACACCGACCCGCCGAAGCGCACCCACCCAGACCTATTCCCCTACATTGACCCCTTCACCTTACACTACGGGCAATTTAGCATGACCAATTCACCTAACCTGCACATTTTTGGACTGTGGGAGGAAACCAGAGCACCCAGAGGAAACCCACGCAGACACGGGGAAAATGTGCAAACTCCACACAGTCAGTCGCCAGAGTCGGGAATTGAACCCGGGTCTCAGGCGCTGTGAGGCAGCAGTGCTAACCACTGTGCCACCGTGCGGCCCACTATTTAAGAAGGAAAATGACAAAAGTACTTTTGTAGCCATGGTTATTTCTTTTGGGTCACATTGTGGGAGAAAGACTTCCTGGAAAGTAATAGGTTTTTGTTCACAATGGGATAATTTTATGAGTAAACAAAGGAAACAGTTGTACATTAGACTCCAGTTTGGAAGGTCATGGGCTGATTTAGTTTCTTTTGATCAGGTGAATACCCATAGTTTGGAGAGGATTTTTTAGTTTCAGTTTGGGCAGCATTGCAGAACCTTGGCTGAAGCTGAATGTGTAAAGAGTTGCTTCTGAGAAGGGAGTTAGAGTTGTTCAGAAATAGATTACCTTCATGTAAAAAGTTTTGTAAATGTTCCAGACAAGAAATGTTTGGTTTAAACCTTGGAGGGGTTATTTGAAGTGGGGAAAGTTTAAGCTCAGGTGTATGAAGACTCCAGCAAGAGGCAATCAGATTCTCAAGACTGCAAGTTGAAACCACAGTTAATAATCTCTATAGGGGTGATAGAAAAGGGAATTCTCTCTGGTGTGTGTAAAGTTGTGCATTTTGATTAATAGGATTATATTTAAAAATCTTGAAATATGTATTGTATTCAATTTTTCCTTCATTTCTTTTGCATAATAAACTTCTGAGTTATTGTTAAAACCAAATGTGTAACATTGCATGTTTCAATGGGAGTCCACCTTGTTAAAATCAAAAAGAAAATCTTTCAAGCCAGATTTCAGTCTGGCCTTCTCCAGAATTAATATTGCCTGGGATTATAACCACTTAAAATGTTGACAGCGAAAGGTGAGCATCAAATGCATTTTGAAATGTTAGACAGACAGTCATGCTTCATGAACTTGGTGGACCTGTACAATATGGCTCAATATGGTGACCCAATCTTATCTTGAAGGTAAGATTGAGGCTATATGACTGAACAATATTCATTCTAAGAGGACAAATAAAGCTTTACATCAAATACACTGGAAAAGCTAAAGATCTGGTGTTCCATATAATGGATATCAAACAAGATCCCCTTATCTCAGACGAACCAATTCTAAATGTGGACTGATAACTCTACATGGGGCAGAAGAGATTTGCAGACCACTAAAGACATTGACTGCTGCACATATCCTAAAATATTACAAACATGTTTTTACATGTATATTTGTGAACATCATGTCAAAGTAGATGAGAGTATGAGACCAAAACACCATCTTCTAAGGAAAGTCCCAGTTGCCCTCAGGTGCCGCCTGGAAATTGGGATAGAGGAACCAGCAGCCCCATTGTGTGAGGAGGTCCTAAAAAAACTGAACCAAAGACAAGAAGGGCCAAGAAAAGAAATTGTTCTTTGAGAACTTTCAGCTGATGATAAACAAGTGAAAGCAGAAGTACACAGAACAGCAGAAAAATGCATGATAAGGAAAAAGAATGGAACAATAAGAAAAAGATGCAATTGAAAATGCCTGAAGGCAAGTATAAAGATTATTTATGATAGCAAGAAGACTACACTCGATCCTGACAAATTGAAAGCTGTAGCAAAGATGCCGTGACTAACAGATGTGAAAGCAGTGCAATGATTTGTTGCATTTATGAATTATCAAGCAAAGTTCTTGTCTAACTTGATATCAGATTGTGAACCTTTACATAAGTACACTGTTGAGGATATGCACTGATATAGGGGCACAGGTAAAGAATCAGCTTTCACTTGAATCAAAAAACTGGAAACAGTAGCTTATTACGCTCTGGATGTTAGTAACCGAGCAGAGACATGGAATCTGGCTTGCTGTAGTCTGCAGCAGCTTGCTTTTACTTTAGCTTGTGGCTACCACTAAACAGAATACTGGCCTTTTCCAGAACGTAAAGAATAACTGGTTCTTATTAGAATGCTCAGTAATCTACCAGACTTCCCAACTTGATTGTTGTAGGTGCAAGTCTCCGTTGTAGTTTAGTCAGTTGAAGCTGCTTACCATGCTCAGGAGGACTTCTGTCGGTTATACATGTTGCATCTCAATGTGGTGGAGTAAAAAACTGGAATTATTCCAGGCTGAGACTGACAGATTTTTAATCAGTAACGTAACCAAGGACTGTGTAGAAAAGGCAGAAACGTGGAGTGGAGGATTATCAGATTAGCCAAGATCTTATTGAATGGCACAGAAGATCTCAATGTGCTGAATGGCCTACTTCTGCTCCTACATCTTCTGGTCCAACACAATAAGAGCATAAACCCATAAGATATAGGATCAGAAATTAGGCCATTCAGCCCATCGAGTCTGCTCTGCCATTCAATCATGGCTGATAAGTTTCTCAACCCCAGTCAGTAAGTAAAAAGTGAGGTCTGCAGATGCTGGAGATCACAGCTGAAAATGTGTTGCTGTTTAAAGCACAGCAGGTTAGGCAGCATCTCAGGAATAGGGAATTCGACGTTTCGAGCATAAGCCCTTCATCAGGAATGAGAGAGAGTAGCCAAGCAGGCTAAGATAAAAGGGAGGGAGGAGGGACTTGGGGGAGGGGCGATGGAGGTGGGATAGGTGGAAGGAGGTCAAGGTGAGGGTGATAGGCTGGAGTGGGGTGGGGGTGGAGAGGTCAGTAAGGAGATTGCAGGTTAGGAGGGCGGTGCTGAGTTGAGGGAACCGACTGAGACAAGGTGGGGGGAGGGGAAATTAGGAAACTGGAGAAATCTGAATTCATACCTTGTGGTTGGAGGGTTCCCAGGCGGAAGATGAGGCGCTCCTCCTCCAGCCGTCGTGTTGTTATGTTCTGCCGGTGGAGGAGTCCAAGGACCTGCATGTCCTCGGTGGAGTGGGAGGGAGAGTTAAAGTGTTGAGCCACGGGGTGGTTGGGTTGGTTGGTCCGGGCGGCCCAGAGGTGTTCTCTGAAGCGTTCCGCAAGTAAGCGGCCTGTCTCCCCAATATAGAGGAGGCCACATCGGGTGCAGTGGATGCAATAGATGATGTGTGTGGAGGTACAGGTGAACTTGTGGCGGATATGGAAGGATCCCTTGGGGCCTTGGAGGGAAGTGAGTGTGGAGGTGTGGGCGCAAGTTTTACATTTCCTGCGGTTGCAGGGGAAGGTGCCGGGGGTGGAGGTTGGGTTGGTGGGGGGTGTGGATCTGACGAGGGAGTCACGAAGGGAGTGGTCCTTGCGGAACGCTGATAGGGGAGGGGAGGGAAATATATCCTTGGTGGTGGGGTCCGTTTGGAGGTGGCGGAAATGATGGCGGGTGATACGTTGTATACAGAGGTTGGTGGGGTGGTAGGTGAGAACCAGTGGGGTTCTGTCTTGGTAGCGGTTGGAGGAGCAGGGCTCAAGGGCGGAGGAGCGGGAAGTGGAGGAGATGCGGTGGAGGGCATCGTCGATCACGTCTGGGGGGAATCTGCGGTCCTTGAAGAAGGAGGCCATCTGGGCTGTGCTGTGTTGGAACTGTCACCCACTTTATCCTCATAACCCTTGATCCCTTTGATACTCAAGAACCTATTTATCTCAGTCTTAAATATACTCAATTACCTGACCTCCACAGTCTTCTGAGGCAATGAATTCCATAGATTCATCACTCTCAGGCTAAAGACGTTACTCCTTATCTCTTGTTCTAAAATGTCTTCCCTTTACTATGCCCTCAGGTCCGAGTATCTCCCACCAATGGAAACATCTTCCAAACATCTAATCTGTCCAGGCCATTCAATATTCTGTGTTTCAACTAGACCACCCCCCCCGCCCCATCTTATAAACTCCATCAAATATAATCTCAGAGTCCTCAAGTGTTCCTCATATGTTAAACTTTTCATTCCAGGGACTAATCTCGTGAACCTGCTCTGAATATGCTCCAGGGCCAGTACATCCTTCCTGAGATATGGGCCCAAAATTGCGCACAGTACTCCAAATTATCATGAACAACTTTTTGTTTATTTTCTGAACAGTATGACCTTCCGCCTGCACTGCTGTCTTAAATAAAGGCAGGAAATAGGTGCAATTTTAAAATTTAGCATTCATTTTGAAAGCCTTAATTTGGAGAATCACAAAACATACAACATTACAACACAGGAACAGGCTCTCTAGACCACCATTTCTATGCTGACCATGATGCCATTCTAAATTAATCCCATCCGCCTGCACATGACCTATATCCCTCTATTTCTTGCTTGTTCATGTATCTCCCTGAATGCCTCTTAAACTATTGTCTCTGCTTTTACCACTTTCCCTGCAGTGTGTTCCAACAACCCTATCATCGTCTGTGTAGAAAACCTTCCTCGCACATCTCCCTTAAACATTACCCCCCTCACCAAAAACCTGCAACATGACTTGCCAACTTTTGTATTCAATGCCCTGACTGATGAAGGCAAGCACCTTCTTTATTGTCTTATTCAGTTGTGTTGCCACTTTCATGGAGCTGTGGAGTTGGACCCTAAAGCTCCTAAGAGTTCTGCCATTTATTGTATACTTGCTTCTTTCATTTAACTTCTCAAAATGCATCACCTCACATTGACTGGCTTCAACACCACCTGCCACTTTTCTGCCCAACTTTCCAAATGATCTGTATCCTGATGTATCCTTTGTCAACCTTCCACAACTCCACCAATTTTCAGGTTGTCTGCAAATTTACTATTCAGACCATCTAAATTTTTAATCTCAGTCATTTATATATATTACAAAACCACAGAAGTCCAAGCATTACTCCTTGTGGAACAGCACTGGTCACAGATTTCCAGTCAGAAAAACACTCCTCCACTACTACCCTTGATCTTCTATGACCAAGCCAAATTTCTATCCAACTGACCAACTCACTGTGGATCCCATGTGACTTAATCTTCTGGACTGGCCTAATGTTTTAGTAAAGTCAATGTTGACAACATGCACTGCCCTACTCTCAGTGATCATCTTCGTCACTTCCTCAAACAAAATCTCAATCAAATTTGTGAGAAAAGTCCTTCCCTCCACAAAGTCACGCTGACTAGTTAGTCCATTTTTTTCCAAATGTTAATCCTGTTCCTAAGAATCTTCTTCAATAATTTCCCTACAATTGATGTATGGCTTACCGGTCTATAATTCCCTGGATTATTGCACTTCTTAAACAAAGGAACAACATTAACCAAAGTCTAGTCTTTTTGGGCATTGTCTTGGCTAAAGAGGATACTAAGATCTCTGTCAAAGGCTTGCAATCTCTTCCCTTCCCTCTCTTAGTATCCAGGGATAGATCCCATCAGGGCTTGGGGATTTATCTTCTGAATATCAACATACCCCTCCCTAATCTTACCATCATCCATGACCTTCTTGGTGAAAACTGATGTGATGTACTCATGAAGGGCCTCACCCACTTCCTCTGGCTGCATGTATAAATTCCCTCCTTTGTCCATCGTAGACTTATCCTCTTCCTCGCTATCCTTTTGCTCCCAACAATAATTATACAATTAAAAAGTTAAATTCAAATATCATCCACCATTGCCTTTGTTCTACTTAATCATTTTTCACAGCATTTTCAGGATGGAACACAATGGTTCATATTGCAATGTGGACTAGAAATAAAGCATTAAGAGGTTTAGAAAGGAATAATTTTTAAGTGAAAAATAACTTGAAGATTTTCCAATAGAGAACAGAGATCATAATATGTAATAAATAGCCCTTTCACAGCAGCAAAGTGGTTTAAGCAAGTTTCTGAAGGATGTTATTTGACATGTTTTTGCTTACAAAGCTGCCATAGCCAAAACTGCATTGTGACAGCACTTGTGTCATGAGTTGGTGTATCTGCTGATTGTTAGCCAAGCTTCACAATATAACAGCAGTCTAATGTGACAGTATTCATTGCCCTTTCTCATTCTGTGGCTCTGCACGTGTCAGCTGTTTCTACAGCAGAGAGCTCACATGGCTGTGTTTGCTGCTACAGTGACGGTGATTGTGGTAATTACTTCTGGCATACTGGTTTCATCTCTAAGTGTTTGCATTTTATACTGTTAAGACACAACAATGTGGTATAATAGCACCAAGTAAATATGGTCATTGAGCTTCACTTCAAATGTCTGGCTTTCTTTAGCAGGTGTTTAATTATAGCTGCATCTAGCAGTTGCTAACAATTAACTCAATTAGTCCTCAACAGCTGTAACTTGAAGGAAGTGGATCCATTAATAACTGCAAAAGTTGCAATTACAAATTGTCAAAACCTTAAATAAGTGAATCTTAAGTGACAATCTGAAATTTAATACTTTGGATTTTGCAGTGCTACTCTCTTCCTGGAGCTATAAAGAGAAATGCGGGGAGGGGGATCTGCAGAAGAGGGAAGCTTTCTAGATGTGAAAGCTGGTTTCCCGGCATCCTGAAAAAATTAAGGATGGAAATCAAAGTCTCTTTCCCAGCTGATTGACATGTCACCTGCCTGTTAGTCAGGGCAGCAACCAAGAAGGTATGGATATGAGGGCTGGCATGGAGGTGGGGTGAGCTTGCTGAGCCTTGGTCATGGGAAATCAGAAATTGCACGGACTGGAGGAGGAGATTTGAGGGGTCAATTGAGGATTAGCTAGGGTGATTCAGAGTTTGCAGAGGATAGTGGGTGATCCAATGTTTAAGGAGCAATAGAGGTGATGGGATGTGCAAAGACATAAGAGTATTGGCTCTTTGGGTAGCCCCCCCAGCTCTTCCTGGCTCACAAATAGCACTGCAAATGCAATGACCTCTCAGATCTGATCCATCTTGCTTCCTTATATAACCATGGGTTAATATAAGAATCCTGTTAAGACGTAGCATCCTTAAAAGATTTTACCTTCCATCCACCCAACCCACCACCCATGGTATTAAAATCCTTGTAAGTAACAACGTTGTTAGATTATTTCCATCACCTTGCAGGTTACCATTTCTACATTGCCTAACAGGCTCAAAAATTCAAAGCCGAAGATCAAGAAGTGAAAATAAGCAAAAAGGAGAACCCAGGAGGATTTACTGCAATATCAAAGGAAGTATCCAAATCTGCAGTTTAGGGGAGTTCCATTCAGGGCTGATGTGAAAGAGGAACAAGTGGCCAGAATACAGGACAATAGATAACAACACTTTATGGTAATATAAAAGGAGCAAAGAAGAGGAGAAGGTGTGTGTGGGAAGCTCACTCATATTTTCTTCCCTAATTTAAATGAGCAGGTAAGACACCATATTCAATTTAATCAAGTTGGCTTTATAGGTTTTCATTCCAGCCGAAGGAGAATGACCTACTTGTCACACAAAGTAGTGGAGAAGCATTGCTCTAATACTGTAATACAATGCCAGGTCAACATTTCACTTTTGTCTTGGCTCTCAAAATTAGCTTCATAGCAAACTAACAATTATGCATCATTGACACCAGACATTGTGGACTACCATCTGTGTTTTCCTTAAAAGAATACATGTAATCACACAGGAAATTACTGGATTATATAGATTTAATTTGCAAATACATCACTACTGCTAAACAGTGTGAATTATCCAAGTGCTACCTTTTGACAAGAATATCAGCTGGGTTATGATCATTTCAAGAAACTTCCTTATCCTTGCACGGCATAAAAGAACATCTTCCAGGAAATTCCCCATGAGATCTCCTGAACAGCCATTGAATCACCTTTGTTGAAACACCAGTTAGATATGTAAATAAGTTTTCCACAATTGTCCACCAGAGTTACAGTGGTCACTTAGCAAAATCACTAAGGAAATTCTAGTAACTGTGTTGACACACTGATTGACAAAGCAGGTGTAACACAATTCATATTTCTTTCAATTCTAAGCCAGTTCAATATGCACTAAAAGCCTTCCCACTCTGTAAGACTCTCACACAAAAAGAACTTGGGACAATCCTATTCTACTCCGCAGTGATGGGTGTTCACAAATCCATTAATTCAACTGCATTTTATTGAAGATCAAGGTACCATGAAGCAGCAAATACAAAACATTTATGTTATGATAACCCCATTATCAGAAATAGGAAAGAGAAGTACTAGTATGTATTTATTCATCATTCAGTTAGATTTATTCAGTCAGTGTGAAGTGTCATCAGCAAATCAGTCCTTATACCTAAATCTCTTTATGGTCTCATTCCTCCTTATATCTCTACCTCATGCAGTGCTATAATTCTCTGTTATATTTACCCACTTCAGCACAATTGTTTTCTCCAATTCTCTGATGGTGATTTTTATGTTTCCACTAACCCCCAACCCTAAATCAGTATTATTGGGCATTTCCTCAGCCTTTTAGGCACAGAATTTATAGCAAAAATTTAGAGTGTGATGTAACTGAAATTATACATTGAAAAATCGATTGTCAATAATTATAAATTCTGTGCCTTAGAATTGTGCCATCCACTATCATGCGATGAAGGAGCGGCATTCCAAAAGCTAGTGTGCTTCCAATTAAACCTGTTGGACTATAACCTGGTGTTGTGTGATTTTTAACTCTGTTGGTTTTGTTTGTGTTCTTTTTCACTGCCTGTAAATAAAAACTCATGTTTGAAATTGTCTGATTGCTTGCCTTCTATGACTGGACAATGAGAAGGTGTGGGTCTACAGTGGGCACTTGGAACAAGGTTTGGTGATATAGAGACGGTACATAGCGGGGGATGTGACTATAGATAACTAAACTGCATGGTGTACTGGTTAAACAGAGTAAAGGGCAAGGGAATGTCAGCCCTAATGGCTCTATGCCATGAGCAGTATGGCTTTGCAGTGACTGTTCTATTACATTTCCAATGGGGCGAGGGGGTGGCATTGCTGGGAATGATGCTTGGCAGCATGAGGCTAGGTTTGGACATGAGGGATATCTTAGGGGTGAGGTAGGGAGTTAATGAGGCAAGTTTGGTGAGATAAATAATGAAGCCTCACAGGGCCTCTTCTCAATCTCAACACTTAAAAAGAGATTCTGTTCTTTTTACCAACTGCACACCTCATTACATTACATTACGTTCCATCAAGATGTCCTTGCCCAGTCATAAAATTCTCTTCTGCAGCAACTTTGCACCTTTTTTGCCAGTTACTTTCCAAACTAACTTTGTAAGAGCAGCAAACTTGGACACATTACGTTTCTCTTATTCAATTAAGGCAAAAAGTCATGGAGTCACAGAGATGTACAACATGGAAACAGACCCTTTGGTCCAACTCGTCCATGCCAGCCAGATATCTCAACCCAATCTAGTCCCACCTGCCAGCACCTGGCCCATATCCCTCCAAACCCTTCCTATTCATATACCCATCCAAATGCCTCTTAAATGTTGTAATTGTACTAACCTCCACCACTTCCTCTGGCAGCTCATTCCATACATGCGCCACCATCTGCAAGACAAAGTTACACCTCAGGTCCCTTTTAAATCTTTCCCCTCTCACCCTAAACCTATTCCCAGTAGTTTTAGACTGCCCCACCCAGGAAAAGCCCTTATCTATTTACCCTATCCATGTCCCTAATGATTTTATAAATGTCTATAAGATCACCCTTCAGCCTCTGACACTCCAGGGAAAACAGCCCCAGCCTATTCAGCCTCTCTCTATAGCTCAAACCCTCCAACTCTGGCAACATCCTTCCTATAGCAGGGACATCAGAACTGAACACAATATTCCAACAGTGGCCTAACCAATGTCCTGGACAGCCGCAACATGACCTCCCACCTCCTACGCTCAATGCACTGACCAATAAAGGAAAGCATACCAAATGCCTTCCTCATTATCCTGTCTACCTGCAACTCTACTTTCAAGGAGCTATGAACCTGCTCTCCAAGATCTCTATGTTCAGTAACACTCCCTGGGACCTTACCATTAAGCATGCAAGTCCTGCATAGATTTGCCTTTCCAAGATGCAGCACCTCACATTTATCTAAATTAAACTCCGTCTGCCACTCCTTGGTCTATTGGCCCATCTGATCAAGATCCCATTGTACTTTGAGGTAACTTTTTTTGTTATCCAATACACCTCCAATTCTGGTGTCATCAGCAAACTTACTAACGATACCTCCTATGTTCACTTCCAAATCATTTATATAAATGATGAAAAGCAGTGGACCTTGCACCGATCTTTGTGGCACATCACTGGTCACAGGCCTCCACCACCACCCTCTGTCTTCTACCTTCAAGCCAGTTCTGTATCCACATGGATAGTTCTCCCTGTATTCCATGTGATCTAACCTTGATAACCAGTCTACACGAAGAATCTTGTTGAACACCTTACTGAAGTCCATGTAGTCGTTGATATAAATTATAAATAGCAGAGAATCCGGTGATAATTCTTGTGGTAGCCTGTAACCAGAGCAATCATGAAAATATCCCATTTATTCAGATGTTCTGGCCCTGATTTCCATGCTTCCCAATTGAGTGGACAAGCAGGAGGCTGTAAGAACACAGCAAGTCAAGCTGCATCAGGAGGTAAGACAGAAAGGCAGTATAAGAGGTGGGCAGAACCTGATCCTGGAAATCTCACCTCAGTCTTGCTTCCAGCATTTTTATCTAGCAAGGGATAAGGTATGGGTAGCAAGTTCACACACACTGTACCTGAACTTGCTGACTCTAATTCAGGAAACTGTATCTACAGAAGCAGGCTGACCAGATGATCACCCTTTTGTTCTGGTAGATGTCTAGACATTTAAAAGCTCCAAGATTAATTAACACCTTTAACCTTGTTGGGGGCTGTTTACACATTTAACAAAGGGACCCCTGGCTTCAGTCTGATTGACAATCCTGTTATGCTATCATAAATAGATCGTTCTTTATGGTGATTTGGAGATGCCGGTGTTGGACTGGGATGTACAAAGTTAAAAAGCACACAACACCAGGTTATAATCCAACAGGTTAATTGGAAGCACACTAGCTTTCAGAGCACTGCTCCGAAATCACCTGATGAAGGAGTAGCACTCCGAAAGCTAGTGTGCTTCCAGTTAAACCAGTGATTTTTCATTCCCTATGTGTTTATTTGAGTAGGCTAACTATTTCTCCAAATGGATTTTCACCTGCTGTATTTTGTTGATACTTTCTTGGGCTTGGAAAGGTCATTTTTATCTTAGGGAATATTGAATGCCTGACTTTTATTATTTCTTAAATATTTCAAAGACACAGGGATGTTTTATTAAATAGTCCTACAGTTCTGAGAGATACTGTTCAAGTGGGCATGAAGAATGCATAGGTTTATGAAGAGGACATGGGAGATATAATAGAGGATGGAAGATAAGAATGGGTGTGGAAAGGTCATGATAGATTTGAGGGAATAAGGAAGGGCTGTGCAATCAGTGAGGTGTATGGTAGACATCAATGGGCATGGAGAGATGATGGGACATATGATGGATCATGGCAGGCACAAAGGTGATATGAGGGAGCATGGAGGATATCAGAGGGCATGGACCATCTGTCGGGGCTATGAGCGTAATAGGATGGATGGGGGGAGGAATATATTCCATAACATTATATAGCCCTTGAGTTCTATGAATAGAATTGAGCCAATGTCCCACTAAATGGATATGAGCTGTCTACCCTCACTAAGACTGATGGCCTCATCAATCCATCCACTTCTATTGCCACCTCAGGTCTTCTTCTGGTTGTGGTGGGCCTATCTCCATCACATTCCCACCAGCTGTCACAGAAATAGGGTGACCAAGCTGGAGCAAGATTCACAAGTTTTGAAAAATTCCTAATTCCCAATATTTGTCTTAATGAGGGAGATTCGCCCTTTGCTTCTGTCTATTAAACAACTCCTAGTCCATACTAATACATGACCCTTAATTCTAGGAGTTCTAATTTTATATCAGAACTTTCTGAAAAGCTGCTTCAGGATAGGTATTCAGCCAAACTCATCTGATTCCCATCATCTATGTCATCCTCCATTTCCAATTTAATTCAAAGTGCTTGAAAGATTCTAAGATACTCAAAAGAATTGTGCCTATATTTCAAAAGTAGTTATTTGATTTTAAAACAAAAACAGAAATTGCTGGATAAACTCAGCAGATTTGGCAGCATCTATGGAGAGAAATCAGAGTTAATGTTTCAGGTCCAGTGACTCTTCTTCAGAACTATTAGTTGGCTTCAAAACATGTTGGTATCTCCTTTGTATGTGAAGTGCATTATATAAATGCTAATCCTTTATTTTCTGTCTTTCAGTTGTGAAGACAGAATTCAGTTACATAGATTTGAGAAATTTGCAAGTATTTTGAAGAATCAAAGGATCAAGAAGAGATTTGATGGAATTATTCAAGGATTGATGGGATTGGGTTGGTCAGAGTAGATAGGGATAGTCTATCTTGTTACTAGGATACGTGATGGTGTAATATCATTGAGGTCACGATCCAGAAGCAGAGACTAATGCTTTGGAGGTATGGGTTCAATTCCCCATATGGAGTTTGGATTCATCTAAACATCCTAGACTTAAAAGGTGGCTTTAGAAATGATGACAATAAAACTACCATAAATTGTTTACTAAAATCCTTTAGGGAAAGAAATCTGCCACCTGAAAAAAGAAGAAAGTGGTAGGGTTGTAGGGAAATGCTTCATTTGAAGAGCCAGCACAGACTTGATGAGTCAAATACCGTCCTCTTGCACTGTAACAATTCAATGATTCAATTACTCATGTCTTCAATGCATAAGTGTTGCTGAATTATTCACTAAATTTGTCTTTATGATCAGGGAAGAAAGTTTGAGTTTCTCAATATTGTTTTGACATCTGACGTAGTCTTCAGGTCTGATGGAAGTGGAGCACTCTTTGTGTGCCTAGGTGAGCAGTATACTAGAGCACTGGCTTCTCAATACTGGGTCAATACTCAGCTTAGGTTTCATAACTAATCAAACTGTAAATGCAATCTGTGCCCAACCACATTCAGCCAAACCCTTTATGGGGAGATGAGTCAGCATAATTACCCATCCATGTTAACGTTTTGGAATTCATGTCCAAGGAAAAGCAAGTAAGTTTAAAACACTGAAAATGTAGCTTAAAAGACTGGTGAAGTGGGGTGGGTTTCAGTTTATGGGGCACTTGTACCAGTATTGAGGAAACAGGAGGCTGTAGCATTGGGATGGTCTGCACCTGAACTGTGCTGGAGCTAGTGTTCTTGTGAGCTGCATAACTAGGTAAGTAAGAGTAGATTTTAACTAAATAATGAGGGCAAGAGAGCTAAATTGGGAAGATGTGCTAAGTCAAGAGTAGGAACAAAGCAAGAGAGAAAGATATTAATATGAGAAATGATAAATAGACGTTAAAAAGATAGAAGGGAGAGTACAAATCTAAGAGTAAATCAACAGATGAGTCTAGAGGTTAGAAAAATCATAAAAGGACAAAATTAAAGATTGTGTAATTATTTGCACATAGCATTCAAAATGGAACAGGTGATCTGATAATGCAAATAGGAATAAATAAGCATGATCTGATATCATTCCAGTTAACATAGAAACTGAATATTGAAAGATAAATGACATTTAATAAGGACAGATGGAGGAATGGCTGCTTTAGTTAATGATGGTAATAGCCTGGATGAAGGACTGTAGGATGTTTTTGTTAGTTTCTTAGCACAAACAGCAAGCAGGCTATACTTGACTTGCTATTATGCAATGAGATAGGACAATTAATGAACTCATGGTGAAGATACCCCTAGGTAGCAGCTACCTCAATATCATTGAACTTTACATGCAGTATCAAATTTAAAGAAACCTAAAGAAAAAGCATACAACTGAGCAAAAAAGGAAGAGCAAGAGTATCTAAAGATAGTTAAAGAAGAAAACAATGAATCAAAGTAAGTGTTGGTCTTATATAAAGTGAATGGCAAATTCATAATGGAAAAAAAGAAGACAGTAGATGAATTAAGGATATATTGCAATTCATTGAGATTACATATGTCTTCAACCTGCACTGTGTAACTGCCTGATTAATGCAATTGACATTTAAAGTGTCTCACATAACTCTTACCCACTGTGGTCATAGCCATTTTTCATTTTCATTATAAGTTTGTGATTCACTTGAGTATGGAAGATAACAGGTCATGCTTGCAGAGTGAGTCTTAAGGGTTTCCGGAACCTCCATGTTCCTTTCTTTCTTGTGCTCCCTATCATTACTGAGCTTCCACCTGTCTCCAAATAAGTCTTTAACCTCCAAATATTACCTTGCGAGCCCTGGCCTACAGTTGAGCTATGCCAAACCATCATGCTGCACTGTCTGCCTATCAAGGCCAGTGTAGTTCTAACCATTAATGACCACCCATCTTACAGTAACCCATGTCCTCCAATGCACTACTATTTCCCACCGTTATAACTATTTTTAATAAACCTGTTCGGACATGTTATGACAAACATTTTGGGCAAGTGGGACTTGAAACCAGATCTTCTGATGGTAGAGGCACTACCATTATGTTAGTCATTGTTGAGGTTCCCTAATTTAAATTATTGCCTCCTCTGCATCCCAGCATGCTGCCTCCAATCCCCACAATTTACTTTCCGTTCCATAGCAGCGGCCCCGATAACCTACCTTGATTTTCACTGACTGATTGTAGTCCACTCACCAACTGACCTGGAAGGACAGCCCTGATTGATGAGAGACTAAATCCCTGATTGACCTCTGAGCAGCTCCTTAACTGATTTATCATGAATCCATAGATTGGTAGTAGCTGACCTCCAGGACTAATCATGGCCCACTCCCAGGAGCTTGGACATGGTCAATCTACCACTTTGGGTGGTCAGCATAAATCTGTGTTACCAGAAAGTGGTAGATTAACCATGTCCAAGCCCTTGGACTGAGATAAGAAGATGTCTTGACTGACTGGCAGGATTGTGACTAACATGCTATAGACGTGACATAGACTTGGCATAATGCCATACAACAAAATGTCCGCTTGTTGACTGATCACTACTGACAGCCACGACCAGCAGCCTGTCTGTGTTAAAGTATAGAATCATAGAATCCTTACAGGGTGGAATCAGGCCATTCAGCCCATTGAGTCTACACTGAGCCTCTAAACAGCATCCTACCCAGACCCACCTCTCCACATCGTCACTGTAACCCTGTATTTCCCATGCTAATACACCTAGCCTGCATATCCCTGGACCCTACGGACAATTTAGTACGGTCAATCCACCTAAAGCATATTTCGGGACTGTAGGAGGAAACTGGACGACGCAGAGGTATGGGAGAATGTGTAAACTCCACCAGACAGTCGCCAGAGGCTGGAATCGAACCCTGACATTGTGAGATAACAGTGCTAACCACTGAACCACCATGCTTCCCAGTGTGGGCCTTTAAGTTTTGAATGAGGTGGTCAAGCAAAAAAAAGGCAAAGCAAGAAAAGACAGAAGTGCTGTGAGCATTCCAGTAAGCATTAAGTGGTAAGAGACCAAGCAAGGACTCCTGAGATGCAGTCTGGTCCCCAAAGAGCACTACTGAAGTACTGAAGTTGTAAGTAACTTGGAGATGTGTAGTGATGAAGAGGTCAGGTTGGTACATGTCAATGCTGACCTCCATGACCTCAGGTGGGGAAGGGAGGGAGATGTAGGCAGTCACTGCCCATGGATTGTGCTCTGAGATGTTGGGGATAGCTGTCTCAAATGGAGGCCAAAAGGAGTAAGCATCGAGCTACAGCCATCAAGTATCCGCTCAGACTTCCATGTCAGTAATTGTCTCAGTCTAGTTTCACTCCATTATGTGGGAAAATAGCAAGTTGCATATCAATAAGGTAAGATTAGGTATAAACTGCATGCTGGTAGGCCTGTCATCAATTACGAGCAAGATTCCCATCGCTGATCAAAATTTGGTTGCAGAGTCAAACTTTTTTCTCAATGTCAAGAATCCCATTTTCCTGATCTTGACATTTCCCAACTAGGAGAAAGTGAGGAATGGAGATGCTGGAGATCGAGAGTGTGGTGCTGGAAAAGCATAGCAGTCAGGCAGCATCCAAACAGCAGGAAAATCGATGTTTCAGGCATAAGCCCTTTAACTGCAATGCGGCTTATGCTCGAAATGTTGACTCTCCTGCTCCTTGGATGCTGTCTGACCTGCTGCGCTTTTCCAGCACCACTCTCTCGACCCATATTTTCCCAACTGTCTGGTCATTGCCGTCATCATTCAGGGCCTGAGAAGATTCTGTTCAGACTCTTTGAATCATTTTAAGACAGAGATAGATGGATTCTTGATAAGCATGGGGATGAAAGGTTGTGGGGTAAATGTGACTGTGAAGTAATTAGATGAACCATAATCTTATTGAATGGTGGAGCAGGCATGAGGAGCCAAATGGCTTTCTCCAGCTCTTAATACACATGGTAGTGTGTAGCCAGATCCTTCTGAATGCAAACACTTCCATCCTCTTACCATTCAGCAACATTCTGCTTTTATAAAGTAAATTCGTACCGAGTTGGAAAAGAGAAACTTTGCTTCAAAAACAACTCGGACAATAATCAGAAGATTGCAGAAGTAGAGGATGAAATGCATGTCTGACATTTCACAAGGCATTCAACAGAGAAACTGAATTTATAATTTTCACCTGAAGAACGGAGCATTACAGGAGTTGATCAGGAGCACTGTAAGAAATTAGTGTATTCGGTGCAGTCAGTGTGTTTGAACTTGTATTTGAGCTGGGTTTACCCATGAAAATGCAGTATCTGGTGTTAATGCGAGGTAATGCTAAGAATTACTTCCCCAAACAGAGGTTGAGACTATTTGGCGATCTATTTTGGAGCTGCCTTCGTAAAGCGCCTAACAACAAGTTACAGAGTGAGATTGCCAGAATTATGAAACGTTCTGAAAGGATAGGCTGAGTGAAAGAGAATAATGTAATATTTATATATTAGTGTGTTTTTCCAAAAAAAAATCAAGTATCGTGTTCAGATTCGCTTCCTAAATGCTACATTACTTGAAAAGTAATGATTGCAAATTTCGTCCAGCGTAAATAGGAATTCATGATTCAAGCATATTCCTAAACATATGAAATAATGATTGGATAACTAGTTATCTTCCATGCCTGTCAATAACCTGAGTTTACAGGTTGCATCCAGTACAGATCCTGAGCTTATGGTTACTCCATCATGAATATTTATTTCCCATCAAATGTAAGTGTTGCAGACAGCGATTTTTGCAGATTCAAAGATAAATTATTAATACGTTGGCACAATTTTATTGCTATAATTGCGTCATAATTTTCTGATAATCAGAGCGTCAAAGAAATTTAAAATATCTTCAAAAATTATGAACTGTATGTGTCCAGCTTTTCCATGGTTGTTTGAAATGTATTTGCTTAAAGTCAGTTTAGTAGCTGAAAGCTACAAGATTCCTCTGGCTCCAGTGGGGCAAGACCACAACTAGTACGTATAAATGAAATGAAATAAACACCTAAAATATTGTTTCTCTCTAATATACTTTTTTCATAAAATTAAAATACTATCCATAACAGTTGAAATTTGGTTTTATGTGCAGTCCAAAATAGATGAGTTTCTTCAACATAATATGTGGCACATCATGGTGCCTCACACATGAATCTACTTGTATTTACAATGTAGACTTGCATTTCCTGTCAAACCTTCTGGGTGCAATACAGCCTGAGGCATTTTCTGTAGTTTCCAGCTTCTTGGTATACCATTGGTGGGAGGGCCTCCCTCAGCAAATAGTGCTGGACCTTGGAATGTGTTAGTCTGCAGCAGTAGACATCCTGTATTGTAGGCTTTAATGTAACAAGTGATAATTCAGCCCATACAGCGTGGTTAGAATAACTGCTCCAGCCCTTCCCCAGACAACTGTATCTTCAATGGAAGTTCATCTTTTATATTTCTCTACTTAGGCATTCCATCAATGAGTTTCCTGATGAACCAATGACCATTCAGACAAAAGACTATTTTAGGAAAAGACAAAAATAACCAAACTTTCAGAATCAACCATACAAATCACAGCTTGCATCAACTCCAAATGTTGTTGTTGGTTCTCAAAATTCTTATAAAATGGATGATCCAATACTAACTGGTCCAGTGGAATGAACCTAGCAATTTTCAAATTTCTGGCAGTTGTTCCTCCTGAATTGATTGCGTGTATGTAACTGGTTGAAAAATGCACAGTTTAAATATAGGGACACAGATATATTGGTATTATAGTTAAAATTAGACATGTCCCTCACTCTCAAATATCCCTTTCCCCCAAACATTAACCATCAAAATTCTCATATTAGATAAAGCTTTTTTAGGAAAGTGCAGACACTTACAATATAATTCATTGGAATTTATTGCCACAGAAGGCTCTGGAGGCCAGGTCATTGAATATATTTTAAACAGACAGATAAGTTCTTGATTGCCAAGGGGAGCATAGATTATAGGGAGAAAGTGGGAAAATGGGATTGAAAATACTATCAGCTATGATTGAATGATGGAGCAGACTCAATGGGCCAAATGGCCTAATTTCTGCTCCTATGTCTTATGGTTTTATGATCTTATGATCTTAAAACGTGAAGACCTTCAAGCTTTTTTCTTTCATTGACAATGTGCGATATCTTTCACCAGAGCCAGTTTAATTCACTGAGGAAATATTTTGCAAAGTTCTCCCTGTCTGCAGCCATCTTTCTTCCCCAGCACAAAGATCAGAATATTTATTTTACCTTGAATCCGGAATGATGCTTTGTGTGAACATAATAGATGTAAAACTGTACATACTATCTCCAAACTCCGTCAGCAATGCTTACATTTGTGCAAGTGAGAGGAACACGAGATAGGGATGAGATATTTGCCTAGAAAATTTATGATTTTAACATTAAAAATCTGCAGCTACAAAATTCCAGCAAGTTATTATGCAAATAATGTTGAATGGACAGAGCGGAACAAAGCCTAATAAATGACATATGCTGAGAAATGCTCTGACTCAGTTAAGATGTGAAATGCTATATTCTGTAGGCAGACATGGGCAAGAGCAGGAGTAGAGTCATAGAGTCATAGAGATGTACAGCACAGAAACAGATCCTTTGGTCCAACTCATCCATGCTGACAAGATATCCCAACCCAATCTAGTTCCACCTGCCAGCACCTGGCAGATAAGCCCTCTAAACCCTTCCTGTTCATATATCCATCCAAATGCCTTTTGAATGTTGCAATTTTACTGGTCTCCATCACTTCCTCTGGCAGCTCATTCCACACACACACGACACTCTGGGTGAAAACATTGTCCTTTAGGTCTCTTTTATATCTTTCTCCTTTCACCTGAAATCTATACCGTCTAGTTCTGGACTCACCCACCCCAGGGAAAAGATCTTGTCTATTTATCCTATCCATGCCCCTCATGATTTCATAAACCTCTATAAGGCCACCCCTCAGCCTCCGACGCTCCGGGAAAACAGCCCCATCCAATTCAATCTCTCCTAATTGATCAAATCCTCCAAAGCTGGCAATATTCTTGTAAATCTTTTCTGTGCCCTTTCAAGTTTCACAACATCCTTCTGATAGGAAGGAGACCAGAATTGCATGCAATATTCCAACAGTGGCCTAACCAATGTCCTGTACAGCCGCAATATGACCTCCCAACTCCTGTACTCAGTTACCAATAACGAAAAGCATACCAAACACCTTTTCACTATCCTAACCACCTGTGACTCTATTTTCAAGAACCTGCACTCCAAGGTCTCTTTGTTCGGCAACTCCCTAGGACTCCCTAGGACTTTACCATTAATTGTATAGGTCCTGCTTAGATTTGCTTTCTCAAAATGCAGCACCTTGCATTTACCTAGATTAAACTCCATTTGCCACTTCTTAGACCATTGGCCCATCTGATCAAGATCCCATTGTAATCTGAGGTAACCTTCTTCGCTGTCCACCACACCTCCAATTTTGGTGTCATCAGAAAACTTACTAATTATACCTCTTATGCTTATATCCAAATCACTTATGTAAATGATGAAATGTAGTGGACCCAACACTGATCATTGGCAGAGCAGAAAAACAGAATGCAGTGATCTTTTGGGAACACAAAGTGAAATAACTCCATAGAGGCCAGTATCCCATGTCACCATGTCACCCTTTATTTACATGTGGAGAGTCTTTAACACTGATCCAGCCCCCTCAGAGCCAGCTCTCAGAGTGAACTGGATGTCTGACACGCTTGTACATATTTCTTCTTCACCACCAGCAAAGACACCTATGTGACCAGGGAAGCAGTAACAAGCAAAGCCCAAGGAGGCAATGTTTACCTGAAAAATATGAAGGAGGGATGTAGGGATTAAATCAAAATAGAATTGGAAGGGGAAATAAAGCACTCCACCCCACCGCGGTGCCCACTTCTCCCTAAAGACATCAAGAGCATTGCTGGACCACCATATGCTCTACTTCCAAGGACATCTGGGCTTGGTCATAGCCACAGAAGAGGAGCAGACAGTCGTCCAAAATGATCCCCTCCACAATTTGCTGCATGGATCTGTTTAAAGTTAGCCTGACAGGCCCAGGAGCAGACCCACAAGGAGATCCTCCGACCTGCCCTCCCCCTTCTGCAGCGGGTAGCCAAAGACCAGGAGTATGAGGCTAAAATGCAACCAAACATAGAACAAAAGATTCTTCAGGTATCTGAAAAGGAAGTCCAAGCATCCACAATCTATGTAGACATTCCTGTTTATATCTGTCAACCAGGGTTCCCTGATTCAACCAGATTAACAGCCTCAGTCAGGGAACTCGTATTCTATAAATTACAGTTGGCTGACCTCATTACAATCACGACACAAGGAGCTTAAATTATGTGTAGTGCTGTAAACTGTGTGTTCTTCCTGGTTGGATCACTGGATCTTAACAGGATGTCCTCAGCAGTCAGACAATTCTTTATCTAGAGAATACTGTGATCATGGAGTGTGCTACCCCAGGGAGAGGTTGAAGCAAGTAGTATATTTGCATTTAATGGAAAATGAGATTAACACATGAGGGAAATGGAACACTGTAGGATGGAAGAAGGCTCATGTGGAACATCAGCAGCACTGCTTCTGGTTGTTGGTCTGTATTTGTGCTGCAGATTTTTGTACTACATCCATATAGTCTGCTCTTTTGTTGGGAACATTTCTGCTTTTTCTCAAAGGAAAAGTTGGAAGGACAAGAATTGCTGGGAGCCAAAGGTAGGGTGGGTGGTTGTGGTGTTGGTGGGTGAAATGGATTGGAGAGTGGAGGCTGGATGGTGTATGTTTAAGGTGTCTGTTTGTGGGATTTTAACTAAACCAGCCCATCACAATCTTACTTGTGGATTAGAAATCCAGGAATAGAATTTGGAGAAATCAAAGTTGGGAAGAGGAGAACATTTGAGCCTATCAGTAGCAAGAATGGGAGTGAACCAACCTGTGATTGGAGGAGCAGCTGTGTAAGACTCAGTTCCTTCTACCTATAGTGGCAAATTTCTCTCTGATCGATCACCCCCATGATTATATTTCAGAGCATTTTGGGATTCTTGGATGTGAACCAGCCCAGGTGCATGTTTTGAATGTTGGAGGGGCATCTAAAACGGGTTAAGAGAGTCTTCTCAACTCAAGCAAGTGAGGGACTTCCCTTCATGTGGAAAGTTCTAATAGGGTTGGGAATGTCCTGTCAGTCTGCCCCATGAGACTTGCCATTTTACTCAGGGAGAAAACATACGTGTGTATTTAATGAGCTGAGAACTGTGTGATTGCATGAGAGAAGCCAACCCAACCTCCCCCTAAATGAAGTGACACCCATTTCTACACCAGCCTTAGACTATATAATAGAATATTTCACCCTTTGATGTTTTGTCTAAGTCATTAATGTAGACTGGTCTTTACTGTCGTCATAGCCTGACAAATTAAAAATGCTTCATTTATTGCTAACTTCTGTTTCTTGTCTAGTAACCAATCCTCTATCCATGCTAATATATCACTCCTCCATGAGTCCATAACCTACTGTGTGGCAAATTATTAAATAATGCCTTTTGGAAACCCAGGAATATTACAAAATCCAAATACGTCCTCTGCTGCACCCTTCCCACTGCTTGCCTTCTCTTTGCTGTTCCCTCCCACTTCTCTCCTCCACTTCCCCTTTCTTTATCTAACTACAGTTCTCTCAGAAGAAGTCTCTTGCTGGACTGCTACAGCTGATTCTGGTTTCGTTGCTGCTGATGCTGCAGTCATATTGTATATGGATCTGAAAGCCCTGCCATAAGAACACCCACTATGATGGTGTTTCATAGACTGTTGGGTAGAACAACTTAGGATCTCAAAGGAGTGAAGTCTAACATCTTGTCTGCCTCAAAGTCCTTGTAACATTGTCTGTCATGTCAATGTAACTTGTAACTAGATGTTAACATGCAATAAACTATACTGTATATGGTAAATGAAAAGTAACTCTTCTAGTTTGATCAGTAAGTAGTTTTGCTCTACCACACTAGAAGAAGTATGCTATAGTTTGCTTTACTTAAGCAGGGTGGTAGCAATAACCTTCATCATGAACAGCATAGTTAGCTGGCTTCCCAGGTGGCAATATTATTTCTTACTGTACCTACTCCAAGACAGCTAAAGCTTAATCTGTTCTGATTTGATTCCGAAAACCTCTCAGCAATAGTACTCCAAACAGCAGCTTTCCAAATCAGAGGTTAGGAAAGTACTGAGGATTTATTGTGGTGTTTCTATGAATTTGATTCAAATTCCTCAGTGGCTTGGCTTCCACTGGTGAGTCTCAGGAAACCTGGGAAACCCATGGATGTGACATTCAGTTGAAAAGTCAATTTAAATATCACTCTAATTGAGTGATTAGCTTATGTTAATTGAGCAATTAGATTATTTTAATAAGGAACCTAATGACCTTGATTTAGACACAAGTCAAAAGTGTTGAAATTGTTTTCCTGATACAATTATACTTTCTCCGGTTTTATTCCACATTCAAATTCACATGATGGAATTTTTTGCTCCCTGCCTTGTTGTGGACAGTGGTGGGAAAGTTGGGAAAATATAGCTAGAATAAACAAACATGAATCTCAATGTTTAAAAAAAATTCTTGATTTTCTGCTTAAGATTCAAATGGGGACTTCTGAATTTCGTTATTAACCAGCGACTCTCTTATTTCCATGTATTTTCATCTCATTACGAGCCCAACTCACCTCGCTCCTTTAGCATTTCCAATTCTCCTCTCCTTCCCCAAGAAACTAGACATATAAGTCACAACATGCCTGACCACAGACTGCCAGATGTTTGTCCAGGTCATCCTCCAACTCTGTCATCACCATAAGGTCCATGGACAACATGCTCCTCCAGCATTTGTCCATGTCAAGTGGAAGCAGCAAACCACCAGTTGTACCACATCATTGTTTTTGCTGTTGGTCAAACATAAACACCAATTTAGTTCTTCAGGTCTTGACGGTGAAGTTCAGGGATATCTAGGGGTAACAAGCTTCAGCTAGATTGCTCTGCATGCAGGGTACACGCACACATCTCATGCTTGAAAACAGAATAGATCTATGGCTCTTTGTTTTAGTTATTAGCACACGTTATCTTTAGAGTCAGTTACAGGCCCCCGACCTGTTGGGCTTTCATTCTTTTTTAGTGCAGAGGGATGGGCAGGCAGCTGGTCAGAATGGAGAGCACTGAATAGTCAAGGGTGTGCATATCTCCCTGTATGGCACCCTGCTACATCAACATCACACTTACAGCAGATGCCAGCACTTTGAGTGGCAAACACTCTGTGTGTGCTTCAAATATTAATCATATCTGAAAGTCATAGGGAGAAATCCATAGTAGGGCTTTGAGAGAATGCTATCACATTCAGTCAAGGAGCTTTTCGAATGCCAGTCCAAGGTATGTGCCATGGTCAGACAAGCACTTGGTCCAACCAGATTCTGGGGATCCATGTACTTGTAGTCTGGGGCTTGGGGCAGGTTCTGTTCTGTCTCCATCACTTCACTTCTCCATCACAAAGTGCAAATAGTCTGTTGATAATAGCTAGGCCCATCAGCATGCTGTGGGCTTTCCGGCAGTCAAGTAAAGGAAGGGGTTGAGTGAGTTAGAAGTGATTGGAAGAACAATTAGTGATAATGCAGGAGCAGAAGAGGTGGTGAGGTGTCCCAGTGAGTGAGTAGGAAGTCCAATGGGCAGAAATGTTTAGTAGTTTCGGAAATGGCATCCACTGACTGCCTTTTACCTGTCTGAGGATTGGTCCCTTTGAATTTCAGATATGACAACTTGTTTGAAGGACATGCAGTGTGTTTAGTGCTCAAAGAACTGTTGAGCTGACATGATGCAAAAATGAGAGTTGCTGTCCATGAGCATTGGTAAGGTATGTGTGCAGTGCCGAGTTAAAGTAAGTGTCAAATAGCAAAGACAAGATGGTGACTTTCACCTTGTGGCGTACACTTCTTCCTTCACTACCAGTGTATCTTTTATCTTTGGACCCAGCACTGTCTTGGAGCCTGTCTGGATCCAGCCTGGCTCAGATGGGGGACATGGCCTCCTTTGTCCGTCGGCTGCTCTCGTCCCTATCACCCTATTCTACGAAGTGGAGAGCAAGCTTTGCCTTTTGGGCCATAGAACATAGAACATAGAAAAATACAGCGCAGTACAGGCCCTTCGGCCCTTGATGTTGCGCCGACCAAAGCCTACCTAACCTACACTAGCCCAATAACCTCCATATGCTTTTCCAATGCCTGCTTGAATGACCATAAAGAGGGAGAGTCCACCACTGATACTGGCAGGGCATTCCATGAACTCACAACCCGCTGAGTAAAGAATTCTCAGTGATACTGGTGGAACATCACAGTGTGAGGGGCTGTGCTTGGCTTGCAGCATTTGAGTGGTGTACAGCTGGTGTGCACTTTAAACATAAGCAAGTGGCATGAACATCAGTCAGTCTGGGAATTGGTGAGTATTTCTACCTCACGATTCCAAGTGAAAGGCATCATAGAGCCCAGATACAAGCTAACTGAGGTGAGGAATAAAAGATAGTAGGAAAATGTCACTTTGAGCCATGGTAGACTAAAGGTGATGAATCATGCTCAACAAAACACTTTAACTCATTGGAAACATTTAGCCCACACTCAGCTGCAGGTTAAAATATTCCCTGTTGTATAATCATAGAGCTCTTACTATGGAAGAATACTTGGTGAATGTGATTCAGAGAACACCATTAAACCTATCTTTCCTGTTGAGAGTCATTGAGTTACTCTTCTTATGTCCGAACAGTACAGGTTATTCAGTCTGTTATCATTATCCACACCCAGAGGTAAGATTGCAACAACGATACAAATACAGTAATGTTGCCATTCTGAAGAAAAGTAAAAGAAAGTAAATAAAACTTTGTATTACCGTTTCTGCATCTCTTCCAATTTCTAACTTCTCCATTCTCCTTCTTTGGCTGTCCGTTCATTCTTAAAAGAATATTAATAATTTATTACATTCAAAACAAGTTAATTTTGGGCTTTGACCATTTTATGTCGAAATATTCAAACTATGACCGCAACCATTAATCACAACCACTCTCTTCCTTTCACTAAACCCCTTCTCAGCTATCGACTGTATCCAGGATACCACACCCTGGTCAATTATTCAGCTGGGAAAACTCTAATGGAGGAGGAACGTAAAATGTTGCAAAGTTATATCCAAAAATATCACTTTTAGAATTTTATAAACAGATTAGAAACAGGGATATTATGTCATTGCTACTTAACACTTGTTGAAAATCTTTTCATTTCAGAAATATGAGTAGTATTAGTAGTTTCTCAACTTTTGATGATGAACTACATCATATACCATTAACTCTTTAAGGTGACAAAAAAGATATATCCAGAAATACTTTTCTCTGTAGTCGTTTTTAGTACAGAAGTTGAGAACTGTTGAAAAAAGGACACCTTTTTTTCAAGTCCCTCACCTTACCATTCAGATAATTCGCAAGAATAACAATATAGGGAATATGCAAAATTTATACTGTATGAAAGGAGAGTATTGATTGGTTGGCAAGTAGACTGTCTGGTAAAAGCATTGTCACGGAAAATGCACCAATTTGTAATGATTGACAGTTAACTTCCAGACGTTGTGTAAATTTTAAATGAGGCAGGATTGACTTTGGTCAGTGCATTGTCTTGAAAGAAGAACTACTCAATGTCTCTCACCTATTTTGTCAAACAGATGCAGTGAAAGTACATGTTCTTTCTGTCAGCAAAGATCAGGATGCCATTAATTAATTTATGAAGTGCATTGACCTACACCAATTTCAAAAATATTGTATGGTGGCTCACTGGTTAGCACTGCTGTCTCACAGAACCAGGGACCAGGGTACAGTTTCGGCCTAGGGTTACTGTCTGTGTAGAGTTTTCATGTTCTTCCTGAGTCTTCGTGGATTTCTACCGGATGCTCCAGTTTCCTCCCACAATCCAAAGATGTACAGGTTAGATGGATTGGCCATGGCAAATTGTTCATCGTGTTCAGGGATGTGCAGGCCAGGTGGATTAGCCACGGGAAATGTGGGGTTATGATACAGCATAAGATAAGGAATACAGGTATATAGTTAAGGGTTATAAGGTGGGGCATGAGTCTGGATGGGATATTCTTCAGAGAGTTGGTACAGACTCAATAGGCCTCTTTCTGCACTGTAGGGATTCTGTGAATAAGAGATTGACAGATCTTAGTAGGCTTCAACTCTACTTTCTCACTCACTCCATGTACCCTTTCGTTACCCGAGAGATTAAAAATCCAAGTATCTTTGCCTTAAATATGCTCAATGGTATACCTACCACAACCCTCAGAAGTAGTGAATTCCATAGACTCACAGCTCTTTGAGTGAAGTAATTTCTCCATCAGCTCTGTCCTAAATGACCGACCACTGATCCTATGACTGTGTTCCCTTGTTCTCTGTCAAATCTCTTCAGAATTGTGTTTTTTTAAGTTCCACTATAGGCCCAACTTACTCAGCCTTTCATCATAACAACCCTCTAGTCTTTGATATGAATCTAGCCTATCTAGCAAAACATTTCTATTTCTAAGCTTCAATCCCTTTCCAACTGAGACAACATGCATCTATTTTCCTTCTAAATTGCTGTATAGAATCTCTCCAGTGTGGAAACAGGCCATTAGGCCCGACAAGTCCACACTGACCCTCTAAAAGAGTAACCCAACCAGACTGATTCCCCTGACTTACTACCGCACATTTACCCCTGACTAATGCACCTAACCTACACAATCCCTGAACACTACGGACAATTTAGCATGGCCAATCCACCTGAACTGCACATCTTTGGATTGTGGGAGCAAACTGGAGCACCTGGAGAAAATCCACACAGACACGGGGAGAATATGCAAACTCCACACAGACAGTCACTTGAGGCTGGAATCAAACCCAGGTCCCTGGCGTTGTGAGGCATCAGTACTAACCATTGAGTTATTGTGCCATTTGTTGTAACTCCATGCTATGTTTCTGCATTCCTTGTTTGAGCAGTCCAAAGTCTTTCTGAACTCAACACTTACATATTCAAGTATTAAAAAAAATCTACTTTTATGTTCTTATGAATGACTGATTAAATTGGTCACACTTTCTTAACTTATGCTGTATCTGGCACTGGCTAATGTTTCATCACCTTAACCTGTCTATATTTCCTGCATCTGTCTCGGAACTTAAATTTTGGATGAAAGACATCAACCTGAAACATTAAGTCTGTTTCCCACTTCACAGAAGTTGCCTGACCGCTGAAAGTTTCCAGTATTTGTAAAATTTTTATTTCAGATTTCCAGAATGTGCAGTAATTGCCATTATGCTGTGTTTTTATAGTAATCTAAATGCTTTGGATGACTGCTGTGGTGATATATGTTTAAATCTCACAAAAGCAGCTGGGAAATCTTACTTCAGTAAGTTAAATAAATCTGGAATAAAAGGTCGTGAATAGAAATGATGACCGTGAAACAAACCAGATTTTGATTTTTAAAATATGTTCATTAATACCCTTTTGGAAAGGAAATCTGCCATTCTTATCGAGATTATCCTACATATGCACACGTAAAGATAAAGTCCTACTCTCTTATTAGAAAAAGATTGTCTGGTACTGGTTTAAACTGAGAGTTACCATACTTCAGCCAAGGGGAAAGAAGAAGGAGAGTCCTTCATGGTAATCTCAGTGTGGTTTCATTCTATTATCACAAATCAGCTATCCAACCAAATAATCTAAACCAACCCTGTGATTAACTCTAAAATGGCTGAAAGGCCCTTTGGTTTAATCAACAAGGTGGCTCGCAACCAGCTTCTCGAAGGCAATTAGGGCTTGGAAATAATTACTGGCCTTGCCGGTGATACCTAAATCCTGACAATGCTTTGTTATATATAAAGTACTGTACGAAAATGGAGTAATTAGGTCATTATCATTCAACAACATTGTTATTGCATATTATGAAATATTCTTACTGCATTCCCATGACATTTGTTGCCAATATAAAAATAGGAGAAAAACAAAACTGAATTGCCTCACCAGCTGCATGAGGTTTATTGTAACACATCATCCTGTCCTGTTTTTTGAAACACAATCTGTATTAGATTATTGCAAAATTCTCGGATGTTCTCTGAAGATGGTACTTTTAAGTCAGCTGATTAAGCAGAACAATTGGCTGAAAATTAAAAAGAAGTTGTAGAATTCAACAAAGTTCAGACACCTCCAGTTCAAGCTAATACTGTGAATATAAGATGTCAGCATTTTAAATTGCTTATTTCATTATCTTTGCTTAAAAACTATTTTCTGTTGGATATGCATTCATATATGTTCCTTCTGAGAATTAAACTATTTTGCCAACAAAGGATAGTTTGTCTTTAATAAAGCCACAGGCTGTATTTTATTAAACTGAAATCTTCTCACGATGTTCTGAAACTGCATGTAGTCCTTCCCTTAATTGTAGACAGAAAAGTAAAGGAAATGAGTTCCAAAATGATCACGCACAAAGGCCAAAGGTCCACATACACAGCCAGTGAGAAGACTCCCCTGGTGATGATAATTCCTACACTATTAGTCCACTTTAACTTTTTAATCATAGATACAAGTTTGAGTCTGATATGCCAAGTGAATGAAGAACTATTCATCGTACTATCTATATTACATTTCCCTGAAAATTATGCCAATACAGTGCTGACCAGTTTTGGCCAGTTTTGAGGGCAATTTGAATTTAGCTAAGGTGAGAGAGAGAGATTGACGTTTCTCATTCTACAAAAGCAGTGTCTACAGCCAGGCAAGAGGTTTTGGAATAAATTGTTTCCCTTAGAATATACCCCTTCCAACTGAATATGTCAACATAAACGCAAACAATTATTCTTTGGAGCATGATTCTATTGAGAGATACTGCTCCTTCATATTTTCAGAATCCTTAGCAAGGATCATATTACAAATGTGTTGAAACGTGCTGAAATATAATATAGCAATTCGGATGCTACATTGTATAAATGGTACCAATGGACAGCTAGGGATTGGCTGAAGCTGTGCAATGCCTTTTCATTGGAATGTTAGTCATAAGACTTTAATTATCTGGGGAAATTTTAGTTCAGTTTCTACTGTGTATGAACCCACAGCAAAAAGCAAGCCATAATTTGGTAGTGAATAGCAATTGACTCAAAGGCCAAAACTGAATGAGTTTTGTGGAAACCATTCACATTGGGGCAATAGAGAGTGATTTGTTGAGAGTTGAGAATTCAGCTTGCAATAGGTTATAGGAGCCAATAATGAATTGTTAATGAAGGATAATGAATATTGCAAAAAACAGGTTCAGTGTTAGTGTTGGCAACTCTTCACCTGGAGCAAGAAAGAAGATTGTATTTCAAAACAATTGCTTACGTATTCGGTCCATGGTTGGAAGCATTTCCTAAAACACACCACATAAGCATTGACAAAATCAGAAATTGCTGGAAAAACCCAGCAGGTCTGGCAGCATCTGTGGAGAGAGGTTCTGAAGGTGGGTCACTGGACCCAAAACTTTAACTCTCCTGAGTTTTTCCAGTAATTTCTGATTTTGTTGCTGGAAAAACCCAGCAGGTCTGGCAGCACTGTGAAACCAAGTTCTGAAGATGGGTCACTGGACCCAAAATTTTAACTCTGCTGAGTTTTTCCAGCAACAAAATCAGAAATTACTGGAAAAACTCAGCAGAGTTAAAGTTTTGGGTCCAATTTCTGGTTTTGTTTCTGATTTCCAGTATCTGCAATTCTTTGGTTTTTTTTAATTTAGTGCTCACCGCATAAGCAAAAGCAGATCCCCAAAATCACCTGCATTAAGGAAGAAGAAATCTTTAGGAGGAAGAATGGAAAATACAGTCCAGATTCATGTATTATACCAACTGGCTATAGAACCTTATCAATATGAATGATGAACATTGATGGGCATCTCAACAGGAAATAGTCACTGGGCAGAATCTCCTAGGTTTCTGAATGAAATAGGCAATGGCAAGACAGTGGCACGATCACATGACAAGTCCAGCAAAGAGTATTGAGACATTGGAAGCAACTTGTATCATTTGAGCAATTTCTGGGCATCAAAGTGAAATTCTCACCAGGGAGCACAGAGATGCCTATTAAGGGGAATCACTTTTTGTTAATGACCATATTAACTGTACATCTTGTCTCATTAATATGAAGCTTCTCATCCTATCATGTGAGCAATTTAGAGAATCATTTTTGATAGGTTCCAGCATCTCAGGGAATGACCTATTGTCACTAGTTGTATAGACCCTTTGTCCATGGACATTGGCTTTCAGTAATTGCTCAGGATCCTTATGCCATCTGTCTGATCCACTTGCAGGATGCTGAGGATACTTAGGAAGCAGACACCTGGATTGCAGGATCCACCAGCAACTAGCATTGAAATGGAACAACAAAATCAGTAACATCAATGAGTTTTGAAGAAGGATCATTGGACCCTAAACGTTAACTCTGATTTCTGTCCACAGATGCTGCTGAGTCTATCCAACATGTTTGGCTTTTGTTTCTTATTCCCAGCATCCATAGTTCTTCATGGTTTTTTTAGCATTGAAATGCTGCTGAAAGGACAGTTTTCAGGCATAGACAGACAACCAGATTCGACCACGCTCTCAGTGCTGCCAACTTGCTCTCATACTATTACTGACTTATTGCCTTCCTGCATACAGTCAGCATCCATGCATTCCCTTGCCTTGCTAATCCATGTCTGTTAGCATTTTGGTGCTTCACCCAAAGTCTAAAGGCTATCTGTACTGCTTAATTCATGTGTTCTTTTGGGTAGTCACACAGACAAGCAGCTTGTCATGCTTGTCAGTAGGGGTTTGTTCCAGGATGGAGTTTGGGAACACCTTGATGTATGGCACACCAACGTGTCAATGCAACACCCACAGTATGTACTATCTACCTGCACAGTACACACGTTGCATGTTTATTCAACTAGGTAACCATAATGGAAAGTGGGTGGGTCGAGACCTTAGTCCAGTAAAGAGGAGGGAGGTGCTGTCATTAGGGAGTCTCATTCATGAGCACAATCTGGACACAGTCCAGAGACTTGGGCACGGACAGTCATCTGCTCAGGTCTGTCACAGTCAGGTAAATGTCCAGCTCCAGGGAATGGGCCAAAGGCAGTCCTGTAGGACCATCACAAGCAGTCAAGGCATTACATGTTGTCAATCAGGGATTGAGGAGACAGTGGTCAAGGGCCTGGTCAGTCATGACTAGGGTCTGCTCATTGAAGTCAGTCAACGGTCTGACTTGAATACATTTCTGGGGTTCGGCATGTCGATCATTCAGGAGGCTGAAGAAACAACTTTTGAAGGAACAATTTATTTCCCCTTTTGGAACTTTTTCATTTGCCCTCAGTAAATTCGTAGCTAAGCCCCACAATTTGTTGTGACCAGGTGAAGAAGTGGATTCAGCAACTGTCGTTTGAAACCCTTCTTGGGTGGTTGCAACAATTATTTTTTATTTATTTTAGAATGCTGCTATTGTACTTCAATTAAAAAAATAATTCGTTAGATATTGAAGGAGCTAATTACCAAAGTTTTCTTGAGTGAATGAAAAAATAATTTTACTACCCACTAGCCCAGAGAGAAAAAAAAACACAGACATATACAAACTCCTGTAATAAGTTTAAAAGGGAGAATATCTAGGACAGACAGACACGGTAAAGGTTATGTAGTTAATTGTACTCAGTGGCCTTGAGATGCAAGAATCCAAGACCACATTCATTCAAATGTTAATTGATATGTTTGGCTGAGGTGACATTTGGATTCTCTGTGAATTGTTGTTTGCCCAAGTTTTTTTCTTTGTTGGGTATTGTTTCTGAGATGATGAGAGAAACAAGCAAGAAGAAAGAGAATCTTCCAGTTCTTGCTTTCGAATCCATTTGTCCATCTCATTCCCCTGCTACTGAAAAACAATTGTTGAAATATAGGTCCATAACATCATAAGACCATAAGAAGTAGAAACAGGAATGATAAGATTGGCCCTTTGGGTATCTCTGCCAGCAATCGGATCACAGCTGATCCAACATTCCTCATGTCCACTTTCCTGTCCTTTCCTCGTAACCCTTGATTCCCCTACTGACCAAGATCTCTCTCTCAGCCTTAAAAGCACACCTTGACTCTGCCCTTGCAGCATTCTGTGGCAAGGAGTTCCAAAGACTCAAAAACCCTTTGACAGAGGAAATTACTCTTCATCTCAGTCTTAAATTGGCACCCCTTTAGTCTGAAATTATACCCTCTGGTCCTAGACTCTCCCAAGAGGGCAAACATCCACTCAGCATTTACTGTGACAAGCCCCTTAAGAATCCTATATCTTTCATTGAGATTCTCAACCTATTTAGTCTTTGCTCATAACACAATTCCTCATACTGTGGATCATCCTAGTGAACTTTCTCTAAACTGTCTCCATTGAAATGATATCTTTCCTTAAATAATGGGATCAAAACCACTCAGAGTACTCCAAATGTGGTCTCACCAGCACCTTGTACAGTTGCATAAGTCCCTTGAAATAAGGGCCAATATTCCATTAGTCTTCTTGGTTAACTTCTGCACCTGCGAGCTAGCTTTCTGTGTTTCATGTACAAGTCTCTCCAAGGCCCTTTGAGTTGCAGCTCGGTACTGTTTTTCTCCATTTAAATAATCTTCTTTATCATTGTTCTACCTTCCAAAATGAACAACTTCATCATGTTCCCATTTTATAGTCCATTTTTTTGTTCACGTACCTACCAATCGATATCTCTCTCTAAACTGTTTTTGTATCCCTCTCACAACCTGCCTTTGTACTATTCATGCATCGTTTGAAAACTTGGCTGCAGCATGTTTGCTTACTTCCTCCAAGTCATTCATATATATTTTAAACAGTTGCAGTCCCAGCACTAATCCCTGTAGAACCCCATTTGTCACACGTGGCTAACCTGAAAAATAATCCCTTATCCCACAATCCCCAGTTCAGTGTGTCCTCCTCAGTTTAACTCCATTGTGTTTTCAAGTTTGCCAACTGCAGGTGAGTGTTTAATCCCCCAATAATATGGAATTATCTTAAAAGTATGAATTAAATCAGGAGCTGCAAATTTCTTGATGCTGACTCAATTGCCTCATTGAAAAAGAAATCTTGAGAAAGAAATGGCCATTTCAGGGCAAACAGCTTTGTTTATTTCACATCGGCCTCAGAAAGAGTGCTAAAAGAAAGTGAGGTCTGCAGATGCTGGAGAACAGAGTTGAGAGTGTGGTGCTGGAAAAGCACAGCAGGTCAGGCAGCATCCGAGGAGCAGGAGAATCGACATTTCCTGATGAAGGGATCCAGCTTGAAACATTGATTCTCTTAGCAACATACTCTCAACTCAGAAAGAATACCCCAACCTGTGGTCAGGTGACCACTGCAGCTACTTTATGTCCATGTTTTCCTTTTTAAAAAAAACATTAAATATCTTAAATATATCAATTAAATGATGAATGTTAAAATTCAATTATCCATACTTACCATGATTGTCACAGGTTAGATAATTATTACAATAAATCAGTTGACAATTGGATGAGAATCAAAAGTTCAAGACAGATGCTGAACTTTTTTTCTTCCTTTATATCCATTGGTTTTATCCCTTTCCCTCTTTCTTTCTCAAATGGATTTAATTCTTTTGCAGGATAGTGTTTCAATTGGTCAATCCTTATATATGAACATATTGATTAGATCTTCGAGAGTGGGTGGCACAGTGGTTAGCACTGCTGCCTCACAGCGCCAGAGACCTGGGTGCAATTCCCACCTCAGGCCACTCTCTGTGTGGAGTTTGCACATTCTCCCTGTGTCTGTATGGGTCCCCTCTGGGTGCTCCGGTTTCCTCTCCCAATCTAAAAATGTGCAGGTTAGGTGAATTGGCCATGCTAAATTGCCCATAGTGTTAGGGGAATGGGTCTGGGAGGGTTGGTATGGAGTTGTTGGGCCAAAGGACCTGTTTCCACACTCTAAGTAATCTAAACAGCAGGTAATGATATCCCTTTACATTTATACAATATCATTTTCAGTAGTTATTGCTGAAAAGTTGGTAGGGGAATGGAGTATTTATAACTGACCTTTCATCTCAAATCACTTTACTACCAATTAAATAGTTTTGATGTGACTGTTGTGATGCTGAAAATATGCCAGTTAGATAATCTGTTTTTGAGATGTTGATTGATGAAGGTTGTGATTGATGTTTTGGTTGTGACACCGGAGAAAACTCAAACACGACACAAAATTAAATGCCAGAAATGTGAAATAACTAGATAAAAATTTAAAAGTAGACAACAGAAGCTGAGAGAGAAACAAATAATGTCATCTCGCAATAAATTGTCATATGAACTTTGCTTCTCTCTCCCCATAGATGTTGCCTGGCTTGCTAACTATTTCTTTTATTCATCATCAGGCATAACAACTCTGCTGTTCTTCAAAGTAGCACCAAAGCTTCTTTTACATCCACTCAAACTAATACTGCAGATGGAGTCTTGATGTTTTGGACAGCACCTTTACACTCAAGCTCTAGAGTAGGTCTTGAACCTGGAACCTGAGGGAAGAGTGCTGCTAACTGAGCTAACATTGGGATTATGCTTAAATTGGGTAAAAGGGAAAAATGTAAAACAGTTGCTGATGTACTAACCTCCATTTTATACAGCACGGATTGGCCCTACTATGTTTCAAAAGAAACTACATTTCAAAGACTACAGTTTAAACAGTGACAGATGCAATCATTTCTGTTTGTTTGCTTGTGAGATGTATTTACATCAGTGAAAGAAAAATATGCCATTTGCAGGAGCTCTTGCTCCTGGGGATATTGCCAACTTCTCAATCAGTGCAGTTAGGACACTGTCTCTTCGATAACTAGTTTCCATCACAGTTGTTTTCAATTTTCCAGATCACTTCTCAGAAAATTCTTGCATTAGTAATCTGTTATCCTTACCTGGTCTGACATTGAGAGGGTGGGAACTGGTGGATGGATGCCTGACAAAAGTGTCTTCACTGTAGAGGTGGCAGTCGAGCAAGGGGAACTTGTTTGTACTGAAAGGGAGATTAAACATCTACAGCCATTGAGTGAGATAACCTCTAAGTGCCTATTCCCAGCTGCTACGCAATGTCTCAATAACATCCTGCTTAAGGGTAGAGGCTCACGACAGTACTAGAGTAGGAAAGCAGTTAACAGGATCTCTCAAACTCAGCTACATCTTCCAAGGTGGCACTAAGGTGAAACAGTAAGAAAAGAAAGACTAAATAACATTCAGGTGGTTTTGGGTGCACAGGTGTCTACCTTCAGTATGACTCTACACTTGAAATAAATACAGCACTTTCTATTAAATTCCTTTGACCTATTTCAATCTGTTAACACTTGTCGGTGTTCTTGTTTTCCATGGAGACTACCTTGAGGAGTGATGATCACACTAGGTGCTCACTTCCATGCTGGAGCAGAGTCCCATGGCTCTCACTGTTAGTCATGTTCTGGAAGAAACCTAAAATCTAAAAAGTGGCAAGTTAAGCTGGCTGTTTGGTCTTTCAAGTAAATCATTTGCCCTCTCAGAGTGGTAGGTGAATATTCCTGCAAATGAAGGTTTTATTCATGCAAACATTCCCCCATGTAATCCTGAATAACTCCAACTGGAACAGGATGTCTTTGGTGCAAAGGGAATAAATTCAGTTACAATTAAAGTATCTTAATGTTTAATATTTAAGAGACAAGAATTTCCTTGAGGTCAGCAATGCCTTTGTGTCACATTTGGTTAATACTTCTGAGTGTTCACAAATGTTCCTGCAAAGAGCAGGACTTATACATTAATCGTAATGTCCTGGGGAGCGTTGCTGAATAAAGAGACCTTGGAGTGCAGGTTCATAGCTCTTTGAAAGTGGAGTTGCAGGTAGATAGGGTAGTGAAGAAGGCGTTTGGTATACTTTCCTTTAGTGGTCAGAGTATTGAGTACAGGCGTTGGGTGGTCATGTTGTGACTGTACAGGACATTGGTTAGGCCACTGTTGGAATATTGCGTGCAATTCTGGTCTCCTTCCTATTGGAAGGATGTTGCGAAACTTGAAAGGGTTCAGAAAAGATTTACAAAGACGTTGTCAGGGTTGGAGGATTTGAACTATAGGAAGAGGCTGAATAGGTTGGGGCTGTTTTCCCTGAAGCGTCGGAGGCTGAGGGGTGACCTCGTAGAGGTTAATAAAATCATGAGGGGCATGGATAGGGTAAATGGGCAAGGTTTTCTGCCCCTGGGTTTAGTGAGTCCAGAACTAGAGGGCATAAGTTTAGGGTGAGAGGGAAAAGATTTAAAAGGGACCTAAGGGCCAACTTGTTCATGTAGAGGGTGGTACATTTATGGAATGAGCTGCCAGAGGAAGTTATGGAGGCGGGTGCAATTGCAACATTTAAAAGGCATCTGGATGAACATATGAGTAGGAAGGGTTTATAGGGATATGGGCCAGCTGCTGGAAAATGGAACTCGATTAGTTTAGGATATCTGGTTGGCATGGACAAGTCGGACTGAAGGGTCTGTTTCTGTGCTGTACATCTCTACTGTAAGTCACTTGTGCTCAGATCTATCTGCTGTCAGGTTCTCTTGGGCCTGTCTGCATTATCTTACTACAGCTGTAATTTCCTCAGCACCTTCATCATCACCATTGATTCTCCCAGCATCTCCATCAGAGTCCACTTCTTCCTCATCTGTAGAGACAGGTATTTGGTTCATCTCTCCCCACCTTTCTCTCAGTTGATACCTGATGCTTTGTGAGGTTTTTCAAGGCGCAGCAAACAATGATAATCTTGTTCTGTTTCCAAGCTGCCCAGGCAATAGAACTGCATCTTCAAGACCAGTTATCTGTTCAATGATGCATGTGCTGCTTTGTAACACCAGTGTTCATCAGTGGCCTGAGGTTTCTGCACTGAGATCATTAGCATTGCCTCTGGTTATCCATTATCACCCATGTAGCAGCCATGGAGATTGTGCTAGAGAATGAATATTCATAGAACCTGTGAATTGTGCAGAATATAAACATTGTGGCAGTTTCCCAGATTGCAGGTGCACCTTCAGGAATGATAATCGGTGGTCACAAGCAGACTGGTCATTGAGGATCAAAATCCCTTACTGTTTAAGAATCTGGCTGGATGATGTCAGAGAGCACCACATGCAAGTCACCCTTTGTACCTGAGAGTACCCAACAACAGCTTGGGCCCTTGACTGACTGGGGCCATATATTGGATTTTTTCGCTTTCCTGTAAAGGGCAACTGCGAAGTCACAAATACACATGGAGGCTGGCATTTGGAAGATGCTACATATGTTCCCAATTGAGATTTGAAAGAGGCCAGTAGCAATCAAGCAAGTTCTGAGCAGCTATGATCTTCAGCATCATTGGCATTGTGCTTCCTCCCAAGTCGGGCAGGAGCAGGTCTGCCTGCAGTTGGAGGCAGATGTAGCTAATGTCTTCCCTAGTAATGTGAAGATGTGCATGGAACTGATTTTCACTCACCTGCAGGAAGCTGGAACACCTTCTATCAATTTATGGTCCTGAAGACTTTGGTCCTTCTCTTCAGGTGCTGCTTGCTCATCACAGTTACAATCCCCTGATTCTCATGTCTCCAATTCTGTAATTATTATTCTTTCCTCCTTCTCATTCTTCTTTTCAAACAGCTGCTAGATTAACTTACTCAGCATGTGGCATGGCAGAAATATCAGGAAGGAGGTATGTGCTTTCCATGTCATAGTCAATGTAATACCTTGGCCATTATCAGGCTGGTCATGTGTTTGGTGAAAGTCTGTCATACAGCTACTTTATGTAGTGAGATATATCCTCCATGACCCATGCCCAGTGTTCTCCTTCTTTCATGATGCTACCTAATGCAAGATATTTGAGTCCTTTATCTTTATTTTGTTTTCAATGCATGTGATGCTTAGTGTAATGTGACATTTTGTGGCCTGTATTATCCCCTGTGATGCAGTCCTTCAACCTTAGAAGATACAGCAACAACCTGCGTAATAGTTTCATGTCCATGTCCTTGATTGCTAAATTCTCAGGCATAGTCCTGTAAGTGCAATGCAAATTCCCTCCACTGCCATTAGCACTGCTTAGGTGCTGTTCTTGTGGAAGATTAATGAATCTCAGGGTAAGCCTTCAGTAGAGTGCTCATGTATTGTAAAGACCACTTCTCTTTAGTTCCTTTAATTTTGTACGATGTACAAAAAAAAACTGTTTCAAACCAAAGAGACTATGCAAAGAGACGGCTGTATTTTTAAAAATATGTCTCCTGAAACACACTGTGAGTTGTATATAAAGATGTATTATCCTGGAACAATGAGAGTAAAAGCAGACATCAAGGACGGTTCTGAATTAAGTGCTTGATAACCACATCTTCATTGGCTTCTGACCAGGTGACCATAGCTTGTGTGGGGCCAATCCAGCAAAGAAGCACCAAGTCTGAAAAGACAAAGTGCAAAAATTCTTTTCGCACAACTTCTCTCCCTTGCGTGGAGGTACCAGAAAGCCTTCAGCTACAGCTAGCTGTCTTCTATTCATTCCACTCTCCAAAACCCCCTATCGTGAAGACTATTTACACACTTACAGACATTCTCATTAATTAGTCAAGTGTTTTTGAATGTTCAAAATCAATGGCTAAGTCAACCTATCTTGTAATTGAAACTGCCGAAATGTCGAATTGTGAAGTCCTTTTGATTCAGAGATACAAACTGTCAATCTGTTGGGCAGACACAGTATGGGTTCATGAAGGGCAGGTCATGCTTAACAAATCTTTTGGAATTCTATAAAGACATTATGAGCAAGGTGGACAACAGGTCCTAGTAGATGTGGTGCACCTAGATTTCCAAAAGGCCTTTGACAAGGTGCCGCACAAGAGGCTGCTGCATAAGATAAGGATGCATGGTGTTCCAGGCAAAGTATTAGCATTGATAGAAGATGGGTGAACTAAGAGGAAGCAAAGAGTGGGGATAAATGCGTGCTATTCTGGCTGGCAATGGTGTGCCTCAGGGATCAGTGTTGGGACCACAATTGTTCACAAGTTATATGTATGATTTGGAATTGGGGACCATGTGTAGTGTGTCAAAGTTTGCAGATGACATTAAGATGAGTGGCAGATCAAAGTGTGCAGAGGACTGTGAAACTTTGCAGAGGAACATAGATAGTTTGAGTGGCAACGGTCTGACAGATGGAATACAATGCTAATAAATGTGAAGTCATCCATTTTGGTTGGAGTAACAGGAAAAAAGATTATTACTTGAATGGTAAAACGTTGCAGCGTGCTGCCATGCAGAGGGACCTGGGTGTCCTTGTACATGAATCACAGAGGGTTGGTCTGCAGGTACAAGAAGTAATTAGGAAGGCAAATTGAATTTTGTCCTTCATTGCTAAAGGAATTGAGGTTAAAAGCAGGGAGCTAATGTTGCAGCTGTACAGAGGCCATACCTGGAATACTGTGTGCAGTTTGGTCTCCTTACTTGAAAAAGGATGTACTGGCACTGGAGGGGGTGCAGAGGAGATTCACTAGATTGATTCCGAAGTTAAGAGGGTTGGCTTATGAGGAGATACTGAGTAGACTGGGATTATATTCATTGGAATTTAGAAGAATGAGAGGGTATCTTATAAAAACATATAAAATTATGAAGGGAATAGATGAGATAGAACTAGAGAGGATGTTTCCACTGGGACCAGAGGACATAGCCTCAAGACTAGAGGGAGCAGATTTAGGACTGAATTGAGAAGGAACTTCTTCACCCAGAGGGTTGTGAATCTGTGGAAGTAGTTGACACTACTTCAGTAAATGCTTTTAAAGTGAAGGTAGTTCTTTTTAACGATAAAGGAGTTAAGGGATACAGTGAGAGCATGGGTAAGTCCACAAAAAGATCAGCCGTGATCTTATTGAATGGTTGAGCAGGCTCGAAGGGCCAGATGGCCTACTCCTGCTCCTGGTTCTTATGTTCTAATGAAGGAGGAATGCAATACCTTTAAAGATAGTGAAAGGGTAAATTCTGAACTAGTGAATGAAAGAGAACATCAAGGTGCAAATAACCTGTGTCAATGGCAAAGAGTTAAAAAGGAATTGAAAGGAAGAGAAAGAAAGCAACTCATTGAATCCTGTGCTCCAGACTTGTGCTGTCGAATTGTGTTTACCTGATCTCGTTTTCACCTTTTCCATTCTTAATATCCATATCTTGTCAGTGTTTGTCTGTCTGTCTGTCTGTGAAAGGGAGATAATTGAGAAGATTAAGTTGTGAAGTTATATGTTGGTAATTTACATTTCTGAGTGTTTAAAAACAATCTGCTCACAAAAAATGGGAATTTTTTGGCAAGTGTTTTCTCTCTCAGCAGATGTTGCCGATGTGCTGAGTTTCTTTAGCATTCTCAGTTTTTACTTCAAATTTCCAACATTCACAGTATTTTGCTTCTGTTTGAGTGTTTTCTTTCAACCTGAGTTTATCACCTCGGTAAACTGGGGACTTTGGATAGTTTGAGTAAAATTTTTCACATTTGTGATGTTGCCAGTAAGCGTGGAACTAGATTTCAAGTGTATTATCCCAGTGATATTCTCAGTTGGGTGTATTTGTATTGGGCAGGAACACCTGAAACTAGATCTCATGCCCTGCCCATTTGTACAGGGATTTTTAAGAGACCTTATTTTGAAATTAACTAAGAGAAAGAAGGTGGTAGTAAACTCTTTCTTTGAGTCGTTCAGCCATTACATGAACCTTTTAGTCACTCTTTTTCCTCTATAATGATAGTCACCTTCTCATTTCCTCTGGGTTTTCCATCTGAGACTTTCCTATTTTCCCCTATGATTAGTTGCCCTTTCACCATCTCTTAATATTCCTGCTTTTCTCCCGGTCTCCCTCCCATCCATGTCACCCTTACCTTTCCACCCTCTCCTTATGGAATTATGCTCATTCTCTCTCCCCACTGCGTTATCCTGCTATTTAAGTATGTGATTCCCATTCTTTGCCCTTATCTCAGTGACACACCTCTCTGCATCTCAGTTTTCTTCCTCATCCCCAGACCTTTCCAATGCCCCTGACAGGAACATGCTTTAACTTCCATTCTCTACCATTCCTTTCCACCCACCATTACATTTCTATTTGCCACGTTGACCTCACTTTTAATTGATTGTCCTTTTGGGATTTGTTTTTATTCATTCATGGGATGTGGGTGTCACTGACTTGGCTAGTGTTTATTGCCCATCCCTAATTGTCCCTTGATCTAGTGGCTTTGTAGGGCCATTGCAGAGGGCAGTTAAGTGTCAACCATATTGCTGTGGGCATGGAGTCACATGTAGACCAGCCATGTAAGGACAGCGGATTTCTTTCCAAAAGAACATTAGTGAATCAAATATATCTTTATGACAATCAACAATTCTGTTAGAAGCACAGAAAATAGGAGCAGGAACAGATCATTTGACCCTGTTCCATCATTCAAGCTGATATGGCTGATAATCCAATTTAGTACCCTATCCCATTTCTCCCCATACTCTTTGATCTCTTTAGTCCTAAGAACTATGTCTAATTAATTTTTGAATACGGATAAGAGCAGCTTTTTTTGTCCTGCATTCCGGATTTTTTCCCCAATGAATTCAAATTTCACACATCTACCATGGTGGGATTCAAAGCCATGTCCACAGAGCATGAGCCTGGGGTCCTGGATTATTGCCCAGTGATATTACCACAATGCCACTGCCTCCCCATTTAAGTGGGTCCCATTTTTAAGTTGATTCCTATTTGGCTGGTCTGATCAGGTTTGCTAGAATGAGTCAATGCCTGAGTCAATTGTGCATGCTATTGGATATAATAAGCTTTCACTCCGAACAGGGTAAGGTACAAACAACAAGCAAGACTGTTCATGACCGAGGTTTCTCATGGACTGAGCAACATGAAGAGACTTCACTCTGAGCATTGGAAGTATTTGTGTAAAGAAATTTTTTTTTACGAAAGAGTCAAGTTAGTGAAGAAGTTTATATTCACTGGAGCTTGAGGGAAGATGTCTACTCTGCCAGGTACCCACACATACACACACAAACACACACATATATATATATAAAATCAGGTTTATGAGCAGATATCTTTGATTTTTGGTGAGCAAGAGTGCACCAGTGAATGTAAGTCCAATGGGGTGTGGCATTGATGAGTGTTCATGACATGCTAATGAATGCAACAAACACAGAGACTGCCGGAGAAATTCAGTATTTATGGAGAGTGGGACAGGTTTAATGTTCCGACTTTGGCATCAGACCAAAGGGAGAAAGAATGTAAAGCAGATTTCACAATGATGTAGTTCAGTAAAGCTGACCTGCCTGAAAGGTTCTCAGAACATAGTAGCAAAACTTTAAGCTGCTGTGGGGCAAAGGAAGTTTTTTTGCCTCCTGTCTGGTTAAGTTCTCCCAGTCGCCCTTCTTGAAGCTCCGGACAGCCGTGGAAGATTCTGCTCACGATTGATACACACCTGTGAGTCATAAAGTGAGCTTCTGATTTCAATCACTGCAGGCAATTGTCAAGCGGAAACCAGGCACTTCCTCCTAGGAATAATGAGGAAATAAATGAGAATAATCAGACCAAGAGTTTCTATTATGTAGTTCAATGTAAGTGGAGCTCTATTCACTTTCTGCTGGAAGTTGCCATTAATAGTTTTCTCTTACTTTCTTTTGCAAGAAAAGAACAGAGCTTAGCCACAGCATCCAGCAAGCCATGCTATCAGTGGGAGCTCAGAGGCACACAGAACTAATGGGTGGGGGAGCTGTAACAAGTGTCCTTGCTGTAGAAAGTATCAAGAGAGCTAAGGCATTTATATTTAGTTTTAGGTTAGTTTATTGTTTGTACTTGAAGTTTTCAGGGTCAGAAATCCAAAACAGCACCACTTGACCTATTAGATAGTATGGTCAACTTTCCTCTACCACTACAGTAAATGCAGTTTTCAGATTGGAATGCAATTGCAATATTAAATTACAGGCAAGGCTCTATGCCAAGTACTCAGCCCTTTCTGACTAGCCAGAACATTGGGTGACATAAATTATGAATTTGTGATTCCGCGCATCCCCCCTACACACACACACACACACACACAAACAAACACACTAATATTCTACCCACCAAACATTCAAACACTAAAGAAATGAACCATGGGCTTTCTTTCAATTTTCAAGCTGGAACTGGATGACTTTCAACATGATCTTTTCTGGTAAATAAGTATAAATTATTCTTTGTTGCTGGTCCCCACCTAGAATGAATTTAAAGGAAATGCATTCTCTTGAAATGCTGCAGAATTCAAAACAGGACAGAAATCTGTCTGTCTGTCAGTGTATCTCTGTTATTCCATGGTAGGGAGCAGACAGCTTTTGCAGAAACACAATAATTTCTCACATAATGCACTTGTCATTTGGTGGTATAATGAGCTCCTCATAACATGTGGTCCCAATTTCAGAGTGTGAAGGAAGGTCCAAGAGGTCCACCTCAAACTGAAGATAAATACTAGGATGATACTCTGGAAAGAAGTAAACAAGACCAATCAAAACATTTTTTAAAAATGTAATTAAAAACAATATTGGTAGCAGTTCCTTTTGAACATAGATGATATACAAAGACGATTACGAGAATCTTGTCTTCAGCTGTGGAAAATATGTTAGAATTTATAACCTCAGATTAACCTGCAAGTATCACGTCCAAGTCTTGGATGTAACACAATAAGAAGACATGGATATGTGATCATGTCACATTGGGATGCATATCATGCGTTAAATGCAGTGATGAAGATAGTTGGGGATATTGATAGCAAAGAAGGAACCCTCAAGAAATCATAGCCCAGTTGTTATATTTGACAGTGTCAGAATTGTGAAAATGCTTGTGTGGCTTGATTGATGGAATATCGCATTCACTTTGGAAGATTACAGGGAAAACTCACCTCTTCTTTCTAGTCTCGGTTTATCAATACTGTGAAGGGCAGCGAACTTACTAAAACTTATCTACTTGGAGTTCACCCACCGCAGTGTTGCAGTGATGTGTTTGGATTGTCAATTCGCTGCAATGTCATGACTGGACTGCAGCAACTACTCACAAGTATTTCAGCCAGATCTCATGTACACAGCAGAAACATAAAGGCACTCATTCCTGTACAATGAATCAGTAGGGAATACCAGTAGCAAGGCTGCGCTTGCTGCCTCTTTTGCAAATAGAAACCTTTGCCAGGAGTGCTGTCCTCAGGCATTATGCTGGGACAATATTTCAGCATCATTTTGTCAAACTTGTGAGTTACTGAGGCATGCATTAGAAAACAAAGGTACATGCATGTAGTTGGGCCCCATCATTTCACCTTCACACCCATCTAGCTAACAACATAACACTAAGGTCCTTACTATGATGTTATTAAATTCTACTCATTTTTGTAATTTGGTTTGAAGCTTATCAGGAGGGACTATAACTGACAGATGTACAGTTAAGAGTCAAAAAGTGGACTCCTAAGTGTTCTCAAGCGACAATGTTTGCTCTTTTAAATAGAATATAATCAAAACAAATGGTTACCATGCAAACAGAAGAGAAATAGCAACCAAAAACTGCTATTGTTCTGCTGTTTAAATAAGAAATGACCTTTAACTCTCGATGGGAAATGTGATGTTCCCCTGTGAAAGATCAGGGAGATTCCGTCTCTCTCATACTTATTTTTAAAAAAGGGTAGTCTTTCAAAATTGTTTACAAATCTTTTATTTCTTTTACAAAAGCTTTTTGTAAAACTCTACAGGGTATCGTTTCAGCTTTGGACACGATCAGGAAATTGGTTAAATTACTCTGGTTAGGTTGTAGTTTGGGTTTTGGTGAAACTAAACTTATAAAATCACACGTAAAATGTCCCATCAACAAATTTTATTAAAATCCATCCCTTGATCTATTTAGGAGTGATGTCTTGTTTTATTAATATGTTGAAAATGAATTTAACAGCAAAATATTTTTAATAAGTGTCTAATCTTCCATCTATCAGTAACCTGATTTAAGTATTAGTAAAAAGGGCTTAAGGAAACCGCATGGAACCATGAGTAAATTAGATATTTCAAACACATGAATTTCTAAACTGTGGCCTCTGAAACAACTGCATTAAGTCTCAATCAGTGAAATCTCACCACTTTTTCCATCTGGGACATGACTAACTTTGAATGAGCCAGGCCAGCATCCAAGTACAATGTGTTTGAACTAGGTCAAAAGCTTGCAGAAATGTGACTCGTTATGTAACCTACGCTTGATTTTCTGTGATATCTTGTGAAACACACCCAGACTGTGCGTGATAAAACAGAAACTAATGGAAATCCTAGATTATTGTTCAAAATGATGAAATGCTAGGGGTCAGTTTGTTGAAAAGTTACTTGCCTCTACTACATCTGAACATGTGACATAACCTTCACTCCTAATTTGCTTGTTAACTCTGTTTGTGTATGCCTCTCCCTTTCTGGACTTTTTTCTTCCTTCTAAGCCCTAAATCCAAATCATTTATGTAAATGACAAAAAATAGAGGACCTAGCACCGATCCTTGTGGCACTCCACTGGTCACAGGCCTCCATTTTGAAAAACAACCCTCCACCACCACCCTCTGTCTTCTACCTTTGAGCCAGTTCTGAATCCAAATGGCTAGTTCTCCCTGTATTCCATGAGATCTAACCTTGCTAATCAGTCTCCCATGGGGACTCTTGTTGAAAGCCTTGCTGAAGTCCATATAGATGACATCTACTGCTCTGCCCTCATCAATCTTCTTTGTTACTTCTTCAAAAAATTCAACCAAGTTTGTGAGACATGATTTCCCATGCACAAAGCCATGTTGACTACCCCTAATCAGTCCTTGCCTTTCCAAATACATGTACATCCTGTCCCTCAGGATTCCCTCCAACAACTTGCCCACCACCGAGGTCAGGCTCACCAGTCTATAGTTCCCTGGCTTGTCTTTACCGTCCTTCTTAAACAGTGGCACCACGTTTGCCAACCTCCAGTCTTCTGGCACCTCACCTGTGACTATCGATGATACAAATATCTCAGCAAGAGGCCCAGCAATCACTTCTCTAGCTTCCCACAGAGTTCTTGGGTACACCTGATCAGGTTCTGGGGATTTATCCACTTTTAACCATTTCAAGACATCCAGCACTTCCTCCTCTGTAACCTGGACATTTTGCAAGATGTCACCATCTATTTCCCTACAGTCTATATCTTCCATATCCTTTTCCACAGTAAATACTGATGCAAAATATTCATTTAGTATTTCCCCCCCCCCCCCCCCATTTTCTGTGGCTCCACACAAAGGCCGCCTTGCTCATCTTTGAGGGGTGAAAATGTGTTGCTGGAAAAGCGCAGCAGGTCAGGCAGCATCCAAGGAGCAGGAGAATCGACGTTTCAGGCATAAACCCTTCTTCAGGAAAAAGGGCTCATGCCCGAAACGTCGATTCTCCTACTCCTTGGATGCTGCCTGACCTGCTGCGCTTTTCCAACAACACATTTTCAGCTCTGATCTCCAGCATCTGCAGTCCTCACTTTCTCCTGATCTTTGAGGGACCCTATTCTCTCCCTAGTTCCCCTTTTGTCCTTAATATATTTGTTAAAAACCCTTTGGATTCTCCTTAATTCTATTTGCCAAAGCTATCTCATGTCCCTGTTTTGCCCTCCTGATTTCCCTCTTAAGTATACTCCTACTTCCTTTATACTCTTCTAAGGATTCACTTGATCTATCCTTCTATACCTGACATATGCTTCCTTCTTTTTCTTAACCAAACCTTCAATTTCTTTAGTCATCCAGCATTCCCTATACCTACCAGCCTTTCCTTTCACCCTGACAGGAATATACTTCCTCTGGATTCTTGTTATCTCATTTCTGAAGGCTTCCCATTTTCCAGCTGTCCCTTTACCTGCGAACATCTGCCTCCAATCAGCTTTTGAAAGTTCTTGCCTAATACCGTCAAAATTGGCCTTTCTCCAATTTAGAACTTCAACTTTTAGATCTGGTCTATCCTTTTCCATCACGAATTTAAAACAAATAGAATTATGGTCGCTGGCCCCAAAGTGCTTCCCCACTGACACCTCAGTCACCTGCCCTACTTTATTTCCCAAGAGTAGGTCAAGTTTGCACCTTCTCTAGTAGATACATCCACATACTGAATCAGAAAATTGTCTTGTACTCACTTAAGAAATTCCTCTCCATCTAAACCTTTAACACTATGGCAGTCCCAGTCTATGTTTGGAAAGTTAAAATCCCCTACCACAACTACCCAAGTATTCTTACAGATAGCGAGATCTCCTCAAAAGTTTGTTTCTCAATTTTCCTCTGACTATTGGGGGGTCTATAATACAATCCCAATAAGGTGATCATCCCTTTCTTATTTCTCAGTTCCACCCAAATAACTTCCCTGGATGTATTTCCAGCAAAATCCTACCTCAATACAGCTGTAACGCTATCCCTTATCAAAAATGCCACTCCTCCTCCTCTCTTGCCTCCCTTTCTATCCTTCCTGTAGCATTTGTATCCTGAAACATAAAGCTGCCAGTCCTGCCCATCCCTGAGCCATGTTTCAGTAATTGCTGTGATATCCTAGTCCCATGTTCCTAACCATGCCCTGAGTTCATCTGTTTTCCCTGTTCAGCCCTTTGCCTTGATATGAATACAGTTTAATTTATTCGTCCTATCCTGTCCCTGCCTGCCCTGACTGTTTGACTCATTTCTGTTCTCAACTTCTCATTTTCAGCTTTTTCAAATCGTGTTGCACCATTTGGTTATTGCATTTATGTACACATCAGTGTTGTTCATTGGCTGCAAAATGCAATGAGCCACTTGAGGACTTGATCAGCATCCAATAAATAGCAGTCCGTCCGTTTGTTTCCTGTTCTCAGCCAAAAGGAGCCAAGGAGAAGGATATTGAAAGGCAGGCCCTTAATGCGATCTTATATCCGGCTCTAGCAGGGCATTGAGACTGATCTGAGAGACTGGTCTTTCATAACACATAGCATATATAGCACATTTAGTGCAATTAACTATCACAAAAGTCTAGTGAAATAAAATATGACATTGAGCCATGTCAGAAGATATCAGATGACCAAAGCTTGCCCAAAGAGGATGGATCTACGCTGCACTCCTTTAATAGCCAGGATGTCTTTCCACAAATTTGGAGACCAAAACGGCGCACAATATTCCAGGTGCGGTCTCACCAGTGCCCTGTACAGCTGCAGAAGGACCTCTTTGCTTCTATACTCAATTCCTCTTGTTATGAAGGCCAACATGCTATTAAAATTGGGAATACTCAGAAGGTATTACAGGATTGCTGTTATTCTATCTGGTTGTGGGGTTGGAGATTTCAGAGATAGGGAGGGAACAGATCACAGAGGTATCTGAAAAGAAGGATGGCAATTTTAATATCAAAATATGCTTTGACCTGGAGCCAATGCAGGTCAGCAAGCACATGGCTGATAGGAAATGAGATTTGATGTGGGTTAAGAAATGGGCAGCAGAGTTATGGATGACCTCAAGTTTACAGAAGGTATAATGTCGGAGACCCTTCCACTGTGGTTATGTCTATGGTCTGGTTTCCCACATGGAACAAGCTGCGAACTAAGTGTGCTAGGTGTTCGCTCCAGTTTCTTTGTCCAGTTTTCCCAAATCTAGCTTTTAGTGATTTGGACAAGGCGGGAGGCTAAATATTAATAAGGTAAGTTGTGGTGTTAACAAGGTTTTTAACAAGTGTTAATCCCCGTGAATTTTCATCTTGCTGCTACCAGCGAGAATCTCACCGCACCACTTGTCAAAAGCACAAAAGGTTGCGTGTGTTGCTCCTGAGATCGAAGTGGGCCTGACTGCTCTTATCATTCAATTCTGTCACACAACTTGCCACAAACAATGTCACTCAGACCTCTATAAGAATTCCCCCAACATTTTGATTTAATTTTAATAAGTTTCCATTGGTCCTTTGAACTTTTGTTCATGTTTTAACCTGTTTAACATTTACTTTAAAAGAGTAGAACGTGGAAGACCAACCAGAAATATATATTACAGGACACCAGAGATAACCAAAACACAAGAATGGAAGGGAGACACTAAAAAAACTGATTTTTGAACTGTGGATTTCATTCCAAATATAATGGGCAGCTCAGAGTACTGTGCATTAAGATGTCTGCTAGTCTAAGTTGTTAAATTGTGTTTGAGGTCAGTATACCCTGTTTCCATTTTAATGAAGTTTGTTCTCAGTTTATAGGCAGAAAGTGTCTGAACTATTCCCCAAGTAATAGTTTAATCTCATATTCATTGCACAGATCTTCATTTAGTGGATATTTGACATTTGGGCTGAAATCAGTGAGAGAATATTACATCTTTAACCTTTTGAGTACTCCAGTGTAAGTTTCACAAAACCACTCATCTAGCATAGAATAAACTACCTTAATAATTCCTTTAAAAACATCTGAAATTGTATCTCCTGACCTGAGTCTGGTAAAATATTTGGTAGAATGATTATTTTTCCAACAACGTATTCTGAAAACACAACTGTCAACAATGGTGCTGTCGAATTTTATTGCATCTACCAATGCACCTACTTTTTGTCATTTACATAAATGATTTGGATGTAGAGGTACAGTTAGTAAGTTTGCAGATGACACCAAAATTGGAGGTGTAGTGGACAGCAAAGAGTACAACAGGATCTTGACCAGATGGGCCATTGGGCTAAGAAGTGGCAGATGGAGTTTAATTCAGATAAATGTGAGGTGCTGCTTTTTGGGAAAGCAAATCTTAACAGGACTTATACACTTAATGGTAAGGTCCTAGGGAGTGTTGCTGAACAAAGAGAGCTTGGAGTGCAGGTTCATAGCTCCTTGAAAGTAGAGTCACAGGTAGATAGGATAGTGAAGAAGGTGTTTGGTATGCTTTCCTTTATTGGTCAGAGTATTGAGTACAGGAGTTGGGAGGTCATGTTGCAGCTGAACAGAACATTGGTTAGGCCACTTTTGGAATATTGTGTGCAATTCTGGTTTCCTTCCTATCGGAAAGATGTTGTGAAACTTGAAAGGGATCAGAAAAGATTTACAAGGATGTTGCCAGGGTTGGAGGATCTGAGCTATGGGGAGAGGCTGAACAGGCTGTGGCTGTTTTCCCTGGAGTGTCGGAGGCTGAGGGGTGACCTTACAGAGGTTTACAAAATTATGAGGGTCATGGATAGGATAAATAGACAAAGTCTTTTCCCTGGGATTGGGGAGTCCAGAACTAGAGAGCATAGGTTTAGGGTGAGAGGGAAAAGATATAAAAGAGACCTAAGGTGCAACTTTTTCACACAGAGGCTGGTACGTGCATGGAATGAGCTGCCAGCTGAAGTGATGGAGGCTGGTACAATTGCAGCATTTAAAAGGCATTTGGGTATATGAATAGGAAGGGTTTGGAGGGATATGGGCCGGGTGATGGCAGGTGGGACTAGATTGGGTTGGGATATCTGGTCAGCATGAATGTGTTGGACCGAAGGGTCTGTTTCCATGCTGTACATCTCTATGACTCTATGACTCTATGTTGGCTGAGGGATACACTATATGAAAATCATAGACAGGAAAAGAAACAACTATCTGTTCCCGTCACTGTGAAAGCTGTGTGTCACCCGCCAATATTAGGGGGAGCACAGAGGAAGAACCAGATGAGTGACAAACTGGTCAGCTGGGGCTTCAGGAGATGCTAGCTCCCATACAAGAGTTACTTGGGCAAAGACAGACGGTCACATGAGCCAGGCAGGCATCACTGCATGGGCAAGTTGCAGATCAGGGAGCATGGATCATGGCGGGAGGCTGTGCTGGGGACCCGTGAGAATGGGTACAGTTCATTCGAGGGTTCCAATCTGTTTGGGCCCCAGTTGCTGCTCCTGTCAGGTTGGCCTCATGAGGAAAGCACCACTGCTCAGGCCACAGACTAACATGGTAGATCTGGGAGGTAAGACCATCTTGAGGCAGAAACACTTGCACCTGGGAGTTGGTTAAATAGGATTTAAGTCATTCCCTACTCCGATGTAGGTTTGTTAAGTCACTTACCCTACAACAGTCCATTACCCACCACTCTCCCCTGCCATCACCCTCTTCATCTGAGAGTCTATCAAAACAAAGTGAAAGATAACTAAAAGTTATAGAAGAGAAAAAAAATCTATGAAATTCTGCTTGCTCTCCACCCTGAACCCTTGAATTCACTCAAACTATTTCCCATAGACCATAGGGGCCTGGGGGGCATATGCCCTAAAATGCCATGAAGTGATGTAAATCGTAGCCAGGAGAATATCCAGGTTTCCTTTGAATATTTGCATTGAATCTTTGTACATACTACAACCAAGTCAACGAGGTTCTATGAAAAGGAATACTGTGTAGTATCAAACCTTGTTATATGCTTAGGTAAGCAGTACTTGCATCCATATTTTTCCTGCCTACCCAGTGCAAAATATCCTACTGACGTGGACCACTGAAATAACTCCATCGGAGCAGATATCCCATCACTAAGTCTCCCTTTATTTACACATGAAAATCCTTGACTATAGCACTGCATCATTCAGAGTCAGGTACCTGAGTGCCAGTATCCCTGACGTTCCCCTTTTTTTAATGCAACACTCTACCACACCATTGTATTCTACTTTCAACCTAATTTAATTAGTTTAGATTCCCTACAGTGTGGAAACAGGCCCTTCAGCCCAACAAGTCCACACTGACCCTCTGAAGAGTAACCCACCCAGACCCATTTCCCTCTGACTAATGCACCTAACACTACGGACAATTTAGCATGGCCAATTCACCTGACCTGCACATCTTTGGACTGTGGGAGGAAACCAGAGCACCCGGAGAAAACCCACGCAGACACAAGAAAAATGTGTAAATTCCACACAGACAGTTGCCGGAAGCTGGAATTGAACCTGGGACCGTGGCTCGGTGAGGCAGCAGTGCTAACCACTGAGCCACCATGCCGCCCCAGACATTCCTTTTTTTTTGCAGGGATTTGTTATAAACTTATTGTAATATGTTTTGAAGACAAAAAAACAATGTACATATGAGTAACTTCTGATTAAACTAGTTAATTCTGTACATCAAATTGCTTCCCATTTTGTAAGTCAATAGCTGCTTTTCATCTTTGTAGCATGGGATTTGATCACAGCATGGAAAAGTTACGACAGCACTGCTGGTGGACTTCCAGCTGTTGCTAGGTTTCCAGCATCAAGATCACACTTATGCCATAGGCTGAGGTGCCATCAAATCAATGTCGGATAGATTCCGGGCAATATACACTCCTACGGCAAACAGTCCTATGTTTACAATTAAATTCCTCCTGAAGTCGGTGCGGTCGGTGGCCAGCGCATAGGCCGCTTTCAGCGTCTCCATGAAGACGCGGCGAGAGCCCGGCTCGCTCTTCTTCGGAGCTGCCATGATGGTCTCTGTCATCCAGAGCTCCCTGATTGGATCAGGTTAACAGCCCCAATCAGGGAACTCATATTCTATGCAGTCCAGCTGGCTGACCTTGTTGCAATTACTACACCCACATTTCACTATGGGAACGACCTCGACTAAAGCTCCTTGGAGCATATGATGTTCTAGAGTGAAATAACTTAACTCCTTAAACCTATCATAAGAATTAACAGCTCATATATTAAACCGATGACTTCAGATCTTTTGTATGGCCTCTGTATCACCCACTGGGTGAAAGTGATCAAAATTATACCAAGTAATCTAAATGAGTCCTAAACAAGGTCTTATACATGGTCAGTATATAGATTTTGTTTTGTATTTAATCATCTTGGCAATATATCCTAGCTCGTTGTTTATTTTGGAAGTAGCTCTTTGGCACAATGTATGAACCTTGAAAGGTTCATTTTTAGTGACATCAAGGTCTTTCTCTGACTCAGCAATTTGGTTTAGAGTCATGGATTCATAGAAATGTACAGCATGGAAACAGACCTTCGATCCAACCCGTCCATGCCGACCAGATATCCCAACCCAATCTAGTCCCACCTGCCAGCACCCGGCCCATATACCTCCAACCCTTTCTATTCATAAATCCATTCAAATGCCTCTTAAATGTTGCAATTGTACCAGCCTCCACCGCATCCTCTAGCAGCTCATTCCATACACGTACCACCCTCTGCGTGAAAAAGTTTAGCCCTGTTCATATATAAAACTGGAAGTTAAAAAAAAATCATTAATGGGATGTAGGTATGGCTGGTTAGACGAACATTAATTGATGATCCCTTACAATCCTGGGGAAAGTGGTGTTGAGCTGCCTTTCTGAGCTGACACAATCCTTTGGGATGTACATACAGCCACGGTGTAGTCATGAAGAGAGTTCTGGGATTTTGACCATGTGTTGATGGAGCAATGGTCATATAATTCAAAGTCAGGTTTGTGTGTGGCTTGGAGAGGACTTTCAGGTGGTGATGTTACCATGGTGTTCTGCTGCTTTTGTCCTTCCAGGTGGTAGAGGTTGTGGGTTTGGAAGGTACTGTTGGAGAAGCATTGGTGAGTTACTGCTGTGCAACTTGGAGGTGGTGTACACCGTTACCATGGTGAAGGGAGTGAATGTTGAAGGTGGTGGATGAGGTGCCGGAATGTGGGCTGGATGGTTTCAAAATTCTTTAGTATTGCAGGAGCAGTGCTTGTCCAGGCAATTGAAGAGTATTCCATCACATTCCTGACTTGTACCCTTATAGATATTGGACAGGCTTTTGGGAGACAAAAGGTGATTTACTCATTGCAGAATTCTAGCCTTTTCCTGCTGTTTAGTCATAGTGTATACACTGCCGATTCAGTTCAGTTTCTGGTCAATAGTAACCTTCAAAATGTCAGTAATAGGGATTCAAAGATGGTAATGCCATCAGACCTCAAAGTTGATGGTGACTTGTCTCATGTTGGAGATGGTTACTGACTTGGCACTCATGTTGTGAGAATACTATTTGCTACTTATCAGCCAAACCTGGATCTTGTCCAGGTCTTGCTGCACATGGACATAGGCTGCTTCAATATCTACGGAAACATGAACAGTATCTAGCATTGTGCAATTATCAGAAAACATTGCCACCTCTGATCTCATGGTGGTGGGAAGTTTGTTGATGAAGCAACTAAAGATATTTGGGCCTAGAAGGAACTCCTGTGGTGATGTGCTGACTTTGAGACGATTGAACCACAACCATCTTCCTCTGTGCAAAGTATGACTTTAACCAACAGAGGGTGTTTTGCCTGTCTCCCATTGACTCCAGTTTTGCTAGGGCTTGTTGATGCCACACTCAGTCACATGTTGATGTCCATAAGACCATAAGACATAGGAGTGGAAGTAAGGCCATTCGGCCCATCGAGTCCACTCTGCCATTCAATCATGACTGATGGGCATTTCAACTCCACTTACCCGCATTCTCCCAGTAGCCCTTAATTCCTCGTGACATCAAGAATCTATCAATCTCTGCCTTGAAGACATTTAGTGTCCCGGCCTCCACTGCACTCTGCGGCAATGAATTCCACAGGCCCGCCACTCTCTGGCTGAAGAAATGTCTCCGCATTTCTGTTCTGAATTGACCCCCCTCTAATTTTAAGGCTGTGTCCACGGGTCCTAGTCTCCTTGCCTAACGGAAACAGTTTCCTAGCGTCCACCTTTTCCAAGCCATGTATTATCGTGTAAGTTTCTATTAAGTCTCCCCTTAATCTTCTAAACTCCAGTGAATACAATCCCAGAATACAAGGGCAGTCACTTTTACTCTCTCTCTGGAACTCAGCTCTTTTGTCCCTGTTTGGACTAAGTAGCTGAGTGGCCTTGGTGGAACCCAAACTGAACCTCAGTGAGCAGGTTATTAATTTGCAAGTACTGCTTGATATCACCGTTTGTGATGTCTCCCATCACTTTACTGAGGAGAGAGTAGGCTGATGGGACTATAATTGACCAGGTTAGATTTGTGAACAGGAGATACCTTGAAAATTTTCTATGTTATTGGACAGATGGCACTACTGTGGTAGTACTAGAATAGCTTAGCTAGGGGCACGACGAGTTCATGAACACAAATCTTCAGTGCTATTGTTGGAATGCTGCCAGGGCCTGTAGTCTTTGCAGTATCCAATACCTTCAACCATTTTGTGATATCATGTGGAGTGGATTGAATTGCCTAAAGACTTGTATCTGTGATGCTGGTGATCTTAGGAGGAGGCTGAGATGCAAAAACATCCGCCTCCTCTTCTGCACTAATATACTTCCGCACTAATATATAATATTCTCCATCATTGAGAATAGTGATATTTGTGGAGCCTTCTCCAGTGATTTGTTTAATTGTTCACAATCATTCCTGACTGGATGTAATGAGGGCTGTAGTGCTTAGGTCTGATCCATTGGATGTGGGACGAATTAGCCCCGTAACCAATGCAGCAATGATATTTAAAAAGAATGGCATGCAGTTTACGTCAAAGTTGACCTCAAAATTAGTCATGATCAGACACCTCTCTGGTGACAATTTCCCTTTTTCACCGAAGCAACAATGTGGCATTTAGTTGCAGCATTCTTCGCTAGGGAATTCCCACCACGGAGGTGACTTTGGTTAGGCGATGCGTAGAGTATTGCTTTCAATTCTGGTTGACACTTTACAGGAAGGATGTGGAGGCTTTGGAGAGGGTGTGGAAGAGATTTAACAGGATGGCGTGTGGATTAGAGAGTATCAGCTATCAGGAGATGCTAGAAAAACAAGGTTTTTTTTACTCTGAAGAGCAGAGGCTCAGAGGAGACAGGATAGAAGTCTACAAAATAATGGTTGACACTCATTTTCCCAGAATTGAAATGTCTAATACTAGGAGCATGCATTTAAGATGAGAGGGGAGCTGTTCAACAGAGATGTGATGGGCAAGTTTTTTACACAGAGAGTGATAAGTATCTGAAACATGGTGCTAGGAGTAGTGGTGGAGGCAGGTACAACAGGGATGTTTAAGGGGCCTTTAGATAAACACATGAACATGCAAAGAATAGAGGGATGTGGACCAAGGGCAGGCAGAAGGGATTAGTTTAATTTGGTGTTATTTCAGCACAACATCATGGGCTAAAGGCCCTATTCCTGAGCTGTACTGCAGTTCTATATTCTATGGAGGTGGAGTGATGCTATCAAGCTGTCCAATTACATTAAAGGATTTCCACAGACCTTCCAACCAGGTAAGAGAAAGCAGTCAAACAAAATCACTTAACAAAATAAACACCAAGCAAACTAAAGTTTTGAGCATCCACCAGGAGTGTAGGCACAAGTTAACATTTTCTGTAAGTCTTATTATTAGAAATTATTTAGTCATTTCACGGTCAGCCATTTAACTACAGTTGACAAGATAATATTACTTCTACAGGGTCCATTCTATTGTTAATTGCGACAAAAGCCCAGTTATATTTGAATGTACATGGTGCAACTCTTCCTGAGCATTTTCACACTGATTTCCTGATCAGCAGGGGGAAAGCAGGAAACGCATATGATCAATGGGAGGGAGACTTTGGGAGGGAGAGAGAAGCAAGTAAATATATCTGGGAATTTTGTCCTAAGTGGTAATGCAGTTCGGAGGAGAATTAGGTGCTTTAAGCAAAGTCTGCTGCAAGGAGTAAAGTGTGTTTAGGGGTGAGGTTAGTGAAACATTTGGCAGGGACTTGGTGCTTTTCTCTATCCTTTCTCAGGAAATTCATTGGTTGGTATGAAATTACTGTTATAGTATTTTAAATTGCTGTAAATTTAAAAAAATATCATTTTTAAAGAAATAGCTTTACTTGGATTTAATTCAGAAACACCAGGAATAAGGGCAATATAATAAAGTTATGTTAATAGTTTAAATCATAATTGAGTCAATATAGAGTAAAATAAAACAAAGAGGTTGGAGATCTGAAATAAACAAAAATAGAAATTGCTGGAGAAACTCTGCAGGTCTGGCAGCATCTAGGGAGAGAAAACAGAGTTAATGCCATCAATCCAGAATTGGAAAGATTCCAAAGAAGAGTCATACTAGACTCAAAACATTAACCCTGTTTTCTCTCCACAGAGGCTGGAGATCCTTCCCAGCAATTTCTGCTTGGGTTTAATAAAGAAAGTAAAGACACAGCGGCGCAGTTCAGTTGAGTAGAATAGATGGCCGATAATAAATGGGAAATGAAGGACTCTATCGGTATTCTAGATGACCACATGTGCAGGAAATGCTACCAGTTGCCTCCACTTGAGCGAGAGTTGCAGAGCTTGAACAGTGACTGGAGTCATTGTGGTGCTGCCATGAGGCTTAGAGATACAATGGTAGCACACTAGGGACTGGAGGCAGAAAGGGAATACATAGCTGCCAGGCAGTCCAAGAAAAACCGACAGTTAGTGCAGGAGACCCCTACAGCCTTCCTCACAAATTGGTTTTCCATTTTGAAAGCTCATTCCTCAAAGGAGCGCATCAAAGCTACATTTGTGGATGCACATTGTGTACAGGAGACGGTCAATAAGATAAGAAGAACTTTTGCGATCAGGGATTTATTAATTAGGGGAATGGATAGATGTTTTGATGGCTACAGTCCTGACTCCAGGTTGATATGCAGCTTCCCTGGTGTCGGGATCAATGATGTGACAGAATGGCTGTGGGGCATTTTTTGAGGGGAGGAAGAACAGCCAGAGGTCATAGTTCTAGTTGGTACAAATCGCAATGGTAGGAACGGAGATGTTTTCCAATCAGAATTTAGGGAGCTGGGTAGAAAATTACCAAGAAGACCACATATATCAGCTGATCAGCTGATAGTCTTCAGACTACTGCCAGGTCCACATACATGTGAGTACAGAATTTGGAGGATAAAACAGATGAATATCTGGCTGGGACACTGGCAGAGCTCTGGGAGAGATGGCACCTGTACTAACTGAATGTGTTAGAACAAAGAAAAATACAGCGCAGTACAGACCCTTTGGCCCTCGATGTTGCGTTGATCCAAGCCCACCTAACCTACACTAATCCACTATCCTCCATATGTCTATCCAATGCCCGTTTAAATGCCCATAAAGAGGGAGAGTCCACCACTGCTACTGGCAGGGCATTCCATGAACTCACGACTTGCTGAGTAAAGAATCTACCCCTAACATCTGTCCTATACCTACCACCCCTTAATTTAAAGCTATGCCCCCTCATAATAGCTGACTCCATACGTGGAAAAAGGTTCTCATTGTCAACCCTATCTAAACCCCTAATCATCTTGTACACCTCTATCAAGTCACCCCTAAACCTTCTTTTCTCCAATGAGAACAATGCTGCAGCTGATCAGAGCTGGGACTGAGTTTTTTGTGGGTGTTACACGAGTGCTGTTGGGAGGACTTTAAATTAACTTGACAGAAGTGTGAGAACAAAGAGAAAATGCTTGAGAAGAACACTGCAATTCACAAAGTACTTCGAGAAACAATTATCACTAATATAGAGAGTAGGGGGTTGATAGGTAAAGTTGGAGTAAAGTAGAAAGGAATGAAGTGTAAATCAAGGTCATTGTGCATTTATATGAATGCAAGGAGTACAATTGATCAACTTGAGCGGTTATTATGCAGGATTCCCTTTGGAAACACAATTCTGTGACAATAACAGGGACTTGACTTAAAGACGAGAGCATTGGGTGTTAACTATTAATGGATACAAGATGTTCAGAAAAGATAGAAACCGAAGGAAAGGAAGGAGCATGGTTTTATTGGTGAAGAGGGAAAGAGGATGTCCCAGAGGGTTTAAGGAAAGAATCACATTTCCTAGAACTAAGAGACAATGTAAGAACATTGAATAAGAATATATAAGAACATAAGAACGAGGAGTAGGAGTAGGCCGTCTGGCCCTTTGAGCTGTTCCCACCATTCAGTAAGATCATGGCTGATCTTTTCATGGCCTCAGCTTCACTCACCCGCCTTCTCACCATAACCCTTTATAATTCCTTTATTGTTCAAAAATTTATCTGTCTTAGCTTTAGAAACATTCAATGAGGAAGCCTCAAGTACTTCACTGGGAAAGAAATTTCTCAGATTCACAACCCTCTGGGTGAAGAGGTTCCTTCTCAATTCAGTCCTAAATCTGCTCCCCCTAATTTTGAGGCTATGCCCCCTTTTCCTAGTTTCACCCGTCAGAGGAAATATCCTCTCTATGCCTATTTTATCTATTCCCTTCATAATTATATATGTTTTTGTAAGATCTCACCCCTTCCCCATTCTTTTAAATTTCAGTGAGTATAATTTGAATCTAGTCAGTCTCTCCTCATAAGCTAGCCCCCTCAACTCTAGGATCAACCTAGTGAACTCCTCTGCACCCCCTCTAGTGCTAGTATATCCTTTCTCAAGTAAGGAAACCAAAACTGCACACTGTACTTCAGGTGTGGCCTCCTCAGCACCCTTTATAGCTGTAACATAACCTCTCTGCTTTTGAACTCAAATCTCTTTAGTAGTGAAGGACATAATTTCATTTCTCTTCCTAATGACCTGTTGCACCTACAAATTGACCTTCTATGATTTATGCACATGGTCACGCACAGGTCACCCTGCACAGCAACATACTGCAATTTTTTTACCATTCAAATAATAGTCCTTTTTACTGTTATACTTCCCAAAATGGATGACTTCACATTTATTAACACTATATTCCATCTCTCAGACCTTTGCACACCCACTTAAACTATCTATGTTCCTCTGCGAAGTTTCACAGTCCTCTGCACACTTTGCTCTAACATTCATCTTAGTGTCATCCACAAACTTTGACACACCACACATGGTCCCCAACTCCAAATCATCTATGTAAATTGCAAGTCAGAATGCTGAGCAGCTTGGAGGGAACTTCTGTCTGGTGGTGTTCTAATGCAACTGTTGCATTTGGCTTTTGAGGTAGTGAATGATTTGGACGCTTTGTCTCAGGAGCCAGGTTAATCATTGTATTTTGATTTGTCAGTGGTAGACACTGCTGCCACTATATGCTGGTGGCAGAGGGAATGAATGATAAAAGGGATGGATTGACTGTTGATTAAGTGAGCTGCTTTGCCCTCGATGGGGCCCAATTTCCTGAGTGATGTTGCAATTGCATTCATCCAGGTCAGTGGGCAGAATTCCATCACACTCCTGACTTGTGCCTTGATGAATGTGGACAGGCTTTGGGGAGATGAGTTAGTTTCCACTGAATTAACAACCTCTGACTTACTCTTGTAGTCACAGTATTCATATGGCTGATTTGGTTGAGTTCTGAAAAATGGTGACCTCCCAGATATTGACAATGAGACTTCAACAATGGTAATGCCATTGAATGTTTGGGGTAGATGTTTAGATTATAACTTGGTGATGGTCATTACCTGGCATTGATGAGGCAAAAATGTTTATCATCTCTTTTCAGCCTAAGTCTAAATGTTGTCCAGACCTGGTTGCATGGTTTAAATATTTGAAGTGTTATAAATGCCACTGAATCATCAGTGAACATTCTAATTATTAATGGAGGGCAGGGAAAGTCATTGATGAAATAGCTAAGTGAGTTTTGAGAAGATTTATAGCTCAGGTTGAGGTTCTGGATGTAGGTTTCCTCGCTGAGCTGTAAGGTTCATTTCCAGACATTTTATCACCCAACTAGGTAACATCTTCAGTGGGGCTCCAGGCGAAGTACTGCTAATGATTTCTGTTTTTTGTTTATATGTTTGGGTTTCTTTGGATTGGTAACGTCATTTCCAGTGGTGATGTCAATTATGGTTCTTTTTCTCAGGGGGTGGTAGATGGGGTCTAACTCAATGTCTAACTACCAACAAACACATCGAGTTAGACCCTATCTACTACCCTCTGAGAAAAGGAACAGGAAATGACATCACCGCTGGAAATGACATCACCACAAGAAATGAAATCATCAACCCAAAGAAACACAAACATATAAATAGAAAGCGGGAATCACCAGGAGTGTTTCATCCGGAGGCTCACTGAAGTTGTTACCTAGTAGGGTGACAAAATGTCTGGAAGTGAACGGCTCAGCGAGCAAACATACATGAAACAGCTAAAGAAGGCTGCATCTAGAATATTACTCTCAGGGACTCTCAACAAAAAAAAAGGAGACTCTGGAAATCAGAAATGAAAAAAGAAATTGCTGGAAAAACTCAATGCATCTGAGCAGAGAAAGCAGAGTTAATGCTTTGGGTCCAGTGACTCCGCTTCAGAACTGTTTTGAAGAAGAAGGGTCACTGGATCTGAAACGTTAACTGTGCTTTCTTTCCGTAGATGCTGCCAGAACTGCTGAGTTTTTCCAGCAATTTTTGCTTTTATTTAACCCTGAGAAATGCATGGAGCCTTTGTGGTGCGCTGGTAGTTTGGGCCATAAGGCCTGGGTTCAAGTATGAATCGATGTGGGGCTGTGCAATAACATCTCTGAAAAGGTTGATTAGGAAAATACACTGAGCAATTCCTGCAGGGATGCCCTGAAACTGGAATGGTTGGTCTCTTGAAAGCTGTAGCTATTCCATTGTATGTTAGGTCTGACCCTAACCTGTGGAGAGCTTTCTCACTGATTCCCACTGACTTAAATTGCCAGGGTTGTTTGGTGCCACTCAGGTCAGGATTTGCCTTGATGTCAAGAGCATTAACTGTCCACTGAGTTCTGGAAGTCACTCTATCAATGTTTGCAGGAAGGTTGTAATGAGGTTAGGAGCTGACAGCCTCTGGCATAACCAAAACTGAACATTGGTGTGAGAGTTAACATTGAGTGAGTGCTGCTTGATAAGACCTTCCATTGCTTTCCTGATGATTGCGAATAAACTGATCAGAAATTGGCCAAATCAGATTTGGTCTGGTTTTTGGCCTCAGGACATACCTGAGCACATCATTGGGTAGGTGCCAGTGTTGCCGCTATGCAACACAATGTGGGAAAACATGACTTACACTCAATCATCCTTTATCTATTAATAAAGCCAATATGTCAGTATTGTTTATTCATGGAGATCCAGAGTTACAATCTTGGTATCTAATTCTGCAGAACATCAACTCATGTTCTAGAAAATATTCAGATTTTCATCCCTTGCGATCACATTCTGCATACCCTTCAACTAAGCAGTGGCTGTAATCAACCTAGGAAGGGCATAGACTCAGCAATCTGTGTCCTCACTGTATTGCTTTGTTCTACAAAGAAAGCAGGGCAGCTTTGATTGAGAGTGATAGACTGTAAGCTGTTATAATGATTTAGGGACCAATCATCCGTTACCTGGAATCCATCATAACTCACTGTGGAATGTGCTCAAGTTTATTAAATTGGGTACTATTAAAAACAACAAGCACACACAGAGTCGGGCACATGACATGGGCTAAAAAGAGAGCATGCATTGTAAAATAATTACATTAACGAATGAAATATTAACCCTAGGCCCTTAGTGTGCATAGAAAAATAGCAGAAAACATTAGTGAGTCAGATTAATAGTCAGATCATTGTCAGTGCACATTCAACGAAGACTGAAAGGATGAATTAAATGAATCCTTGCCAGTGAAGAATTCTGGCTGAAATTATCAAATTTAATTGAAATGCAACATCATTAGACAGAATTCCAATGACAGGAAGCACTTTGATTTAATTTCCTCATTCCAATTGCTTGTACAATGTGGATCAATCAGTTTGTGAAGTGCTTTCCTGCAATGACACCTGATGAGGCCAAAGGTTATTATTAGTTGCTTATAGATACCATAAGAGATTTAGAACAGTTTGCAGAAGGGCTCTGCATTGTCAACTTCCCAAGTGTTGGCTATTAAATAATTCACTGAAATAAATCTTACAGCAAAGCCTCTGAGATATTATTTCTTTAACAAGAACTTTAATTATTTTCCTCAAGATTTGTGTTGCATGACTGTGATTCAGAATTGATCTTTAGTTAAAGGAGATCAATTTAAAATAAGGGACATTTTTAAAAATCAGCATTGTTAAAAGTAAGACAAAATGAAGAAACCCACAGACAAATTCCACAAGGATAATTCACATTCCTTAAATGTCTAGGACAAAAAATGGTTTCTAATTTTGAATATAATCCAGCACAGCTGCATAACAATGTACCCAAGCGATTTCAGAAATAAATTTAGATTCAACATGGGTTCAAAGTTCAGGAACTATGAGAATGCTTTTGCTGTCGATAATTTTGATGTAATCCATTCTGTTCCAGTACATATATAGTATGAGCATTAGCATTATCATTGAAAATCAAAATGCTCATTTCATCGCATCCAACAGTATGATCAGTCAGGGGATCATCTGTCAGGAAATTCCAAGTTTTGTTTTGAACTATTTCTTGCAGTTTGGAATCTAATCCATTAATTCAGAATTTTTTGACTTGAACTTTGTACTTTTGAATTTTTATGCTGGAGCTTGTAATTAGAGCCCTGAAACTGCCCAGATTTTGAACTAATTCAATGATTTAAAGTTTATTTGAATTTTGCTGACATTTAATCGTTTGGTAAGCTTTTAAATTGAAGTCAAAGCAACAGAAATGTTTGAGCTGATACTTGGGTTTCAAATTCAGGATGTCGTAATTCATCCACAATTACACATTATTCATCAGTTTATGTTCGAAACCTCTTGATGATCCTTGTTCTTAGATAAATGGTAAAGGGAATGTGTTTTCAGACAGGATATTGATTTTTTTACAAGGGGAAGTTGGAAAGCAAACCCATTTCTTTTTAACTTCTGGTCTGTATAGTCGTTGATATAGTCTCACTGAAACAGTTTTGTTGACTGTTGAATCACTTAAATACATGAGGTCTTATAGCCATAAAGTCATAGAGACATATAGCACAAAAAGACTTCTTTAATAAAATACCTGAGTGCCCCAAGGACACACATGAGAATTACCATGAACTGAATTTTCTAGTCCAAGAGATGGCCGACTTGGAGATGGGAATGTAACTAGGCCAAATGGATGAATCCTAGAAACCTATTGTCTTTCTGCCTTTGCCTAAATTAAGTTCTAGACAGGAGGAATCAAGCTTGACCTTTTTTTCTCTCACTATCTGATGCTCTTAAGTGGTCAATTAATAAGGATTAAAGCCCTAATTAAGTATATTCCTACCTGTCCTACAGTATGGAAACAGGCCCTTCAGTTCCCAAGTCCACACTGACCTTCCAAAGAGTAACCCACCCAGACCCACTCCCTACTTTATTACTCTACATTTATCCCTGACTAATGCACCTAACCTATACACCCCTGAACATTATGGGCAATTTAGCATGGTCAATTCACCCAACCTGCACATTTTTTGACTGTAGGAGAAAACCAGAGTATCCGGAGGAAACCCATGCAGACACGGGGAGAATGTGTAAACTCCACACAGATAGTCACCTGAGGCTAGAATCCAACCTGGGTCCCTGGCGCTGTGAGGCAGCAGTGCTGACCACTGAGCCACCGTGCCTCCCAATTGTTTCATCTCCATACAGGACAGAGAAAGGGTCAGCTGACACATATAGTCAATCAATGGAGGCAGGATGAGAGATGTGTGACATCTGAGATTTGGACCAATTTGTGCACAGTTAATGGACCAGAAATGTGGAGGGTTTGATTATTCATTCAAGGGATGTGGGTATTGTTGGCTAGGCCAGAAATTACTGCTAATTCCTAATTGCCCAGAGGTCTGTTGAGAGTCAACCACAATACTCTGTGGCCTGTAGTCACATGTAGGCTTAGTTGTGAATGAGATGGATTTTACCACCATTGACAGTGGTTAGCTTTTTATTCCAAATTTCATCTGCCTTGGTGGGATTTGCCCAAGTCATTAACCTGGATTTCTGGATTGCCAGTCCAATAACACTACCACTACACCAGCGTCCCCCTTTGTAGCTGTCGAGAGACACACTTCTGCTCTTATTTGCATCTCCTGGTCCACGTCCCTCTCCATCCCTGACTCCCAGCCGCAGAGACACTCCACCCACTCCAACACCCTCTGAAAGAACGTACTTGATTCCTGAGTCCTCGGGTGCTGGGTGTCCTCCCATGGAAGTGGTACTGCCGAGTGCAAGGGCTGCTGGGCTCTCATTGGTTGCCAGGGCAGGGTTTCCCAATCCAGGAAGTTGACTTTGGAGAAAGACATTGACAGCGCTCCTGGGTTTAGAGGCAGCTCAGGTGGGTCAGCATTTTTACAGCAAGTGAATTAGACACCCAATGAAAACAGATGATTCCAACCCATGCTCCACACATGCTCTTTTGATGTAAATTTGACTGTTGTCCTGGGAGGAAGTCAACACACAATGACAGCCATATTTGAAGGGAGGTGAGGAGTGAGCAGAGATGCCTCTCAGCATCAGGAAAGCTGGAACTACTGCCAACATGGAGGACCTGACTTTTTCCACTTGGTTTCCCAGCCATCCTGATTGAGAAGCTGAGGCGCTGTTGGATGGGAAAGACTACAGTGCAAGTACAGTAACCAGGAACCATCCTAACTGGTGTTTGGTATTCAGTGTGGGGTACACTTCTGAGGAGTGGTGTTCCTGTGGTGCAGCGTGAGGCTTCCCTACCTCTGGGCCCAAAACCCTGTTTCAGGATTTAATAGCCATGGAAAATGTATCATAATGTTGAAAACCAGATTGATTTAACAGCCTGCAAAATCTTCCAATGTCACTCTGGCACAATACATGGTGGGGGAAAGTGTCCTAGTCAGTCGTAACTGCAGCACATCAGACTTACCACGTTACAGTAAATCTCAATACACAGTGTCTTGTCAAAATAAAAGCATCACCCTCATTCCGAGGGGTGACCACATACATATGCAGATCATAGAGGAAAGATTGCAAGATGTTTTGGTGTGTGGGGGTGGTGAGAACTGGATGGCTGGAAAGTTGATGCAAAGAGATCGGGGAGAAGACATCACCACTGACGATGCCCAGCTTTTCCTCACCAGCATGCTTGCTGATTGAAAGCCATTGCTGTTGATTCCTGTTACAAACTTCTTTCCGGAGTTACCACTTCCATCTTCCTTATTGGCCATTGTCTGACATTGAACCAATCTGCTTGCAATTCTAATGTTCCGTCTGACTCTGATTGGAGCTTCTGACCCCATCCTTCCCTCCATTATCAAAACTGCTGACCTCTTCCTTCATTGCATCACCTCTCTCTGCCTCTAGTGTCTCAGCTCGTCACTGCTGAATCCTTCACGATCTTCATAATCCTCTACTCTAGATGCGACTGGTTGGTCTGACTAGTCACATTTTGGAAATGATCACTGTAGCTAATGTTAATTGATAAATGCAGTAGCTATATTTTAATCCCCTGGAAGGTAGTTGGGAGTATGTAGCTGCAGTTGGGGATGTTGGTGACAAATCAGAGGGGAGGATGGAGCGGATAGGTGGGAAGGAAGATGGACAGGTAGAACAGTTCAAAAGTGCAGTGATGAGTTGGAGGGTTAGATCTGGGGCAAGGTAGGTGGAGGGGAGAAGAGGAAACTGGTGAAATCAATGTTGATGGTGTGTGGTTGGAGTGTCTCAAGGCAGAACATAAGGCATTTTTCCTCCAGGCATTGGGTGGCTAGGATTTAGTGATGGAAGAGGTGATCCCCTGGCTGGTCTGACTAGTCACATTTTGGAAATGATCACTGTTGCTAATGTTAATTGATAAATGCAGTAGCTATATTTTAAATATTGATTAGATTCCCTACAGTGTGGAAACAGGCCCTTCGGCCCAACAAGTCCACACTGATTCTCCGAAGAGTAACCCCCCGCCTCTGACTAATGCACCTAACAACTATGGATAATTTAGCATGGCCAATTCATCTGGAATGCACATCTTTGGAATGTGGGAGGAATCCCATGCAGACATGGGGAGAATGTGCAAACTCCACACAGACAGTCGCCCAAGGCTGGAATCAAACCTGGGACCCTGCTGCTGTGAGGCAGCAGTGCCAACCACTGAGCCACCATGCCACCTATTGGGGAGACAGGATGTCAACTCACGGAACGTTTCAGAGAACATCTCTGGGACACACTTACTAAATAACCCCACTGTCCTGTGGCTGACCACGTCAACTCCCCCTCCCACCCCCCAAGGACATGCAAGTCCTGGGCCTCTTCCATCACTAAATCCTAGCCACCCAATGCCTGGAGGAAGAATGCCTTATGTTCTGCCTTGAGACACTCCAACCACACAACATCAACATTGATTTCACCAGTTTCCTCTTCTCCCCTCCACCTACCTTGCCCCAGATCTAACCCTCCAACTCGTCACTGCACTTTTGAACTGTTCTACCTGTCCATCTTCCTTCCCACCTATCCGCTCCATCCTCCCCTCTGATTTGTCACCAACATCCCCAACTGCAGCTACCTACTCCCAACTACCTTCCTCCCAGCCCCACCCTCCTATTTATCTCTCAGCCCCCTTTCCCCTCTCCCTGTCCCTGATGAAGGGCTTATGCCCAAACTGCGCATTCCCTTACTCCTCGGATTCTACCTGAACTGCTGTGCTTTTCTAGTGCCACATATTTCGATTCCAATCTCCATCATCTGCAGTCTTCACTCTTTCATAGTTTTAAATATTGTCAATCACAGGCAGCTTGGCAAACAGGGACCAACATTGACTAAGAATGGAACTGAAACATCTCACTTGTTAAGAGTCAATGGAAAGGGAGAGATTGAGAGAGATGAACTTCATTTTTCTTGAGCCAGATCATTGAGTCCTGGTCACTGAGTTGAGGGCAGTGTGCTCTTATCCATTGCACCATCTAGCGCATGTTAAGATAACATGTAAAGTCTAACATAGTCCTCTCCCATTACAGAAAACTGACCAGTGGTGCTTAAACGGAGGATCACCACACCTCAGGTGAAGGGAAAGGTTGAGAAAGATAATTCTTCATGGTAACCTCAGCTAATGTGAGAATTGAAACAGCACTGTTGGCATGACTCTGTTTTGCAAATCAGCCATCCAGCCAACTGACCTAACCAACCCATACTTAAAAATGCAGCTGCATGTAAAGTAACTTTGTGTAAAATTAACAATCTGTGATTTTACCTTCGGGTGAAAGGAACTTGGCTTGTTTTCTTTGTGTACAATAGGAATGAATGCACATGTGCAGGGACAATCTATATGAATGCAATTTATCTGCATCATATTTGGTTTCTGCCAATCCTGGTATTGACATGGAAAAGAGCGGAGACTCCTCCTGAGCCTTACAAGGTAAATGGAAGCAAGGCAACAGGGCTGGGGTTAGAGATTTCTCATGCCAGAAATCTCCCCGCATGATTAATTCATTCATGATGGATATATTCAAAGAGATATGTCTGTGAGGAGAAAGTGAGGAGGAAGTGGAGAAAGTGAGGACTGCAGACGCTGGAATCAGAATCGAAGAGTCTGGTGCTGGAAAAGCACAGCCAATCAGGCAGCATCTGAGGAGCAGGAGAGTCGATGTTTCGGGCATAAGCCGTTGACAGGCTGATGAAGGCCTAATGCCCAGATATGTATGTAAGCAAGAGGAGGTCCTATGGTGAAATGACTTAAAATACTGAGGAAATATTTTCTTGAAGAAGTGGTTTTGCCTCTTACACAGGGAACCAAACAGGATGTAGTTGGAGTGGAGGACAGAAAAGAAGCCTATCCAACTATCCCTGGCCTTCCATCCGAACCCAGGCCTAGGGTTTCCCAGCTGCATTGCCAGGCAGACACTAGAGATACACTTCCAGTAGTTACTCTTTCTGGCTGTCATATACAAGCTCAATACACTTCTACTGACTCTTCAAATTCTGGCAGGCTAGTCATTCGACAGCTTGAGAGGCCATGATCCCCATGTAGCCCCTATGGAGTATTGAGGGCACTGTGCATTTGTGTGCAATTCATTGCATTTCTAATTAAATCCTTATTATAACTGTAGGATAAAACCTCTTAAATTCAGTATTGATACTTCCAGTTTTCTCTCCTTCTCCCTCTACCTAAGACTTCAGTGGAGCACATCTACTATAGCTTCCAAAGAGGGAACTGGACAAGTACCTGAAAAGAAATTGCAAGAAATCAACTGGGATTAGGTAAACAGGCCTCCCTTGGTTCTGCAACTATTCTCTGATTGCATGATTTTATAAAGCATTGCAAATATTTGATTACCACAGTGTCTACCTTGAGTCATCTTCACATTTCCTCAGGTAAATTTTCTGTTCCATTAATCAGTAATGGATTTCAGGTTGTGCTACTTTTAATCGATTTAACGTGAACCATGTCAATTGTGCTGCAGAATATTTTGCTGTCAGTAGTTATACTTGCTCTGAGTTAATCTCTTCATTATCTGCAGAATTTTATGCATTTGTGATGCCACAAGACTGGATTTAACAAACGATTTGGAGTATCCACTTGATCAATAAGAGACCTGATTGCCTGCATTATATTACTCACCATCTCATGCAGTATGATTTCCAAAAGAATTGCTTTTGTTGGATTTGCCAAAGTAATAATTAATAGCTTCTTCTTGGCTGTAAGAAGACATCTGCAATGAATTAGGAGATGTGTACTGCTGAGCAGATTTTGCATTGACCTAAAGACCTAAATGAGATACATTGTGCTGGGTTCTGTGTACTATACAGCCTTGCAGTTTTATTGAAGATTAGGCAATTTACTCAGCAGGAGATACAATCTTTTAACCATTTTGGATATTGGTCTTTCTCAGGTGAATTTGACTATATTATGAAGTGTTTTCGCTATGCCGTATGTCTGTTCAAAAGTGTGTCAGGCTGTTGGATGAGTGTCAGTTGTGAAAACTGATAATCTGCCCTTCATCTTTATCATTTCAAACCTCCTGTCATCTCATCTTCATAGTAAAATTGACACTGGACCCCAGGCTTCCGTCCAGTGTTTAGCCAATTAAATTTCTTGCAGTAATTTACCTGAGATAGAACTTACAGAACCAACAACAACATGTATTAGCATAGCAAATTTTAAAGGGTGAAAATGATTCAAGGCTCTTCATAAGAAGATTATCAAGTAACACTTTTAAAGGAGTCTTTCCAAATGTTAAAAGTAGAGATAGGTTTTGAGGAACACCTTGAGTAAGGAAAGAGAGATAGACTGACTGAGAGGTTTAGGGAGAAAATGTCAATGCTTAAATATTGACATTTGAAGGCATTGTTATTTTCTATACTTTTAGAGGCTTTCATCTACAGAGATGGAATTTTCAAGCTTGCATCTCCTCAACCACTTATCATGGTTTCAGTCCGTCCTATTTATACATAGCAATTTTTGGCACCAATAAGCAACTCAAGGCTCCATGTGAAAGGGACACTATTAACCACTCGAATAAAAACAAAAGCTTTAAAGGACACTTTAATTCAATTGTGAGATCTGGTGTTAATGATGTAACTTTCCACTCCCCTGGCATCGTGAAGGCCTCAAATGCACTGGTTGACACTGTGCTGCCTCTCCAGGGATATCCAGATGTGGACGTAATCATAAAAGGGAGGAAGATAGTGAGGCCAAAAAATACCATTGAATGCCCACTGCCTTGGTGTGTTAATGGCCACAGCGGCCAGCCTCAGAATCATGGCATCAGAAGATGCCTTAAATCTATTATTAATCAACTTGAGCCTTCTTCAACTTTGGGTGTCCAAATATCAGTGGGGCTCAATGAATAATCAGAACCTTCAGAAGGTGAAGAAGGGAATATAATGTCACACACTTTGTATACATATGAAACACAGTGTCCTCTCTAGGCCACAACCTGTGGGTCAACACAACCTGTGGCTAAAATGCCACCATGTGTCTGATGGTCAATGGGATATGGAAGTGAAAGGTGTGCAGGAAACCCTGACACATAGAGTAGAATGGCATAGAGGGAATTTCTGTGAGACAGCTCAGGTTTTGGACTGAGTCTCCAGAGGTATTCTGATACTCAAAAAAGCTATTTTTAATCAATCTGTTCATGCAATGACATACCCCTGGGACACATGGGACCTGAACCAGGACACAACCATGGCACCACAAGAACCCCCCGAATCTATTTTTAATCAACCTGTTCACATATGTTATGACACATCTTCAGGGATAAAGTGGGACTTGACATTAGACTACCCAACCCACAAGCAGAGACACTGTGCCACAAAGCTTGCTTGGCTTATTCTTAAGTACAACTGCAAGTAAATTTTCAGTTAATACTCATCACACGCAGATAATTAAATACAATTAGCATACAATTAAAATATGATTGATCGGCACATCCTGAATAAAGAGCAGCTGTTATTTATACAGCGATTATTACAGAGCTACATGTAGCCTGTTCTCTGTTCAATGGAGTTTAACCAAAATGGTGAGTGCTGACAAGATCTTTCCTCTGGGTTGATTTGGTTTGGTGTATTATTATCACATGTGCCTAGGTACAGTGAAATGTTTTGTTTTGCATGCAGTACAGGCAGATCATAACATACAAAGATCATAGGGTAATTAAACAGATTGAGGAATACAAAGTTACAGATGCAAAGAAGGTGTACAAAAAGCAAGATCAACATGAGATTTGATGAGTGGGGAAAGAAGCTGCTTTTGAGCCTGTAGATGCATGTGTATCTTCTGCCTGACAGAAGAGGCTGGAAGAGATTATAACCGGGATGGAGAGGGGTCTTTAATGATGTTGGCTGTCTTTCTGAGGCAGTGAGAAGTGTAGATGGAGTCAATGGTTGGATGGTTGGCTTGCGTGATGGACTGAGCTGTGTTCACAATTCTCTGTAATTTCCCATGCTCCTAGGCAGAGCAGTTGCCATACCAAGCCATGATGCATCCACAAAGAATGCATCTATAAAAGTTGGTGAGAGTCCTTATAGATGTGCTGAATTTCATTAACCTCCTGAAGAAGAGGATGCATTGTTGTGCCTTCCTGACCATCACATAAATGTGACTTGTCCAGGGCTAACTGTTGGTGATCGTCGCTCCTAGGAACTTGATGCTCTCGATCATTTCCACCTCAGTTCCGCTGATGGAGACAGGGGTGTGTCTTCCTCCTTGCTTCTCGAAGTTGATGATCAGCTCTTTAGTTTTCCTGATGTTGAGGGAGAGATTGTTATCTTTACACCAGGCCTCCAAACGCACTATCTTCTTCCTGTATTCTGTCTCATCATTGTTTGATATTTGGCCTACAATGGTGGTGTTGTCAGCAAACTTGTAGATGGAGTCTGGACGAAATTTGACCACACAGTCATGTGTGTACAGGCACTACAGTAAGGGGCTGAGTACATAACCTTGTGGGGTAATGGTGTTGAGCATTGTCGTGGAGGAGGTGTTGTTGCCTATCTCCACTGATTGTTGTCTGTGTGTCAGGAAGTCAAGGATCCAGGTGCAGAGGGTGGAGCGGAGACCTCGATCTCAGAGTTTGGACATTAGTTTGGTTAGGATTATAGTGTTGAAGGTGGAGTTGTAGTCAATAAGAATAAGGCTGACATAGGTATCCTTGTTATCCAGATGTTCCAATGATGAGTGTAGGGCTAGCGAGATGGCATCTGCTGTGGACATGTTGCGTCAGTATGTAAATTGCAAGGGACCAAGACAAGCTGGGAGGTTAGAGTTGATATGAGTCATGACTAGCCTTACCAAGCACTTCTCAAAGAAACTTAAAAATGTGTTGCTGGAAAAGCACAGCAGGTCAGGCAGCATCAAAATTCCTTGCAGAGGGAGAAGGAGAGCTTCTTCAAGGAAGGCATCCTTGCAAGAGGATTCGCAGTAGGTTAAAATCAACTAGGATAGGATGAGACTTAAAAACAGAAATCGCTGGAAAGTCTCAGTGGATCTGGCAGCATCTGTGGAAGAAGTCAGAGCTAATGTTTTGGGTCCAGTGGCCCTTCTTCAAATGTGGACCTTAATTTGCTGTGGAATGCATAACACTTCCTGCCTTCCTTTCTGCCTTTGAGATGGAGAAGTTTCATTATAACACCACCACTAAACAGAGGAAGCCTTTAAAGTGACAAAATTTGTATTGACCTGTTTGGATATGTTATATACATTTCTGGAGTTTTATACATCACCTGAACCCTGATTTAAAGGTAGGGAAACTATCATGGCACTACAAGAGCCATCCACCACCCCCTTGTGCATGTGTGTATGCATTGACTCATTTTCAGTAACCAGACATCACCTGTTTCACAGTTTTTAGGTCAAGGGATTGGTAGCAAAAAAGACCCTGGTGGATCTTGGCAAGGCATGCTCTACATGCTGTGTTTAAGCGCTGATTATTAATACCATTGCTCATATATTTTGTCTGGTATATCCTGTAATCTCACAGGAAGGTCAGGAATTCATCTTAGTGTTTGAGCTTTTCTGAATTATTCCTTCACTTGCAAGCTTAATCTCTAATGTCTGACCATCATTCAGTCCGATTTGAAACACAGCTTCATCACAAGGATGATTTTGTCGCTGATCCAATGGTTGTCGTTTATTCTGACACAAAAGGAGGAAACAAGGCAGCTTCCTCTGGGAAGACTGTTTACTTTTCTTTGTAAGCATAGTCCTTTTTTGGATGTTGGTACAACCACTGTCAGTTTACAGCAGGATGACATATTGGCCCAGATTGTGCTGGACTGGGACATTGCTCAACTTACCCTGTTGGACTAGACTTGTTCGTGCCTGTTCAGAATTTTTAAGCAAAATTCCCACAAACATTACTTGAACTTGAGCTGATAACAGCATAATGAGGGCAACAGGACATCCGCAACATGTTAACAATGGGACAAGGAGTTTATATCTTTAACCAATGAAATTGAAGGTTGGAAAAGGAGACAGAGCATGTGCTGGGAAGGTGATGAATTCAAAGTCAAATCAGGTAGAGAAAGAGCAGTAAAGAGATTGGATTAAGACAAAGAGACAAATACAAGATATAGAAAGGAGAAGTAAGGAAAAATTAAACTCTCCAACAACAGTGTATTTAGAAAGGCAAGGACTGATTAGGGATAATCAGCATGGCTTTGTCCATGGGAAATCATGTCTCACTAACTTGATTTGAGTTTTTTGAAGAAGTAACAAAGAAGATTGATGAGGACTGAGCAGTGTACGAGATCTATATGGACATCAGTAAGGAATTCAACAAGGTTCCTCATGGGAGACTGGTTAGCAAGTCAGATCTCATGGAATAAAGGAAGATCAAGCCATTTGGAGACAGAACTGGCTTGAAGGTAGAAGACAGAGGGTGGTGGTGGAGGGTTGCTTTTCAGACTGGATGCCTATGACCAGTGGAATGCTGGGATCGGTGCTGGGTCCACTACTTTTCGTCATTTATATAAATGATTTGAATGTGAACATAGATTGGTATAGTTAGTAAGTTTGCAGATGACACCAAAATTGGAGGTGTAGTGGACAGTGAAGAAGGTTACCTCGGATTATAAGAGGATCTTGATCAGATGGGCCAATGGGCCGAGGAATGGCAGATGGAGTTTAATTTTGGAAAGAGAAATCAAGGCAGGACTTATACATTTAATGGTAAGGTGGTGGGGGAGTGTTGCTGAACAAAGAGGCCTTGGAGTGCAGGTTCATAGGTGCTTGAAAGTGGAGTCACAGGTAGATAGGATAGTGAAGAAGCAGAGTTGGGAGTCATGTTGTGCCTGTACAGAATGTTGGTTAGGCCACTTCTGGAATATTGTGTGAAATTCTGGTCTCCCGATTATAGGAACGATGTTGTGAAACTTGGAAAGGTTCTGAAAAGATTTACTAGGCTGTTGCCAGAGTTAGAGGGTTTGAGGTATAGGGAGAGAGAGAATAGGCTTTGGTTGTTTTCCCTGGAGCATTGGAGGTTCAGGGGTGACCTTGTAGAGGTTTATAAAATCATGAGAAGTATGGATAGGGTGAATAGACAGGGTCTTTTTCCTGGGTTTGGAGAGTCCAGAACTATAGGGCATAGGTTTAGGGCGAGAGGGGAAGGATATAAAAGGGACATAAGCGGCAACTTTTTCATGCAGAGGGTGTTGTGTATGGAATGAGCTACCAGAGGATGTTATGGAGCTTGGTACAATTACAACATTTAAAAGGCATCTGGGTGGGTATATGAATAGGAAAGGTTTGGATGGATATGGGACTAGATTAATTTAGAATATCTGGTCAGCATAGACGAGTTGGACCGAAGGGTTTGTTTCTATGGTGTACATCTCTATGACTCTATCACAACTTATAACCAGAAGGAGTGAATCACCACACTTTTATTGTTCACTCCGCAGGCTCTTTTTAATAATCTTTCTTTTATCAAAAGTATATTTGCGCTGTTAGTCCTGGACTTAAGTGTTTGTGGCTAGTTCATTGTAACATGCAGTAACTTCATGGGAGTTTCAGTGTAGAACTATTTGAAGTTGACTGTGTGCAGGATGTTGAGCAAAGCTTACTTTGTGTGAGAATGCTTTGAAAAATACTTGAATATATCCAATGAAATTGTTGGGTTATATGAGATACCCTTTGTACATTATTGTCTTTGAAAATAAATACATACAAGTCTACAATGAACTGGCATTATGCAAGTTCAGCTATCAATAAAGTGGATTAAGCTGGGCAGTAAAGGTTTTTAACCACCAATGAAAAGTTGGAATTGTGGTAATATCTCCAAGTTACTTGTCCAAAGCCCTCAGCAAACCAATTTTGTGGTAAGTTTTTAATTTTTCACCATATCCAGTAGGGAATCATGGAACTCAGAGAGCACCTACCTTCACATCTGTCAGACAGATTAAACTGTCACTGACCTGCACTCACACATCATCCCGATAACTGTAGAGTTCTCACTTCTTTCTTTCCAACATGATCGATGCTGCAAATTGTTCTGCACTGCCATTGAACTTTTCTCTGCGTTCCAAAATATTCTGTGATCTGCCCTTTTCAGGCCTAGGTGTTATTCAAAAATGGACCAAAGTTATAAACAAATCACCTGCAATTATTGATTGCTTGGCAATTTAGGGCTTTATAAAAATTTGGATCATCTCAATGGACAATGGCTCTGCCTTATTCACTCTGAAAGATACTTCTATTATACCACTACAACTTCTCCACATATCTTCAGACATGACAGCAACATGCCCACCCCCCTGACTAATCACTGCTGGCAATCATGATAAGCTGCCTGACTTTGCATCAGCATTAAATAGTGAGGCACAATAGGAGTTCTGTAGGAATTGGCTGATGGGTCAATATGTTAAAAGTCAAGGGAGGGATATTTTGAGCATGCACGTAGATGCTAAGTAAGTAAGCACTAAAACCACATCCCTGTGATGCAGCTTGACCTAATCCATGAGCTGAGTATCTGTCTGTGAAAACAAATTGTCCTTGCACCATCATTTCAATGATAGATGCTGATAAGCCCCTAAGTACAGCATGGCAGTGTAGAAGTGTACTGTACGTGGATCATAGATGTACCATGGTGTGGTGCAGGAGCTGGTGTCAAATGCTAGTATCCATGGGCATAGCATGTGCATAGCTGCTGCCCCTTGCCTGCCCTGAGATTTGGTGCTGGGTGTTCAGATGGAGTTTCAGATGAGCAGTTGGTGAGCTGGAGAATCTGCTCAGACTCTCATGCTGGGCATTGAGCTTCCCCCAGTCAGGAATAGCACAGGTCGGATTTAAGGGCCGCTCCCTTCCACTTCTCCAATTTTAATCTCCATCTCAGACATTTGCTTGCTTTTTCTCCCCCTGTGAGATGTTTATTTTCTCCGTACCTTTACACAGGATTACATGGAGTATACAAAAACGGATCATTCAGCCCAACCAGTCCATGCCAGCTTTTATGTTGCACTTGTAAATTCCTCCCATCTTTCCTCAGCTACCACTTCCAACATCTTCTTTTCAATTCTCTGTCATTTGTTTATCAAACTTCTGTTTAACAGCCTCCACATAGTTCACCTCAACTCCGCCCGCACCCCCCCCCCCCCCTCCCCAGGATAGTGAAGTCCATATTCTCATCATTCTCTGGGTAAGGAAGGCTTTCTAAGTGCCTTATCAGATTGCTTTGCCACTTCCATGCATTTGTGGCCTCTGGTTTTGGTTTCCTCCAAAGTGGAAACTCTGAGTAGTATTAGCCCTTCTTGCGAGGCAGTGGGGAAGTTAATCAGGCAGCTTGGTGTTCAGGAGATACCTCCAGCATTCCTGTCACCGCAGGAAGCAGGGTGGTGATGTGTGGTCCAGCTGCATGGTTTTGTGTCCCCACCACGTTTCAGTGCAGGTGGTGGTGTAGTGATAATGTCATTGAGCTAGTAATCTAGAACTCCAGGCTAATGTTCTGGAAGTATGCATCCAAACCCCACCAAGGCAAATGGTGAAATTGGAATTCCTTAAAAATGTGTAGAATGAGATAATGGTGATATTGCAATTGCTGATTGTTGTACAATCTGTCTAGCACGTTAATGCCCTTTGAAGAAAGGAAATCTGCCATCCTTACATGGTCTGGTCTGCATTAACGTGATTGATGCCTCAGTGCCCTATGAGCAACTAGGAAGGGCAAAGAATGGAAAGTTGTAAGATTCTGCCCTCTGTGTATGTACTCCATTAAAATGTTTCATCATTTTAATGACTTCTATTAGAACACCTCTTTTTACAATGCGAATGTCGGCCCAACCTGTTCATCACTCCTGATTAGTATAAACATTGCAGTTTTGGTGACAGCATAATAAACCTTCATTTGCATTCACTTCAGAGCCTTGACATCCTACTTATAATAGGGTGATAAGAACTGCAGACAGCACTAAGCAATGTTTGTTATAAGTTCAGCACATTTTCTCTACTTCTCAATTACATCTGTCCAGAAATAAACCCTAGTGCTTTGTTTGCTTTTTTTATTTCATTATTCAGTTTTGTTATTACTTGTAGTGATTTGTGTATTTGTATTCTTAGATCATTTTTCTCTTCTACCCTTTCAGATTCTTATTTTCCAAGTAATAAATATGCGACATTTTTCATCCATAATGTAACTCCACAGTTATCTGTGTTAAAATTCATTTGCCAATTATCTGTCCATTCAACAAGTTTATTAATATTTTCATTATTGATCACCTCCTCCAACTTGGTGTCATCTGACTCTGACTTCATTCGAGGAGAATGCTAATTTTGCCAATTATTTCCAAGTAACAGGCAACATGCTTGCTCTGGACAGCTGCAGGCTGGGAACTGAGTTGAAACTATTCCAAAGTCTTTTCACTTAGATCTTTATAGATGACAGATAGAGGAGATGATCATCCCATCCCTCTGGGCTGGATGTGAAGCCATGTCCTGGAGGCAAAAGAAATATGTTCTGACTCACTACACTCCTCAGTCCCCTAGCGACACTCCTTCCAATATAAAGTCACTTTTGTGCATTTTATAGATTGTCTTGTACCTTTGGGTGAACAGCAGCAATAACTTAAGACAATTAATTACAGTAAAAGCATTGGCTTCTTTCATCAAAAGCAAACCCCACAGGTAAAAATCTATCTTTACTGAAACACGATCTTCTTAAAAACCCTTTCCTCCATTTGATTTATTGTCGACCAGTTATTTATAATTTATAGTGTTTTTGTTTTATGGCACTATGATAATTGTTAGCTATTCTCTTTGGTCAATAGTTAAAGATTTCTCATCTGTTCCCCTGTCAAGGAGACTCATGTTTTCTTTGTTAGTAGTGATGGTGAATTCAGTTCACGTTTCTCAAGTACCTGATTTGAACGATTTACCATAAGTTGCAGTCACGCCAGGGAGCCCTTCTGACAAGAACTGGAAACTAGTGTATCACATCAAACAAAATACAGTTAGTTGCTCCCCGTGTATAATGTCACCATGTTTTGCCCTCATGAGTATTCATGTGAACCCAAAATGGCAGAGACAGTTCTTCAAGTAAGCCAAGGCAATCTATTAGTGTCACATGTTGTGATTTTTCACATCTTAATACTGATGTGCAGTTAAGTCAGCCAAATAGATATTGGCCAAATTGGTTCAACTGGTCATAAAACCAGTTGACTCATCCTGAATAACAAAACATGCTGGTGGTAGTTAAAGCAGTAAAATAGCAAGCAAACTGATTTTTTTTTTGGAGTTAGGCTGGTTGGTTGGCTTCAACTCCTGAATCTGGGTTTGGATTCTAAACAATTTATGGAGTAAAGGTATTTGGTAGTTGGGAGTTGATATCGTGCATAGACTGAGTTTAGCATCCTCTCCTACTCAAGCCATAACTGTACATTTTTTTTTGATTTTGATCTATTATTGTCATATGCACTTTGATACAGTGAAAAGTATTGTTTTGTGTGCTATCCAGGCAAATCATACCTGACATAAGTACAACATGATAATAGAACAGCATGCGAAATATAGAGTTACAGCTACCGAGAACATGCAGAGAAAGTTCAACCTTAATATATGTGGGGTCCACATCACAACCTACCCCATTTTTAAGGCTCTAATTCAGGAAGCTGACTCAGAATAGCCACCGGATAACTAATATGAGCCTTATGTTGTAGTAGGGTGCTGTTCTGAGATTACCCTAGTTACGTGTCTCAGCCGCTTAGCTGTGCTAGTGCTAACTAAGGCATGCTTGATGCTGAAACTAAATGATACTAATTCCAAGGAGAGTTTACAACTGTCCACTCTAGCTTTGGCTGGGAACCCTGGAGAACTGATGTAAATGGAAAGAAAACATCCAGGAAAATTACTGGAGTAACTTTCCAAGGTGGAAAAACATTTTATCTCCTATTCCTAACATTGCTCACCTCCAATGGGTACAAACATTAATCAAGAACAGAAATATCTAAAGTAGCAACACAGATAAAGTGTACCAAATTTTACAAAGTGACGGAATGGATCACAAACCTAAGGTATATCTCAAAGTGTCGAATAATAAAGCACATTCTCCAGCAGCACTTGTCTGGACTGATGCATTCATTCTTTTGGATCAATGGTCTAGCTCATCCTCCTGGTCCAGTCCTCAGCTGACTTGAAAGAGGCACTCAAAAATATGAAAGATTTTGTGGGCCATTGAATGAATATCTCCAGCTAATGAATGGAAGGTTTAGGGCAAGATTTTCTTCAAAAACACAGGTAGTTGTTGAGATAGAGAATGTCCTACCAGAAAAAAAAGTGGTGGAGAGATCATTCGTAATACAATTAAAAGGACAAGGGAGAAATATTTGGACAAAAAAAGACTATGGAAAATGTGATTAGGCAAAATAAGTTGTTTCAAACGGAATGGTGTCCTTCAATGTAGCAATATTTTATGTTTCTGGAGGTCATGCATTACTTTTGAAAAATATTAAATGATTACGTTAAGGGATTGTTGATAAATGAAAACTGATAATATTGCAAAATGTAGTAACCACAGGCAGAGTGTCTTGTGCTGAGATATGTTCTTGTGATTGAAACATAAATTAGTTTTGTTCCTCTGCCCTCCTGAAACATCCCGGGTTTTACAAGGTTTACAGTTTCTGTGTGTTAGAGGTGCTTTTGAACTGACATAACCACAGCAGACAGTGCCTTGTGGCCTGTAGAGGTAGAATCATAGGTTTGAATCTCTCATTTTTTTGGCTAAGTGTTCGATACATCAAGACTTTTCACCTTGATGCCGAATGAGTTTTTTTTTTGCCATACCTTACCAAACTCACCTCACTAACTACCTACCCTGCTCCATGGCATCTCACATGTCTGATACTAATCCCATCTAATTGTGTGCTCTTTTAGAATAACTCACTGCTGAATGGCTGGCATCTTTTGCACCATATTTAGACGGTTGCTGTACTCCTGAATAAGCACTGGCAATCTGCATTGTCTCTCACCAGCAATGCACAGCAGTATCAAACGTATGCTGCCCATGGCACATAACCAGTGTGGCTGACGTTCCCTTGCACATGTGACCCTATTCTCTCACTCTTGTCGCCATTTAATCACTGGGCTACAGCGTCCTTAGCTGCATTCTATCTGAACGTCCTCTCAAAATTATCTCTATCCTGTTTCCATTGGAGACACGCAGCTTTCCATTGTCCAGTAGGGGAACAAGAGGCAAGCAATGGGACAATTCCAAGCATGAGGTTTTATTTACAGACAGGAAAAAGGAACACAAACAAAACCAATAGAGGATGAAGTTCACCTCCATAATGCAAACCCTATGACCAATGATCATGAGCGTTGTGACCGATGAGTATTGCATATTCCATGATTGTTTGCTTCACCTAGCTCTCATCCATTGGAAGTGGCTGCCAGATAGCTCCCTATCGGCCTGGAGTACCCAAGCTCTGTCATGTACATGGAGTACGCTTCCTCCTCCCCCATTGTCTGTGTTCCCTCCTCAGAGGACTGCTCCCACACTCCTAGTTTCTCACATTGCTTTGTAGCCTGCTTTCATTCCACAGAGCACAGCATGCAAGATGATGTGCCATACTCTGCCTGGTCTATACTGCAGCTGTTGCACCCATACCTTAAGGACCCCTATCATCTGCCCAACCTAGCACTGGTCACAACATGAGCACCAACCTGGTGAAGGTGCTGCACTGGCTGAATGACCAACACATAACATCCAAAAGGGCATTTCTGCTGTGCTCAGACCCATTCTCATTCCAGACCCATCTCAATTATTCCACTTGTAGTCATTGGGAATGAAATGGAGCTGGAGTTTGCAAACTGATGCTTCATGTACTTCCCCCTCATTGTCCTAATGTCCAATGGAGGTGGATCTGAACCTAACATTGATTGCACTCATCCTGGATGCCCTTTGAGCTATTTTTCAGATTCAGATTCATTTCACATCTGGTGATAGTCACTGCGCTGTCCCCACCTCTACAAATACTTCCACTTTTTTTCCCCAGCCGAAATGCCCCCCCATCCCTTTTGACAGTGATCACCCTGCTGCATCTTGCACCCTCCTGAACAATTAGCATACAGACCACCAGGATTGTATTCACCCCAGACCTTTGACTAACTTCAAGGAGCAGTCTCTGGACATAAGTGACCATACCACAGGCCATTGAGGAGCTGCAAATACAATTAACAACATGTGATTTCCCCTGACTGCTGCTATTGGCCCAACATGGTGGAGATTGTCCACTCCCTGGACTATTGTTGGATATGTCCACTTCCTGAACCCGGCCTGAGTGGACAATTAAACCTCACTAGGCAGCTGGCACATGCTGTTTGTGCTAAATTGATATCTTGGTGTACCTTACAGGAAGATGCATCACCGCCCACTCCCCTACCCCCCCTGCCCCCGGCCCCTAGACCATGACCAGCGGACTGCCTGTGTGTCAGCACAAAACAGCATGACAATGTGGCAGTGTAGAGAGCTTTTAGTCTCTGCTAAAGCACCAAGGTGCGAACAGGCATGGCACTGCAAGACAAGGTAAGGCATGGATGCAGTGATCATGCAGATAGGCACTGGGTGGGTGAGGGCAACAAGAGCAAGTGAGCAGCCCTGAGGTGCAGCCTGATCTAATCTGTGAGCTAGGTGCCTGTCCCTGTGTGCAGACAATGCTTGTTGGTGGTGCACCCTACAATTCCAGTCAATGCTTCCTGAACATCCTGCAAATGGATAGCAGAATTGCCATGATATTCCTGAGGGATTGAGTGCCGATGTCCGTGGACAAGAGGTGCTTGTGGTTGGTGCCACATGTGCCCTGAGGTGCTTTTTGGTGTTAATTAATATAGTGGCTCTTTGCAGCCAATGGCAAGCTGGAGTTGCCAAGTACCCATTCCAACTTCCATCTTGAAAATTCTCAATGCCTAGCATGTTTGATGTGTTTGGTAAGATTGGTGGCTGCCTATTAACGAGGCAAGTTGTGCAGTTAACAAGGTGTTGACAAATAAGAATCCCTTACTAACACGGGTTCTCTCAAAAACATCCATCTGGAGATACATTGAAACACACTATCCCTCCGTATATTGTTAGGGTTGATGTGTTTAATAAACTCAAGTTCATTTGTACAATAAACTAGTGTTAATTTGTATAATACATCTGTGGTAATCACTTTTCGTTTGTAAAATGGATTGATTCATTTTTGAAATTGTCAGAAGCTAATTAGAAGTAAACTTGCTGACTTGTTCATTTCAGAGCACTTATATGTTGTGTTGATCTGTGTGAAAATCATGTATTCTCTTGCGAACTAAATGAGTTCATTAGTAGCAAAAAAAAATCCCTTACTGCCTAGCGAGAAACGTACCTTCATGGCTCTTAGATGTATAAATGGTGCTTCACATTGCTTCCTATGTGGAGACAGGCCTCACCAAATTTCTGTATGATTCTGCCACTAATCTTGCCACAGCACACATTATTAGATCCAAATAAAATTCTATCTATCCTCTGAATTTTCAGCATTCAGTATGTGACAATCTACAGGTGCTTTGGACTCTATTACCTCCAACCATGTGCCATCTCAACATGGAATTGTATGTCTTCTCATCACTGATTCAAAATCTGGAATACCCTCCCTAATAGCCCTCTGGGTGGGCCTACAATACATAGGCCACAGCTTTTCTAAGGAACTGGATGCCCTACGTAACATTGTTGCCTGGTCTGGCCTGAATGTGACCACAAAAATATGGAAATGACCCTTAAATGCCCACTGAAACTGCCCAGCAAGGCCTTCAACTGCCAAGAAACCTTCACAAGAGTGTCCAATAAAAACTTGCCTAACCAATGATAGCCTCACCTAGAGAGGAAATAAAGAAGAAAATATTTGTATAACAGTATTTACTCATTCTCTTTTGCTATTTCCAAAACATGTTGAAAATAATCACCAGCCATGATCATGTGTAACCTTAAAGACAGATTAATACTTCAGAGAATTTTGAAAAGGTGCAGTTGGTTACAACAGATCAGATGTAGCTATAAAGCTGTAGCAGAATCACAGGAAGATTGGTAATGAAAAGAGAAACAGATCTAGCAATTGGAGGTGAAAGAAGAAAGCAAAAGATGGGACCTGGAGTGAAAATAACTTAAAAGACTGAATTTTGCCATCCCACGAATGACATGGACAATGACAAGTCAGTTTGGAAAATATAACGAGATCGGCAAAGTGAGATTCTCGATGTTGGATCTGATTTTGCACCCAAACTTTGAAATGTGATATGACAATCTTGTTATCAGGCAGTGAGAGGCCTATTTCCTTGTGTTAAAAACACAGCATTACCTAACCTCTCCTCAATTATATGCAGTATCACATTCCCCCATGTGGTGACAAGACACTAGATAATAACTAAACAAACCAAATCCAAAGATGTGCAGGTCAGGTGAATTGGCCATGCTAAATTGCCCATAGTGTTAGGTGTATTAGTCAGGAGTAAATACAGGGTAGGGGAAAAGTGTCTGGGTGGCTTACTCTTCAGACAATAGGTGTGGACTTGTTGGGTCGAAGGGCCTGTTTCCATACTGTAGGGAATCTAATCTAATCTAAAACCATTCTCAGTGTGAAAATAAAGGTGTGCACCGAACAGCTCTAACTCGCCACTTGCTTCTCTGGGTTTCCATCTTTTTTTAATTTTTTGAAAATTTTTTTTAAATTTGTCTAGCTGCCTTGAGAAAGCTGCTGTCTTGAACTGCTATAGCCCATTTCCTGTAGGTTGATTCATAAGGCCCTCAGGGAGGCATTCCAGGATTTTGACTCAGCCTCAAGTCTCCATGCTCCCTGGGTAGTGACTGGCTGCACCTCCTGTCCATATAGGATAGCAGAGTTGAAAAATGTGGTGCTGGAAAAACACAGTAGGCCAGGCAGCATCCTGAATGAAGAAAAACACAGCAGGCCAGGCAGCATCCTGAATGAAGAAGGGCTTATGCCCGAAACATCAATTCTCCTGCTCCTCGGATGCTGCCTGGCCTGCTGTGTTTTTCCAGCACCACATTTTTCAACTCTGGTACTCCAGCATCTGCAGTCCTCACTTTCTCCATATAGGATAGCATCAGATATGCATCAGTCTCACTCTAACATCATGGCACATCTCCGAGTCACTTAGAATATAATTATCCACTTCAATGTCATGCTTTGGAGTACACTGACATTTCGTGCTGTAGTGCTGCTCCCAGGACACTTTGTGCACAGGGACAAGTACACATCCCACCATTGGCTTCAAATAACTATAAGTTACTTACAGAGAGTGATGTGAACAATGTGGATTCACTCAGTGGGAATATATGAGTTAAGTCCTGCGCTATGGTTTCTGTTTTTTGAACAGTCTTAATAAAAGCCCTGCACCATACGCTTTTAATAATGAAGAGGAAGCTTCAATATAAAGGGTAAATTGATCTTTGAATCCTGCAGACACATGTGTGCGTTGCGGCTTCCTCGTAAGGCTGGGTTTGATTAATGTAGACTGGGCAGCTGGCCATTTCTGAATACAGTATGGGTACAATTTAATCTTTGTCATGTATGTCACGGTGTGCAAACCAACAAAGGGAAAAAACAATCTTTGTCTATCCAATTATTTGTTAGCTGGAATGAGGATAGAAAGCCAACCCACCTCTCCCAGGAGGAAATGATATCTTCATCTGTTCTGTATTTTCCATAAAATGCTTGCACCCTCAAGCAACATTCTCTAAGTAGGGGGTATAGTTTTCTACACTCTCTGACTTTGTTCTGGCTTTCAAGATGACAAATTCAATATTTGTTCTTTTGAATGAACTCTCCAGTCACTTGTTTTAACCGGTGTGATCTCCACTTACCCAGCTTTGCACAGTTTCTTCTTTTGTTAAAATTCAAAGGCATACCCAACGCACAGTTAACCTGGTGTGTCCGGTTATGGGCAGGGCCACTGCTGCGTATAAAGTGAAAGCACGTCAACTGTATCCCCACTGTCCAAGAAATGTACAAATCTTGGACTGAGGCAATACTTTTGAGGGACTGCTCGAAACGCAAAGACAATAACTCGTGAAACATGTAACAGGCAGCCTAAGCCATACTGTCAATCATGATCTTACCAAGATCTTTCTGGCTGGGAAGTTGTGAAGAGAGGTGTGTCACAGAGACCCGTATTGGGGCATCAACCTTTTATATAAATGACTTGGATGAAGGTATGAATTGTTATACCATGGTAAATATAGACAGATTATCAAACCTTAATTTTTATCATTGATTGTGATACCTCAAACTTTTCAAGAACTAAATAGTTTCTTTAAAAGGGAGAAAAAGTAGACATATATAAAAAAAAAAGATTCTGGATGAGAGTAGTGCTGGAAGAGCACAGCAGTTCAGGCAGCATCCGAGGAGCAGTAAGATCGATGTTTCGGGCAAAAGCCTTCTTTTTTTTTAAAAGAAGTAATCAGGGGATGGGAGGTGATAGAAGAATGCTCCAAGTTTTTCCACTGCAGGAACATACAATGGAAAGTTATTGGTGCCACATTCCCCAGGAACTCAAGCTTTAATAATCATGTCTGTAGCACTAAGGGAGGCCAGTATCTTGTCAAGCATGACTGTTGACCAAGATGGCTTTAAGATGCTTGTATCCAAAGGAATAGTACGATTGACTGTTTTTAATAGCTACAGGGAGAAATCAGTTTTCCCCAAGGACACTCGGTCCTCAAAGACCTTGATACTAGGTAAATGGAAAATTTTTCACATGTAAGCAAATTAAATTTGTGTGTTCACAAAAGTGCCCATGGATAGGAATATAAAGATGCCACTGCACTTGCTTCAAGAAAAAAAACTTGATAGCTGTCTATCATTTCCAGACAAACTACATTCTAATTGAATTGTGATAGTTGTATGGGAGCCGAAAAGTAAAGAAGAATATTTGTTGCAACTGACCATGACAGGTTAAGATAATGTGAGCCAATTCCTCCTCCTCCTCACCTAATTATAACAGGTTGCTAATTTTGTTTATAAATAAACAACTAAGCTGAGTAGGGGACATCTCCAGACCAAAGGGGTAGCCATGGACACACGTAAGGGCCCCAGCTATGCCTGTCTCTATGTAGAACAGTCAATCTTCTGGCACCATTCCCCACCCCTTCCTCCGCTACATTGATGACTGCATTGGCACCACCTCGTGCTCCTGCAAGGAGGTTGAGCAATTCACCAACTTCACCAACACATTCCACCCTGACCTTAAATTTACCTGGACCATCTCTGACACCTCCCTCCCCTTCCTGGACCTCTCCAACTCCACTAATGATGACCAACTTGACACTGACATTTTTTACAAACCCACCGACTCCCACAGCTACCTGGATTACACCTCATCCCACGCTGCCTCTTGCAAAAATGCCATCCTGTATTCCCAATTCCTCTGCCTCCGCCATATCTGCTCCCAGGAGGACCAGTTCCACCACAGAACATACCAGATGGCCTCCTTCTTTAGAGACCGCAATTTCCCTTCCCACGTGGTTAAAGATGCCCTCCAACGCATCTCGTCCACATCCCGCACCTTCGCCCTCAGACCCCACCCCTCCAACCGTAACAAGGACAGAACGCCCCTGGTGCTCACCTTCCACCCTACCAACCTTCTCATAAACCAAATCATCCGCTGACATTTCTGTCACCTCCAAAAAGATCCCACCTGGGATATATTTCCCTCCCCACCCCTTTCCGCCTTCCGCAAAGACTGTTCCCTCTGTGACTACCTGGTCAGGTCCACGCCCCCTACAACCCACTCTCCCATCCTGGCACCTTCCCCTGCTACTGTAGGAACTGTAAAACCTGTGCCCACACCTCCTCCCTCACCTCTATCCAAGGCCCTAAAGGAGCCTTCCACATCCATCAAAGTTTTACCTGCACATCCACTAATATCATTTATTGTATCCGTTGCTCCCGATGCGATCTCCTCTACATTGGGGAGACTGGACGCCTCCTAGCAGAGCGCTTTAGGGAACATCTCTGGGACACCTGCACCAATCAACCATTCTGCCCCGTGGCCCAACATTTCAATTCCCCCTCCCACTCTGCCGAGGACATGGAGGTCCTGGGCCTCCTTCACCTCCACTCCCGCACCACCAGACGCCTGGAGGAAGAACACCTCATCTTCCGCCTCGGAACACTTCAACCCCAGGGCATCAATGTGGACTTCAACAGTTTCCTCATTTCCCCTCCCCCCACCTTACCCTAGTTCCAAACTTCCAGCTCAGCACTGTCCCCATGAGTTGTCCTATCTGCCTATCTTCCTTTCCACCTATTCACTCCACCCTTTCCCCGCCCCGACCTATCACCTTCATCCCCTCCCCCACTCACCTATTACTCTATGCTACTTTCTCCCCATCCCCAATCCCCTCTAGCTTATCTCTCCAAGCTTCGGGCTCTCTGCCTTTATTCCTGATGAAGGGCTTTTGCCCGAAACATTGATTTTACTGCTCCTTGGATGCTGCCTGAACTGCTGTGCTCTTCCAGCACCACTGATCCAGAATCTGGTTTCCAGCATCTGCAGTCATTGTTTTTACCGACATAAAGCAAAGATCTAGCAAACGGAGTACAATGTGGAAATATGCAAAATTTCCATTTTGACAGGAAGAATTAAAAAATTAAGCACATTATCTAAATGGTAAGAGATTGTCGAGCTCTGAGATGCAGAGGAATCTGGGTATCCTAGCATCTGAATCACAAAAGGATAGCATGCAGCTTTGATAATAATTTGGAAAATTATAGGATAATTGTTGTTTGTTGCAAGGGGAAATGAATACAAATGCTGTAAATCATGAGCAAAATCAGAAGTTACTGGAAAAGCTCAGCAGGTGTGGCAGCATCTGTAAAGAGAAATCAAAGTTAATGTTTCAGGTCCAGTGTTTCGGGTTGCTCAGAGTTCTGCGGAAGGGTCACCAGACCCGAAACATTCACTTTGATTTCTCTTCACAGATGCTGCCAGACCTGCTGAGCTTTTCCAGCAACTTCTGTTTTTGTTTCTAAAAGTAAGGAGGTTTTGCTTTAATTGTACAAAGAATTGATGAGACGACATCAAAAGTCCCAGGTAGAGCATTAGCATCCTTCCTTAAAGAACGATATAAATGCTTTGGAAGCAGATCAGAGGAGGTTTACTGTACTAATGCCTGGAGTGGAGTTGTCTTGAGAGGGTCGGTTTGACAGGCTATGTTTACATCCATTGGAGTTTAGAACTATGAGAGACAACTTTGATTGAACCACGTAAGATCCTAAAGAGTCTTGACAGGGTGCACATTAAAAGTATGCTTCCACTTGCGGGAGAATTTAGAACTAGGAGTCACTGTCTAAAAATAAGAGATTACCCATTTAAGACTGATATGAATAGAATTTATTTCTCATGAAGAGTTGTGTGTTTACAAAACTAGGTGGAGGGACAGATAGCATTGAGGAGATAGGGAGGCTGCAGAAAGATTTGGACAGGTTAGGAGAGTGGGCAAAGAAGGGGCAGATGGACTACAACATGGGAAAGTGTGAGGTCATGCACTTTGGTAGGAATAATAGAGATTTGAACAATTTTCAAAATGGGGAGAAAATTCAGAAATCTGAAGTGCAAAAGTTGGGAGTCCTAGTCCAGGATTCTCTTAAGGTAAACTTACAAGTTGAGTTGGTAGTTAGGAAGGCAAGTGCAGTGTTGGCATTTATTTTGAGAAGACTAGAATATAAAAGCAGAGGTGCACTTCTGAGGCTTTGAGGCTCTGGTCAGATCACACTAGAGCATTGTGTGCAGTTTTGGGCCCCATATCTCAGGAAGGATGTATTGGCGCTGGAGCGGGTCCAGAGAATGTGCACAAGAATGATTCCAGGAATGAAAAGTTTAATAAATGAGGAACATTTGAGGCATCTGGGTCTATACTTGATTAAATTCAGAAGGACAAGGGGAGGATCTAATTGAAACTTACAGAATACTGAACAGCCTGGACAGAGTGGAAGTTGGGAAGATATTTCCATTGGCAGGAGAGATGAGGACCCGAGGGCACAGCTTTAGAGTAAAGTGAAGACCATTTCGAACAGAGGGAAGGTAAAGCTTCTTCAGCCAGAGAGTGGTGAATCTGTGGAATTCATTAGCACAGAAGGTTCTGGAGGCCAGGTCATTGACTATATTGAAGACAGAGATAGGTTGGTTCTTGATTGTCAACAGGATCAAAAGTTATGGGAAGAAGCAGGAGAATGGGGTTGAGAAAATTATCAGAGTTGAAAAGTGTGGTGCTGGAAAAGTGCAGCAGGCCAGGAGGAGCAGGAGAATCGACATTTCGGGCATAAGCCCTTCTTCAGGAATGAGGCTGGTGTGCCAAGCGGGCTGAGATAAAAGGTTGGGAGGGAGGGGAATTTGGGGGAGGGGCGCTGGGAATACAATAGGTGGAAGGAGGTGAGGGTGAGGGTGATAGGCCGGAGAGGGGGTGGGGGCGGAGAGGTCGGGAAGAAGATTGCAGGTCAAGAGGGTGGTGCTGAATCCGGGGGTTGGGACTGAGATAAGGTGGGGGGAGGGGAAATGAGGAAGCTGGAGAAATCTATCTTCATCCCGTGTGGTTGGACAGTTCCTTGGCAGAAGATGAGGCACTCTTCCTCCAGGCGTCATGTAGCCAGGGTCTGGAGATGGAGGAGGCCAAGGACCTGCATGTCCTTGGCGGAGTGGGAGAGGGAGTTAAAGTGTTCAGCCATGGGGCAGTTGGGTTGGTTGGTCCGGGTGTCCCAGAGGTGTTCTCTGAAACGTTCCGCAAGTAGGCGGCCTGTCTCCCCAATGTAAAGGAGACCATATCGGCTGCAGCAGATACAGTAAATGATGTGTGTGGAGGTGCAGATGAATTTGCGACAGATATGGAAGGATCCATTGGGGCCTTGGAGGGAGGTGAGGGGGGAGGTGTGGGTGCAAGTTTTGCACTTCTTGCGGTTGCAGGGGAAGATGCCGGGAGTGGAGGTTGGGTTGGTGGGGGCTGTGGACCTGACGAGGGATTCACGGAGGGAGTGGTCTCTCCAGAACGCTGATGGGGTGAGGAGGGAAATATATCCCTGGTGGTGGGGTGGTCCAGCATCTGCAGTCCTCACTTTCTCCTTGAGAAAATTATCAGCCATGATTGAACGGTAGAGCAGACTTGATGCGCCAAATGGCCTAATTTCTGCTCCTATGTCTTATAGTCTTATGGTCTTTGGTACTCACTGCTTCAAAAGGAGGTGGGACAAAGGTCTTTGAATATTTTTAAGCCAGAAGTAGATAGATCGAAATAAAAAAAGGTGAAAGGTCATCCCAGGGTAGTCAGGAATGTGAAGTCATTAGATCAGTTATGATTTTATTGAATGGTTATGTCCCTAGAGGCTTGCTCCAGATCCTAAATTGTATGTTTGTACATTCCCGTCCAGAGGCTCCCAACTTACGGTCACAGGCAAGAGATGCAGTGACAACATGAGGGAAATCTTATTTATAAAGTGTTTGGTTAGGATCTAGATCGTTCTGTCTGCAAGTGTGAAGACTGATTCAATCTTTGCTTTCAAAAGAAAATGGAAAATTATCTGAAGAGCCAGAGATTGGGTAATATTTACAGAGGACTCTAAAAATAAAAAAAACCTATAAACTCTTAAAAGGCTTGAGGTTTAGTATTCCAATCTCTAGTAACAAACAAAGCTAATAGAATCTTAATGACAAATTAATACTTTGTAAAATGCTGTAAAGTTGCAGTTGGTTGTGATGAATCAGGTGTAGCTGTTGAACTGAAGCAGAAACAAAAGGATGATTGCAAGTCATAGAGTCCTACAGCATAGAGACAGGCCTTTGTTCATGTCAACCAAAATGTCCACTATTTCCCTGCACTTGGCCCATATCCTTCTACAGAGAAATGAAACGAGAAACAATTAAAGCTTAGACATAAAAGTGAAAGTAAAAAATTGGAGATTGGTTGAGAAGCAATATAGGATATACGATGGAAGGGGTACCATAATGAATAAAATCATGTGTTGGAAATATTATTGATGAAACAACTGGTCATTAATTCATTGTCTGCTTAAATATGTTTATTTTGAATTATAATGAAGTGAACATACCATTGATAGCACAGTGTTAACAAAGACCCTATGTTCTATCAAAATGTGAATCAAATAAATCCCTTAGTGCCATGAAGCCTATACAAAGCAAAGAAGTTTGCCCAACTCTAGACCAATGAAGGAACATCAAAATACACATAGAAACCAAAGATTTTTTTTTAGATTAGATTTCCTACGGTGTCGAAACAGGCCCTTTGGCCCAACAAGTTCACACCGACCCTCCGAATAATAATCCAGCCAGACCCATTTCCCTCTGACTAATGCATCTAACACTGTGGGCAATTTAGCATGGCCAATTCACCTGACCTGCACATCTTTGGACTCTGGGAGGAAACCGGAGCACCTGGAGGAAACCCACACAGACATGAGGAGAATGAACGCACTCCACACAGACAGTTGCCCGAAGCTGGAATCGAACCTGGGACCCTGGTGTTGTGAGGCAGCAGTGCGATTAAACTCAAATTAAAAGATGGATTAAGAAGTATATATGGTTGCACCAGAGATTGAAATGTTGTTTTAAATATGATGATAATTTGGAGTGTCAGCTATTGTGCAGTTGATGTCTTTTTCACTTCTGAGTCCAAAAATTATTTGATGACTTCAGTGAAATTATTTAGGCTGACACTCCAGTCCAATACTGAGAGAATGTTGTACCATTAGAGTGCTGTCTTTCTGATGATATTTTGAACCAATGTTTTGACTATCCTTTTACATCAATATAAAAAATGCTACAGCACTATTTCAAAGAAGAGTTGAGGATTTTGTCTGAAAACAAAAAAAATGCTGGAAATCACAGTGGGTCAGGCAGCATCCATGGAGAGAGAGCAAGCTCATGTTTCGAGTCTCGATGACTCTCATCAGAGCTGCTGTGAAGTGTGGAGGTGTCAACGTTTATGTAATAGTTGTGGGGGTTGGGTGACTGGGGTTCAGAGGCTGTTGATAGATTAAGTGATTGGAATGTGAGAATGGCAGAACAATGGTGTGCCTAACTGCTTGACTGGAAAGAACAGACTATCCCATTAGGGCAGGACAAAGAGAGAGAGAGGACATAATGGCAGAGAATGCAACAAGCCAAAAGAGAGGGAAGAAGTAGGAATTGGTTCACAATTTGAAGGTGCTGAACTCAATATTCAGTCCAGAGTGTGGTCCTGAAAAAGCACAGCTTGTCAGAGTTTAAAAATATGTTGCTGGAAAAGTGCAGCAGGTCAGGCAGCATCAAAGGAGCAGGAGAATCAGTGTTTCGGGCATAAGCCCTTCTTCAGGAATCACAGCTTGTCAGGCAATATTTGAGGAGCAGGAAAATCGACATTTTGGGCAAAAGCCCTTCACTCTCTACTAATTTCCAGCATCTGCAGTCCTCACTTTCTCCTTTTCAATATTCAGTCCAGAAGGTTGTAAAGTGCCTAGTCTGAAGATGAGATATTGTTACTCCAGTTTGCGCTGTGATTCATGCAGCATGCCGAGGCCAGACAAGTGGGCATGTGAGCAGGACAATGTGAATGGCTACGGGACGATTGGACCTGTGCTTGCACATTGACAAGAGGTGTTCTGCAAAATGGTCACCCAGCCTGCGCTTGGCTCCTCCAACGTAGATTAGGCCACATTGGGTGTAGCACATCCATCAATCAGTGTCAGAAAAAGCAAGTTATTTCGTCACTCTGTTTGTGGGATTTTCATTGTGAGCAGATTGGCTGCTGTATTTCCTATATAACAGCAACAGCCCTTCAAAGAAAGTACTTAATTAGTTGTAAACTGCTTTAGGATGTCAAATAGTTGAACAAGATGTTATCTAAACACACACTTTTCACTTAATGTCAGAAATGTCCTAATCAGTTCTGCACCAGTTTTGAAGTAATTTTGTCAATATCAAGATATTTCAGATGCATGAAACATTCTAAGTTTTGTGGTTGTAATAAGTAGTTGTGATTTGTGATTTGTTTTGAACAGGGCAGAGACATCACATATTTTCTTTACCTGGAGTAACATATGGTTTTAATGGCCTGAGGAAGAAGGACAACAGAAAGATCTTTTTGAAAAGAGCAGTTCCCATTTTACTCAGAGAAATTGAATTGAGCCTGGATTTTCATCAGGAACAGCTATTCCCTTGAACCTGACTAGAAACCTCAACCTCCTACTTGAAGCACACACTGCATGATGGATTATACAGTCATGGATTTATGTGTTTAATTCCTTGCAGGGCTGGTCATCAATCTTGATGAGCTGTTGGGAGAGACGGAGGAACAAATAACCTCAGTGGGCCGAAGAGGCGGTGGGAAGAGCCATTAATTGAGCCAATCAGCATCCATGGAGAGAGAACAAGCTAACGTTTCGAGTCTAGATGACTCTTCATCAGAGGGGACAGCATTTACGCTATCATTTGGGAGGGGTGGGGTTGGGTAATGGGTGTAGGCTGCTGGTGGAGAAAAGATGTTGATAGTTCAGATTAAGTGCTCGGGATGTGAGAACAAAGTTGTGTCTCCTGCCAGACTTGAAAGGACAGTGAATGGAATGGGGGGAGGGAAGGGCATGATAACAGGCTAAAAGAAAGGGAAGAAATGGGACTTGGTTCACAATTTGAAGGTATTGAACTCAATATTAAGTCCAGAAAGCTGTAAAGTGCCTAGTCTGAAGGTGAGATGTTGTTCCTCCAATTTTGTGCTGTGATTCACTGGAACGCTGCAGCAAGCTGAGGACAGACAAGTGGGCATGCGAGCAGGATGCTGTGTTAAAATGACTGGCTATGAGAAGGTTGGGGTCACGTTTGTGCACAGACCCCGGAAGTGTTCTGCAAAATAGTCACCCCAATTTGCGTTTGGTGTCTCCAATGTAGAGTAGGCCACATTGGGAGCAGCAAATACAATACACAAAATTGGTGGAGGGTCAAGCGAAATGCTGCTTCACCCAGAAAGACTGTGTAGGCCCTAGGCTGGTGAGCAGGGAGGAGGTGAAGGGGCAGGTGTTGCACCTTCTGCGGTTACGTGGGAATGTGCCGTGGAGAGTGGGTGTGGTGTTGATGGTTATGGAATGGACTGAGGTCTCTCGGAGGGAAAGAAACCTGAAAAATGAGGAGGATGGGGGAGTGAGGGGAAGACATGTTTGGTGGTGGCATTCTGCTGGAATTGTCTAAAATGGTGGAGAATGATTAGAGTCACGGCGTCTTAGAGAAGTACAGCATGACCCTTCAAGTCCAACTTGTCCATGCCGACCAGATATCCTAAATTAATCTAGTCCCATTTGCCAACACTTGGCCCATATGCCTCTAAATCCTTCCAATTTATATACCCATCCATGTGCCTTTTAAATGTTGTAATTGTACCAGCCTCCACCTCTTCCTCTGGCAGCTCATTCCAAACATGCACCACCTTTAGCATGAAAATGTTGCCTCTTAGGTCCCTTTTAAATCTTTTCTCACATTTATCTGAATTAAACTCCATCTGCCACTCCTCAGCCCATTGGTCCATCTGATCAAGATCCCGTTGTACTCTGAGGTAACCTTTCTTGCTGTCCACTACACCTCCAATTTTGGTGTCATTTGCAAACTTACTAACTATACCTCCAATGTTCACATCCAACTCATTCATATAAATGACGAAAAACAGTGGACCCAGCACTAGTCCTTGTGGCACATCACTGATCATAGGCCTCCAGTCTGAAAGGTCATGAAGCGGTCCATATTTGGGCGGCATGGTGGCACAGTGGTTAGCACTGCTGCCTCACAGCGCCAAAGACCTGGGTTCAATTCTTGCCTCAGGCAACTGTCTGTATGGAGTTTGCACATTCTCCCTGCGTCTGCGTGGGTTTCCTTCGGGTGCTCCGGTTTCCTCCCACAGTCCAAAAATGTGCAGGTTAGGTGAATTGGCCATGCTAAATTGCCTGTAGCATTAGGTGAAGGGGTAAATGTAGGGGAATGGTTGTGGGTGGATTGCTTTTCGGAGGGTCAGTGTGGACTTGTTGGGCTGAAGGGCCTGTTTCCACACTTAAATAATGGTACGTTAGCCAACCTCCAATCTTTCGACACCTCATTTGTGACTATCAATGATCCAAATATCTTAGCAAGAGGCCCAGCAATCACTTCCCTAGCTTCCTACAGAGTTGTAGAGTACACCTGATCAGATCCTGGGGATTTATCCATCTTTATGTGTTTTAAGACATCCAACATTGCCTCCTCTGTAATGTGGACATTTTTCAAGATGTCACTATCTGCTTTTCCACATTTTATGTCCTTCTCCACAAGATACTCATTTAGTGTCTCCCCTATCTCCTGTAGTTCCACACATAGACTGCCTTGCTGATGCTAGAGAGGTCCTAGTCTCTTCTTAGTTACTCTTTTGTCCTTAATGTATTTAGTGAGTCCCTTTTGGATTCTGCTTAACCCTATTTGCCAAAGCTATCTTATGTGCCCTCCTGATTTCCCTCTTAGGTATACTCCTACTGCCTTTATACTCTTCTCAGGATTATAGCATAAGCTTCCTTCTTTTTCTTAACTAAAACCTCAATTTCTCTGGTTCTCCAGCATTCCCTACATCTACCAACCTTGCCTTTCACCCTAACAGGAATATACTGTCTCTGGACTCTTGTTATCTCACTTTTGAAGGCTTCCTATTTTCCAGCCATCTCTTTACCTGCGAACATCTGCCCTCAATCAACTTTTGAAAGTTCTTGCCTAATACTGTCAAAATTGGCCTTCCTCCAATTTAGAACTTTAACTTTTAGATTCTGTCTATACTTTACCATCAGTATTTAAAACTAAAGGAATTGTGATCGCTGGCCCCAAAGTGCTCTCCCACTGACACTGCAGTCATCTGCCCTGCCTTATTTCCCAGGAATAGGTCAAGGTTTGCACCTTCTCTAGTAGGTATATTCACATACTGAATCAGAAAATTTTATTGTACACACTTAACAAATTATTTGAATGCCCAAGCTGATGGGATGAAAAGTGAGGTCATGGCAAACCCGATTACACTGTTGTGAGTGATGGGAAGAGGCAAAGGCGAATGCCTGGGTGATAGGTCAGATGCAGTTGAATGCCCTGTCAACCATATTTATAGGAGATGTATGCCATGCCTGCAGTGCTGCTTTGGATGGTGGCATCAGCCAAACAGATGCTACGTAGGCAAGGGAACTGGGAGAATGGGATGGAGTCCTTGCAGAATGTAGGGTGTGAAGGTGGGCGGCACGGTGGCACAGTGGTTAGCACTGCTGCCTCACAGCGTCAGAGACCCGGGTTCAATTCCCGCCTCAGGCGACTATGTGGAGTTTGCACGTTCTCCCCGTGTCTGCGTGGGTTTCCTCCGGTGCTCCGGTTTCCTCCCACAGTCCAAAGATGTGCAGGTCAGGTGAATTGGCCATGCTAAATTGCCCGTAGTATTAGGTAAGGGGTAAATGTAGGTGTATGGGTGGGTTGCGCTTCAGCGGGTTGGTGTGGACTTGTTGGGCCGAAGGGCCTGTTTCCACACTGTAAGCAATCTAATCTAATCTAATACTTGTGGTGAAGGTAGCTATGGGAGTCAGTGGCTTTGTAGTGGACAATTTATTCCCCTAAATGGAAACAGAGGTCAAGGAAAGGTCAATGTGGGAAACAGATGTGGAAGTTAGAGAGGGTTGGAAATTGGAGGCAAAATGAAGCTTTCAGCTTTGTGGCAGGAGCATGAGAGTGTTATTGAAGCAGTCATTGATGTACCGATGAAACAGTGTAAAACTGGAACCCCATAAAGAGACAGGCATAATTGGAATGTGCCCATAGCCACTCCTTTGACTTGGCAGAAGTGAGATGAATTTAAGGAGAAATTGTTCAGAGACAGAACAGGTTCACCAGGCAAAGGAGTGTGGTGGTGGATGGGGAGTATTCAGGCCTCTGGTCAAGGAAGCAGCCAAGAGCTCGCAGACCAGAGGCCTGATGGGGAATGGAGGTGCAGAGGGATTGGAAATCTAAGGTGAACAGGAAGCAGTTAGGGCCAGGGACCTGGAAATTGTCAAAATGGCAGAGGGCATTGGAGGAATTGTGGATGTAGGTGGGCGGCATCTGGATAAGCGAAGAGAGGATGGAGTCAAAGTAGGAGGAAATGAGCTTGGTGGGATAGGAACAGATTGATACAATGGGCTTACCAGGGCAATCTTGTATATGGATTTTGGGAAGGAGGCTGTCCAGGGTTGGGAGGGTTGAAGGCCGTGTGAGGAAGATCTCCGGAGGGAATGAGGTTGGTGACAATCCTGGCAATGATGGTTTGATGTTTGGTTGGGGGGTGTCATGGTCCGGGGACGGTAGGAAGAGTTGTCCAAGAGCTGACATTGAGCCTCCGCAAGGTAAGAATCAGTACGGTAGACTACAACAACACCACCTTTGTCAGCTGGTTCAATAACAAGTTAGACCCCATTCCAGTTATGGTCTCACAATTCAATCACTTAAAGAGTCATAGAGTCATAGAGGTGTACAGCACAGAAACAGACCCTTCAGTCCAACTCATCCAGGCCGACCAGATATCTCAACCCAATCTAGTCCCAACTGCCAGCGCCCAGCCCATATCCCTCCAAACCCTTCCTATTCATATACCCATCCAGGTGCCTCTTAAGTGTTGCAATTGTACTAGCCTCCACCACTTCTTCTGGCAGCTCATTTCATACACATCCCACCCTCTGAGTGAAAAAGTTGCCCCTTAGGTCTCTTTTATTTCTTTCCCCTCTCACCCTAAACCTATGCCCTCTAGTTCTGGACTCCCCGGCCCTAGGGAAAAGATTTTGTCTATTTATCCTATCCATGTCCCTCATAAATTTATAAACCTCTAAAAGGTCACCCCTCAGCCTCTGATGCTCCAGAGAAAACAGCCACGGCCTGTTCACCCTCTCCCCATAGCTCAAATCCTCAAAATCTGGCAACATCCTTGTAAATCTTTTCTGAACCCTTTCAAGTTTCACAACGTCTTTCCGATAGGAAGGAGACCAGAATTGCATGCAATATTCCAGCAGTGGCCTAACCAATGTCCTGTACAGCCGCAACATGACCTCCCAACTCCTGTACTCAATACTCTGACCAATAAAGGAAAGCATACCAAACGCCTTCTTCACTATCCTATCTACCTGCGACTCCACTTTCGAGGAGCTATGAACCTGACCTCCAAGGTGTCTTTGTTCAGCAACATTCCCTTCGACCTTACCATTAAGTGTATAAGTCCTGCTAAGATTTGCCTTCCCAAAATGCAGCACCTCGCATTTATCTGAATTAAACTCCATCTGCCACTTCTCAGCCCATTGGCTCATCTGGTCCAGATCCTGTTGTAATCTGAGGTAACCCTCTTCGCTGTCCACTACACCTCCAATTTTGATGTCATCTTGTAAACTTACTAACTGTACCTCCTATGCTAACATCCAAATCATTTATGTAAATGACAAAAAGTAGAGATCCTTGTGGCACTCAACTGGTCACAGGCCTCCAGTCTGAAAAACAACTCTCCACCACCACCCTTTGTCTTCTACCTTTGAGCCAGTTCTGTATCCAAATGGCTAGTTCTCCCTGTATTCCACGAGATCTAACCTTGCTAATCAGTCTCCCATGGAGAACCTTGTCGAAATCCTTACTAAAGTCCATATAGATCACATCTACTGCTTTGCCCTTGTCAATCTTCTTTGTTACTTCTTCAAAAAACTCAATCAAGTTTGTGAGACTTGATTTCCCATGCACAAAGCCATGTTGACTATCCCTAATCAGTCCTTGCCTTTCCAAATACATGTACATCCTGTCCTTCCGGATTCCCTCCAACAACTTGCCCACCACTGCCCTTCTTAGACAGTGGCACCACATTTGCCAACGTCCAGTCTTCTGGCACTTCACCTGTGACTATCAATGATACAATTATCTCAGCAAGAGGCCCAGCAATCACTTCTCTAGATTCCCACAGAGCTCTCGGATGCACCTGATCAGGTCCTGGGGATTTATCCACCTTTAGCTGTTTCAAGACATCCAGCACTTCCTCCTCTGTAATCTGAACATTTTGCAAGATGTCACCATCTATTTCCCTACAGTCTATATCTTCCATGTCCTTTTCCACAGTAAATACTGATGCAAAATATTTATTTAGTTTCTCCCCCATTTTCTGTGACTCCACACAAAGGCTGCCTTGCTGATCTTTGAGGGGCCCTATTCTTTCCGTAGTTACCCTTTTGTCCTTAATATATTTGTAAAAATCCTTTGGATTCTCTTTAATTCTATTTGCCAAAGCTATGTCATGTCCCCTTTAATGTGTGGTGCTGGAAAAGCACAGCAGGTCAGGCAGCATCTGAGGAACAGGAGAGTCATCAAGGGCTTATCCCCAAAACGTTGATTCTCCTGCTCCTCGGATGCTGCCTGACCTGCCGTGCTTTTCCAGCAGCACAATTTTCAACACTGCCTTCAAGGTTCAGTCTTTGTGTTTGATTGATATTTTTAAATCATTGTTAAGTCAGTTAATAGTCAGCAATTAGGTCAATGTTTTATTTTCTACATCTAACGCTGAGCGGTTTTAAATTCCAACGGCAACTTTCTGTCCCAGTTTTTACCTGCCCGTGCTCATAATCCTGAGCACTGCGCCTCTGCCCGGTAGATCTCTCAAAGCAAGTAATGAAGGTAACCTCCTGATGTAGGGAATTGGAACCTGCTTATTATTTTCTGTTTTTAGACAAGGCAAACTGTGCTAATTGGATTCAGTAAATCCAATTAAACCTGTATATTCACAGGCTGTGCATGAAACATTTGCTATCCATAAGCTCTTAATGAGCCCACAACCTTTGAATTTGATCTGACCATCAATATTAAACTGATTTTGCCTCCTGTTTAGGTCTAAGAAGATAATCTTCTGTGTAAAAAAAGCTTCCGTAGTTCCTCTCAATGTTCCAGCTCACCATGAGGAAGTGGCTCAATTTATGTCGGGACAAATAATTGCAGATGCTGGAATCTGTACTGAAACCAATAAATGCTGGCGATCATAGTGGGACAGGCAACATCCATGGAGAGAAAGCAAACATTTTGAGACTGGATGGCTCTTCGTCAGAGCTTGTCAACTGTGGAGGGGACAGTAGTTATGCTATAGTTTGGGAGGATTGGGGGTGGGGTTAATGGGTGTAGAGTGCAGATGTAGAAAAGATGTGGATAGTTCAGTTTAGGTTGCTGTTACTGAACAATGAGATCTTGGAGTGCAGGTTCATAACTTCTTGAAAGTGGATTCGCAGGTAGTTAGGATAGTGAAGGAGGAGTTTGGTATGCTTTCCTTTATTAGTCAGAGTATTGATAACAGGAGTTAGGAGGTCATGTTGCGGCTGTACAGGACATTGGTTAGGCCACTGTTGGAATATTGTGTGCAATTCTGGTCTCCTTCCTATCAGAAAGATGTTGTGAAATTTGAAAGGGTTCAGAAAAGATACACAAGGATGTTGCCAGGGTTGGAGGATTTGAGCTTTTGGGAGAGGCTGAATAGGCTATGGCTGTTTTCCCTAGAGCATCGGAGGCTGAGGAATGACCTAAGGGGCAACTTTTTCACACAGAGGGTGGTATGTGTATGGAATGAGCTGCCAGAGGAAGTGGTGGAGGCTGGTACAATTGCAACATTTAAGAGGTATTTGGATGGGTATATGAATAGGAAGGGTTTGGAGGGATATGGGCCGGGTGTTGGCAGATGGGACTAGATTGGGTTGGACCAAAGGGTCTGTTTCCATGCTGTACATCTCTATGACTTTGTGACTCTGACTGTCCAGCATCTGCAATTGTCACTTTCTCCTGAATCTAGAAGGCACTTGACATGAATCTTAATGAGGTGTATAAATGCTTTACTTCCTGCTCGTGCTGCTATTTAGGTTTAGGCATCTCACTCTACAGTAGAGAAAGAAATGAGAGATAGTGGATGGTTACTCATAGTCAAAGATAACAGAATTGACCAATCACATTTTGAGTTTCTGAATATGTTTCAAAGTAAAAATCAAGGGAGGATAAAGCATTTAATTTAAAGTGAAGCAAATCTACTGAAGATTTTGTTAACTACACTTGAATAAAAGGTAGTTAGAATTTGAAGTTTTTTTGTTATAATTTAATGCCTCATTTTTGAAATCCTCTATCTTGTTTACAAATCTCTCCATATCATTGCCCCTCCATGTCTCTGTAATTTTCCTCTAACCCCACATCCCCTGAGATACCTGCGTTACTCTAATTCTGGCATCTTGTGCACTCTCTAATTGCTCCACCATTGGTGGCGATGATTTCAATTATTAAGCTCAGGAAATCCCTTCCTGAACCTCAGTGCATTTCTCTTCCCCTTTCAGGCCATTCCTAAAACCACCTCTTGATCAAGCGTTTGGCCATCTGCATCAATAACTCCTTGTTTCTTGGTATCTAATTTTGATTTATAATGCTCCTGTGATGCTCTTTGGGGTGATTTACTCCCTTAAAGACTCAATGTAAATAAAAGTTGCAATTACTTTCCTAAAAGCTGAAAACAATGGGCAAATTGTTAGCCTGACAAACACCTCAGATTTACTATTCAGAGAGGTTCCTGGAAGGTATTGTCTGGCATACGCTATCCCATCAGATTTGTGGAAATGTGAAGATAAAGACAAGACAGGGAACATTCACAAATTAATGCCTTTAAAACAAAAAGCTGCAATAGCAAATTTTCATCAGGCAATGCCAGTTCAAACACCAAAGGGAATTTTAAACTAATGTTGTATAAGCCAAACAAGATGATTTGTTGACGTAGGGAAGTAAAGCTTGTTTATTATTTTGAATAATGAGTGAAATACAAATCATAAAAAAAATCTTACGCTGGCAATCTGTGAAATAGAGCAAGGTAATGGCATGTGTCCAACTTTATATGATTGAATTTTTTTCAAATTGTATTTGAATGGATTCAGGAAGAATATGTGAGGGCGCCATGCAAAGATCACAACATCCAATTTGTATATCAACAGTGATTCAGTATGATTTCCCCTGGGTTACAATATCAGGAAAGTGATTATTGGCTATTGATAGCTAACTCTGAGACATCAGCAGCATAGGATTCAGCTACATGAATGGCTGACAGAAACCTGAATTTCTCAAGAACTTTGTCACACTGGAGAAAAGGAACAAAGATCACTACCAGGAGTAGAAACTAATATAGGTTGAAAAGAAAGCAAATGGATGGAGTATACAACAGAAGATTTGTTTCTTCACACTTCATTCCTGTGTGTAACAGATTTTCACTATAGGTGGTTAATATTTATCTATCTGCTAGATATCTCCTGGGGTTTAGCTATCTGCTGTGGGAATGTATAGACTAGGGTGATCTAATATTGCATGGACAAATGGCAGATTACCAATGTGGGTAAAGTGAGAGGATATAGAGCCTGACATCAGAATTGCATGAATCCTCAATTACATAGTCTCATGGACTGAGCTCAAGAATTCAACTAAGAGATATCTGGGAGCAGGTTGCAGAGTGGCATGTGGTCTAATGACACCTGGATGGTGTGGGAAAATACTTCAAAGGAAATAAAACACATTTGAAAAAAAAACTGGAGATTTATCATTCAACATACTTCACACTTTGATTATGCACAGGAAACACAAAATTAAGTGTTTATGATTATTACATAATTTAGTCATATCAAATGACTTAGTAATGAAGTAATTCGCACCTTCAAGATTGGGAGAAGGGTCTTTGAATTGCATACTCTGGCATCAATTTCCATCACTGTTTTTCATTTCTCCCACGTCTTAAATATTGTCACTTATGTTGTTTGAGTCGGTAGCATCTGGTCACCTCGGTCAGCGAGCATTCCAAAGGCTGAAGCTATCACTTTAGCTAGTCCACTTTGCCTTCTACATTGATAGTTTACTTCATTGGCTGCATGATTCATTGACAGCTATTCATCATCTTTCAGAACCTCACAACATGAAAGCAAAGAGTGATTATTATGCAGTGGTGCTAGAAGGAATCATTATCCCACATGGCACACTGTGACACTCTTGCCAAGATCTCTTAATAAAGTGTGCACTTGAAAATGAAACACCTTACTCACCAACTGTTTTTTTTTACTTCTGTACTCCACTGCTAGATCAGCCAGTGAAGTGGAACAGTCTTTAGTGGAAAGTTGCCTTTAAAAAAGCCAACATTTCAGTTAGTATTGTCTCCGTCTTTCAAACCTAGAACAGGGTAAAGTATGGAGTAGAGGCAGGTCAATTACAGTATTGTGAGATTTGATTTGCTGGTGATAAGTAATGGTTGAAATCCCCCCAAAAGTTAGCAATGGGTAACGTCATGTTATAAGGCATAGAAGTAATTAGAAAGATCAGTAATTTGTAATTCAGAATGTTACAAAAATTGCTAAAAAAGAGAGACACATTGCCAAACCTTCTCATCTTGCTAGGACAAATGTCCCCCAGCCTGACCCCCCCCCTCCCATTTAATTCTCAGCCACCTTGGGCCACCCCCTCATTCCTGATGAAGGGCATATACTCGAAACCTCAATTCTCCTGCTCCTCGGATGCTGCCTGACCAGCTGTGCTTTTCCAACGCAACACTCTTCAATGTCTGCAGTGCTCACTTTCTTCCATATGCAAGAAAGTCCAGTTTTAAACCCATACAAAATTGCATACTACAGGAGCTATAGGGTGAGTAATGCAAAGCATTTACCTGAATGAGGTGCAGACACAGAAATTCAGCTGGGCCCTGCCAGTGTTTCAGGTTAAATACCTACTAATCACCCAATTCAGTTGGCTGGAAATGGGTGAACATTAGAAAGAGCACAACTCCAGTGCTGTGCTGATTAAGGGAAATGTGTTAGTGACAGGCAAGCTGGCTAATGGTATTTTTAGAGGTTGTTTATTCAAATGAACGTTCCATGTGGCCAGTTGGAGATTTTTTAAAATATCAGGTGCTGAATAAATGTCTGCTCCTCCAGGCGCTGAAATCATTTTAACCAATACCTCCACGCACTTTACCTGAACATAAAGCCAGAACTCTGAGCTGAAATTTCAAAAATACAAATTGATCTCTGGGACACCAATCCTCTGTCCTGCTACCTAACCCACCAATCTCCCTGCCCTTCCTGGATCACAATTGGCCCAAGACCACCCATCACCCCTCAGATTACCCACCATCCATCAGCTCACTCTTTACCCCAGAAGACCCATCACTGTCCCCTTCAGAGCATCCAGTCCTATCTCATGATCTCTGATCCCAACCACCATTCAAACCACCCTGTCCTACATCACCCAATGTGCTTAACACATGGCAAAACATTTTCAACATAAATTACAGTTTGTAGTCAAAGTGCTCGACAAAGGAAGAAAAAGAGGTGAGTATTTAAATGATGGAGGACAGAATTCCTTTAAAAATATGATTGTCCTTATTTTGAAAAAAAACCTATCAGAACAGTATGAGAGAAATACCAAAAAGCCAGATCTTTAGTACATGTAACCAGATTATTTGTATGTATCCACAGTACAGAAGCATCTTATATCATTAGCAATACCTAGAGTCCACACAACAATTATCTGCAGACAGCCTCAATGTCAGATTGAGTCTCTAGTCTTTAGTCCTGTCATGTGATCAAAATCCAATCCCGAGCTTCCAGGCTTAAAGCTGCTGTGATGAAAGATTTCTACAGACACACTTTATCTGTATCCAATGTTGCTTTGGTTAGCATTTCTGTCTCACAGTGCCAGGGGCCCAGGTTTGATTCCAGCCTTGGGTGATTATCTGTGTGGAATTTGCATGTTCTCCCCATATCTGTGTGGCCTTTCTTCTGAGTCCTCTCATTTCCTCCCACAATCCAAAGATGAGCAGGTTAGGTGGATTGGCCATGGTAAATGTGGGGTTCCAGAGTTAGGGTGGATGACTGGGTGGGATGCTCTTTGGAGGGTCGGTGTGGACTAGATGGGCCAAAGGGTCTTTTTCTGTACTGTAGGGATTCTATATAATTGGGACAAGATAATAGAACACTTTGCAGAGGGCGCAGGCCAATTTCTCACCAGGAAACATTTGAGGTTGAGCACATGATCTATATTTACTGGGTGTGCGGAATGCTGTTAAAGCACAATGACGCAGAGGATGTACTTAGTCAGAAAAAGCTTGTGTCAACTTTTATTGGCCACATGAGTGAAAGCATCCTTCAGTGCAGGGTTAATGTCAGTTGCAGACCATTTATCTTGAATGGTCATTTTCTCTCTGCATAAGGCATTAGCACTCTGATCATCTTGAATGGCAAATAAATGCAATGTTCCAAAAGTGAGATTATGGGGCATTGAGTTACAGAAATAAGGAGATGTATGGGAGCTATCACAGACATTACTTCAGACATAGTTAGAATAATATTGGATGTTGCACTGTTGGAAAGATATTAGATTAAAAATAATCTTTACTGCAATAATTGTGATGAGAGACTTACCCAGCTATAGCTGTATTCACTGATTTGGAGAAGGTCAAATGGATTTAATAAAAATGTTCCAAACCTTGAAAAGGTTTCAAAAGCTAAAAAACAAAAGATTACTTTCACGTGTTTTTCAATTGATAATGATGGGGTTAGATTTAAAATCGGTACCAAATATTGACAGCGAAGGGATTTGGCAAGACATTAAGAGAAGCTTTTAGGTAAATGTTATTAGCTCTTGGATTGCCTCACCACAACTGGATATTGAAGTTGAATCCATCATAAAAATTAGATAAACGTTGAAGTTAAAAGATATTAAATGGCACAGGTAAAATTGTACTGAGGTTGTAGATACACTCAGTATGGAAGTAATACAAGCAATAGCAATGAGTGTTATTGGACTGTCTTGATATATTGTATTATATACGATGTATGTCATAGAAACAGGCCATTTCAGCCCAACAAATCCATGTCTGTATTAATGTTTCACTTGAGCCTTCTATTTTCTTTAAACCACCTATTCCGTTTTCTCTTCTTTGCTTATCCAGCTTTCCATGGAACGTATTTCAGTAATCCACTCTTTGAGCTAGGGGGTCCCACATTCTCAGCACTCTCTACATAAGAGGTTTCTTCTGAATTCCAAGAAATGGATTTCTTGGTGGCTGGTTTACATTAATGGGCTTTCATTATGCTCTTCTCCACAAGTGGAAATGTTCCCTCCTTTTTCACTGTCAACTTTTAATAATGTATTGAACACTTTAAAGACCCCCTCAATCTTCCTTTATTTAAGAGGAAAGATACCAAGTTCATTTCTTCTTGATATGTACAACCTTGCAGTGCTACTATGGAGGCTGATTCTTCTATTGATAGGATCTAAGCTTGGGAACTGAGTCTCTAAACCTCCATCGCTCTCTTCTCTTTTAAAATATTCTTTAAATACTTCTTTGACCAAGTCTTTGCAGAACTGCTTGAATATCTTCTTTATGAAGCTTTAGAGTCGTAGAAATGTACAGCATGGAAACAGACCCTTCGGTCCAACCCGTCCATGCTAACCAGATATCCCAACCCAATCTAGTCCCACCTGCCAGCACCTGGCCCATGTCCCTCTAATCCCTTCCTATTCATATACCCATCCAAATGCCTCTTAAATGTTGCAATTGTATCAGCCTCTACCACTTCCTCTGGCAGCTCATTCCATACACGTACCACCCTCTGTGAAAAAGTTGCCCCTTAGGTCCCTTTTATAAGTTTCTCCCCTCACCCTAAACTTATGCCCTCTAGTTCTGGACTCCCCCACCATAGGGAAAAGACTTTGTCTATTTATCCTATCCACACCCTCATAATTTTGTAAACCTCTATAAGGTCACCCTCCAGGGAAAACAGCCCCAGCCTGTTCAGCCTCTCCCCATAGCTCAAATCCTCCAACCCTGGCAACATCCTTGTAAATCTTTTCTGAACCCTTTCACAACATCTTTCCGATAGGAAGGAGACCAGAATTGCAAACAATATTCCAACAGTGGCCTAACCAATGTCCTGTACAGCCATAACATTTCATCCCAACTCCTGTACTCAATGCTCTGACCAATAAAAGAAATCTTTACAAACACCTTCTTCACTATCTTATCTACCTGGGACTCCACTTTCAAGGAGCTTTGAACCTGCACTCCAAGGTCTCTTTGTTCAGCAACACTCCCTAGGACCTTACCATTAAGTGGATAAATCCTGCTAAGATTTGCTTTCCCAAAATGCAGCACCTCACATTTATCTGAATTAAACTCCATCTGCGACTTCTCAACCCATTGGCCCAGATTCTGTTGTAATCTGAATTAAACTCCAATTCTCAGCCCATTGGACTATCTGACCAAGATCCTGTTGTAATCTGAGGTAACCCTCTTCACTGTCCTCTACACCTCCAATGTTGGTGTCATCTGCAAACTAAGTAACTGTGCTCACATCCAAATCATTTATGTAAATGACAAAAAGTAGAGGATCCAGCACTGATCCTTGCGGCACTCCACTTGTCACAGGCCTCCAGTCTGAAAAACAACCCTCCACCGTCACCCTCTGTCTTCTACCTTTGAGCCAGTTCTGCATCCAAATGGCTAGTTCTCCCTGTATTCCATGAGATCTAACCTTGCTAATCAGTCTCCCATGGGAACTTTGTCAAATGCCTTACTGAAGTCCATATAGATCACATTTACCATTCTGCCCTCATCAATCCTCTTTGTTGCTTCTTCGAAAAATTCAATCAAGTTTGTGAGACATGATTTCCCACACACAAAGCCATGTTGACTATCTCTAATCAGTCCTTGCCTTTCCAAATACATGTACATCCTGTCCCTCAGGATTCCCTCCAACAACTTGCCCTCCACCGATGTCAGGCTCACTGGTCTATAGTTCCCTAGCTTGTCCTTACCACCTTCTTAAACAGTGGCACTATGTTAGCCAATCTCCAGTCTTCTGGCACCTCACCTGTGACTATTAATGATACAAATATCTCAACAAGAGGCCCAGCAATCACTTCCCTAGCTTCCCACAGAGTTCTAGGGTACACTTGATCAGGTCCTGGGGATTTATCCACCTTTAACCATTTCAAGATATCCAGCACATCCTCCTCTGTAATATGGACATTTTGCCAAATGTCACCATCTCTTTTACTACTTTCTATACTTTCCATATCTTTTTCCACAGTAAATACTGATGCAAAATACTCATTTAGTATCTCCCCCATTTTCTGTGGCTCCACACAAAGGCCGCCTTGTTGATCTTTGAGAGGCCCTATTCTCTCCCTAGTTATCCTTGTGTCCTTAATGTATTTGTAAAATCCCTTTGGATTCTCCTTAATTCTATTTGCCAAAGCTATTTCATGTCCCCTTTTTGCCCTCCTGATTTCCCTCTTAAGTATACTCCTACTGCCTTTATACTCTTGTAAGGATTCACTCGATCTATCCTGTCTATACCTGACATATGTTTCCTTCTTTTTCTTAACCCTCAATTTCTTTAGTCATCCAGAATTCCCTATACCTACCAGCCTTCCCTTTCCTTTCTCTGGATTCTTGTTATCTCATTCCTGAAGGCTTCCCATTTTCCAGCCGTCCCTTTACCTGCGAACATCTGCCCCCAACCAGATTTGTTTGAAACATAATCCAACGTTGTATGGGTTGTAGGCTAATTAGAGTAAACCAGCATGATCATGAATTTATGCCCAGTCCCATTATTGAGAGACCTATGTCTTTTAAAAAGAGATGCAACTTCTGCATTTTTGATGAAAGAATAAAACAACAAGATTTTGTTTTAGAACTTCTACTGGAACCAATGTTTGGAAAAATAACTCTTGACTAAACACTTCTTATAGGCAACTTGCACTTTAAACCTCAAAGTGATAATCCTCTTTGTATGCTTATCACATGTCACATTCTTCATGGATTTTGTTATAACTTAGGACTTACACAAGACTAACCACAGTTTCTTCCAGCTATCAATGGGTTCCTGCATTCCCATTCTGCCAAGTTGTAGGTACAAGTCACTGTCTTCATTTACTTTCATCATTTTTCAGGAAGTTTCTTAAACCCAGCACTCGCATTAAAGCCTGTTCCAATGATTATTGTTCCCAAACAAACCAGGATGAATCCTCTGGAATCCTTAGATGGGTGCAAGAAGCCTTTCTTTAACTAGAGACTGTCTCCCTCCAGATGAAGGCCATAATACAAGATGTTTAGAGCATTCAGCACACACATTGTTTCACATGCATGTGTGAATGACCCTCACGACTGTGGTATCCAGTGACAGGACTCTCGATTGTGTTAGTATTCCTTTTTGCAGGCTTTGGTGCTGTCACTTTATTTGTGTGTGACAGCATTGACTTAATCAAGGAAATTCACATCATAAACAAACAGTCCAATTCCGGATCTAACAACAAAAAGTAATTTCATGGGCAAGGCATCCAATGACATAATTTATTGTAGTCATTACCAATGTTGTTCACATTTTATAAGCAGCTCTTTTTGGTGCTAATGATAATGGGAAGACAATCATTGACATATATCTATATGAGCTGGAGAAATCATATTGACTGTAGTTACCTCGATGAGAAGTTCATGGAATGCTTTCAAGACTGTTCCTTCGAACTGCAAATTGTGGAACATACTGGAGACTTGATATTATGTAATTTAACAGGATTAATTCATGATCCCAGAGTGAAGGGACCTCTAGGTAGCAGTGACTAACATAGGATTCAATGTTACAAGTTTGACAGGGAAAAGATTGGGTCTCAGACTAATGCTTTAAACTTAAATAAAGTCAACTTATTGAAATGTAGAGAGATACTAGGCTAGGCTGGGCCAACAGAGAAGCTGTGCCAGATATTTGGGATATTTCAGAATACTTAGAGTCACAGAGTCATAGAGATGTACAGCATGGAAACAGATCCTTCGGTCCAACCCGTCCATGCCGACCAGATATCTCAACCCAATCTAGTCCAACCTGCCAGCACCTGGCCCAAATCCCTCCAAACCCTTCCTATTCATATACCCATCCAGATGCCTTTTAAATGTTGCAATTGTACCAGCCTCCACCACATCCTCTGGCAGCTCATTCCATACATGTACCACCTTCTGCATAAAAAAGTTGCCCCTGAGGTCTCTTTTATATTGTTTCCCTCTCACCCTAAACCTATGCCCTCTAGTTCTGGACTCCCTGACACCAGGGAAAAGACTGTCTATTTATCCTATCCATGCCCCTCACGATTTTATCAACCTCTATAAGATCACCCCTCAGCTTCCGACGCTCCAGGGAAAACAGCCCCAGCCTGTTCAGCCTCAAATCCTCCAACTGTGGCAACATCCTTGTAAATCTTTTCTGAACCCTTTCAAGTTTCACAACATCTTTCTGATAGAAAGGAGACCAGAATTGCACGCAATATTCCAACAGTGGCCTAACCAATGTCCTGTACAACCGCAACATGACCTCCCAACTCCTGTACTCAATACTCTGATCAATAAAAGAAATCTTTCCAAATGCCTTCTTCACTGTCCTATCTACCTGGGACTCCACTTTCAAGGAGCTTTGAATCTGCACTCCAACGTCTCTTTGTTCAGCAAAACTCCCTAGGACCTTACCATTAAGTATATAAGTCCTGCTAAGATTTGCTTTCCCAAAATTAAACTCCATCTGTAACTTCTCAGCCCATTGGCCCATCTGATCAAGATCCTGTTGTAATCTGAGGTAATCTTCGCTGTCCACTACACCACCAATTTTGATGTGATGTGTAAATCTACTAACTATACCACTTATGCTCACATGCAAATCATTTATATAAATGATGAAAAGTAGTGGACCCAGCACCAATCCTTGCGGCACTCCACTGGTCACAGGCCTCCAGTCTGAAACACAACCCTCCACCGCCACCCTCTGTCTGTCTTTTTCTTTTGAAATCAGCTTTTTTTCATGTACACTGAGAAACCTTAGTCATCATCTCCAAGTATAAATAACTTGCACTTTCCTCTCAGTAAAACTACTGAACAATCTTCCTTTGGCCTATGACAATCATATCATCTGGACTTACTGTCAGATAGCTGCAGAACAGATCACATGACTCTTTAGATTTACCATAAATTTAAAGCTCCATTCCCAAAACATAATTTAATAGAAATCATAACTGTAACTTCATTTCCATGTTCCAGGTAACAAAGCAATCATTCACTGAGCGGGGTCAGATTGGTAAGTTCTTCTTGCCTCACAATGAGGATTGAAGGATCTGTCAGCAACATTGGCTACATCAAGCGACATCGTATGAATCATAAATTTCACACTGGTGCCAGAGGAACACTTCTCAGTCTGAAAGGAAAGGCAAAGGTTCATTAAAAAAAAAGCCAAAGAACTGTGGATGCTGAAAATCAGAAACAAAAACAGAAATTGCTGGAAAAACTCAGCATATTGGGCAGGATTGATGGAGAGAAAGCAGAGTTAACACTTTGGGTCCAGTGACCCTTCTTCAGTAGAAGACAACACTCCTTTTGTGTTCTTCATGTCAACTGCGGCTCAGTATATTCTCCACGTCATTGCACAGTTGCCAATGTTATAGTTATATTGGAACAACTTGTCTAGGAGTGAGTGCACAAGTGTTTTTATTGCTTTATTATTGCTGAAATGTTGTTGGGTCTTATTGCCTCTGAGTGTCTTCAAATTGGTTTTAAGCTTGATAGGAGTCCTTAATCAGCCTCAGAGCTCCTATACTACGTTGCATACTATCGTTTATTGTAAAATGACTCTGGTGATACATTAGAAAATACATCTTTGTAGAATCGGGCTTTGTGTGGGACCATGCTCAGCTGATTCATGCATATTTTATAGGTTTGTTTCCAAATTATTTCACATGTTAATTGTCCATGAATTCTTATTTTTCAAATGGCAATGAAACTTTAATTATGTAATTAGTACGATTGAGAGGTCATATTCATTTTGTAATTAGGAGCATTACCAGCATTAGCTGCCATGCGTAGATCACAAGGTTTACACATCTGTGCTGCTGCCAAACAAGTCTTTTTATTTATCATCATTTTGTATGAATGTATGTTTTGTTCATGAAGGTAAGGTATGTTGCTACTGAGCATTTTACATAATCAGTTATAATACACGTTACATTCAAAATAAGATCTCTGGGTACTGCTCCACCAGGGACTTTCAGTTCAGATAGAATAAAGTGCGACATCCTCTATGTTGTCCTATCAAACATTTGTGATCATATACCGTAAACATTGGATGAGGAGGAATGTTTGGGCATTCTTAAATTGAGCAAAACGCAAGTTAGCTGTATGACTTACGTTTGGCATGAACTGGTTGGACCGAAGGTTCTGTTTTCGTGCTGTATGACTCAATGATTCTATAAATCCAGCAACAGAGAGCCCAATTATTTTCTTTGACATTCAACAGTTTTACCATCGCTGAAATCCCTGTAATTGACATCCTAAGTGGTTACCATTGACTAGAATCTAAACTCGGCCAGCCATATAAATTCCTGATGAAGAGCTTTTGCCCGAAACGTCAATTTTCCTGCTTCTCAGATGCTGCCTGACCTGCTGTGCTTTTCCAGCACCACTCTAATCTTGACAGCCATATTAATACCGTGGGTACAAAAGCAGGTCAATGGCTGGGTATTCTGTGGTGAGTAACCCGCACCCTGACTCCCCCAAGGAGTCTGCAAGGCACAATTCAGTGTGTAGCAGAATAGTCTCCACTTGCTTGAATGGGTATAGTTCCGACAACATTTCATTGGGCATCATCCTGGATGAAACCTCTGTTGACTGGCACCACATATAACAGCTTAGATGTTCAGCCGCTCCAGTTTGTTGCCCAGCAGCAGGGTGCATTGCAGCAATTCATCCAGGCATCTTCAGCTATCCCCCAAAGCCTGCCTAATATAATGCCAGGGAATCTCTTGTTTCAATGGGTTTTCAACTTGTAGCTAGCCAATCTTTGCAAGGTGAGGCTTCAGGGATTGGGACTTTGGAAAGGACAGGGGTGAACCTTACCATGTAAGGGGTGGTGGCTAGTGGAATGGGGGACTGGAGCATGCAGAGAAACACCCACAGACACCATTAAAATCATCAGAGCATCTATACTGAAATATATGGTGGGAGAAGGTGAGGTTATAAAACTCCCATGCTAGAATTTTGAACACATTCCCATGTTCAGATTTAAAGGCGACAGACAGCTTACAGGGAGCTGGTTGACAGTTTGATTTCTATTGAGGAAGCCAGCCACATTTAGTCTGACTTTCAGATCTTGTAGTAAGTGCCTCAGGAGATTCTGCAGAAAAGGTAAGCACTGTTTGTGGGTCTGGTGAATCAGGAGCACTCCTTCCCCACCCTGAGCTCACAAACTCTGAGATCCTCCCAGAGAAAGACTCGCAGAGGATAAGCACCCCAAATTCCAACCCCACCCTCAACCACAAATCCCAACTCCAAACTCAAATCCAATCTCAATTCCAACCCCAACTCCAAACTCAAATCCAACCTTAATTCCAAACCCAATCCCAAAGACAGCCCCAAATCCAACCCTAGTCCGAACCCAACCACTAACCACAACCATTAAATCCAACCCCATCCATTGACTCCAACCCCAATCCCAATCACTATGCCCAACTCCAAACCAACTCCAATCACTAACCCCAACCCCAACCATTAACCCCAACACCAACCCCACCCACTCACCCCCAACTCCAACCACAACCATTAACTCCAACCCCCAATCCCAATCACTAACTCCAGCCAATAACTCCCAACTCTAATCACTAACCCCAACCCCAACCACTAACCCCAACACCAACCTCACCCACTAACCCCCAGCTCCAACCACGACCACTAACTCCAACCCCCAATCCCAATCACTAACTCCAGCCAGTAACTCCCAACTCTAACCACTAACCCCAACAACAATCCCACCCGCTAACCCCCAACTCCAACCCCGATCACTAACACCAACCCCCAATCCCATTCACTAACCCCAACCACTGACGTGAGCTAGTAACCCCCAACTTCAACCACTAACCCCAACACCAACACACACACTAACCCCCAATTCCAACCACAACCACTAACTCCAACCCCAAATCCCAATCACTAACCCCAACCACTATATGCCAGGGACTACAGCAGTTCAAGTGCTTACCATCATTTTCTCCAGGCCAGTTAGAAATGAGCAATAAACGTTGGCTTAATTGGCTATACAACATTCATCCAATGAACATGTATTATAATAAAACTTTGCCATTTGTTTGACTTTACTGAAGGGAACTGTTAGAATCCCTACACTAACACCAACCAGCAACCCCAACACCAACTCACCCACTAACCCCCAACTCTAACCACAACCACTGATTCCAACCCCCAATTCCAATCACTAACCCCAACTACTAACACCAACCAGTAACCCCCAACCCCAGCAACTAATCCCAATTCCAAAGCCAAACACAGTTTATCTTGGCTCCACTCCTCCTGGTTTTGGGAATGTGGCTAAAGCTTCTTATCATGTAGGGGAACAGACTTCTGAGTTCCTCTTTCAAAATCCCACCTCCCCTGTTATGTACATCCCTCCCTGTTAAAATCCTGGCCTAAAGGAGCAGATTATTTAATCAGCAGCCTGTCTTAATTAAGAATGGAGCAATCCTCTGGGATCTTGAACTGGCAGTGCCTAGGCTGAAACTCTAACAGTGGGGAGCTTATTCTAATAAGATCTGATTTAATAAACCAAATCTGGATAGAAAGCTTTTTACTAAGGCACAACTTGTTTTTGGCAGGAGTAGATTTTTATAAGTTTAGGAATAGAGGCAGCAAGAGGCTCAGGACAAAGCTGCTGTTTGCAAAGAAATTGAAGGTGATTTCAGACCAGTTTGGAATGTTGTAATTTCCACAATTTGTATTACATTGGAATTATACAATTACCCAAAACATATCATCACCCATAATGGGAAGTAGGACATGTAAGTCAAAGGCACTGATTACTGGGTTAGAGCCAAGAATAAAGCACCTTTAATGCATTGTATTTTTGTCCATATCCTGAAAGATTGTCTCGTTCTTTGTCATTGTTGAGAAATTAGTTAATGGAATAGAGAAAAATACATTGTTACATGTATTTTAGACGTAGATAAATTTCAGTTGTTGATCATTTTCCAGCTCATTACATAAGTTAGGAAGGCTGACTGCAAAAAAATTCATAGGACTCAGAGTGTGGGATCACTGCGATAAAATGCGAGCTCACATCATTCTCAGACTATATGTGATTACCTAGCACGAAGGAGAATGCTTGAAATTTTTGGAGGTCAATAATCTCAGATCCAGGACATCTCTGCAGGAGCTCCTCAGGATAGTATCTGAGTCCAAACATCTTCAGTTGCTTCACAAATTACCTTGTTTCCATCAGAAATGGAGATGTGTCACAATGATTGTTAATGTTCAGCATCAGACACCGAATCAGCTCATGCTTATATGCAATGAGACCAGGGCAACACCCAGGCTTGGGCTTATAGATATTAAGTAATGTTCACACCAGACAAATGCTGGGAAACTGAACAAGCCAGAATCAAACCATCATCTCTTGACATTCAGTAACATTACAATCAATAAATGCCCATTATCAATATCTTAGAGGTTATTATTTACCAGAAACTGAACTGGACCAAGCTTATAAATATCGTAGCTGTAAGAGCAGGCTTGGAATTCACCTTTTTGCTTCATTAGGTGTGCCCCCTGCCAAATACAAGGCAGAAATCAGGAGTAAGATGGAATTCTCTTCACTTGCCCAGATGAGTGCAGCTCCAACAACACTCAAGACATTTGCACAATAAAGGGGAAAGCAGCCCACTTGGTGGTACTCACCCATCATTTGTAACATTCACACCCTCCACTACTGACACCCTTCACTACTGACACACTGTGATATCTGTGAGACCATCTACAGGATGCACTGTAGTAACTCACCTAGCATCCTCTGACAACAAATCCAAGCTTGTGAACTCTACCACTCAAAAGGACAGGGGCAGCAGATTCATGAGAAAACCATCATCAGCAAATTCCCCTCCAAGTCACTCACCATCCTCATTGCCATGCCTCCAGTGTCTCCGGGTCAAATTCCTTGAACTCCCTTCCTAATATCATAGTGGGTGCACTTATATGCCAGGGACTGCAACAGTCCAAGTGCTTGCTATCATTTTCTTCAGGTCAGTTAGAAATGAGCAATAAACATTGGCTTAATTGGCTATACAACATACCTCCCATGAACATATAATATAATAAAACTTTGCCATTTGTTTGAAATTACTGAAGGGAACTGTTAGAATCCCTACAGTGCAGAAAGAGGCCATTCAGCCCATCGAGTCTGCATCAACCCCCCCCCTCCCAAAAGAGCATTGCACCCAGTCCCAGCCCTCCACCCTATCCCCATAGCCCTGCATTTCCCATGGCTAATCCACGTAGCCTGCAGATCCTGAGACATAATGACCAATTTGTCATGGCCAACCACCTAACCAGCCCATCTTTGGATCGTGGGAGGAAACCAGAGACCCAGTGGAAACCTTCAGACCCAGAGAGAACATGCAAACTCCACACACAGTCACTGGAATCAAATTGCTGTTCCTGTGAGAAAGCAGTGTTAACCACTTGAACCACTGTACCACCCATAAGCAGGCATTTGCATCTATTTCATTACACCAACAATAACATCAATATGGCACCTTTTAAGACAAAAAATTGAACTTTAAGGGAATTTATCAAACAACGTGAGTGAAAAATGATGGTTGGGCAGATAATTGAAAGATTGTCAATTAAGTACATTTTAGGGAGCATCTTCAAGTTGAACAAAGTGCTGGATAGGTGATGAGATTTAGGGGGAAAAAGTCCAAACTTAGGATCCTGGAAGCTGAAAGCGTTCAATGGTGAATTGGGACTGCTCAAGATGTCAGAGTTTGTGGAGAGCAGAAAGTTCATAAGCTTGTGGGGATGGAGGAAATCACGGAGAAAGGGAGAGAGTCAAGGACCCTGGAGCTTTTTGAAAGCAAAGATGTGAAATTTAAATACAGATGCTGCTTAACAGATACGGATCAGCCAATGCAGAATGTTTACGTTTAAGGCCAAGTCTTAGGAAACTCAATAGGGAAAGGGGCAGATACATGAGCTGGGTACCTTTACAGCAATGCTTGTGGCCTCCAGCTTATAGGAGTGTTAAGTTGATCCTGATTAAATAGCCTGAAGATTGTCTGGGCTCAGATTAAAGAAGAATTAATTAGATGAGGTAGAAAGGGACATGTTGCCAAATACAACTGAATCCTGTTAAGAGTGGAGTCTTCATGACAGGAAGTGGCAGAACTGGGGGTGGAGTGGGTGTTGGCTGCTGGAAAAGTTAGTCAGTGACTGCCACGAAAAAAATAAAGGAAAAGACAGTGTCAAGATAAAGTACATTTACAGTGGGTAAACATGATAAATTTCTATTAATTGCATTATGTTTTAGACTAAGGAAAAAGCTGATTTTTCTTACATCTGTCAAAGCTATAGACGAAAAACATCTTTGCTGGTCCAGACTTATAGTGAATACCAGGAGTCCAATATATTTGAGCAGGGCCATCACCCATCATCCATATGACCACTGCACAAAGGACCTACCCTCTGTCAATCTCATTATAAACACCTTCCTCTATTTGTTAACCATGTGAGCCAAGGCTCTTATGGCACAGGGGTAATGTCCCTGTCTCTGAGCTAAGAGATCTGGGTTCAGGTGCCATTTACTCCAGAGGTGTGTAAAAATATCTCTGAATAGATTGATTAAAAATATTTCTGTGAGAATCAAGAGGAGTGCGTAATCAAACACAAATTAGTATCAGGAGAAATTGAGGACTGGAGATCAGTTGAAAAGTGTGGTGCTGAAAAAGCACAGCCGGTCAGGCAGCATCCTTTATCAGGAAGGCTAATGCCTGAAATGTCGATTCTCTGTTTCTCGGATGCTGCCTGAACTGCTGTGCTTTTCCAGCGCTACACTTTTTGACTCTGAATTTGTATCAACATTGTTTCCTAACCTAAAATGGACTAGAGCTTTTTTTTAAATCAGTTGCTTTTATGTGCACTTCTGAACATTGTCCTTCTTAAACCATTTTGAATGATTGGATGGTATTGTGCATGAGACTTTTAGAAGAGACAACACAACTCTATTCCCATGGAGTTCTCTATGTATTATTAGTAACATAAATATATACTAATAAACAAATTTTCAGGCACTTCCCTTGAGCATTAACTTACTTGACTGCTGTTGTCCTTATGCCCCATTTAACCTTAATTAAAGATAACAATGGCACAGAAATTGAGGGTAACTCTGCATAGTAGTAATGTCTTTGGACTGGTAAACCACAGACCCAGGCAAATGTGGCTAGGCAGAAGAGTTCAAATCCCATGACAGGAGATAGAGAAATTTAATTTCAATTAATAAATCTAGAATGTGCAGCTGGTCTCAATAATGGGGACCATGACAACTATCATCAATTGTTTAAAAAAACTCATCTAGTTCACTAAAGCGTGTATCTGTAGTGTGGAGAACGTGCTAAACACAATGATTTATAATGTTACAGTCCTCTGAGTTCTTTCTACTCAACCAAATTCCGCCCCTTGGGCATCTTCAATTTCAATCACTCCTTGCCTTTAGGATTTTGGACTCTAACCTCTGGAATTCCCTCTTTACACATCTCTCTCTTTCTGACCAATTTTGAAATCATCTTTGAGGCTCTTTGACTGAACGTTTGGTCATTAAGATCTCCTCTTGTGATTTGATGTAAATCTTCTTTGATAACATCCCTATGAAGTAAGGAGTGGAGGGATATGGACGGGAAGGCAGGCAGAAGGAATTAGTTTAATTTGGTTTCATGGTCAACACAACATTGTTGGCTGAAGGGCCTGTTCCTGTGCTTTACAGTTCTACGCTCTATATTTTACATCCCTATGAAGTACCTTTGGATGTTTTACAATGTTGAAAAGTTAAACGCAAGTTATAGTTGTTTGCTGTTGTGAGCTAGGCACTGGACAAATGGACAGTGTGGGATAACAACTTAATGCTAGACTCAAACTTGATTGGTAATAAAGGCACCGAAACTAACATCAAAATGAAATACTGCAGATGCTGGAGATCTGAAATAAAACCAAAAAGTGCTAGAGAAACTCAGCTGGTTGGCAGTAATCTGTGAATCAGACGCATATTATTTTTGTCTCCAGAGAAACTAACATTATATCTACAACCTGTATCACAGGGACTCCAAATAAATGTCATTCCCTCAATATTATCAGCACACAGAGGACTGTTTTGTCACTAATGACTCGGTTGCTGGCATTTCAGCTCCCAAGTGGAACACATCAACAGGTGTGAATGAAGCGTAAATGGGTAATGACACACATCAACGTAATCCCTGACAGATTTAGCTGTGATCCGTTAACTATATTGATCATATTTAGTGCTGTAAAAACATAACGAAAGGTTGTACAAGGAGCTCATTGAAGGAAGTTTCTCCAACAGAGTCAGTTCGAACGTTTATTGTAAAGATTTTGCATCCTATTCCAATGTTAGAACCTGAACAGGAGTGCAACGAGATGGTTCAATAATTTAGAAGAAGGACTGAGGAATTTATTGACTAATTAATATCACATTGTTTGTAAGGAAAATGCATGAGAACACTTTACAGGATATTATTTATCTGAAGATTGTGGAATTTGTAGAGATTAATGCACATGGACACAAAAACAATCTGACCACCGTTCCAAATCCACCATCATCCTTTGAGAAAGTAATGTCATTAGGGACTGACAGCAAGACAGCAGATATAACATAGTTTGATTTTTTAAAAATAGATATTTGGGATGTTTCTACACATGAAGCTTTTTTGCAAGATAAGGGCACATGAAATAAATGGCAATATGTTCTGCAGATTGAATTTTTGGCTGGGCGTAGATCGGAGTTTCAGTCAATGAATGAGACAAGAACAAGAGCATCATCTATTCCAACTGCAAGGAAACCTCTCAAGGTATCTTACAAGACAGGAAGCAAAGTGACTGCTGAAGGAATGGTCAGAAACAAGTTTTTGTAAGTGATATACTTAACAAGCTGACAATGTGTTGCTGGAAAAGCGCAGCAGGTCAGGCAGCATCCAAGGAACAGGAGAATCGACGTTTCGGGCATAAGCCCTTCTTCAGGAGGGCCTTCTGCCTGAAGAAGAGCTTATGCCCGAAATGTCGATTCTCCTGTTCCTTGGATGCTGCCTGACCTGCTGCGCTTTTCCAGCAACACATTTTCAGCTCTGATCTCCAGCATCTGCAGTCCTCACTTTCTCCCCATATACTTAACAAAGGCCAAACTACTTGTGAAGAGAATTCCAGAGCTCAAAGCATTGCAGCTGAATGTGTTGACATGGGTCTCGAGAGGCAGGAGTGTCCATTTTGAAGTAGACCAGAGTTGAAGGATGATGTTTGCATGTTAGAATGTAGAGTTGGAGAAATAAACATTAAGATGCATGGAATCAGAATGAGGGTTTTCAAAATGTTAAGCCGGAGGGAGTCAGTGAAGACTGCGGTGATTATCTTGTAGGATAAGGTACAGGCTACAATCTGCAAGTATGTTATTGAAATGGTAAGCCAGTGAGGAAAACCCAGACCGAAGTTGAGTTTTACTGTGATATCATTGTGGATGAGGCTTTCACCCAGTTTAGGAATGAGGCTGAGCCCTATACAGACAATGTCTCAGAAATGCAAGAAAGCAGCCTGATGGGCTGCACAGAGATTTTGAAGCACAGCTTAGAAGCCACAAGGTGATAATGCTGGGCACCATTAACTACAGTCTGAGCACACAGTTGAAAGAAGATGTGGTTGATCACTGAGGCTTGAAGCTTCAGCTAGTGAAATTTGAACATGATTTGGGTTTCTGATTTTGAACTAGAAAAAAGCTCTTGTAATTTTTCAAAATCAAGGGAAATAAAAGGGAAAAAAATATAGGAGTAGGAGTAGGCCATTTGCCCCCTCAAGCATGCTCCATCATTCAACATGATCATTGGGTTCAATATCCTATTCCCACCGCTCCCATATACGTCTTGATCCCTTTAGCCACAAGAGCTATATCTACCTCTTTCTTGAAAACATACAATGTTTTGGCCTCAACCACCAACTGTGGTAATGAATTCCACAGGCTCACCACTCTCTGGGTGAAGAAATTTCTCCTCACCTCAGTCCTAAAATGTTTACCCCCTTATCTTTAAATTATGACCCCAGATTGTGGACTTCCCCATCATCAGGAGCATCTTTCCTGCATCTGTCTGGTCTGGTCCTGCTTAAACCCCCTCATTGTTCTAAACTCCAGTGAACACAATCCTAATCAACTCACTCTGTCTCCTCATTCGTCAGTCCCGCCATCTCAGGAATCAATTTGGTAAACCTGCATTGCACCCTGTCTAATGTGATAATATCCTCTCTCGGATAAGGAGACTAAAACTGGACTCAATATTCTTGGTGTGGCCTTGGCAACGTCCTGCATAATTGCAATTAGACATCTTTCTTCATGTACTTGAAAAGCCAACATGCAGTGTGCCTATCCTGCCTGCTGCACCAGTGCGGTTAATGTCAATTATGAGGACACCCAGGTCTTGTTGAACATTTCTTTCTTTTGATTTGCAGGCATCAAATAATAATCTGCCTTCTTATTTTGGATACCAAAATAGATGATCTCACACATATCCACATTATACTGCATTTGCCTACTTACTCAGCCTCGACAAATCACATTGCAAGATCTCTGCATCCCCCTCACAGCTCACCCTTCCACCCAGCTTTGTCATCTGCAATTCTGAGATATTATATTTAGTTCTAGGAGAAAGTGAGGACTGCAGATGCTGGAGATCAGAGCCGAAAATGTGTTGCTGGAAAAGCTCAGCAGGTCAGGCAGCATCCAAGGAGCAGGAGAATCGACGTTTCAGCCATGAGCCCTTCTTCAGGAATCCTAATTCAGGAATTATATTTAGTTCCCTCATCTAAATTGTTATCATATATTGTGAATAGCTGGGATCCGAGTAATGATCCCAGTCATATCCCACTAGCCACTGCCTGCCATTTGGTAAAAAGTTGAAAATGTGTTGCTGGTCAAAGCACAGCAGGCCAGGCAGCATCCCAGGAATAGGGAATTCGACGTTTCGAGCATAAGCCCTTTATCAGGAATGAGAGCGAGTAGCCAAGCAGGCTAAGATAAAAGGTAGGGAGGAGGGACTTGGGGGAGGGGCGATGGAGGTGGGATAGGTGGAAGGAGGTGAAGGTGAGGGTGATAGGCCGGAGTGGGGTGGGGGCGGAGAGGTCAGGAAGGAGATTGCAGGTTAGGAGGGCGGTGCTGAGTTGAGGGAACCGACTGAGACAAGGTGGGGGGAGGGGAAATGAGGAAACTGGGGAAATCTGAATTCATACCTTGTGGTTGGAGGGTTCCCAGGCGGAAGATGAGGCGCTCCTCCTCCAGCCGTCGTGTTGTTATGTTCTGCCGGTGGAGGAGTCCAAGGACCTGCATGTCCTCGGTGGAGTGGGAGGGAGAGTTAAAGTGTTGAGCCACGGGGTGGTTGGGTTGGTTGGTCCGGGCGGCCCAGAGGTGTTCTCTGAAGCATTCCGCAAGTAAGCGGCCTGTCTCCCCAATATAGAGGAGGCCACATCAGGTGCAGCAGATGCAATAGATGATGTGTGTGGAGGTACAGGTGAACTTGTGGCGGATATGGAAGGATCCCTTGGGGCCTTGGAGGGAAGTGAGTGTGGAGGTGTGGGCGCAAGTTTTACATTTCCTGCGGTTGCAGGGGAAAGTGCCGGGGGTGGAGGTTGAGTTGGTGTGGGGTGTGGATCTGACGAGGGAGTCACGAAGGGAGTGGTCCTTGCGGAACGCTTCAGAGAACACCTCTGGGCCGCCCGGACCAACCAACACAACCACCCCGTGGCTCAACACTTTAACTCTCCCTCCCACTCCACCGAGGACATGCAGGTCCTTGGACTCCTCCACCGGCAGAACATAACAACACGACGGCTGGAGGAGGAGCGCCTCATCTTCCGCCTGGGAACCCTCCAACCACAAGGTATGAATTCAGATTTCCCCAGTTTCCTCATTTCCCCTCCCCCCACCTTGTCTCAGTCGGTTCCCTCAACTCAGCACCGCCCTCCTAACCTGCAATCTCCTTCCTGACCTCTCCGCCCCCACCCCACTCCGGCCTATCACCCTCACCTTGACCTCCTTCCACCCTCACCTTGACCTCCTTCCACCTATCCCACCTCCATCGCCCCTCCCCCAAGTCCCTCCTCCCTACCTTTTATCTTAGCCTGCTTGGCTACTCTCTCTCATTCCTGATGAAGGGCTTATGCTCGAAACGTCGAATTCCCTATTCCTGAGATGCTGCCTGGCCTGCTGTGCTTTGACCAGCAACACATTTTCAGCTGTGATCTCCAGCATCTGCAGACCTCATTTTTTATTTGGTAAAAAGACCCATTTAGTTTTACTCTTTGTTTACTGTCTGCTAACTAATTTTCTACTAGGGTCTCAGGGGGATGGCAGGAGAATGGGGTTCAGAAACATATCAGCCATAATAGATTGGTGAGCTGCGTGACCTCATTACGCTCCTTATGGTCTATCCATCTCAACACACTCCCCCCAAGTCCCTTGCTCTTTAATTTTACACATTAATCTCTTATGTTGGATTTTGTTGAAAGCTTCTGAAAGTCCACTTAAAAACATCAACAAACCACATTCACGGTACCCCCCACCCCAATCAACTCTACTAGTTACATTCTTGAAGAATTTCAGTAGTTTTGTGAAACATGATTTTCCTTTTGTAAATCCATGCTGACTGCATGTGATTCTACTCCTGTTTACTAAGTGCTCTCATGTAAAATCCTTGATAATGGACTCTAGCATAGTTCCCAATACTGTATTCAGACTCACTGGTTTATAAATCTTTGTTTTCTCTCTACCTCCCTATTTAAATAGGGAGTTGACATTAGCGGCTGTCCTATCTGTAAGATCTGTTCCGCAGTCCAAAGAACCTTGGAAAATGACCACCAACTGCACCCACTATTTCCAGGACTACTTCCTTAAGTACTCTGGGATGTCAATGATCATTAATTGAGGATTTATCAGCCTTCAATCCTATCAGTTTATCCAACACCATTTCTCTGCAAATAGAGGCTTCAGTTCCTTCCTCTCACTAAACCCTGTGTTCCTCGTCATTTCTGGTACAATATTCTTGTCCTCCTTGGTGAAGGCAGAAATGAAGTATGACTTTAGTTCATCAGCCATTTCTTTGTTCCCCATTTATAAATTTTCCCCATTTCGACTGTAAAGGATCTATATTAGTCTTCACCAATATTTTTCGCTTTAATACCTATAGAAACTTCTCCATTCAATTCATATATTCCCTGTAAGCTTACTGTCACACTCTGTTTTCCCTTTCAATCCCTTGGTTCTACTTTGCTGACTTCTAAACTGGTCCTAACCCTCTGTTGGTCTGTTGTGCTTCCTTGTCAATTTTTGTGCTAATATGTATCCCTCATAAGCCATTGGTCAACCACTGCTGTCTTTGCACTCTTGTACCAAGCAGGACTAAGCAATTTTTATATTTCACCCATTTGCTCTTTGAATATTTGCCATTGTCCATCCACTGTGATTCCTTTCAGTAGTATTTCCCAATCCATCTAGCCAACGTATACCCCCTTCTGTGCTGTAACTGACCTGAAATTCTCTGATCTCATCCACAACCTGAAACAAGGGCGTCAGTTTTGGAGTAGGGAGGGTGTTGTGATTGTTGCACCTGACCCCAGACAATGTTTGCAAAAGAGAAAGGAATAGAAAAGGCATAAGAGACAAGTACAAAGGAGAACTGAATGGCACTAAAGGGAAAAATGGGAAGATATACTATGGGGACAGGCTACCTGCCTGGGGAGGTAGAAACAGAGGAAGGCAATGCAGTGGAGGTGAAAAAGAAAGGAATATGTAAACAGAGAAAACCATAGACAGGAATAAACCTGTTGGTCCCTTGACCCAGTCCCAGTTCTACTCTTGCCTGCCCCAGAGACGCATCATAACATATCTAAACAGGTTGATTAAAAATAATTGTAATCTCCTGCAACGAAAAAGAATGTGGAAACCCCTACATCATCTTGGAAAATAATTAATTAAAGTGGAGAAAGGAGAGACGCAGGATTAATTCAACTTATCAAAGGACCACTGCAGTTGATAGAGAGGAGGAGAGATAGCGGGAGCAGAAGCAGGAATGACCTTTCTTCAGTAAGTTATGCGTGAGCTGGATTAGAGCTGTGGAAGGTATGGAAACCAGACTGAAAGGAGTCAAACTAGAAATGGTGGGAAGAGTTGTTTTTATGTCATGGGATGTGGGCGTTGCAAGCATTTTTCGGCAAGTTCTAAATGTCCTGAGGCACAGTGGCAAATGGAAATTAATCCTGAATATTGTAAGGTGAGGCATTTTGGAGGACTTTCAAAGCAAAGGAATGCTCGTTGAATGGCAGGGCCCTAGGAATGGCAGAGGATCTCTGGGACATTGGTGTACATGTCCATAGATCCTTGAAGGATCCTTGGTGGCAGGAGGACAGATGGATAAGGAGGTTAAGGAGACATACTAACCTTTATTATTTGAGGCATTGAATACAGCAGCAAAAAGGTTATGATGCAGCTGTATGACATTAGTTAGGCCACAGTTGGATTACTGTGTGCAGTTCTCGTTGCCAAAATATCATTCCCAAAATTGGAATAATCAATTCATTGTAGGCTCAAAGAATGTGTGAGTAAGAAAAAATTCCAAAAAAAAAGTTGTTGCTCAATTTGGATACTTAAGCACCAACATTGATCAGAAACAACACACAGATGCCCACATCCTTGACTGAACATTCCTCAAAATGATCTGGTGCATTAACTCTCTGCAGTGGCAAACACATGCTGTAGCGCACTCTCAGGGATACTTTCTGCCTATATCATCACCCACTCTCTGTAATCACTACTTTGGTCACTGACATTCTAGGCAAGTAGTTTGTGAAATGAAGTGTTCTGGAGACTATCATTACAGACAATGGACTACTGTTTGTTGCCAGTTTGCTGATTTCCTAGTATGGGAGAAAATATTTGACCAATCCACTCATCATACCCTAATTCGCACATATTCATATACCACACACACTCTGACTGATTCTAGTTTTCATATGCTGCTGTTCATTCTTGAACAGTCACTGTCATCAAAAAGGAATATCGGAGTGAAAGCAGAAGAAATTCCAAAACAACTTGTAGTGTCCATCACCAAGGAGAAGGTGCTAGGAAAAACTGAAAGGTCTGAAGGTGGATAATTTGCCTGGACCAGATGGACTACATACCAGAGTTCTGAAGGAGATAGCTGAAGAGATAGTGGGGGCATTAATGGTGATCTTCCAGGAATCACTGGTGCCAGAGAGGGTCCCAGAGCACTGGAAAGCACTGTTTAAAAAGGGAGTCAGGCAAAAGATGGGAAACTACATGCCGATTTTCTTGACCTCGGTCATTGGTAAGATTTGGGGGTCCATTGTGAAGGATGAGATTTCTGAATATTTGCAAGTGCAAGGTAAAATAGGGCAAAGTCAGTATGGTTTCATCAAGGGGAGGTCATGCCTGACAAATCTGTTAGACTTCTTTGAGAAAGTAACAAGCAGGTTAGACCAAGGAGAGCCAATGTGCAGGAGGCTACTGAGTAAGATAAGGACTCATGGTGCTAGAGGCCAGATTCTAGCATGGATAGAAGCTTAGCTGTCTGGCAGAAAGCAGAGAGTGGGGTAAAAGGTTCTTCTCAGGATGGTAGCGGGTGACAAGTGGTGTTCCGCAAGACTTAGTGTTCAGACCACAACTTTTCATTTTATAGATTAATGATCTAGATGAAGGAACTGAGGCCATTCTGGCTACATACACAGATGGTACAAAGATAGATAGAGGGACAGAAGGCGGAGAGGTTGCAGAAGGATTTGGGCAGGTTAGGAGAGTGGGCAAAGAAGTGGAAGATGGAATAGATGGGAAAGTGTGATGTCATGCACTTTGGTAGGAAGAATAGAGGCATAGACTATTTTCTAAATGGGGAAAAAATTCAGAAGTCTGAAGTGCAGAGGGACTTCGGAATCCTAGTCCAGGATTCTCTTAAGGCAAACTTGCAGGTTGAGTCAGTACTTAGGAAGGTAAATATAATATTGGCATTTATTTCAAGAGGACTAGAATCTAAAAACAAGGACGTACTTTGGAGGCTCTATAAGGCTCTGGTCAGACCACATTTAGAGTATTTGAGCAATTTTGGGCCCCATACTACTGGCCCTGAAGAGGGTCCAGTGGAGGTTGATTGACCACAGGAATGAAAGGCTTACCATATGAGGATTATACTCAATGGAATTTAGAAGGATGGGGGGGATCTAATTGAAACTTACAGAATACTGACTGGCCTGGATAGATTGGACATGGGGAAGATGTTTCCTTTCCCTGGGTAGGAGATTTATTTAGAGATGGGTAATAAATGCTGGCCTTCCATTGATGCCTACATTCCATGAATGAATAAAAAAAACTTTAGCTTTGAGAAAGTGAGGACTGCAGATGCTGGAGATCAGAGCTAAAAAATGTGTTGCTGGAAAAGCGCAGCAGGTCAGGCAGCATCCAAGGAGCAGGAGAATCGATGTTTTGGACATAAGCCCTTCTTCATTCCTGAAGAAGGGCTTATGCCTGAAACGTCAATTCTCCTGCTCCTTGGATGCTGCCTGACCTGCTGTGCTTTTCCAGCAAATCTTCAGCTTTACAAAAGTAAGAAAGATGTATTATTCAATTGAAAAATTGATTGATGTTCAGTTGTGTAACTACTGGCTGTTCACATTGTGGGAGTAATTAAGCCAAAGTATGGTGACTGAGAAAGAGAAACTAGACTGAAACAAGCAGCTGGTAGCATGAGAGGTTACATTTTAATGCATTGAATAAAACGTCAGTTAAGACATTTAACCTGGAGCGTATCATCTTTGCATATCTCCAAGCAAAAAACACAATAGGACCAACTGTAATGTACCCCACTTTGCTGATATTACAAAGATAGGTAGGAAAGAGAGTTCTAAGGAAGGTATAAAGAGTCTGCAAAGAGATGTAGAGTGTGGTAGAAATGTAGCAAATGGAATGCCCTATGAAAATATAAGGTTGTCTACTTCAGCAGTAAGAATATTAAAGCAGAATATAACTTAAATGCAGAAAGACTGCACATGCTGCGGCAACTTCCTTATATGTGAAAAACAAAAAGGCAACATGCTGGTCAGAAAGGCCACTGGAAGTTTAGTCTTTATTGCATAGGGATGGAGTATAAAAGTAGGGATGTCTTGCTACAGCTATGTAGGGTATTGGTGAGACCATACCGAGCGTATTGTATACAATTTTGGACTTCTTATTTAAGGAGAGGCACATTTACAATAATTAGAGAAGATACATAGATTCCTGGGGTTGTCTTCCGAGGACAAGTTGAGCAGCTTGGTTCTGAACTTATTGGAGTCTTGCGGAATGAGAGGTGATCATTTTGACACATATAAGGTTCTGAAGGATCTTGATACAGTAGATATTGAGAGAGAAACAGAAATTGTTAAGAAACTTGAGCAGGTCTGGCTGCATCTGTGTAGAGCAAGCAGGGTGACCCTTGCAGTAATGATGCTTGCACAGATGCTGCCAGACTGCTGAGTTTCTCGACCTACTTCTGTTTCTGTTTCAGATTTTTAGCATCTGCAGTTCTTTGTCTGTTGAGAAGAATGTTTTCCTGTGGGGCAATGTAAAACTAAGTGAATACAGTTTAATAATAAGCAGACTCCAACTAAGACAGAAGTGAGGATGCACTTCTTTTCTCAGATGGTCGTATGGCTGTGAGTTATCGAGTGTAGTCAAGGCTGAGTTACACAAATTATTGTCTGACAGGAATTAAGGGGGACAGGCAGGAAAGTAAAGTTAAGGCTACAATTGGCCTTAGCTGTTCACCCTTTGTTAAGATATTGCAGTGGGCTTGATGGGCTAAATGGTCTGCCCTTGTTCCTTTTTTTAAATGGTCTTCTGGCCTCAGTGTACGGTCTGGAGATAACTTTTGTGGGACGATATAAAACGTGTTCTAGAGGAGCCCAAAATTATGTAGTTTTTCTCATCAGGATAATAAATGGAGCAGGAGCAGGAGCAGGAGAGAATTAGCTTTATTTGACACAGGTGACTTTAGAATGGCCGATAACTTCTCAGTTCACCTGGAAAGGAAAATAAAAGCCTCAGCCTAGGTAGCTGACCTCCCAGCATTCCTTCTCAACCTGTTGGAAGCCCAAAATGGCTGACTAAAGGACAGTCAAAGTTCAACTGGATTAGCACACTCTGAGCTACAGTTAATCCATATTTTCAAACATATCCTGCAGCTCAGAAATCCACAGGGGTCCCCCTGGAAATATGTCAGAACCTGGTACTGTGTGCGCACTGCTGTTTTACTGGATTCAACAAGATACTTTGTAAAGGATGAAACAATTCAACAACCCCTAAATATCATGGCAGGGAATTGTGAAGAACTCCTTGCACTTTCTTGCCTCACTCCTTTGGTCATTTTGACGTATCGTGCGGGTGCCTGAGAGAAAAAGCTGGGAAATGCAACAGAGGCGGGGTTATTGCAGGCGTGATGCGGCAGTGAAAACCCTCCTTTAAAAAAGTCTAAGGATGTGGTCAACTCATGGCTGAAAATCTCTTGTGAGTGGATTTGCCCAGTAATATCAGTTCCCTTTCTGTGTATTTAGAAGTGGCAGGTGAAAGGTTAACTCATAAAAAATGAGTTAAAACTCACCTCACTGGAATAGCCCAAGAAACTAAAATTAAGTATTATTAATCCAGAAACATTCAACCAGCTGCACAGACACAACCTCATTGCGTTGGAATCCCCTTCTGATTACAATGCTGCTGTTGTACCAGGCTATGGGGAACGTTTCTCACCACATGTCTCTGCATTTAATTGATCCACTTGCGGCAATAAACCTTCAAATTTCAATTAGATACAGTTCTGCTTCTGTAACAACAGAAGCCAACCATTTTATAGACCTTAGATATTTGCTGGGCATGTGATTAGAATTTCAGTAGCAGAAGATGGGAAGTCAATGATTATTTTATCCATGTCAGGGGCCGCACGGTGGCTCACTGGTTAGCACTGCTGCCTCATAGTGCCACCTGAGTTTGACTCCACCCCTGGGTGACTGTCTGTATGGAGCTTTCAAATTCTCTCTGTGTCTGTGTGGGTTTCCTCCCAAAGTCCAAAGATATGGAGGTTGGGTGGATTGGCCATGCTAAATTGCCCACAGTGTCCAGGGATGTGTAGGCTAGGTGGATGATCCATGTGAAACACAGGGATGGGGTGGGTCTGGGTAGGATACTCTTTGGAAGGGTGGCATAGACTCATTGTCTGACTGGCCTGCTTCCACAGTGTAGTGTTTCTATGATTATTCAGTCGTTATAAAGACTAAAGAAAGTGCTCCCAGCTGATTATTGGTTATAATATTAGTGGTTAGCACTGCTGCCTCACAGCGCCAGAGACCCAGGTTCAATTCCGACTGACTGTGTGGAGTTTGCACATTCTCCATGTGTCCGCGCGGGCTTCCTCCGGGTGCTCCGGTTTCCTCCCACAGTCCAAAAATGTGCAGGTTAGGTGAATTGGCCATGCTAAATTGCCCGTAGTGTTAGGTGCAGGGGTAAATGTAGGGGAATGGGTCTGGGTGGGTGTGTTTCGGCGGGTCGATGTGGACTTGTTGGGCCGAAGGGCCTGTTTCCACGCTGTAAGTAATCTAATCTAATCTAATCTAATCTAATCTAATCTAATCTAATCTATTTCACTGATGATTACCTTGTTCAATTAGAGGCTGAAGTACTGACAGTATTGAACTACTTGAAGAGAGTGTGGTAGAGTAATAATGTCACTGGGCCAGTAATCCAGAAACCCAAGCTATTGCTCTGAGGACCTGAGTTCAAGTGATTGCTTATGGAGTTTAAAATTCTATGAGTACATCTGGACAACTAAAATCAATTGTTATTAAGAACTCTCTTGGTTCTCTGCTATACACCAGATGCCCTCCTTCTTTAGAGAACACAATTTCCCTTCCCATGTGGTCAAAGATGCCCTCCAACGCATGTCGTCCACATCCCGCACCTCCGTCCTCAAACCCCACCCCTCCAACCGTAACAAGGACAGAACGCCCCTGGTGCTCACCTTCCACCCTACCAACCTTCGCGTAAACCACATCATCTGACGACATTTCCGCCACCTCCAAATGGACCCCACCAACAGGGATAGAATTTCCCTCCCCACCCATTTCCTCTTTCCACAAAGACCGCTCCCTCCGTGACTACCTGGTCAGGTCCATGCCCCCCAACAACCCACCCTCCCGTCCTGGCACCCTCCCCTGCCACTGCAGGAATTGCAAAACCTGTGCCCACACCTCCTTCCTCACCACCATCCAGGGCCCCAAAGGAGCCTTCCACATCCATCAAAGTTTTACCTGCACATCCACCATTATCATTTATTGTATCCATTGCTCCCGCTGCGGTCTCCTCTACATTGGGGAGACTGGACACCTCCGAGCAGAGCGCTTTAGGGAACATCTCCAGGACACCCGCATCAATCAACCACACCGCCCTGTGGCCTAACATTTCAACTCCCCTTCCCACTCTGCTGAGGACATACAGGTCCTGGGCCTCCTCCACTGCCGTTCCCTTACCACCCGACACCTGGAGGAAGAACGCCTCATCTTCCACCTTGGAACACTCCAACCCCATGACATCAATGTGGATTTCACTAGTTTTCTCATTTCCCCTTCCCCACCTCACCCCAGCTGCAACCTTCCAGCTCAGCACCGCCCTCATCACCTGTCCTACCTGCCTATCTTCTTTTCCACCTATCCACTCCACCCTCCTCTCTGACCTATCACCTTCATCCCCAGCCCCATTCACCCATTGTACTCTTTGCTACCTTTCCCCACCTTCCTCTCTGACCTATCACCTCTATTCCCACCCCCAGTCACCTATCGTACTCAATGCTACTTTCTCCCCACCCCCACCCCCCCTCTCATTTATCTCTCCACTCTGCAGGCACCATGCCTGTATTCCTGATGAAGGGCTTTTGTCCGAAACATCGATTTTCCTGCTCCTCGGATGCTGCCTGACCTGCTGTGCCTTTCCAGCACCTCTTGAATCTAGTTCTCTGCTCACTGTTAAGGAGGGAAATCTGCTACCCTTACTTGCTTGGCTTACAAGCCTATCAAGACACGTGACAAGGTTGCTGATTCTGAAATATCCTTTGAAATGGCCAGACAATTGCTGACCTTGTTGGTGATGCCCACTCCTAAGAACGAATAAGATAGCAATCCTAAGGCAGATGAAGCACTTAAGACCATAAGAACATAAGACATAGGAGTGGAAGTAAGGCCATTCGGCCCATCGAGTCCACTCCGCCATTCAATCATGGCTGATGGGCATTTCAACTCCACTTACCAGCGTTATCCCCGTAGCCCTTAATTCCTCGAGACAACAAGAATCTATCAATCTCTGCCTTGAAGACATTTAGCGTCCCGGCCTCCACTGCACTCCGTGGCAATGAATTCCTCAGACCCACCACTCTCTGGCTGAAGAAATGTCTCTGCATTTCTGTTCTGAATTGACCCCCTCTAATTCTAAGGCTGTGTCCACGGGTCCTAGTCTCCTCGCCTAACGGAAACAATTTCCTAGCGTCCACCCTTTCCAAGCCATGTATTATCTTGTAACCCCACCTCGTCCAATTAGAATGTGTTTTGTGAGTTCCCACTGGAATTGTCAAATGTTACGTCTCAAAACATTGTGTGCTGACTGTTATGCTCATTGCCCCAAGGTCATGGGGATCTATTTTCAAAAATTCCTTCCTGAGGTGCGGTTGTCACTGGCAAAATCTGTACTTCATAGTTTCTTTCAAACTGACCTTGAAAAGATGGCTATCCAAAATGATGGAACAATATTAAGGATCATGGCTGAGAAGGACTTAAAGTATTTGACATTGGGGATTGATCAACAGCTGAAACAACAACAACTTGCATTTATAAAGCTCCTTTAACACAATTAAAAGCCCCAAGATATTTCTTTGGAGCTACTATCAAAAAAAACCCGCTAACAGTGTATGTGATACTGCACATATTATCCGTGCCTAACTGCCTTGAGAGTTTAGCATGAGCCTTTTTCTTGCAACTTTTGCACAGTTGTGTATGATACTGTTATGATTCCAGGAATTAGATTAGATTCCCTACAGTGTGGAAACTTGCCCCTCAGCCCAACATGTCCACAACGACCCTTCGAAGAGTAACCCATCCAGACTAATTTCCTTACATTTACCCCTGACTAATGCACCTAACACTACGGGCAATTTAGCACAGCCAATTCAACTAACCCACACATCTTTTGGAATGTGGGAGGAAACCAGAGCACCTGGAGGAAACCCAGGCAGACATGGGGAGAATGTGCAAACTCCACACAGACAGTCACCGATTCGGGAATCAAACCCGGGTCCCTGGTGCTGTGAGGCAGCCCTGCTAACCACCAAGCTGCCCTAGGGCAGCAATATTCTCAATATTATTGAAAACCCTGGTAATGGCGGTGCCATTGTCAGTAAAGGGGAGATGACCTCTTCAGGTTGAAAGTGATTTATTTCATCATCAGAGGAATAAGTAAATCAAACTTACATAACTTTACATTAATGTTGGTGTAAGCCTTTAGCTTATTGGTTAGAGACAAAAAAAACTGCAGATGCTGGAATCCAAAGTAGACAGGCAGGAGGCTGGAAGAACACAACAGGCCAGGCAGCATCAGGAGATGGAGAAGTCAACGTTTTGGGTCCTGGAGAAGGGTTACACCCAAAATGTCGACTTCTCCACGTCTTGATGCTGCTTGGCTTGCTGTGTTCTTCCAGCCTTCTGCTGTCTACTTTAGCTTATTGGTAGCATTCTTGTTTTTGAGTTACTCAGTTCAAGTTCAACCCCAGAGACTTGTGACGTAATCAAGTTGGTTACAGCAATGCAGTTCTGAGGGAGTGGATCAGCTCATCTATTTAATTGTTGTCTGCGAAACCCTGCTGGGCGTGAAATAGCTGCCCTGTTTCCTACTTTCAAACAGTGACAGAGCTTCAAAAGTTCTCATGAACCCCCTCCCACTCTGTTTATTTCATTGCAACCTACCAACATCTCCTTCCATGTTTCCCTCAGGTACTTAATGAGTTTCCCCTGAAAGGCGTTTCTGGTGTTGAACAAATTTGCAATCCAATCTGTTGTCATAGCAATTGGAAATGTTAATTAGGAAACAATGAGAAAGGCTGAATGTGATTTAGGAAACAAAGTGACAACAGGAGTGTGCTGGCCTTCTGCACCAGAGGTTGCTGGATCAGAAGCCACACTCTGTCATTAACCTTCACATTGCTCCTAGAGAGACGTGTTTGTTACGACTCACAAATGCATGTTGGTTGTAGGCATTGACATCTTCTGTTTGATTGTTTAAAATTCTTTTGATTGTGGTTTTTGTTTGCACTTCAGCTCCTAATCTTTGGACACTGGGTTTGAGATAGGGGAAGGGCAAGGTGGAGGATTTGCAATGACCTTGCTCCTGGATCTGGCCAAGTTGTCATCAGCAGGTACCAGATTGGCTACCTGATGAAGGAGCAGCATTCTGAAAGCTAGTGTTTACAAATAAACCTGTTGGACTATAACCTGGCGTTGTGTGATTTTTTAGGTGTCTCCACCCCAGTCTAACCCTGGCATCTCCACATCAGCAGGTACGGGCAGTGGGCATTGGAGAAGTCATGGTTTCCAGCTGACAGTCTCTCTTCCGTGGCCGTGATTGTACACGAGTGCCCTTGAAGAGAAAACGTATTGTGTCCACCAATAAGATTGAAACTTTCAGAGAGTGAGGTGGGTACTGTGGGGGCTGATAATCGTTTTTTAAAATAGCGACACAGATGATTTGCTGGTGGCAAAAAAACCTGGAAATGTGTAACAGCATCACACAGCAGAAAAAGAATGTTCTAATAGAGGCCTCGTGCAGTGCAGTGGTGCATGTCACTACCTCTGAGCCAGGAGACCCCGGTTCAAGTCCCACCTGCTCCAGTGGTGCATGGTAATATCTCTGAATAGGTTGATTATAAAATATCTCAAATATGTCTCATAGGACATACCAGGTTGGCGTGCAATGAGTCTGTTTATCATTGTGTCTTACTGAAGTTCTAAAACAATTTGTTTTCATGGGAGATAGGTGTCACTGATAAGCCAGTATTGTTGTCCATCCCTAAAATATCCTTGAACTGAGTAGATGTGGAGAAAGTGAGGACTACAGATGCTGGAGATCAGAACTGAAAAATGTGTTGCTGGAAAAGTGCAGCAGGTCAGGCAGCATCCAAGGAGCAGGAGAATCCTCGTTTCAGGCATAAACCCTTCTTCAGGAAAGAGGCCTGAAGAAGGGCTTATGCCTGAACTGTCAATTCTCCTGCTCCTTGGATGCTGCCTGACCTGCTTCGGTTTTCCAGCAACACATTTTTCAGCTCTGAGTAGATGTGGCAAGGCAAGTTCAGAGACAGGAGTTGGCCAGGCAAGCATCCATGAAGGGCATTTATGAACCTTGATGACTGATATGGCCATAGTTACTGAGAGAGGATTTCAATTCCAGAATTGAGTTTAAACTCCTCCTGGGGTGGAATTCTGCCTGTGCCCCCAGAGCATTAACCTGGGCCCCTGGGCTACTAGTCAGGCTACTAGGCAACTATGCCAGCATTTCTCAGATGAGAATGAGCTCTGGTGCATGTGATAAAACAGCCAAAGAAGGACAGAAAAGCATCTTTGGCCCATTGTACCTGACATGGCTCTTTCAAAGCGCCGTATAATTAGTCTCACTTCCCTGCTCTTTTCCCATAACCTGACACATTTTTCAAGTATTTATCCAAATCTCTTTTGGAAGTTGCTATTGAATCTGCTTTCACCACCTCCTCAGGCAGCGCATTCCAGATCATAACTTGCTGTGTTATTTTGTTTTTCTCACATTGCTTATGGTTCCTTCAGCAATTACTGTAAATTTATGTCCTCTGGTGCCTCACTTTTCTGCCAGTGAAAATTACTTCTCTGGTTTTTCCCTATTTATTCTCTCAGAAAGCTTCATGATTTTGAATGCCTCAATTAAATCTGTTTGCAATATTCCAACTTCTCCAATCTCATCTTGTAACCAAATTGCTTCATTTTGTTAATTCTCCACTGCAATGTTTTAAAGGTCTACACATCCTTCCTCAATTGTTGTCAGCAGAATTGGACATAATACTTGAGTTGAAAATGTGTTGCTGGAAAAGTGCAGCAGGTCAGGCAGCATCCAAGGAACAGGAAATTCGAAGTTTCGGGCATAAGCCCTTCTTCGGGAATGAGGAAAGTGTGTCCAGCAGGCTAAGATAAAAAGTAGGGAGGGGGGACTTGGGGGAGGGGCGATGGAGATGTGATAGGTGGAAGGAGGTGAAGGTGAGGGTGATAGGCCGGAGTGGGGTGGGGGCGGAGAGGTCAGGAAGAAGATTGCAGGTGAGGAAGGTGGTGCTGAGTTCGAGGGATTTGACTGAGACAAGGTGGGGGGGAGGGGAAATGAGGTTGCAAATTAACCAGAGCTATGTACAGGCTCAACATAACTTCCCTGCCTTTGTACTTGATGCCTCATTATTTGAAGATCGAAATCTCACATACAGTGCAACTTTGGTTATCCGAGCATCAATTATCCGAACAAGATCTCAAGGTCCCGATGCTTGGGTAAACTGTGTTATCCGAACATTCAATTATCTGAACAAAATATCCCCGCCCGTGTCGTTCGGATAATCGAGGTTACCCAGTAATAGTTGATCTCATGTAAAAGTTGACCTCTTGTTTTTGGCCAAAAAATCTGGTGTCTCACATATATCTCGTGTAAATGTCAACCCTAGTTTTTCACAGATAACAGATCAGCATTTGTGAGTCAGTGTGCTGCCCGTTGTGCTCCATTCTGGGCATTCAGTTCACCAGCCATCCCACTCCACTCTGGTTTCCAGTTCACTGGTCGTCCCGCTCCGAGCATCCAGTCTGCTATCTGCCCCGCTCCTTTCTGCGTCTTCCGGTCAGCCGGTTGTCTCTCTCCACTCTGTGTTTCCAGAATTATGGTCATTCGTTGTGTTTATTTCATTGAGAGGTCAATTGGGCTTCTGTTAATGATAATGAATTTGAGCCCCTCAGAAATAGTATCCATGTAACAAGCGACTCCACAAATTTAAAAAGTAGTCAAAAACATTTGACTATTACTCGAGTGTATACGGTATTTTGCTAACAGCTCTCTGAATGTATCCTGCCATCTTCAAATCTGTGCATGTGAAGTCAGGACCTTGCTGCCCTGAACATTACCTTAGAGTCATTGTTTTGCAGGACACAAAAGGCTCTTTAGCCTATTGTGCCAACACTGGCCAACAAACACCTCTCTATTCTAGTCCCATTTTCCAGCACTTGTCTTGTCACCTTGTAAGCTACGGTGCTTCACGTCATTATCTAAATACTCCCAAATGTTCTGAGCATTCCCACCTCTACCACCTTTTGGGCAGTGAGTTCCAGACACTTATCTCCCTCTGGGTGGAAAATATAAATGTTTAAATCCCCTCTGAAGCTGCTACCTCATATCTCAAATTTATGCCCCTGGTTATTGACTCCTCTATAAAGGAAGAAGTTTATTCCTATCTGCCCTATCTGGGCCCTTAATAATTATATCCATTTCAAATGGTCAGCCCTCAGCCTTCGCTGCTTAAGGAAAACAAACCCCAATCTATCTAATGCCTCTTCATTATTGAAATGCTGCATCCCAGACAACATCCTGGTGAATCTCCTCTGCACCCACTCTAGTGCATTAATATCCTTCCTGTAGTGTGGTGATCAGAACTGCACACAGTACTCCAGCTATGGTCTAACTAACATTATATAGAATTCCATCATAACCTCCTTGCTTTTGTATTCAATGCCTCATCTAACAAAGACTAAAATCCCATTTGCCTTATGAACCACCTTCAATAATCTGTGGAAGTGCACACCAAGATCCCTCTGATCCTCTGTATGTCGTACATTCAAAGTATTTGCTGTATGTTCCTTTGACTTGTTACTGCTCCCAAAATATATCCCCTCCTATTTTGCAGGATTTATTTCCTTTTGCCAATGCCCCGCCCAGTTGACTAGCCCATCTATATCATTCTGTAATCTAAGGCTTTCCTTGTTGTGATTTACCACATTCACCAATTCTATGTCACCTGGAAAATTACTGATCAAGCCTCTTCATTCTTGATCATTATTATACATTGCAAGCAGCATGGTATCCAACCCACAACCCTGTGCTAGCCCAGTGATAAAACAAAACAACCTTCAACCATCACTCTCTGACTCTTGCCACTAAACCAGTTTTGGATCCAATTTTACCCAACTGCCCTGGATCCCATGGTCTGTTATCTTCTTGACCATTCTCCCATTCAAGACTTTGTTAAAGCTATACTGAAGTGCAAGTTGGGTCAAGATTAGAGTAGTGCTGGAAAAGTACAGCAGGTCAGGCAGCATCTGAGGTACAGGGAAATTGATGTTTCAGGCAAAAGCCCTTCATCAGGATTCTTGATCCAGATTCCTGATGAATGGCTTTTGCCCAAAATGTCGATTTTCCTGCTCCTCAGACCTGCTGTACTTTTCCAGCACTACTCTAATCTTGACTCTAACCTCCAGCATCTGCAGTACCCACTTTCACCTGAAATGCAAGTAGGCTATAACCACTTCACCACTCTCATTTACACATCTGGTCACCTCCTCAAAAACTTAATAAAATCCGTCAGACGTGATCTCCCTCTGACAAAGCCATTCTTACTATTCTTGATCAATCCACACCTCTCCAAGTGGAGATTACTTCTGTTCCTCAGGATCATTTCCAATTGTTTCCTGTGAGATGATTGTGGCCTTTGTTCCTAGGTTTATCTCCTCTGCACCCACCTGGGTGCAGACCATAACTGGAGTATTGTGTGCAGTTCTGATCACCACACTACAGGAAGGATGTTAATGCACTAGAGTGGGTGCAGAGGAGATTCACCAGGATCCCACCACCTTTCTTGAATATACCACATTAACTGTCTTCCAGTCCTCTGGCACCTCTCCAATGTCCAGAGAGGAATTAAACGGGAATGATAGGACCAGATAATTTCCTCCCTTGTCTCCCACAGCAGCCTGAGATTCACCTCAACTGAACCTGGAACATATCCTCTCTCTGAATTCTAATTTTTCAACTATATCACAGTCACCCTCTCTGATTTCTTTACCTACATCATTCTTCTCTATTGTGAAGGGAAATGTACAGTATTCATTTAAAACCTCACCTCTGTCTTCTGGTTCCATCCGCAGTTTGCCTTTTAGGTCCTCAGTAGGCACCACACTTTCCCAGGTCTTCCTCTTGTTCCTAATAGACTTACTAAATCCTTTTGGAGTTTCCCATATTTTACCAACCACCATCTTTTTTTCATACCCCCTCTTGGTTCAAGGTGGAGCTGATAAATTAGGGCAGAGAGAGCACTAACATAGAACATAGAACATAGAAAAATACAGCGCAGTACAGGCCATTCAGCCCTTGATGTTGCGCCGATCCAAGCCCACCTAACCTACTCTAGCCCACTATCCTCCATATGCCTATCCAATGCCTGTTTAAATGCCCATAAAGAGGGAGGGTCCACCACTGTTACTGGCAGGGCATTCCATGAACTCACGACCCGCTGAGTAAAGAATCTACCCCTAAAATCTGTCCTATACCTACCACCCCTTAATTTAAAGCTGTGTCCCCTCGTAATATCTGACTCCATATCTGACTAAGTTTTCTTGGTAATGACATTATTTCTGAGAAGTTAAACTTTGGTTGAGATTGGTACTTGGATGAAAGTTTAAAGGAAAAGCTATGATTTAGCTGGGTGGTTGCAGGATATGGAATTTGCTCAAGAAAGGCAAGCCAAGTTCTCTATGAAAAGAAAGGGTCCGTTCTGAGGAAGGGTCACTTGACAAGGAACATTAGCTCTGATTTCTCTCCCTACATGCGGAGCTTTTCCAGCAATTTCTGTTTTTGTTTGTGATTTACAGCATCTGCAATTCTTTAGAATTAGAATCTCTACAGTGTGGAAACAGGCCCTTTGGCCCAACAAGTCCACACAGACCCTCCGACACGTAACCCACCCAGACCTATTCCCTTACATTTAACCCCTGACTAATGCACCCAACCTACACATCCCTGAATACTTTGGTCAGTTTAGCACGGCCAATTCACTTGACCTGCACATCTTTGGATAGTGGGAGGAAACCAGAAGAAACTAGGCAAACATGGTGAGAATGTGCAAACTCCACACAGTCACCCAAGGCTGGAATCGAACCCGGGTGCCTGGTGCTGTGAGGCAGCAGTGCTAACCACTGAGCCACCGTGCTGGTTTTTTTGGGATTTCTTTTCAGTGAAAAGGACCATTTTCTGTTTGCGACTACAAAGGAAAATAGAACTCCAGAGATGTTCTTGATTGCAAGCAAGATAAAAGGGATTGAATTCTAAAGGTGCTGTGAAAATAGCCCAGGCATACTAAAGAGCTGAGAGTCTGTATCAGAGGATGAGATCATGAGCTGGGAGCTGTGGTGTGAAGGTGAATAGGAGAATGGAAAGCAATGCCATTAGAATTGACAATACCTGAATGTGAGAGGGTTCAAAGACTGTTGCTTTGTCAGATAGGACATAGCTGCTGGTTAGTCTAACTCAAAGGCCAAACCAGCTGAGTGGGGAAATCTTGCACCCTGAAGCTGGGGTAGAAAACTTTGAAACTGCAAAGTTAAAAATCACACAACACCAGGTTATAGTCCGACAGGTTTAATTGGAAGCACACTAGCTTTTGGAGCGACGCTCCTTCATCAGATGATAGTGAGGGCTCGATCGTAACACACAGAATTTATAGCAAAAATTTACAGTGTGATGTAACTGAAATTATACATTGAAAAATTGATTGTCTGTTAAGCCTTTCATCTGTTAGAATACAGTGATATTTTCACTTCTTTCATGTGTAATCACAAAACCTTTTTTTAAAAGTTGCATTCTCAGGTTAGCTGTTAACAATGGTGATAGCTAGACAATATGTTGAAGGTGTTGACCCCCTGTGTTCTCTGTCTATGCCATGATGTTTAGATTAATTCTAATCTAAAAAGTGAGGTAACAGAGTTTTACATAAATTTATGCAGTTTTTGAGCTCAGAGTTCTACATGAATGCATGCAGTTTTTGAGCAAAGTACAATGTAACTCTGCAAGTACACATTCACCCCACAAAATATATGTGTGCATGTAGGTCTTTGTCTTTCAGAGACCCCAGTCCAACACCGGCATCTCCAAATCTTGATGCCACATAAGTGGAGGAAATAATGCAAATTCTTATTGTTTTTCAAAATATTTTTTCTTGTATCGACTGTTCAAAGTGAAATCCAACGTTTTCAGTGAACTACCATTAACAAATGCTTAATTTTATGTTGATTTTGTGTGTGGTTTTAGTGGAATCTCGTTATCAATTTCTTTTTGTCAGGAGCTGATTGGGGAATACATTTCTTTTCTGTTATGGTCTCTGTAGGTATCAGAGTAGTATATGCTTTGAAATAAAGGTTGCCTAACACTGGACTTTGGGGTATTCCACTGTCTACTATTTTCCAGTCTGTAATACAATCCTTTACCAGAAATCACTGTTTCTTATTCTCAAACCAATTCATATATCCCATGTTTCCCTGTACGTCTTTCAAAATTGTACAATTAGTATAGCTTGTCTCTCCTCATCATCTCTATTAACACAATGCACTCCAGTTGGCTGTATTAAAGTTAATTTGTTGTGTCAATATCCTCCTAAAGTCTATTAGGAACATACTAACATACAAATTAAGAGCAGGAACTGGATGAAGGAATTTGGTCCCTCTAAATCCAATCTACCGCCTCAGGCGACTGACTGTGTGGAGTTTGCATGTTCTCTCCGTGTCTGTGTGGGTTTCCTCCAGGTGCTCCGGTTTCCTCCCACAGTCCAAAGATGTGCGGGTCAGGTGAATTGGCCATGCTAAATTGCCCGTAGTGTTAGGTAAGGGGTAAATGTAGGGGTATGGGTGAGTTGCGCTTCGGCGGGTCGGTGTGGACTTGTTGGGCCGAAGGGCCTGTTTCCATACTGTAAGTAATCTAATCTAATCTAATCTAATCTACCTTTTGACAATTTACTGGCAAATTGGATTTAGAGTTCAACTCTGCTTTCCTGTTTATATGCTATTCACTTTGACTTCTTTGTCAGTCAAGAATCCATCGAACCCATGTCATAAAAGTCTAGTCACGCTCCCCCTTTACGGCACTAGTTGTCTATTCTGTGAATTCATTCAGTAATATATTGGGTTCTTTCTTGGATGTTTATTTTGATTTCAGTGTGCTAGGGAGTGTGAGTGAGGTAAGTGGACAAAAGAACTGAATTCCAGAGATGAGGTGAGAGTGACAGCACTTGGCATTGTGACAATACTGTAGCTTTAAGAGCTGTACTTTGTCCAGGTTTTTCTTACGAAGGGAGATAGAGGCAGGGATGTCTAGTGGTCTGCTCAGAGCCAATAAAGTAAACAGCTCGCAAGGCTTTGGGATTTTTTTTTAATGTTGGAACAAAAGAAGCAGCCTGAATGGGTGGGCTCACGTTCCCACAGAACCAGAATATTTAGTTTTAGTTTTCAGCAGTTGCTGGGGTCTTGAAGCTGAATGTGGAAGCTCTTAATGCTCTCTCTGTTACAGCTAAAAGCTGGGTTCTCTTCCTGCTGCTAGAATTGAGACAATCTATTTTACAGGATTTGCCTTTGTCAAGGTGTGTTTGATCAATGTGGATTTCACCAGTTTCCTCATTTCCCCTCCCCCCACCTTATCCCAGATCCAACCTTCCAACTCAGCACCATCCTCTTGATGTGTCCGACCTGTCCATCTTCCTTCCCACCTATCCGCTCCACCCTCCTCTCTGACCTATCACATTACTCCCACCTCCATCTACCTATTGCGCTCTCAGCTATCTTTGCCCCAGTCCCACCCCCTCTCCCATTTATGTCTCAGGCCCCTTGGCCCATAAACCTCATTCCTGATGAAGGGCTTATGCCTGAAACATTGATTCCCCTGCTCCTAGGACTCTGCCTGACCTGCTGTGCTTTTCCAGCACCACACTCTCGACTATATTAGATCAGTTGATTAGTTGTAGTTAACATTTCCATATTATATTGTTAAGCATTTTGATAGAGTTACATTTAAGCCAATTCTCTTCTTTTATTTTTATTTTGTCTGTATTTAACTGTAATATAAGAATAAAGTGTGATGTGCATAAAGTCAAGTAATTTGACCAACTGAATTGTATCTGGAATGCAGTGCCTTACACTTACCTTTAAAATAAGAAAATATATTTTGAAGGGGTCTGATCTGGTCCATAACAGCATCAAGGCTGCATTCACCTGAGTGTGGCATCATGGGGCCTGAGCAAACTGTAATCAGTGGAAATCAAAGGAAAAGTTTGGTGTTTGGAGTCATATCTGACATATAAGAAGATGGTTGTGACTGTCGGATATGAGTTATCTTAGCTCCAGGACGTCTCTGCAGGAGTTCATCAACATAATGTCCTCAGCCCAACCATCTTCAGCTGCTTCATCAATGACCTTCCCTCCATTGTATGGTTAAAAGTGGGGATGTTCACCGAATAGATCAGTCACAGTGTGGAAACAGGCCCTTCGGCCCAACAAGTCCACACCGACCCGCCGAAGCGCAACCCACCCAGACCCGTTCCCCTACATTTACCCCTTCACCTAACACCAAGGGCAATTTAGCATGGCCAATTCACCTAACCGGCACATTTTTGGACAATGGGAGGAAACTGGAGCACCTGGAGGAAACCCACACAGACACGGGGAAAATGTGCAAACTTCACACAGACAGTTGCGTGAGGTGGGAATTGAACCCGGGTCTCTGGCACTGTGAGGCAGCAGTGCTAACCACTGTGCCAATTACATGATGTTCAGCACATTTATGACTTCTCTGATATGAAGCAGCCGATGTTCAAATACAACAAGATCTGGACAATCCCTAGGCTTGGTAAATAACATTCGTACGACACAGGTGCCAGACAGTAAACATCTTCAACAACAGAGAATCTAACCATTGGCCCTTGTCATTCAATAGTGTTATCATCACTAAATACCCCTCTATCAACATCCTGAGGATTACTATTGACCAGAAAATGAACAGGCTTAGCCATTTAAATACAAAAGCAAGCGAGAGGCAAGGAATCTTACAGTGAGGAACTCACTTCCTCACTCCACAGTGCCTATCCGTCATCTACCAGATTGAGTGGAGTGTTGCTGGGAGAAATATAGGATCGAGTTTTAGAGATTCCCAGCGCAGAGACTGAAGATTGGAGAATAGGTCCAAGGGTCCACTGGTTAAAACCAAACTGCACATGCAGTTTACTGAAATTCTTCAAGCTAGGGACATTGTCTAGGAAAATATAACCTTATTGCTCCATCGCAGGTCAGGGGAGAAGCAATTAAAATAATTCAGTTGTTCAATTGGGGATTGAGCTGTAAGACAATAACCCAAGCGAACCCTTGCAAACTCACCATCCTGACGCAGAACTATATTGCTGTGCTTTATGTTGCTGGGTCAATATCCTGGAACTCCCTCCCTAACAGCACTGTGGGAGACCCACATCATGTGGACTGCAGCACAGAGTCATAGAGATGTACAGCATGGAAACAGACTCTTCAGTCCAATTCATCCATGCCGATCAGATATCGCAAATTAATCTCGTCCCATTTGCCAGCATTTGGCCCATATCCCTCCAAACCCTTCCCATTCATATACCCATCCAGATGCCTTTTAAATGTTGTAATTGTACCAGTCTCCACCACTTCCTCTGGCAGCTCATTCCATACACTCACCACTCTCTGCGTGATAAGTTGCCCCTTGGATCCCTTTCACCACAAAGGTATCCCTCCAGTTTTGGACTCCCCTACCCTAGGAAAAAGACCTTGGCCATTCACCCTGTCTATGTCCATCATGATTTTACAAACCTCAATAAGGTCACTCCTCAGCCTCCGACGCTCCAGGGAAAACAGATTAGATTACTTACAGTGTGGAAACAGGCCCTTCGACCCAACAAGTCCACACCGACCCGCTGAAGCACAACCCACCCATACCCCTACATTTACCTAACACTACAGGCAATTTAGCATGGCCAATTCACCTGACCCGCACATCTTTGGACTGTGGGAGGAAACCGGAGCACCCGGAGGAAACCCACGCAGACACGGGGAGAACATGCAAACTCCACAGAGTGGAGTTGCCTGAGGCGGGAATTGAACCCGGGTCTCTGGTGCTGTGAGGCAGCAGTGCTAACCACTGTGCCACTGTGCCACCCACTAATTCAGCCTCACTCTATAGCTCAAACCATTCAATGCTGGCAACACCTTTGTAAATCTTTTCTGAACCCTTTCAGGTTTTCCAGCATCCTTCCGATAGCAGGGAGACCAGCATTGAATGCAGTATTCCAAAACTGGCCCCGCTTATGTCCATAACATGACCTCCAACTCTCATATAGTTCAAGGAAGTGACTTACCACCAACGTTTTGAGGGCAATGAGAAACGCACATTAGCCGGTGATGCTCTCCTCAGCCCATTAAAGCATGAGAAAAAAATAATTTGTTAGCTGTGTCATTTATGTCTAGATGTTATCAGCCAAAGCTATTCGGGAATAAAAGAGAATTTAGCAGGCAATGAATGAGGCAGTTACATATTTCGGTCAATGATACACAGCCTATAATGAGATGAAAAGAACAGATAACCTGACACTTCATTATACAGACAATTTATTGTATCTATAAATGAACAGGTATAATTTACTGAGAGTGGATCATCTCGCGCTACTTAACTTGAGTAACAGAAAGAGTGGCTGCCATTCGCATAATGTATTATCCACACATTTGGAGAGCTGCATTATTAAATAGATTAGATTCCAATAATAAGATAAAACACAGCATAGTGAGGGATCTGACTCATACACTACTTGGCAGATAAATCTATGATGAATTTATGATGATGGGATAGCTGTGAAATTAAACAGGACTCCAAAGCAACAGTTAGGAGGTGGTGTAAAACCAGTAAGTGTTGAAATTATTCAGCAGACCTGACAGCATTTGTGGAAATTGGGAGAGCACTAAGATTTCAGGTCAATATCTGTCCATCTGAAGTAGAAGCAGACAGACTTGCATTGTGTTTAAGTAGAGACATGAATGATGAACAGAAGGAGGGGCAAAGAATGAAAGGGAAAAGCTGGGATGGTGTGGAAAGTAGTGGGAATTAAATATCGAAAAGGGATAATGGTGCAAGAGGAAAGGAGATGTTAAGGAACCAAAAGGCAGTGTGAATGCAGGTATAAATACCAACAGCAGAATCATCACCAACAACTGCATTCAAAAAAGGTGGATTGAGTTTATTATCTCTTATGCTCGCATCCACATCATTTATGTAAAACGTAGAGGGCCCAGCACCGATCTTTGTGGCACTCCACTGGTCACAGGCCTCCAGTCTGAAAAAAACCCTCTACCACCACCCTCTGTCTTCTACCTTTGAGCCAGTTGTGTATTTAAATGGCTAGTTCTCCCTGTATTCAGTGAGATCTAACCTTGCTAACCAATCTCCCGTGGTGAACCTTGTCAAACATCTTACTGAAGTCCATTTAGATCACGTCAACCGCTCTGCCCTCATCAATCTTCTTTGTTACTTCATCAAAAAACTCAATCAAGTTTGTGAGACATGATTTCCCACGCACAAAGCCATGTTGACTATCCCGAATCAGTCCTTGCCTTTCCAAATATATGAGTGGTCTATCATACACTTTTGTCTTTTTGGATGATAGACCACTCATTACAGAATCATGTCATGTTTATTGACTGGGGATAATGTCAAGACAAAAGAGTGGTGCATATCATGGGTATGGGACAGAGCAGAAAAAAACCTACAGAATAAAGAGAAAATGTAAAAAGAAGAGACAGGAAAACATATTGTGGAGTGAAAGAGAGAGAGCAAAAACCTACAGATTAAAGACAAAAGGTATAAAGAAGGGGCAGAATTAACTGAAACCATATTGTGAAGTGACAGAGAGAGAACAAGAAAAGATTTATAGGAATAAAGAATCAGAAGTGAGACATTCTCCCTATTAGTGACTATAAAGTTCCTGCATAGAATATCAAAATGGGAAATCAAAATGTTGTTTCTTCAGAATATAAGATGTGGAGGTGCCAGTGTTGGACTGGGGTGGTCAAAGTTAAAAATCACACAACACCAGGTTATAGCCCAACAGGTTTATTTGGAAGCACTAGCTTTCAGAGCGCTGTTCCTTCATCATCATAACCACCTAACGAAGGAGCAGCGCTCCGAAAGCTAGTGCTTCCAAATAAACCTGTTGGGCTATAACCTGGTGTTGTGTGATTTGTAACTTCAGAATATAGGCAGTTAATACAAAGCTAATTGTCAGGAACTTAGCAACCCTTTGGTTCAGAGGGATTACAGGCTGCTTGTCTCTTCAGTGGAGTGAAGGTGAGATGGACTGCCTGGTGGGGGAATATTTTGATCAAAATCAAAGATGTTATTGCTTGGAATAATATTCTGTTTTGCAGTTGTTATGGGTATTTGGTTGCAGACATTTCATTCCCTGTCTAAGTGACATCCTCAGTGCTGTGGAGCCTCCTGTGAAGTGCTGTTGTACCATGTCAATTGGAATTTGTGTGGTTTTGATCCCGCTGCTTCTGGCTGTTGGCTCCAGTTGTTCATTACAGTGGTTATACTATGATTGAGTTTACTCTGCAATTCGAGAGGGTGACGATAAAATCAGAGGTAATAGTATTACTGCTGAATAAAGGCAACTACAGAGGCATGAGGGAGGAGCTGTGTAGATGTGGCTGGGAGATGAGCCTAGCAGGAAAGACAGGGGAACAGCAATGGCAAGGGTTTCTGGGAGTAATTCAGGAGACACAGCAGAGATTCATCCCGAATCTCTGTAGGGAGGATGAGGCAACTATGGCTGACTGGGGAAGTCAGGGATAGAATAAAAGCAAAAGAGGAAGCAGATAATGTGGCGAAGAGCAGTGGGAAACCAAAGGATTACAAAGCTTACAAAGACCAACAGAGGGCAACAAAAAATGAAGTAAGGAGGGAGAAGGTTAAATAGGAGGGTAAGCTAGCCAGTAATATAAAGGAAGACTGTAAGAGTTTCTTTAGATATATAAAGAGCAAAAGAGAGGCAAAGGTGGACTTTGGGCTGCTGGAAAATGCTGCTGGAGAGATAATAGTGGGGTACACGGAAATGGCTGAGGAACTGAATAATTACTTTGTGTCAGTCTTCACAGTGAAAGACACGAGTAATATCCCAGAAATTCAAGATAGTGAGGGGGCAGAACTGAGCATGGTGGCCATCACCAAGGAGAAGGTGCTAGAAAAGCTGAATGGCCTGAAGGTGAATAAATCACCAGGACCAGGTGGATGAAACCCCCGAATGATAAGGGAGATAGCTGAAGAGATTGTGAGGGTGTTAGTGATCTTTCAGGAATCGCTAGAATCAGGGAGGTGCTCAGAGGACTGGAAAATCGCTAATGTGATACCCCTGCTTAAAAGGGGAGTAAGGCAAAAGACAGAAAATTACAGAATGATTAGTCTAACCTCGGTCATGGTAATATCCTGGAATCCATTGCAAAGGATGAGATTTATAAATACTTGGAAGTGTATAGTAAAATAAGGCAAAGTCAGTATGGTTTTATCAAGGGGAGGTCTTTCCTGACAAATCTGCTAGACTTCTTTGAGGAAGTAACGACCAGATTAGACCAAGGAAGCTAATGTATGTCATCCACCTGGACTTCAAGAAAGCCTTTGACAAGGTGCCACACAAGAGGCTGCTGAGTAGGATAAGGGCCCATGGTGTCAGAGGCAAGGTGCTAGTATAGATAGAAGCTTGGTTGCCTGGCAGGAAGCAGAGAGTGGGGATAAAAGCGTCCTTCTCAGGATGGCAGCCAGTGACAAGTGGTGTTATGCAAGGCTCATTGCTGGGATCACAACCTTTCACTTTATACATTAATGATCTAAATGAAGGAACTGAGGGCATTCTGGCTAAGTTGGCAGATGATACAAAGATAGGTGGAGGGACAGTGAGCATTGAGGAGGTGGGCAGGCTGCAGAAGAATTTGGACAGGTTAGGAGATTGAACAAAGAAGTGGCAGAGTACAACGTGGGAAAGTGTCATGTCATGCACTTTGATAGGAGGATAAAAGGCATAGACTGTTTTCTAAATGAGGAGAAAATTCAGAAGCCTGAAGAAAAGAGTTCTAGTCCAGGATTCTCTCAAGGTAAACTTGCAGGTTGAGTCAGTAGTTAGGAAGGCAAATGCTTGATGACATTTATTTTGAGAGGAGTTGAATATAAAAGCAGGAATGTATTTCTGAGGCTCTGTAAGGTTCTGGTCAGACCACATTTGGAGTATTGTGGGCAGTTTTGGGCCCCATATCTCAGGAAGGATGTACTGACTCCGGAGTGTGTTCAGAGGAGGATCACGAGAATGGTCCCAGGCATGAAAAATTTATTATATGAGGAACGTTGGAGGATCCTGAATTTATACTCAATGAATTTTAGAAGGATGAGGCGGTGATCTACTGAATGGCCTGGACAGAGGGGATGTTGGGAAGATGTGAATGAAAACATTAACAGTAGGAGAGACTAGAACCTGAGGACACAGTCTTCGAGGAAAGGGAAGGCCTTTTAGAATGGAGATAATGAGAAACTTCTTCAGCCAGAGAGTGGTGAATCTATGGAATTCATTGCCACAGAAGACTGTGGAGGCCAGGTCATTGAGTATATTTAAGACAGGGATAGATAGATTCTTGAGTACCAAGGCGATCAAGGGTTATGGGGAGAAAGTGGGAAAATGGGGTTGAGAAACTTATCAGGGAGGTAAAAACAATGACTGCAGATGCTGGAAACCAGATTCTGGATCAGTGGTGCTGGAAGAGCACAGCAGTTCAGGCAGCATCCAAAGTGCAGCGAAATCGATGTTTCGGGCAAAAGCCCTTCATCAGGAATAAAGGCAGTGAGCCTGAAGTGGGGAGAGATAAGCTAGAGGAGGGTGGGGATGGGGAGAAAGTAGCATAGAGTACAATGGGTGAGTGCGGGAGGGGATGAAGGTGATAGGTCAGGGAGGAGAGGGTGGAGTGGATAGGTGGAAAAGGAGCTAGGCAGGTCAGACAAGTCCGGACAAGTCATGGGGACAGTGCTGAGCTGGAAGTTTTGTCTTCCTCTTGAATGGCTGCCTGTACCACGGTGCTATGGTCAGTTTGCTCATCCTCACTACAACCCCTCTTCTCGTCCACACTCCACAGGTGGTAACCTCACTGAAAGGTGCAGAATTCTAAAGGGGCTTGAATGACAGACAATGACAGTTTGGTTCCCTGACAAGGGAGACTAGAGCAGGGGGAATGGTGGGTGTATATAAGAACATAAGAACATAAGAACTAGGAGCAGGAGCAGGCCATCTGACCGTTTGAGCCTGCTCCACCATTCAAGAAGATCATGGCTGATCTTTTCGTGGCCTCAGCTCCACTTACCAGCACTCCCACTGTAAACCTTAATTCCTTTACTCTTCAAAAATTATCTATCTTAGCTTTAAAAACATTCAATGAGGAAGCCTCAACTACTTCACTGGACAAGGAATTCCACAGATTCACAACCCTCTGGGTGTAGAGGTTCCTTCTCAATTCAGTCCTAAATCTGCTCTCCCTAATCTTGAGGCTATGCCCTCTTGTCCTAGTTTCACCCGCCAGAGGAAACATCCTCTCTACTTCCATCTTATCGATTCCCTTCATAATTTTATATCTTTCAGTAAGACCCCCCCTCATTCTTCTAAATTCCAATGAATATAATCTTAGTCTATTCAGTCTCTCCTCATAAATCAACCCCCTCAACTCCAGAATCAACCTAGTGAACCTCCTCTGCACCCCCTCTTGTGCCAGTACATCCTTTCTCAAGTAAGGAGACCAAAACTGCCACAGTACTCCAGATGTGGCCTCACCAGCACCCTATACAGTGCAACATAACTTGCCTGTTTTTAAACTCAATCCCTTTAGCAACGAAGGACAAAATTCTATTTGCCTTCCTAATTACCTGTTGTACCTGCTGATCAATGTTCCGTGATTCATGCACAAGGACACTCAGGTCCCTCTGCATAGCAGCATTCAGGGAGAGATCATGCGGTCTGAGATGAGTAAGAATTTCTTCACTGAAGATGATGTGCTATCATGACATGGTTTCTTGGGTTCAAATGCCAGTTTATGGTCCAAGTGTTTCCCTGCGTTAGCTCAGGTGGTATCTTCCACAAAGATGAGGTTCTGGTGGGACAGACACGTTTATTACCAAAACTAACTATTAACATTGCTACAATATTACAAACTTATACATAATCTGGGTTTGATGGTTACTAATGTTATTGTGTATTACATACACATAAGTTACTGAACACAGTGAACCCATATCCATCCACTGACATTATAACTACAGGTGAGGCAGATTCATTTATACCTGATTATCACATGTCACGATATAATGCAAAGATTACACTGCCTTAAAGGTCACACTGTCTGTCTGGTTTAGAATCTGTGCAATAAAGCATCATCCCCAACTTTTCCCTTTAAACAAGATTTCATTCAGAACTTTAATTCTGTTGCACTTTAGTATTGATTATAGTTGCTCTTTCAGCTTTGTACTCATAAAGAAGGTGAGAACTGTGCTCCAACTACCTTATCCGCCTCTGTTACCAACTAGCTGTGCCTAACTGTCAATGATAGCTTTAAGTGCCCATTTGCTGCCACAATGACTAAGACATAGCTTCATGGGTCAAACGTCACTATCAGTATGATGCGGCCTGAGTGCTTCCCTTTATATATACTCATGTAACATGTACCACAAAAATCATGTTCTTGTTGACAAAGATGTCTTGAAGTTTATCAACAATACTACCTGCCCATGTGTGAATAAAAAGCAACAGCACAGACCTATCTGCAGCAATACCTATGCTGATATTACTGTACATTATGCATGTAGTTAGACAGACAAGATGCCTGTAGATGAGAATGTTATATGTTGAGATGTCTTGTAACTGTCTTAAAGGTACAGGCCTCTCTGGAACACAAGAAAAGAGCTATGAATCTTTGGGATTCCCTACCTCAGAAGACTATTGATACTCCATCATCAAACATATTTAAGGCTGAAGTAAACCTATTTTTGGGGTCTCAAGGAATCAAAGGATATTGGGAGCATGTGGGAATGTGAAATTGAGGTTGAAGATCAGCCACGCTTGTATTGATTGGCAATGGTCCTCAAGGAGTCAAATGATCTACTTCTGTTCCTATTACTGGTGATCTTTTGATAATTTCAAGCTTTTCTTATGTAGCCATGATAACATTTTGTTTTATTGAGAAACTGCTAAAATTTCTTACTGATTGTGAAACCTTTTCCATTCTTTACATAACTTTGGGATGAACTGATATCCATTTTTTCATAAACTCAGCATGAAAAAGGATCAAAAACTTATTAATACAACAGTGACCTTATTTTATAAACGACAACATTATCCCAGTAAAGACCTTGATCATTATTTGCAATTAACAGTATCATTGTGCCTCTAAAGCTTGTGACCACTTTAGATAAAAAACAAATAAATTATGTTTAGCAGGCAAGATTGGTTCATTCATCTTTGTACTGATCATAACCACTTATAATCACCATGATGAAAGAAAGCTGTCAGCATAATTGTACAAATAATAATGGAACCATAAATATATTTATGTAGCCAATGGTGCCCTTAAGGCAGCTATGAATACAATATATCAAATTAAAACAGACCTGTTTAACTATTCACATCATCAGTGTTAAAGGTGTGTTGGTACTATATGAATTGATATGACTTCCAAACTTAAAAAAAACTTCAACCTCTGAAAATTGCATGTTTTAAATAGTACTGAGATTTCATGGTGCAGCGGGTAGTGTTCCTGCCTCTGACTCGGTCCCTTTGAGTTGAACAAGGCTGACCATCGACTTTTCATTTGCAATAGGATGTGTAGTAAATGCTGGCCTGACGAGCATCATTCTGTGAAAGAATAAATTTTAAAAAGGTCCACTCCAGGACTTTTGGCCCTGGAAGGTGCATTCGTGCTGTCTTCAAACAGGTTGATTATCAATCTGCAATTCCTTTCACTATGCCTCTGGTAGGTGGTAAGAATGGTCAGGTCTCCTGGCACTAGATGGTAGCTACAGTGTAACAGTCTTTTCCCATTAAAAGACTCCATGTGCAGGATCTTGCCATTGGCCATAATCCATGGCAAGCATCCTCCTCGCTTTGAGAAACTATGCAGTGAAGATTATTTGAATAATATGTAACAGATTTATGGTTTGTTTTGTAGCTTCTATTCTCCTTTTGTTTTAATCAAGCTATTTCCAATGTTTGGCAATAGACTCAAAGCATTTCTGATCCAGTCAAATTGGTTTCATTTTAGGATTTTCCGAGATAAGACCAGACAAAGCCTGTAACAAATCCAAGAGTGAAAACAATTTCATGGAGTGAAAGCCATCACTCTATTTTTTAATGCACAAAATTCCTAATCTTTGCAGTGGCCGCATGTTGATCTAGGTTACAAGATGGGGGATTGAACATCCATTTTGACAGGACTATATTTTGCTTGCTAAAATTGGAAAGAAAAACTAGCATTTATACAGACAGCCTCTTGTCACTTCTCTCAGATTGCGCAGAACACTTCAGTCTAATTGTTTCTGTCAACATTCAACAAAGCTAGATTTCACCACTCTCTGTCCCATGGAAAATAATAACCGCAGTAACAGTGCAAATGGTCCTGGAGTCAGATTTCTCTTAGTGCTTGGAACACAAGTAGTATTGGAAATGGCATTGGTGACACTTGCAGTGCTGGAGGTCTCCAATTTATGAACATCTGACTTACAAATGCTCATACTTATAAAAGTGAGCCCATACAGAGATTTATTAATATTAGTTTTAAATATCCAACATGCAAACATTTCCTCACACTTGCGAACTGCTATTTTATATCATCCTGTGTTATGTCCCAACTTCTGCTTTGCAAATGGACTGAAGAACAGAATTCATTTGTTTACAGGGGCTGTCTGTAATGTGTGCAATGATGATCTTGGTATGTAATATCTGATGGACAGTGACTGTTCATTAGAGTGGTTCTTGCAATAAGAGAATTGTCCTATGATACAAGACTGAGTTATTTGGCTCTAAACCTCTGGAACTTAGAAGAATGAATAGTGATCTGATTGAAATAAGTAAGACTGTAAAGGGGTTTGCGAGTTATTTTCCCCAGTTAAGGAATCTAGAACATGGAGTCACAGTCTTGGGAAAAGTGAGTAATTATTTAGCACTGAGACAAGGAGATTTTTTTTGCTCAGAGGCCAGGGAACCTCTGGAACTCTCCAGTCAAATGATTGTGGAAGCCCCATCATTGAATATGTTTGAGACTGACGTAGACAGATTTTAGACAGATTGATGCTTAGAATCAAAGCATACAGGTAGTGGGCAGGAAAATAGTGTTGAAGCTGATGATCAATCATGGTAGCAGAATCTTGGGTTCAATACTGGAGTTTCTGATGCCATTTCACTCTCCCCATTAGTACCGGGAAGATCAGACATAGCTTGGTGCAGAGTCTTCTACCCATTAGTAATTGTGCTGGTGGTATTCCTGTAGTTGCATGCGGGGTGGTCCTAAGGTCAAAAAAGAACTGTGACAACTTATTATCTAGTGAGGCTATTGGATGTTTCTTCAGTCCAGCATCCAAAGTTTGGACCATTCTTTCTGCCAAGCCATTAGATGTTGGGTGACATGGAACTGTCTTAATATTTGAATCCCATTCCACTCTAAAAAGTAGCTATGGTTGGCATGGACTGGTTGGACCGAAGGCTCTGTTTCCATGCTTTATGAAACTATGACTCTATGATGACATCGAATGGCTGAGCAAGCTTGGGGGGCTGATAGATCTCCTCCTGCTCCTCCAACTGTGTTCCTATGTTTGATCCTTTGCATTATAGGAAGGAAAATACTCAGTTTCATACAATAATGGAATTTACAGCAGCATTTCCTTTCATATATAATTCCCTTGGAATCCTAGTTTTGCTTGGGCAGAAACTCATTGGAAAATAGAGTCTTAATCCAGTAATGTTGCTGAAGCAAATCTGAAGCTGTGATGGATGAACCATTTTGAAGTCCAGTCATAGTTATTGTGTAGGAAATGAGGCAATTGTTCAATGACATGTACAAGGAACAAGAGTAGGCCACTCAGCCCTTCAAGCTTGCTCCATTATTCAATACAATTGGCTGGTCTGATTTTAACCTCAGCTCTACATTCTTGCAAATTCCCAATAATCTTTCATCCCCTTGGTAGTCAGGAATCTAACTCTGTCTTAAAACTATTTAATGATTCTGCAACCACTGCCTTTTGAAGAAGGGAATTCCAAGGTTTGTCAACCCTCTGAGAGAAACTATTTTTCCTCAAATCCCTTATTTTGTAAACTATGAACCCTCCTTCTAGATTCGCCCACAAGAGAAAACATTCTTTCCACATCCCCTCAGGATCTTGTGTCAGGCCCCCTCAGGACCTTATGTTTAAATTAAGTCATCTTTAGTCTTCTAAACTCCATACGATACAGATCTAGCCTGTCTAGCATCGCTTCATAAGGTAATTCCCTCATTAGTTTAGTAAACCTTCTCCGAACTCTTCCAGTGCATTAATATCCGTCCATAAGTGTGGTGACCAGTACTGAACCCAGTACTTCAAATGCAGTCTCACCAACGCACTGATTAACCACAGCATAAACTTCCTACTCTTGCATTCAATTCCCCTTAAAAAATGTACTATTTTATTAACTTTCCTGATCACTTGCTGTACCAGCTTATTAACCTTCTGCAATCATACACTAGGGCACCTAAATATGAGTGAAGTACTTATTATTTTTGGTGCTATTGTGCAGGGTGAATTTTGGAATTCCATGACTCATTTGCACATTTTATGCTCATGACATGACAATCCAAAACTACAAGCCAGTCAGATAATCCAGGCCCCTAAAATACTACAAATGTTAGGTTGTAGCTAGAGACGAGCATAATGGGGTCTAATGACAGTCAAACTGATTCTGATGAATGGGAATGCATAATCAGAAGAATTTTTCTGAGGTAATTATACCTCTTTGTGCCACTGTCTCCTGTTTACTATAACAACTCTGCTGTGGGAAGGGAGAGGCTTGACAGTGACCATGAATGTTTATCAAAGCAGGTCATAAGAAGTGAGTAACATCAATTTATGAAAATACAAACAAACTTGTTTCATTAAATGATTAATAAAATTAACTGCAGGAAATAAAAAGACAGAAAGATTTCCATTTTCAGCACCTGGCACTCAGCATTACCCAGAGTGCTTGATTGCCAATTAAATATCTTTCAAACATACCAACTGTTGTAATGTAGCAAACAAACCCAATGTACACTCATTAGAGTCCTACAGGCAACAACAAGCACTGAATGATTGATTCTATTTTAATAATGTTGGTTGAAAGACAAATATTGATAAAATATAAGCTGAATGATGAAAATTCAGGTGGAGAAATAGAAAATGAAAGAAAATAAGAGAGCGCATGCAAAGATCCAGGCAAAAAACAAATCCAAATGTGTTCAATAGGCATCAAAGTAATGATATGATAGTAAGAGGAGAGGTGGAAACAAAAAGTCCATGCAAGCATTGGAGGCAGAAGGCATGGCCGAGTTTCTAAATGAAAACCTTTCATCTGTCTTTACCAAGGAATAGAATATTGTCAAAGGTATAGCAAAGGATGAAATAGTTGAGGTACTGCATGAGCAATGGTTGATTACATGGAGAAATGGAGACTGTGACTCCATTAGAAAGGCTGACTGTAATTAAAAGGAATAGGTCAGTAGGAACAGACTTGATATGCCCGAGGATGCTAAGTGAAGTAAAGACTTTAATCTCAAAGACACTGGTCAGGATCTTCCAATCCTCCTTGTATACTGACATGATGCCAGAGGACTGGAGAATTGCAAATGTTGCAATTTTGTTCCAAAAAGGTTGTGAGGATATATCCAAAACTACAAGCCAGTCACAAATTCCAGGCCCCTAAAATAGACAAATGGCAGACAGTTCCACTTTCAAGCAGTTTATTTAATTTAAATTGTAGTCATAGAACCACAGATTATGTAAAAATTTCATACGGAACAGTTGATGACTAAAGCAAAATTGTTGATTCAGTCCTTTTTAGGAAAGAATTCTCTAACTCTTTGTTAAGAATAGGATTGGAGGAGGTAAAGGTGACCCAGATAAGCAATCTTCTAAAGAACAGCAGGTCATGTTCTGCTGAGGCAACGTTAATGTTGTGTGTTTAATGCTTGCATTTAAAGTTGAGTAATGTCACCTGTAATGTCAGAGTGATATGCGGACAAGTTTGATTGCTTTCAGCGTCTGGATAATGTCATCTGCCTGGAAAATCTAACCTCCCTCGAGTGATTATTGACTCAGGGAGAATTCTTGACAATGCAAATTGTTCATGGTTTGGATGATGGAGAGACCGTAATGGGATTCTCCTGTTACTCAATACCTAATGTTTCTAACTCAACAGGAGACTGTCCAAGTCCAATACAGCAAACTGTCATTAGACTAAAAAAAGGTAATGGCGTCTCAATCACCTGCTTTACTCCATGAGTGACAGTGTTTCCTACCACTTAGTGTGCAAAGGAGATATTGGACTGCAACAGACCAGGAAAATGAAACAATCTGCTGGCTCACACACAACTGTCAGTTCAAAAGATGCACATGATTGTTGCTTCACTGTGAAAGCTGCAAGGCAGCGTTAGTGTCTAATGGTTGCTTGAAACTATTGCCAGCTTGACAAACAATAAACAGACTGTGACCATCCAATTTGGAAAAAGCCGTCAGTAGGCTCAGGAAGATAAGTCTGCTCTAAGCATCTACATGGAGAGTCTGAATATCAGCAAATAAAATTCATGGAGCAAGTTGATGCAGTATAAATCTTGGCTTTCAGTGAGATGGCTGTCGCAAAGTCACAGTGAGTACCTTTTTTTTCAATTGCTGCAGTGATTTCTATTAACTAAGGATATGAGCTGGTGGTTGTTTAGAGAATATTTTCTGTGTATAATGAACTTGGGCCATATAGGTGGGCTTAGTCCACACAAGAATATTGGACCTGACTTTGAATAGGCTGGAAAATGAAGCCAAGTCAGATTTCAAACTATCCCCATTTGCACAGGAAATCTGAATTGTCAGAATTCTTTCATGTGCCCTGGCATTAACTCCTGTTGAGTTAAAGATAGCAGAAATTGTCAAAATTCATCAGGGGAGGAAGGTGGGGAGCTAAAGAATTAATCCCTTCACTCAGTAAATAAGAATTGGGTTTGGAAGAGTTGGAAAGTTAACAATTGAAGGAAGAAGGCAAAATCAGACCAGTTGGGACTTGTAGTGGATTGAGGGCGATAAGCTAAAACGTCTTTCTGGGGTTAGGAGGGTCATTCCTACTCATCCTTATCCACAAGGAACCTTTAAATGTTAATAAAACCTCACTTAACTGAACATTCTGTGTCTGGAATTTTTCTTGCTGCTAGATTTTGCTGATGAATTTGATACTGTGAGGATCTGAATCAAAATCATTAAAATGGTAAGTGTAGCTCAAATTGTCATTAAGACGTTAGTTTACTTTTTAAACATTCAACAAAGGATTTGAGTCCCGTCACTGAGGCCAGTGTTTATTGCCCATCTATAATTGCCCTTGAGAGGGTAGTGGTGAACTTCCTTCTTGAAAACTGTGCAATGCACACCTAGAGTTCTCTTAGGAAGAGCGTTCCAGGTTTTTGACTCAGTGATGGTGAACGAGCGATGTTGTATTTCTAAGCCAGGATGCTATGTGCCTCAGTGAGAAACTTGCAGGTGGTAGGCTTCCTATGCTTTCCCAAACTCTTCTGATTTGGAAAGTGCTTTCAAAGGAAGCATGGTATCTTGTTGGTTGAAATAACTCCACAGAGGCCTGTATCCCATCACCAAACCACCTTTTATTTACACATAGAGGGAATTGACACTGATCCAGCTCCCTCAGAGCCAGCTGTCAGAGTGAACAGAACCTCTAGCTCTCCTGTTCTTACTTGTCAGCCAAGGCTCCCTGATTGGACCAGATTAACAGCCCCAATCAGGGAACTTATATTCTATTCTGGTTGACCTCATTACAATCACTACATCCCTGCCCCCTCTAAGTCTGAGGACAGATGTTATTTGTCTTCTCGCTCCTTCTGGGGTGATTTATCATTAGGTCAGGTTCCTCTGACTCTGTTTTGTAAAGCACAGTAGCTTGCCCCTTGCGCCTGGAGCATTTCAGAAGAAATTCATTCTCTTCCTCAGGTGACAAAGGTCTCGAGGCTGAGACGACCGCCGTGCCCATCTCCGATTCCATGGTCTCTTCTATGTTCGCTGGCTTTCGACTGTCCGACTTTTCCAAGGAAGAGGGCACATTCTGCGAGTTTGCAGCTTTTACATGGTCCACGTGCTTGTTCAGGACTGTTGCACTTACCCAACCTTTATACATCACTGGACCTGACCTCGTGTTGACCATGCCTCTTACCCATGCAGGGCCATTCCCATGGTTCCTGCACCAAACTTCATTCCCTGAAGTAAACTGTCCTTCTCATTCAACGGAGTCTTGTGTCCATCATTGGCATTCCTGATGCCATTCCACTCTTGCGCCCTCAAGAACATTTAAAACCATTCCTAACTCTTCCAGTGCGGTACTGCCAGTTGTGTATGCCATCAGGAGGCAGCTCAATGCATCCGCATTCATCCCTTGGCCTTCTGGTGTTGATCCAATTTGTAATTAAATGCACTTAGAATTACAACCCACTGCTGAATTCAGCCAGAAGCTATGGGTGGCTCTGCCTTGTCCTCTTTAAGTCGGCCTAGCAGGGGTTTGTGGTCCATATTATGACAAATCTATGTCCATAAAGGCATTCGTGGAAGTTCCTGACTCCAAGTATGACCACCACATCTTCCTTGTCTAGCTGGACATATTTATGCTCTGCATTTGTCATAGTCTTCACTGAGCCACCTATGAGCTAATACCACCCGAATGCCAAGTTGGGAGGCATCGCATGTCAATATCAAACCTCGCTTGGGATCACAGTATGATTAGATTAGATTACTTACAGTGTGGAAACAGGCCCTTCGGCCCAACAAGTCCACACCGACCCGCGAAGCGCAACCCACCCATACCCCTACATTTACTCCTTACTTAACACTACGGGCAATTTAGCAATGGCCAATTCGTCTGACCCGCACATCTTTGGACTGTGGGAGGAAACCGGAGCACCCGGAGGAAACCCACGCAGACACGGGGAGAATGTCGACACCTTAGAGAATGATAGCTGTTTCTTAGTTTCTTGAAAACCACGACTTATCTAAGTAACCATTTCCAGGCTGACCCTTTTTTTAAGAGTGGATGCAAAGCTGCCAGGATGGAGGCCAGGTTATGTATGAATTTTCCATAATAATTCAACAATCCAAGGAAAGACATAAGCTCTGGTACAAATGCATGAGTGAGGGCATCTTTGTCCACTGTCACTTTATTTTACAGCAGGTGTAACCCAGTCTTGTCAACTCTAGAGCCCAAAAGGCCACTTGGGTTGGCTGGAACAAGCATTTTTCTCTTCTAAGGCGTACACCTACCTGAGAGAAATGTCTAAGGGCTATGTTCAAGTTCTCTAAGTGCTCCTTATTGATCTTTCCTGTTATTAGCACATCATCTAGATACATGGCATCTTGGTGTAGATTTTGTAAAATGTCCTCCATTGTCCTCTGAAAAATTGCACAGGCCGACAAAATGGACGTCTCGTATATTGGTCCGGACCCTTTTGGGTATTAGTTGTTGTATACTCTTGGGAATCTTCATCTAATCATTGTTGCAAGTAAGCATAGCTCATGTCCAGTTTTGTCAAGGACATCATCCCCTGCCAACTTTGCGTATAAATCTAAGAGATTGGGTATTTATCCAGTTGTGAGAAACTGTTTACCATTTGTTTAAAATCCCCACAAAGGCAAACCAACTCATTGGGCTTCACAATCAGTACAACCACGACTGCCCATTTAGCAATGGTTTAATTTGCTTTCCAGCCTTCTGACTTCTGCCTCTACTCTTGCCTGTATGGCCAATGGCACAGGTTTTAGTCTCTGGTGCCTCTGGAAACCTTAGGATCCTAATAACTGAAAAGAACTGTGAGTTCAAAGGGGCCAGGAGAATTACTCGTTGCTTTTCATCTGCCATGGTGTCAATTGCTTTGAGAGCAGGATTGAACAGGTCAAGCTTCCCAAAATACAGCATAATGCCAGAAATGCTTTTCCCAACTCAAAGACAACTGTTGCAAATGAATTTCTTCAGGAGTGTGCTTTACTGTTGTTGCCACTGAAACAGCTCCACACAGGCCGGTATCCCGTCATCAAGTTACCCTTAACATGGAAAATCCTTGACACTCCCTCAGAATCAGCTCTGAACATTAGAGTGTCTGATACTCCTGTTTTTATGGCCAGGGCTATCAGATTGATCCAAATTAATAGCCCCAGTCAGGGAACTCATATTCTATGGGGTCCACTTGGTTGACCTCATTCAATCACTGCATAGATGGTACACACTATTGCTCCAGCGACATTAGAGGGAGTGAATATTTATGTTGTTGGATTAAGTGCTGCCCTGGTGTGTAGCTTTGCCCTTAATGATGTTGATGTTCATGAATATGACTGGAGCTGCACTCATCCAGACAATTGGAGAGTATTTCACCACATTCCTGATTGGTGGTTTGTGGATGATAGACAGATTTAGAGTGTTAGGAAGTGCTAAATTACTGAAGGATTTGTAGCCTTGACCTACTCTTGGAGCCACAGTATTTATATGACTTGCCCAGATCTGTTTCTGGTCAATGGTAACCCTCAGGATATTGATAATGTGGATTTATTGATGATAAATGCTTTTGAACATTAAGGGTTGATCATTATATTTTCTCTTGTTAAAACTGGTCATTATCTGGCACTTGTGTGATGAGAATGTTACTTGTCACTTATCAACCTAAGCCTGGATAGCAACCCGATCTTGCAGCAATCTGCATCCATTTGCAGCAGTATTTGAGGAGTCATGAGTGATGCTGAATGTTGTACAGTCATCAGTGAACAAATTTACCACTGTTGTCATGATGGTGGCCATCAATGAGTCAGCTGAAGATGGTTGGAGCTAGAGTCACAACAGAGTCATAGACAGAAAAGAAAATGGAGTCATAAAGGTCTACAGCACAAGTTTACACTGTTCAAAAGCAACCATCTAATTAATCTAATCCCATCTTCTAGCACTTTGCCCATAGCCTTATATGCCTTCGCAACATAAGCGTACATCTAAATTCTTCTTAAATGCTACGAGGCTTTTTGCCTCTACTATCCTGATAGACAATGAGCTCCAGATTCCCTGGATGAAAATAAATTCTTTACAATCCAGAGGAACTCCCGCAGAGATGTTCTTGAAGTCAGATGATGTCATACGGATGTGAGTTTGCAATTGAAATGACGCTGCTTGTTTAATGGGGCACACAACTCTCTGCTGCTTCACTTCAGACAAATTGAAAAGCTGCTGTCAGGAACACAGTCTGGAGACCCTTCCTCCCCAACTCTCTGAACAATTTCTCTGACCAGCTTTGCATTAGGCTGGTGGACTGCAATCTGTCTATCCCAGGAAACTACTAATGCTAAGATAGAAAGACAGTAAATGAGAGGAAGAACAAGGTTTATGTGGAGAAGATATGAGAAAATGGGCTTCTCAAAGATTAAAGAGGGAAAAGGGCAGAAGAATAAGAAAGGTTCAAAGGTTGAATGTTTGTGTGAGACAGAAAGAGTGAGAAACAGAGAAAGCCCAAGTTTGAGATAGTACTAGGAGTGTACAGAGAGAGAGGTTTCGATAACTATAACAGGCATAATGCATTCATCATCACTGTGTACTGACAATGGCAGATCTAGTTCATTGTTCTAACAGCCTAACATTAAAGCCAACCTTTTAAAATTCTCATCAACAAAGAAAGGATGGAGTAATCACAGTCAGCAACATTGGGATCATACATCTTTAAAATGTGACTGTCAGATTGAATATAAACTATCTAATTAGATATCCAGGATAGAATTGGATATTCCACATGCAGACTGTGCATTCAATGCCAGCAGGTTTATATGTGACAGGTATGCTTGATGACCTCCTCTTAAAGATCAGTGTTCATTTGAAGGCTCTGTGAGTCCCTTCGGGATGTTTTTCTCTGTTAAGTGCGTTATATAAATGCAAGTTCTTGTTGATTAATTGACAACAATGCTTTTACTGATTTGTAATGCATAATAAACCCATTTTATTAAATCCATATTAAAGCTTTATATCCTATTAAAGCTCCCTAAAAATCAATGTGGCAATCAAGCCGATCTCTTGGGCTGTGTTGGTATGCAGGAAGATTACCTTTGTACACAACATGGAACATCACTGGCCGAGAAACTGGTTCACACTGTTCCTGCTTTCTCAGGATTAAATTCCTGAAGAAGGGCTTATGCCCGAAACGTCGAATCTCCTGCTCCTTGAATGCGACCTGACTTGCTGCGCTTTTCCAGCAACACATTTTCACCTCTGATCTCCAGCATCTGCAGACCTCACTTTCTCCTTCTCAGAATTAAACCAAACACAAACCCTAACCCCAAACTTAATCCTAACACCAATCCTATCCCCAACCCTATCCCTTACCCCAACTCCAACCCTAATGCCAAACCTAACCCCAACTCCAACCCCAAATCCAACCCTAACCCAACCCTAACCCTATCCCTATCTCTAATCCTATCCCTCACTCCTACCCTAACCCCAATCCCAACGCTAACTCTAAACCTTACCCCAACCCCAACCCTAACCATAACCCCAACCTTAACCCTAAACCCAACCCTAACTCCAACCCTAACCCTAACCCCAACTCCAACCCCAAACCAACCCTAAACCCAACCCTATCCCTATCCCTAACCCTATCCCTCACTCCAACCCTAACCCCAACCCCAACGCTAACCCCAAACCTTACCCCAACCCCAACCCTAACCGTAACCCTAACCCTAACCCTAACCCTAACCCCAACCCCAACCTTAATCCTAAACCCAACCCTAACCCTATCACACTGGATGCCCCAAAATGGTGAACAGGAAGTGGGCTGCCATTCCTCATTGGAAGTGCACCACTTGTCATATTGGGTACAGGCAACCAACAATTTTGTTCCACTGCTCTTTACTGAAGCGATAAGGACAGCAATTTTCTACTTTACATCCCTGCTGCTGCATTATTTTTGTTTAGAAGCGGGCATTGTTGTTTAACACACAGGGATGACCCAAACCCACAGACAGATTGCAGAGAAACAGCCTCATGATTCCTGTTACTCCCCACTATCAGCCCCCAGCTTCAAGGTCCCTGTCCTCAAGGCCTGGTTCCAATTCACCGATTGTGCCTCATGCCATCAAGCCCTGTCACAATCTCTAGACCTCCAAGATCTACTTTCCCAGCCTGTGCAGGACCAGGGAGAGGCAAGAATAAAATTTTACACAGGTCTCCATAATCAAGTTTAGTTCTGTAAGGCGTTTTGTCCTTGTGTAGTGGTTGGGTGCTGCAAAGCATTTTGTTATTTATGATAGTCAGTGTGTAATACATTTCTTTGTCTTATTTAACTCTATTTTGCATTCATTTTAAACATGGAGAAAGTGAGGATTGCAGATGCTAGAGATCAGAATCGAGAGTGTGGTGCTGGAATAGTACAGCAGGTCAGGCAGCATCCGAGGAATAGGAGAATCGATGTTTCAAGCAAAAGCCCTTCATCAGGAATCAGGAATCAGGAAGCCCTTTCTGACGAAGGACTTATGTCCGAAACGTCGACGCTCCTGCTCTTCGGATGCTGTCTGACCTACTGTGCTTTTCCAGCACCACATTCTCGACTTCATGTTAATTATCATTGGATGTGAGGTGGGCCAGTGTCCAGATCTTGTAACTCGGGTATGAAGATGGAGGTGCACAGATGTACAAGATTCTGACTGAAGACATCACTGCTGGGACAAACGGAGACTTTCTGACCAAATTTTAACTAATACAGACATACCCGACATGTCCTAAAATGGTGACTCTCACACACAGACAACTTGTCTGTGGACAATGGCTATCCGGGGACGTGAATGATGTTCAACCTGCCTAAAGATACAGTGCCTGTTGCCAACATTGGCAAGTATCTGCAGGCAGCCCCTGTTGAGAGCAAGGCATGAGCATATGGGGATGGGCTGAGCATGGCCATGGTGAGTTAAATAACCTAATCCGATGACCTGATTTAATCTTATGTGTCAAGGGCCTGGATCAAGGAGGTGTATAAAAGATATAGCCTTCAAGGGCGATAGCCAGTGGCATGATCTGATCACTCATGGGAAGACATGCAGGAGAGTTTATTGGCAGAGTGATCGCCCAGTACGCAGGAACCTAATGAGCAACTTGTGGTATCTGCTATTGTTTAGTGTGTTAGTAAAGGATTACTATGCTAAGTGGAAATTGCATCTACAGTTATGCTCTGTGTCATTGATGTCAAAGCACGGGGGTCAATAACCTTGGAATCTAGGAGGCACAACTTTGATTTACACTTTATTGCATGTAATACACAATGCAATATGTTTGAAGCTGAAAGCAGGACTGGTTCCAACTTTTTGTCGTCAACTAAGTGACTTAGAACAAAGAGCCTTTGCTAAATGATGACACAATGTGCACAAAATAAGAAAGGGCTATTAAAACTCAGATCAAGCTTCTAATCTCATTCATAACTCAGTCAGGGCACCCTGCACTGACTATGAAGGAACTGACATCTCAAAGCATTTTGGAATTTTGCTGATGTGATTCAAAGTGCAGGCATAATAGAAAGGCATAGATTTCATCCTTCAGGATATTTGGATACTTGGCAGCCGGGATGTATTAGATAATGATGAACAGACAGTCCTTTTTGTGTACAGTTTGCAGGGTGGACTCATGAGGTTATAATGATTGTTGTTGTCATCGGGATGTTCTATCGCCTTTGTCTTGAAGCACAGGAGAACATTATTCACAACATGTTCAATTTCACATTCTTTACCAGCCAAAAGGAATGGTTCTTAATGTTAGGAAGTGGGGGTGGGGGCAATTATTTGCCTGATTTGTCTGGTATTTTTATTCAAAAAGAATAGATAGATTCCAAACTGAGAGCAATTTCAAGCACATACTTACTGCTGTTTTTGAACATTTCTTTTACTTATGCTGGTGCACACTATGTCATCACTTAGCAAAAGCTCTTTGTTCTAAGTCTCTTAGTTTATGACAAAAAGTTGGAACCAGTTCTGCTTTCAGCTTCAAACATATTGCACAGTGTATTACATGCAAGAAAAATGCTGGAAATAGCATTGATGTTACAACACCATCAGTAATCAGTTGTGGGCCATGAGGAACTCTAGATACTTCTATGTGATAGAGTGAAAAATGTGGTTGTACAGAATGAAGGGCTGTGGTCTGCGGTGAGATGAGGAAGCAGAACTTCATGAGCTAGCAAAGCCAGTATGCAGGATTGAACCCACTCTGTCCTGCACCACATCTTGGCCACCTAGTCAACTGAGCTAACCCAATCCCATACAACATTGGCTTGACTCAACAAAACATCCCAAGATACTTTGCGAATGTGACGTGAAGCAAATTTTGACATTGAGCCACATAAGGCGATCGTCATGGTTGGCTGTCCCTCACTTTGAGGAGAAGATCTACTCATGATCCCATATTTCTACATGAGTCTTCATGTAACTGGTTCTCCACCCATGTATGTTTGAGAATTTGGACAGGACAACCCTAAAGTAAGGGGATCTGGAGTGCAGGATTTGCTTCCTTCCCTTTCCTTCTCTGCCACTGTTGAGCTTCATCATTAAGGCAAAGTGTGATGCAATTTGTTTGACAAGTTGCCACATTCTGAACAATTGGCAGTGAACCCCTTTCAGTCATCAATGTTAATGCTGCCCTACAGCGTCTTTTGAACATGTTTTGCTTCTTCCCCTGGAACATCGGCCATTTGTCAGTTGAGAAAACAGGACCTGGCAGGGAGACACTTTATAGCCATTTGGACACAGTGTTCTGTTCATTGGTGTTGGTTTTGCATTAGTTTTGTCTATACACCTATGGAGCTGGTTTCAAGAAGGAAACCAACATTTCTTCCATGGTCTTCCCACTGAATTTGAAATGTGCAGCTGATGCACTACTGGTGGAGGTTTTCTAGTGCTTTTACATGTCTCTGATACACTAACTGGGTCTCACTGCAGTACAGGAGTGAGGTGATGATTACTGTTCTGTACTCCGGGACATTTTTACTTGCAGAGGTTTTTGTTTTCAAGCCCTCACTGCTGTAGTTAGGAGAAAGTAGAAATGGTGCAGCTGATCTAGTGTTGGATTCCCTTGGGGAAAGTGAGGACTGCAGATGCTGGAGATCAGAGTTGAAGAGTGTGGAAAAGCACAGCAGGTAAGGCAGCATCCGAGGAGCAGGAGAATAGATGTTTCGGAAAAAGCCCTTCATGAGGAGCTCCTAGTCAATGGTCGTCTTTTTGGCAAAGTGGATGCCAAAGTTTGGGAAGTGATTCATTCCAGAGTCATTCTTTTCACATACATAGGAGGTGGAATATTTGACTGACCAGATGTAGGTTGAAATGAGTTTGGTAGTTTTTGTTATGAGGACAGGAATCTAATAATGGATATCCTGAAGGAGCGTAGAAAGGTTTGGGAGGGAATTGCAGAGTTTAGAGTCCAGACAGGCACCAATGGTGAACTGATTAAATTAGGGATACTCAAGTGGCTAGAATGAGAGGAACATGTACAGATATTGTGGAGATTTATGATTTTGGAGGAGATTACAGAACGAGGCAAGTGTGATAGAGGACACAGATGAATTGAAAAAGAGAGATGGAAATGTGAAAATCAGGTATTGCTTGACCAAGAGCCTATTTAGGTCAGTGAGCACATCTAGGGGAATAGAAGAAGGTGTGACTTAAATGTGGAAAGCTGGTCAAGAGTCATTGGAATAGTTCAAGAGACGCAGGTAGACAGGATAGTGAGGAAGGTATTTGGTATGCTTTATTTTATTGGTCAGAGTATTGAGTATAGGAGTTGGGCGGTCATGTTGTGGCTGTACAGGACATTGGTTTGGCCACTGTTGGAATATTGCGTGCAATTCTGGTCTCCTTCCTATCAGAAAGATGTTGTGAAACTTGAAAGGGTTCAGAAAAGATTTACAAGGATGTTGCCAGGTTGGAGGATTTGAGCTATAGGGAGAATAGGCTAAGGATGTTTCCCTGGAGTGTCGAAGGCTGAGGGGTGATCTCAGAGAGGTTTTTTAAAATCATGAGGGGCATGGATAGGATAAATAGACAAAGTCTTTTCCCTGGGGTTGGGGAGTCCAGAACTAGAGGGCATAGGTTTAGGGTGAGAGAGAAAAGATATAAAAGAGACCTAAGGGGCAACTATTTCACACAGAGGGTGGTACGTGTATGGGATGAGCTGCCAGAGGAAGTGGTGGAGGCTGTACAGTTTCAGCATTTAAAAGGCATCTAGATGGGTATATGAATAGGAAGGGTTTGGAGGGATATGGGCTGGGTGCTGGCAAATAGGACTAGGTTGGGTTGGGGATATCTGGTCGGCATGGACAGGTTGGACTGAAGGGTCTGTTTCTGTACTGTACATGTCTATGACTCTAAATAAAACAAAGAAGGCAGGATGCAAGAGATCTGAAACAAAGACAGAAAACGCTGGAGAAACTCAGCAGGTCTGGCAGCATCTGTGGATAGAAAAAAAGAGTTAATGTTTCGAGTTTGGTGACACTTCATTAGGACTGAAAGTAGCTGAGCACTGTATTCTGGTGTTGGGGATTTTCTGTTCTCTGCTTTACTTTTCACAGAAGCTGCCAGGCCTGCTGAGTTTTTCCAGCACTTTCTGCTTTGGTATCATTGGAGTAGTTAGGAAGTTACTGTGAGTTCAGCAAGGCTAACTCCTTTGAGGTGAGATCCTCCCATTGATAGCCTTTAATTTGTCTCATACTTAAAAAGACATGAGCATTACACACAGCAACAGAGTTACTTGTACTTTTGTCTCATCGCCTTTCTCTCTCATTCTCTCTCTCTCTTATGTTGGTTCTGCCACAGTGTCTTTCCTGAAAAATTGACATTTAGCTTGAGATTTATCTTTTCATTGCAGTGGGTTCTCAGTCCCTCCCCCCACTTGGCGTCTATCAGAAAGGTCACTATTTTGTTCCTTAAAACTGGCTGTGACTTGGCAATTCTCCTGAAACTTTAGGTCCTCCAAAATATTTGTTCTAAATATTCTCTGCCCACTGCACCCCAACCCACCAACCTGGGTAAAGTCATGCCTTCCCTGCGTTCAGGAATTCAGAAGCTTAAAGAACAGCAGATGCTTCTGTGCTCCATTACTTACTGTTTTCCTTTTCTAATTAAATTCATCTCAGAGGCTGCGAAAATTAAATAAATGGCATTGCCGTGGGTATCAACAGACTTGCCAGCACTTTTAGCTTTAATTAAATTGAAATGAGGTTCCAACTACATAACACAAATGTGGAAATGAGCGACTGAGTCTATCTGCTTGACTTGATTGTAGAAAATTAAATAAATAAATGATTCTGATGCAGGTTATCAATTGATTTATAAGATTTTCCATATTTAATATGTATGTGGTGGCTATAAGACAACCCTGATTGTATGAACGGACATGAAATGAAGTAATTGATTATGTGTAGGCGCTTTACTCTTGGCTAAAATAATATTAGTCTGCTTCACGATGTATTAGGATTTTTTCAGTTGTCGTTCACCATTTTCTCAGTCTTCAATTTTGCTGGGGTTTAATATTGTTGAAAAGAGAGATGTACAGCTAAAGGTTTTCTGTCTTGAACTCGTCAGGACAAGTGCAAGTAACCCTGAATTAAGAGCATAAGACCATAAGACATAGGAGTGGAAGTAAGGCCATTCGGCCCATCGAGTCCACTCCGCCATTCAATCATGGCTGATGGGCATTTCAACTCCACTTACCAGCGTTCTCCCCGTAGCCCTTAATTCCTCGAGACAGCAAGAATCTATCAATCTCTGCCTTGAAGACATTTAGCGTCCCGGCCTCCACTGCACTCCGTGGCAATGAATTCCACAGACCCACCACTCTCTGGCTGAAGAAATGTCTCCGCATTTCAGTTCTGAATTGACCCCCTCTAATTCTAAGGCTGTGTTCACAGGTCCTAGTCTCCTCGCCTAATGGAAACAATTTCCCAGCGTCCACCCTTTCCAATCCATGTATTATCTTGTACGTCTCTATTAAGTCTCCCCTTAATCTTCTAAACTCCAATGAATACAATCCCAGGATCCTTAGCCGTTCCTCATGTTAGACCAACCATTCCAGGGATCATCCGTGTGAATCTCCGCTGGACACGTTCCAGTGCCAGTATGTCCTTCCTGAGGTGTGGGGACCAAAACTGGACACAGTACTCCAAATGGGGCCTAACCAGAGTTTTATAAAGTCTCAGTAGCACATCTCTGCTTTTATATTCCAACCCTCTTGAGATAAGTGACAATTAAATTGCCAGTCTCTTGCTCATGCATCATAAAAGAAAATGCTTCACCTACAACTAACTGAAGAAAAAAACTATCTGCAGCAACATGCAGAGCACAGAAGTCCTGAGCCCTTCAAGATCACAGAGCTGGGGAAAGTCATCTAAAATTTGGCAAAGCAGTGGGATATTATAATGTTGCACCAGAATTCCAGAGATGGTCTCACAGCAGGGGTCATGCAACTATTGATGGATTTCACAAACTTTAATGCTTTAAAATCTTTGAGTGTCTTATCATGCAACACATATATCCAAGGGTAGAGACTGTCCTTAATGTTTCCATAAGGGGTAGAGATTAAGGTCAAGTTATAGCACCTATCACCCACATTACAAATGGCTCCCAAAAGAGCCTGAAGACAGAGCTAATGTGGCTGGACCTCACAGCTGTTGAATATGCTTCTGAAAGGGTTAATACTGATAAATGCAATGAACACCACCCACTGTGATGATATCATATGGAACCTATGAGAAGGACAGCTCAGATTCTTGAAGGAGTGAGACCAGCACCTGGCCATCCTCAAAGTCTCTTTACATATTTGTAGGTATTGTTAATGGTATAGATAGGGCAGATGCAATGAGATGTTTCCATGGGCTGGGGAGTCTGGAACTAGGCAATGCAATCAAAATCAGAAAGAAGCCACTTAGATGGGGAGAAACCCATTGCTCAGAGGGTTCAAGGTCTGTCCCCCTTGCTTTACAACCCAAAATCCTGCTGGCCTCCTTTACTGTGGTTATATTTATTTTTCAGCATGGTGGATTGCAGTTTGAAATGGGAAAAGAACTGTTTCAAAAACCACCATATAGGTATATGCACAATGTTGTTGGAAAAGGAGTTCCAGGATTTTGACTCAGTGACAGTGAGGAAGGGTACATGTAGGTGGTGTCCTACCCATCTATTTGCTGCCATTGCCTTGCCATGTGGTAGAAGGTGTGGGTTAGGAAGGTGCTGTTGGAAGAACCTTGGTGATTTCCTGCTGCCACTGCGTGTCACTGCTGAGGTCGGTGAATGTGGAAGGTGGTGAATGGGGTGCCAGTTTAATGGGCTGATTTGTTCTGAATAATTCCAACTTCCAAACTGTTGTTGGTGCCGCACTCATCCAAGCAATTGGAGCATATTCCATCAAACTCTTGATTTGTGCCTTGCTGATGGTAGAGCAGGCTTTGGAAATACTGGATAAACTTGTGGAAAGGGATGGTGAACAACTTGTGGTTGTGGTTCATATGGGAACCAATGAAAAGAGAGCATAGCCTGGAGGTCTTGCAGGATCAGCTTCAGGAGTTAGAGAATAGGTCGAAATTCAGGAACTCCATGTCTGACAAATTTAATTGGCCAGCCTGTTGGTCGATAACCTGGTGTTGTGTGATTTTTAACTTTATCTACTCCAATACCGGCCCCTCCACATCAAATTTAATTGAGTTATTTGACGAGGTGATGCAGGCAGCGGATGAGGGTAATGATGATGATGGTGTATAAATGAACTTTCAGAAAACATTTGGTATGGTGCCACATGGTTGGATGGTTAGCAAATCAGAAATGTTTGGGAATTGAAAGGCTCTTGGCACCATAGATTAGAAGTTGGTTAAAAGATAGGAAACAGATGGTAGGTACAGATGGGCATTTCTCAGATTGAAAACTTGTTGAAAGTGGTGTTCCCCAGGAATCAGTGTTAGGACTCTTGCTTGTTCTGAATTATATAAATGATTTTGAAATCTCTAAATTTGCACGTAATACTAAGCTAGGGAGAGTAGTGAGCTGTGGGTGTGATGCTGAGCAACTTCAAAGAGGCATTGACAAGTTGGCCAAATGGACAGACACTTATTTCAGAGAAATATGAGGTAAGGCATTTGGTAGAAGAAATATGGAGAGACAATACAAACTCAACAGCACAACTTCAAGGGAAATGCAGGAGCAGAGGAACCTCAGGGTTCACAGCATAATTTTCTGATGGTGGCCAGGCAAGTTGAAACAGTTGGCAAGAAGGCTCATAGGTTCCTAAATAGAAGCATAGAGTATAAAAGCAAAGAAGTGATGTTACACCCCTACAAATCATTGGTTAGACCATATTTGGATATTGTGCTCAGTTCGGAGCACCTTATGTTAACATTCTGGAGACAGTGCAAAGGAGATTGACTAGAATGATACCAGGGTTAAGGGATTTTGGATCCAAAGAAATACTAGAGAAATCGGGCTTATTCTCCTTCGACCATAGAGAAGATTAAAAGATAACCTTATTAGGGTGTTCAAAATTATGAACAATTTTGACAGGGTAAAGAAGGATATTCTGTTTCCACTAGTTGGTATGTTAGTCGCTACGGAGTCACAATTTAAAGATTGTCAGCAAGAGAGTGAGGAGTGGGATGAGGAGAAACATCTTTACTCAGTTGTTAGGATTTGGAATGTGTGGCCTGGGAGATTGTGGAGGTGGATTCCATAGAAGGATTCAAGAAAGGAATTGGAGATATAATTGGAAGTGATGAAGTTAGATGGCTACAGAGATCGGGCTAGAGAATGGGACTAGCTGGGTCGCTATTTCAGGAACTGGTACAAACATGATGGATCGAATGGACTCTTTCTGTGCTGTAAAATTCTATGATTCTCTGAAAAATAGGAGATGAGTTTAGACACCACAGAATTCCCAGCCTCTGACTCCCCTTGTAGTCTTGTAACCATAGTATTTGAAAGGTTAATCTAGTTCAGTTTCTGCTCTGTAGTAACTCCCAGGATGTTGATACAGAATTTGATAGCAGCTTTCTTTAAACTTTTAGTTGAAAGACACCACATGAGGGATGAATCAGAAAACACACATACACTGAGGGTGACTGCAATAAGTGCACTGATACTCCAGCCTCACAACCCCTGCCATCGTCACAAAAGTTAAAGATTTAATTAAATGATTCAAGGTCTCAATTTCCCTGTCTGGTGGACTCAGGTGATCAGAAAATACTTGCCAGGTTTCTATACTTAACTTGAAATACCACCTATTAAAATTAAATCAGTTCTCACCACAGACAAATGAGAATATGAATTATTAACATGCAACTCTGATAGATTAAACTCTAAACCTCTTCCTAAACCCCTACACACGTGCAAACCCAGTCAGACAAGTGAACGTAGGTGGAGGGAAAAAAAACGAGGAAACACTGCACATAGCGTCAGTTCATAGATGTCCTTTTTGCTTCTTCCAAGAAGATGGTCTGCTCTCTCTCTATTTCCAGATCCTTTTAGATCTTTTCTGAAAGCTTGTGGCAGTTGGTACACTTATTGTACAGCACTTACATTGCTTGTTAAAAGTAGCAATTTAGAGCAAATGGTGGAAAAGAATAGCTAGCTATCTTCCAAGTTTTAGCTACCTCACTGCAGAAAGACAGAGTTATATCCTTCCACGGTTGCAGTCTGGAGGCTTCTGCCCCTATATTGTTGACATAATTTCTGCCCTAGAACCAATACAAGAGCTGTTGCCATGCCGATGACTCATGGCCTCCACAATGGGTCCTGATTGCACAATAAGGCATCTGTTTTTGGGGTGAGGCTTATTCTGAACACACTCGCATGCCGCCGTGCCATCCTAGATCTCTTCTCCTCCCTGCTTGAGCAAAGTAACAGCATAAACACAACTCACAATGACCTCCAATAACTTGTGGTTAAAATGGGCAGCAACTCCTTCAAGCAGTCCTTTTTCTGTTTTGGTTCACAACCCAAAATAAAGAAAAATAAGAAGATGTGGTCTTTACAAAACTAATCTGGGTTTGAGGGCCAAGCAGGAAATTCAACAAGGTTTGCATCAGCTGAAAAGAAACACTTTGTTGACCTTTCTTTTACTGCAATGTGGAATTTCCAGAGTGAAGTAACCTTGGCAGAAAAGAAAAGGTTAATTACAAATCGCCACGCTGGACTCTGATAATTCCCGATTAAAGCGACCATTATTTGCAATGTCAGACAAAACGTACATCCCTTACTGTTATCAGTATTTAACCCATCTGGCTAAATCAACCCAATGTTGTAGCACACTGACAAATTTGAACATATGATATTGAATCATCAAATTACTATAGAATGAAACATCAGGGATGATAATGCATGCTCACTGTTGCAATTCTCAACTATTTTCAAAGTATTAAATAAGAATATGAATTATCAACATATAACTTAGAATCATACAGTCATAGAAATGCATAGAAACAAACCCTTTGTTCCAACTCGTCCATGCTGACCAGATATCCCAACTTAATATAGTTCCATTTGCCAGCACTTGGCTCATATCCCTCTAAACTCTTCCTATTCATATACCCATCCAGATGTGGTAATTGTACCAGCCTCCACTACCTCCCGTTTTCCCTGGAGCGTTGAAGGCTGAGGGGTGACCTCATAGAGTTTTATAAAATCATGAGGGGCATGGATAGGATGGATAAGACAAAGTCTTTTCCCTGGGGTGGGGGAGTCCAGAGCTAGGGGGCATAGATTCAGGGTGAAAGGGAAAATCTAATCTAATCTACTTCCTCTGGCAGCTCATTCCATACACACATCACCTTCTGTATGAAAAAGTTGCCCCTTAGGTCCCTTTTACATCTTTTCCCTCTCACCCTGAACCCATGCCCTCTAGTTCTGGACTCCCTCACCCCAGGGAAAAGATTTTGTTTATTTATCCTATCCATGTCCCTCATGAATTTATAAATCTCTATGAGGTCACCCCTTAGCCTTCAACACTCCAGGGAAAACAGCCCGAGCCTATTCAGCCTCTCCCTATAGCTCAAATCCTCCAACTCTGGCAACATCCTTGTAATCTTTTCTGAACCCTTTCAAGTTTCACAACATCCTTACGATACAAAGGAAACCAGAATTGCACGCAATATTCCAAAAATGGCCTAATCGATGTCCTGTACAGCCACAACATGACCTCCCAACTCCTATACTCAATACTCTGACCAATAAAAACAAGCATACCAAATGCCTTCTTCACTATCCTAACTACCTGAGACACTGCTTTCAAGAAACTATGAACCTGCATTCAAAGGTCTTTTTCTTCAGCAACACTCCCTAGGACCTGACCATTAAGTGTATAAGATCTGCCCCTGATTTGCTTTTCCAAAATGCAGCACCTCATATTTATCTGAATTAAACTACATCTGCCACTCCTCAGTCCATTGGCCCACTTGATTAATTGTTGTAATCTGAGGTAACCCAATTTGCTGTCCTCTACATTTCCAATTTTGATGGCATCTGTAAATTAACTAACTATACCTCCTATGTTCAAATCCAAATAATTTATATAATTGACAAAAAGTAGTGGACCCAGCATCAATTGTTGTGGCACTCCACTGGTCACAAGCCTCCAGTCTTAAAAAACAACCCGCCCCCCCCCCCCACCCTCGGTCTTCTAACTTCAAGCCAGTTCTGTATCCAAATAGTTCTGCTCGATGAAACTCTAACCTCTTCTGACAACACCTTTCAAACCTGCCACCCCTACCAACCAGAGGGGCATGGGTAGCCATTACATAGCAAAACCACCACCTGTCCTTTTGCATGATATTAAATTAGATTCCCTATAGTATGGAAACAGGCCCTTCAGCCCAACATGTCCACACTGACCCTCCGAAGAGCAACCCACCCCCTTCTGGCTAATGCTATGGGCAATTTAGCATAGCCAATTCACCTGGCCTATGGGAAGAAACCAGAGCAAACCCACACAGACACAGGGAGAATGTGCAAGCTCCACACAGACAGTCACCCAAGGCTGGAATTGAACCTGGGACCCTGGTGTTGTGAGGCAGCAGTGTTAACCACTAAGCTATCATGCTACCCATTTGCTGATATATTTTCACTGCTGATGATTTAAAATCTTGGTACTTCCTTCCTAATAGCACTCTGTCACCTACACCACATAGGCTGCAGTGATTCAAAAAGACAGCGCACCACATCCTTTTACAAAGGCAATTAGGAATGGGCAACAAACGCTGGTCTTGTCAGAGATGCTCACATATATTGCAAGAAAAAAGAAATGCAATAAGATAGAAATATAAGGACAGTTCACTGTGTGGAATCTTTTTTCAAGGTCAGATTTGCAGTTGTGTTTCAATTGTTTGGTTTTGGAAAGGAAACAATTCAAGATAACTGCCACACGGTTGTTTGGATTTCTGGACACTCTCAAAAGTTAGCAGTAGTCACACTGAAAACTCGCCTCATCTGTCATTTTACCTGGCAGTAATTGTTTAACTGATCAAATTAAGGGCAGGTATCTTTGTGTTAATGCAATATTAATGACCAGGTTTAACATTGAACGTTGTCACATAGCTCAGCTTCAATTACTCACAGAAAACAAAATTCTTAAATCAAAGTTTCGAGGGTGGATGTTGTATATTATTGAAAATACTCCATGCAAATAATAACGCTCAATGCTCAACATGACTGTATTTATAAAGTTAATCTCTTTATTTTAAATGTATTACTGACCCTCCTTTATAGGAGCGAAAAATAGATTTTGTCCAAACATGTTAACACTTGTATTTGCACAGTGGCATTTCAAGTTCAGTTTCTCTCTTAAAAGTAAGAAGGTTTGCTAATAGGGAACATGGTGACCAGTATAATAATTCTCAAAAATTATCTGTTCTGAACTCATTTTGAAACAGTTTTGGTGGTGAAGTTTCAATTAACACAGTGGCCTCCAAAAGCTCAGCAATTCATTATTAAACTTTAAATATCTTGTGATAAATTAACACAATGTTTCGCACTGTGCCTAATGAGAACTTGCGTACATGTATAGCATTGCTTCACAGGAGTGTTGTCAGACAGAATTGACCAAAGCAACTGAGAAGGTATTTGGACTGTCAAGCAAAATGTTGGTCAAATAGTTGGGTGTTAAACAGGAGTCTCAAGTAGCAGAGAGAGGGCAAGAGTCAAAAAGGTTTGTGGAGGCTTTTTGAGAGGTTAGGGTCCTGTCAGCCGAAGGAACAGCCACCAGCAGTGGAGAGAAATGCACAAAACACAAAGTTGTAACTTACATGCATAGAATATTCCATACAGTATCGCTGGATAGTATTGTTTTGAGAAAGGACATGTTATATGGGACATTTTGTTCGTCTATGAATAGTCTCACTTGTTATTGTATCTGAGCTAAATGGTATCGGAGTAACCTCGAGTAATTTACACCATCACTGTTAGGCCAGAGCACCAGTGATGGGCTGTTGGGATAGTCCATGATGGAACAGGTTTTGAAAGTGTTGCAAAGCATATCATCAAGAGTGAAGAATTGTAATCTTTTATGAAGTTTGGGTGAAATTTAGGGACGCACAATTACATCCGCATCAGGGTGGCATTTATAAGAAAGTCCATGCGATCAGTTTTAGTCGCAGTTGCTATTTGATATTTTCAGTGTGGTGTTTGACCATAATTTGTCTGTTACTCCATTGCCTTATTTCATTTCCAAGTGACCTAGAGTGCAAATTTCAGGGATGTTTCTTCTGGTGGGGGGAAACTAGAACAAAGTGATGCAATTTAAAAATAAGAGGCCATCCTTTTATTGTAGAGATGAGGAGACGTTTTTTTTCTTGTGAAATTCCCTTCTCTAGAAAGCACTGGAAGCTGGGTATTTGGATTTTCTCAAGGTTGATGAGCAGATTTTTGATAGTCAAGGGAATCAGGGTACACAGGAAAGGGAGTTGAGACCTACCAGATCAGCTGTCATCCCATTGTATGACCTTCTCCTTGTTCCTGTATTTGAATAAAGCCAACATGGACCAAATTTAAAACCAGTACACCTTATTTCATCTCATTAAAGGCTCAGCAGAGTCATGAGGTATGGTATTACAAAACAACATTGTTCTAACTGTTTTATGTTACAATAGAGTTTGAAATAGTACACCAATTCCTTTATGGTCCCACTTTCCTATCGGTCATATCAAATTTATACATTGTAGCTAATGTTTATATGTTGTAGCCAATTATATAGGTCTGTTTGTGGCTGGTTTAGTGGTAGAATACATTATCCAGGTTTTCTTGGCTCAGTGGTTAGCACTGCTGCTTCACAGTGCCAGGGCCATGGGTTCAATTCTTGCCTCGGGCAACTGCCTGTATGGAGCTTGCACATTTCCCCGTGTCTGCGTGGGTTTCCTCCGGGTGCTCCGGTTTCCTTCTACAGTCACAAAGATATGCAGGTCAGGTGAACTAGCCATGCTAAATTGCCCATAGTGTTAGGTGCATTAGTCAGGGGTAATTGTAGGGGAATGGGTCTGGGTAGATTGCTCTTCAGAGGTTCAGTGTGGACTTGTTGGGCCGAAGGGCCTGTTTCCACACTGTAGGGAACCTAATCTCTTAACAAAGAATAGCAAGTTGATTACAAATGAATGTTCTCAAATCAATATGTAAAAATCATCAACAAAAGATGTTTAGACTGTACAGAGATAGATATAACTTATATTCTAACACCTCAAACTTAACATGAGGCAAATAAGGATAACATACAAACTATGGTTAACACATCACAGATTAAAGCAGATTCCACAGGTATCTCAGTAATCCCCCAAGATTAGTCAGAGGCACAGAAGATGTTTCTGCAACCAACAGTGAAAAGTCAGAATCGTGTGTTGCTCCCTGGTGCCAGGATCAAGGATATCTCGGAGAGGGTGCAGAAGGTTCTCAAAGGGGAAAGGAACCAGCAGGAAGTCATTGTGCATGTTGGAACTGATGACATTGGAAGAGAAAAAGATGGTACTCTGCAGGGATAATATAAGAAGTTGGACAGAGATTTTAAAAGGAGGTCCATGAGTGTAGTAATATCTGGATTACTCCCGGTGTTACAAGCTAGTGAGGGTAGGAATAGGAGGGTAGAGCAGATGAATGAATGGCTGAGGAGCTGGTGCAAGGGAGAAGGGTTTGCATTTTTGGATTATTGGAAACTCTTCTGGATAGAAGTGACCTGGACAAGAAGGGCAGGATGCACCTGAATTGGAAGGGGACTAATATACTAGCAGGAAGATTTGCTAGAGCTGCTCAGTAGAATTTAAACAATTAAGGTGGGGGGGGGTGGGGGGGGGTGGGGGCAGGGAGATAGTGAGGAAAGAGATCAATTTGAGACTGGTACAGTTGGGAAAGAAGTGAGTCAAACAGTCAGGGCAGGCAGGGACAAATTGAGAACGAGGTAGGACTGAAAAATTGAACTGCATTTATTTCAACAAGGTAAAAACAATGACTGCAGATGCTGGAAACCAGATTCTGGAGTAGAGTGGTGGTGGAAAAGCACAGCAGTTCAGGCAGCATTCGAGAAGCAGGAAAATCTATGTTTCGGGCAAAAGCCCTTCATCAGGAATACAGGCAGAGTGCCTGAAGGGTGGAGAAATAAATGAGAGGAGGGTGGCGGTGTGGAGAAAGTAGCATAGAATACAACAGGTGAGTTCAATGCAAGAGGCCTAATGGGGAAGGTAGATAAACTCAGGGCATGGTTAGGAATGTGGGACTGGGATATCATAGCAATTACAGAATGTGGCTCAGAGATAGGCAGGACTGGCAGCTTAATGGTCCAGGATACAAATGCTATAGCAAGGATAGAAAGGGGGACAAGAGAGGAAGGAGTGGTATTTTTGATAAAGGATAGCATTACAACTGAACTTCGGGAGGATGTTCCTGGGAATATGTCCAGGGAAGTTATTTGAACTGTGAAATAAGAAAAGATGATCACCTTATTGGGATTGTATTGCAGACCCTCCCAATAGTCAGTGGGAAATTGAGAAGCAAGTGTGTAAGGAGATCTCAAATAAGGTGGTTATGGTAGGGGAGATTAACTTTCTGAAGATTGGGACTGCCATAGTGTTAAGAGTTTAGATGGAGAGGAATTATTTAAGAGTATACAAGAAAGTTTTCTGAGTCAGTGTGTGGATGTACTTACTAGAGAAAGTGCAAAACTTGACCTACTCTTGGGAAATAAGGCAGGGCAACTGACTAAGGTGTCAATGGGGGAGTACTTTGGGGCCAGTGACCATAATTCTATTAGTTTTAAAATAGTAATGGAAAAGGATAGACAAGATCAGAAGGATAAAGTTCTAAATTGGAGGAAGGCTAATTTGGTTGGTATTAGGCAAAATCTTTCAAAAGTTGATTGGGGGTGGACATTCGCAGGTAAAGGGTCAGCTGGAAAATGGGAAGCCTTCAAAAATGAGATGAGAGTCCAGAGGTAGTATATTCCTGTTAGGGTGAAAGGCAAGGGTGGTTGTTGTAGGGAATGCTAGATGACTAGAAAAATTGAGGTTTTAGTTCAGAAAAAGAAGGAAGCATATGTCAAGTATAGACAGCAGAAATCGAGTGAATTCTTAGAAGAGTATAAAGGCAGTTGGAGTATACTTAAGAGGTAAATCAGGAGGGAAGAAAGGAAACATGTGATAACTTTGGCAAATAGGGTTAAGGAGAATCCAAAGGGATTCTAAAAATACATTAGGGACAAAAGGTTAACTAGGGAGACAATAGGACCGCTCAAAGGTGAGCAAAACAGCCTGCACGTGGAACTGCAGAATCTGTGGGAAATACTAAATGAGCATTTTGCATCAGTGTTTACTGTGGAGAAGGACAGGGAAGCTTTAGAATGTGGGGAAATAGACGGTGATATTTCGAAAAATGTCCTTTTCACCGCAGAGAGCGGCGCGAGCTGGGCGGAAGTGAGGTTGGAGCGCAGAGCTGGTCGGGAAGGTAAATGATTGGTATTTGAGTGGGTGTGTTCTAGACCCCAGGCCTCCCTCCCAGCCTCCTCCTCTAACCTAACTTTAAAGTCCACAGGTAAGCGACTCAGTGTTATTGACTCAGTGTTCTTGTTTTGGAGACAAAGTGTACAGTCATGGCAGCGCAGGCAGTGGAATGTTCCTCCTGCAGGATGTTTGAGGTAGGGGTGACCACCGATACTCCTGCCGACTTCATCTGCAGGAAATGCAGTCAGATCCTGCTCCTCACCGAACGAGTTAGGGAACTAGAATTGGAGTTGGATGAACTGAGGATTATTCGAGAGGCTGAGAGGGTGATTGATAGAAGCTACAGGGACATAGTTACGCCGGAGAACAGAGGTAGCTGGGTAACAGTTAGAGGTGGGAAGGGGAAGAAGCAGGCAGTGCAGGGTTCCCCTGTGGTTGTTCCCCTAAACAATAAGTATACAGCTTTGGAAACTGTTGGGGGGGACAGCCTTGCAGGTGTAAGCTGCAGTGACGGGGTCTGTGGCGTGAGGTCTGGCTCTGAGACTCAGAAGGGAAAGGGGGAGAGGAGGAGAGCGCTAGTTATAGGAGACTCTCTAGTTAGAGGGACGGACAGGCGGTTCTGTGGACATGGGCGAGACTCTCAGATGGTTTGTTGCCTCCCGGGTGCCAAGGTCCAAGACGTCTCGGACCGTGTCTTCAGAATCCTTAAGGGGGAGGGTGTGCAGCCAGAAGTCGTGGTACGCATTGGCACCAACGACATAGGTAGGAAGAGGGGTGGGGAGGTCATTCAAGAGATCAGGGAGTTAGGCTGGAAGCTAAAAGCTAGGACGGACAGAGTCGTCATCTCTGGGTTGTTGCCGGTGCCACGTGACAGTGAGGCAAGGAATAGGGAGAGAGTGCAGTTGAACACGTGGCTGCAAGGATGGTGTAGGAGGGAGGGCTTCAGGTATTTGGACAATTGGACTGCATTCTGGGGAAGGTGGGACCTGTACAAACAGGACGGGTTGCACCTGAACCAGAAGGGCACCAATATCCAGGGGGGTAGGTTTGCTAGCACTCTTCGGGGGGGTTTAAACTAATTTGGCAGGGGGATGGGATCCGGACTTGTAGTCCAGCAAGTAAGCTAGCTGTTTGTCAGGATGTCCAAGAATGTAGGGAGGCTGTGGAGAAGGTAACACTGACAGGGAATACTTGCGGACACAGAGATGGGCTCAAGTGCGTATACTTCAATGCAAGGAGTATCAGAAATAAGGTGGGTGAACTTAAGGCATGGATCGGTACCTGGGACTACGATGTTGTGGTCATCACGGAAACGTGGATAGATGAGGGACAGGAATGGTTGTTGGAGGTTCCTGGTTACAGATGTTTCAGTAAGATTAGGGAGGGTGGTGGCATTGCTAATTAGAAATGGTATAACGGCTGCAGAAAGGAAGTTTGAGGGGCATCTGCCTTTGGAGGTAGTATGGGCTGAAGTCAGAAATAGGAAAGGTGCAGTCACCTTGTTGGGTGTTTACTATAGGCCCCCCAATAGCAGCAGAGATGTGGAGAAACAGATTGGGAAACAGATTTTGGAAAGGTGCAGAAGCCACAGGGTCGTAGTCATGGGCGACTTCAACTTCCCAAATATTGATTGGAAGCTCTTTAGATCAAGTAGATTGGATGGGGCGGTGTTTGTGCAGTGTGTCCAGGAAGCTTTTCTAACTCAGTATGTAGATTGTCCAACCACAGGGGAGGCCATATTGGATTTGGTACTCGGTAATGAACTGGGACAAGTGATGGGCTTGTTAGTGGGTGAACATTTTGGTGATGGTGACCACAATTCTGTGACTTTCACCTTGGTTATGGAGAGAGATAGGTGCGCACAACAGGGTAGATTTTACAATTGGGGGAAGGGAAATTACGATGCTGTAAGACAGGATTTGAGGAGCATAAGTTGGGAGCATAGGCTGTTAGGGAAGGATGTGGTGGAAATGTGGAACTTTTTCAAGGAGCAGATACGACGCGTCCTTGATATGCATGTACCAATCAGGCAGGAAAGAAATGGTCGTGTGAGGGAGCCTTGGTTGACGAGGGAGGTTGAATGTCTAGTAAAGAGGAAGAAGGAGGCTTACATAAGGTTGAGGAAACAAGGTTCAGACAGAGCAGTGGAGGGATACAGGATAGCCAGAAGGGACCTGAAGAAAGGGATTAGGAGAGCTAAGAGAGGGCATGAAAAATCCTTGGCGGATAGGATCAAGGATAACCCCAAGGCATTTTATGCGTATGTGAGAAACATGAGAATGACGAGAACGAGGGTAGGTCCGATCAAGGACAGTAGTGGGAGATTGTGTATTGAGTCGGAAGAGATAGGAGAGGTATTGAATGAATACTTTTCTTCAGTATTTACGAACGAGAGGGACCGTATTGTTGAAGAGGAGAGTGTGAAACGGACTGGTAAGCTAGAAGAGATACTTGTTAGGAAGGAAAATGTGTTGGACATTTTGAACAACTTGATGATAGACAAGTCCCCCGGGCCTGGCGGGATATATCCTAGGATTATGTGGGAAGCAAGAGAGGAAATTGCAATACCGTTGGCAATGATCTTTTCGTCTTCACTGTCAACGGGGGTGGTACCAGGGGACTGGAGAGTAGCAAATGTTGTGCCCCTGTTCAAAAAAGGGAATAGGGATAACCCCGGGAATTACAGGCCAGTTAGTCTTACTTCTGTGGTAGGCAAAGTAATGGAAAGGATACTGAGGGATAGGATTTATGAGTATCTGGAAAGACACTGCTTGATTAGGGACAGCCAGCACGGATTTGTGAAGGGTAGGTCTTGCCTTACAAGTCTTATTGAATTCTTTGAGGAGGTGACCAAGCATGTGGATGAGGGTAGAGCAGTGGATGTAGTGTATATGGATTTTAGTAAGGCATTTGATAAGGTTCCCCATGGTAGGCTTATGCGGAAAGTCAGGAGGCATGGGATAGAGGGAAATTTGGCCAATTGGATAGAAAACTGGCTAACCGGTCGAAGTCAGAGAGTGGTGGTAGATGGTAAATATTCAGCCTGGAGCCCAGTTACAAGTGGAGTTCCACAGGGATCAGTTCTGGGTCCTCTGCTGTTTGTAATTTTTATTAATGACTTGGATGAGGGAGTCGAAGGGTGGGTCAGTAAATTTGCAGATGATACGAAGATTGGTGGAGTTGTGGACAGTGAGGAGGGCTGTTGTCGGCTGCAAAGGGACTTAGATATAATGCAGAGCTGGGCTGAGGAGTGGCAGATGGAGTTCAACCCTGCCAAGTGTGAGGTTGTCCACTTTGGAAGAACAAATAAGGATGTGGAATACAGGGTTAACGGTAGGGTTCTTAGTCAGGTGGAGGAACAGAGGGATCTTGGGGTCTATGTACATAGATCTTTGAAAGTTGCCACTCAGGTGGATAGAGCTTGTAAGAAGGCCTATGGTGTATTAGCATTCATTAGCAGAGGGATTGAATTCAAGAGTTGTGAAGTGATGTTGCAGCTGTACAGGACTTTGGTTAGGCCACATTTGGAGTACTGTGTGCAGTTCTGGTCACCTCACTTTAGGGAAGATGTGGAAGCTTTGGAGAGGGTGCAGAAGAGATTTACCAGGATGTTGCCTGGAATGGAGAATAGGTCGTACGAGGATAGGTTGAGAGTTCTCGGCCTTTTCTCGTTGGAACGGCGAAGGATGAGGGGTGACTTGATAGAGGTCTATAAGATGATCAGAGGAATAGATAGAGTAGACAGTCAGAAACTTTTTCCCCGGGTACAACAGAGTGTTACAAGGGGACATAAATTTAAGGTGAAGGGTGGAAGGTATAGGGGAGATGTCAGGGGTGGGTCCTTTACCCAGAGAGTGGTGGGGGCATGGAATGCGCTGCCCGTGGGAGTGGTAGAGTCAGAATCATTGGCGACCTTTAAGCGGCAATTGGATAGGAACATGGATGGGTGCTTAATCTAGGATAGATGTTCGGCACAACATCGTGGGCCAAAGGGCCTGTTCTATGCTGTATTGTTCTAGGAGGATAAAAGTGGATAAATCCCCAGGACCTGATCAGGTGTACCCTAGAACTCTGTGGGAAGCTAGGGAAGTGATTGCTGGGCCCTTTGCTGAGATATTTGTATCAGGTGCATTAGTCAGGGGTAAGTAGGGGACTAGCTTTGGGTGGGTTACTCTTCGGAGGGTTGGTGTGGACTTGTTGGGCCGAAGGGCCTGTTTCCACACTGTAGGTAATCTAATCTAATCTAATCTAATCTAATCGGCAGTCACAGGTGAAGTGCCGGAAGACTAGAGGTTGACTATTGTGGTGCTACTGTTTAAGAAAGGTGATAAAGAAAAGCCAGAGAACTATAGACCAGTGAGCCTGACGTCAGTGGTGGGCAAGTTGTTGGAGGGAATCCTGAGGGAAGGATTTACATGTATTTGGAAAGGCAAGGACTGATTGTGGATAGTCAACATGGCTTTGTGCTTGGGAAATCATGTCTCACAAACTTGACTGAGTTTTTTGAAGAAGTAACAAAGAGGACTGGTGAGGGCAGAGTGGTAAATGTGATCTATATGGACATCAGTAAGGCGTTTGGCAAGTTTTCCCATGGGAGATTAGTGAGCAAGGTTAGATCTCATGGAATACAGGAAGAATGAGCCATTTGGATACAGAACTGGCTGAAAGGTAGAAGACAGAAGGTGATGGTGGAGGGTTGTTTTTCAGACTGAAGGCCTGTGACCAGTGGAGTGCCACAAAGATCAGTGCTGGGTCTACTGCTTTTTGTCTTTTATTAAATGATTTGGATGTGAACATAGGAGGTATAGTAAGTTTGCAGATGACACCAAAATTGGAGGTATTGTGGACAGCAAAGAAGATTATCTCAGACTACATCTGGATCTTGAGCAGATGGGCCAATAGGCTGAGGAGTGGCAGGTGGAGTTTAATTTAGATAAATGTGAGGTACTGTATTTTGGAAAGAAAATTCAGGACAGGACTTATACACTTAATAGAGTCATAGAGATGTACAGCATGGAAACAGATCCATCGGTCGAGTTCGTCCATGATGACCAGTTGTCCCAACCTAATCTCGTCCCATTTCCAGTACTTGGCCCATATTCCTCTAAGTACTTTTTATTTATATACCCATCCAGGTGCCTTTTAAATGCTGTAATTTTACTAGCCTCCACCAATTCCTCTCTGCTGAAAAATATGTTGCTGGAAAAGCGCAGCAGGTCAGGCAACATCCAAGGAGCAGGAGAATCAATGTTTTGGGCATAAGCCCTTCTTCAGGAATGCCACTTCCTCTGGTAGCTCATTCCATACACACACCACCCTCTGCGTGAAAAAGTTACTCCTTAGGTACCTTTTAAATCATTCCCCTCTCACCCTAAACCTAATCCCTCTAGTTCTGGACTCCCCTACCCCAGGGAAATGTCTTTGTCTATTTACCCTATCCATGCCCCTCATGATTTTATAAACCCCTGTAAAGTCACCCCTCAGCCTCCAACACTCCAGGGAAAACAGCCCCAGCCTGTTCAGCTTCTCCCTATAGCTCACATCCTCCAACCCTGATAACATCCTTGTAAATCTTTTCTGAACCATTTCAAGTTTCACAACAGCCTTCTGATAGGAGTGAGACCAGAACTGCACGCAATATTCCAAAAGTGACCTAACCAACGTCCTGTACAGCCGCAACATGACCTCCCAACTCCTACTTAAATGTAACTTAGGATATCTTGTCGAAATGGACAAGTCGGACTGATTGGTCTGTTCCTGTGCTATACAATTGTATGATTCTGTGACTCTATGATATGATTGATAGTATAGCTCATCACATCTCATTAAAACTTCACAAGGGAGTACAATTCTTCACTGTTGATGACCTGGTCTTGAAAATCCTTCAAAGATTGTACCATCAGAGACTGCCCCAGTGACACATCATGCTGTGTGGTTCATGTTCCTTTCCCATATCAATGGATTCTTGGAAACTACACTCCAATACTTGTTCACAGGCACAACCCCAGCTTTCCACAAACAGAAAGATTCAGTAAGCCATAGGGTTGCTTCTTACGCTCTAATCTGGCTCAGTTGCACAAACAAATGTTGCTTCTAAGTTTCCTTCAACTTTGCTCAGAGTTAAACTGAACTATTCGTAGGAAACAGCTGCGTTAGAGATCCCACATCCCTCAGGACTTCAACTTTCAACTGCCTCCTTATTCCTAGAACTTCTCCCCGAGTTCTAAAAGCACAGTAATAGAATCATAGAATCATACAACAGACCCTTCAGTGCAAGTAGACCACACTGATCACAATGCCAAACTAAACTAGTCACACTTGTCTGAATTTGGCCCATATCCCTCTAAACCATTCCTACTCATATACCTATCTAAATGTCTTTTAAATGTTGTGACTGTACTTGCATCCACCACTTCCTTTGGCTGTTCTTTCCACATATGAAAACATGTGAAATCCCTCAGGTCCCTTTTAAACGTTTCTCCTCCTCTCGTAAAACAAAGCTCCCTAGTTTTGAACTCACCCGCCCTCGGGAAAGGACATTTGCTATTCACTTTATCTATGCCAACTCATGACTTTATAAACCTCTATAAGGTCACCTCACAACCTTCTACACTGCAGTGAAAAAAGTCCCAGCCTATCCAGCCTCTCCTTATAACTCAAACCCTCCATTCCCGGCAACATCCTGGTAAATCCTATTGCAACCAGTTTACCAATGATTCCCCAACTACACAACCACAGGATAATACAGTTGCCTTTTAGCCATCGACTACACTGTTCTTTTCTGCAAGGAACTTGTTTCTGTTCCTTTTTCCAACTAAAAACTGCTCTTCAGTGACTCTTGAACTGTTTCGAGTGACCTATTGAAATCCTTGCAACAAGCCTCATCCTTGTTCCTAGATGGTATTAAACATAATTAATATTTATGAACGGTCAAATAACAAAACCAGCCGTGGGACCCAAATAACAAAACCAGCCGTGGGACCCCTTGGAATTATGTGAATGTTCACTGAGTGTTGGCTCCTGTAGCAAAACTTGTTACAAAAAAAAGGTATTCACCTTACTTGCTTGAAAGCAGATATCATTTTACTTGAATTTTACTATGAATTCATACAAACTTTACCAAATGAGAAAAGTGGAGAAATGATTCAGGTTCTGAAAATGCTGATATAAATATAACTGGGCTACATAGCATCATCCAGAACGGTAGAAGTACCGACATAAGCACAAATTGGACAGTGCATTGCATGGAGAATCAAATATTCCAGCTTCTATTAGTCAGAAAGTCACTTGACACCACATTATAGTCCAACAGGTTTATTTGAAATCACAAGCTTTCAGATGCTGCACCTTCATCAGGTGAAGCTTGTAATTTCAAATAAACCTATTGGACTATAACCTGGCGTTGTCTGACTTCTGACTTTGTTCACCTCGGTCCAACACCAGCACCTCCACATCATGGCCAGCTTACATTAGTTGACAGACTTGAATGATAGCAACCTTTGGAGAGCAGTATTCTCATTGCCACATTGGAGCGATGACTAATCTTTAAACAGTACGATTTGCCAGAGAGTCAGCAGGATAGAGGGAGTGCCTGGATATTTACATTTTGCTAAGGCTTGCCCTTGGCTTGAGAGAAGGCATGCATCCAAACTGTGGTAGGGGGGAGGGGGACAGGATAGTGAGGAGGTTAAGGCTGACTCATTTCCACCTGCAGGTACAGAAGCCCCTCTTCATTCAGATTTCTCTCCAGGGTCCTCCATAGTGTTGAAAGTTGCCCGCCAGCTCTATCTGTACCCGAGCCACGCTGAAGTGTTTTGCTGTGCATCAGCCAGCATGCTCCAAACAATTTTAAGTTGGTGTGTGGAGGATACACAAACAGCTCCACAAAAGATTGCTTCAAATCAGTACTTGAATGTCAAACTTGAAATTGTATGCTTTCGCACCTTGAGGCAAATGCATATTATGGGAATCACTGATTAGGACCAAAGCTTCATAACATACTAAATCTGGACTTTCAAGCCGGTCTATTAGCATTGAGTCCAGTTAGCAGTTGTCTTTCACCTTCTCATCAAAATAACCCCTTCTGTTTCCTCCAATTAACCATGATCAAAGCCCTGGAATGTTCACTGGTAAAAGAAAAGTACATGTTAAAACCCAAACAAAGGGCTGTTCTTTCTTAATTTGAATTTTGAAATGAGCCTGCCAATGTAAATGGGTGGAGGTGATAAAATGTGTGGAGAAGCATGTAGCAGCAGGACAGTGCCAATGGATGGCAGTCAGCCAGGGAACTAGTTAGACAATTCTCAGAAGTCTCGCTGAAACGTCATTTTTGCTCTTGAACATTGCACAATGGTAAGCTGGCACTTTGATACCTGTGAGTTTGTTCACAGTGTCTAAATGCTGCAGACCCAATTACTTCATTTTATTAAATTCTGTTCGTCCTTCAGGGCAATTGGTGTTAAGAAAACTCATTTCCAGCATGCTTCACAATTTTGACATTGCTCATGATTTCATAGCAGTACAAAGAATTGTTACATAATGACTACCCTGATGCTTTAAGCAGCCAGTATGATGTGTGGGAGGATATTCTGGGCTGTGACTCCTGCTGAGGTGTGTGATATCATCGTATGCTGCCTGAGAGCTGCGGCTCCATCTGCACAAAAAGTTTGACCTAATTCAGACTCAGTGCTGGCACAGGATGTGTTCAAACCCATTGAAGAGCAGCTTTGGTCTCCTGTGTGGTGTGATGCTGCCTCTATCTCACAGGTTTGCTTCATCAGTGTGTCACAAGCTAACTGATGCAACAAGTGCCTGAACTCCACGAAAAGTGTTCTTGGGAACGAAGGTTGCAAGAACTGTTTGAATTTCAGTTAGAAGGTTGTGACATGCGTACAACATGAGTATGAGATGTGTGTGTGGGGGGGAGAGACAAACATGTGTTTGCTTGATGTGTCAGACATGTGTGAGGTGTGTGTGAGACATGTGGGTGAAACATATGTCTTTGTGTGTATATGTGGTAAGGACAGAGAAAAAGATTTTGATTAAGATTGCAGATGTATGAAAGTGGAGGTTGCAATGGATTAGATGAAAAACCGGTGCTACCACAATAGCAAATAACATCACATTTACCACATCTTGAAAATCATAGTCAGAATGTTTACAAAGATACATGTTATTGAAAAACTAATGGAACAAGGAGCTTTGCTCTGAGCCAGTGGTAAATATAAATCATTGGTCTCTGTTCATGCCCTCGTGTGAGGACTGATTGCCTTTGATCAAGCCAGCCACTCTGGATCCTTATTGATGTGCTGCTTTGTAACCAGGTATTCCCAGTAGTACTAGTCTGAGGACCTTCTGTGGCTGTTATTGCCTCGTTTGGTGATATGGTGGGATGTGCAGCCATTGACCTAACCACCCAGACGCAATTCCGATAGGGCTGAAGACACTGGGGATTGAGTACACCTCCTCCCCACTTTATTAGATGCCCCGCCCGCGAGAAAATGTGTTTCTCGGCGACAGATCTCAAATTTAAATCTGACGGTGTCAGAGAGCACCAAAAGGCATTGATATTTGTTTTAAATTAGTCTGAGATGTGCCAATGATGGGAGTAGATGGGCTGATGCTAATTTTAATCAAATGGTCCACCTATATGAGAAACTGCATTTCAGGTAATGCCAATGTATGGAACAAGTTTTCCAGAGAGAAAAATGCAGCTGCAGGAAAGTGGGCGAGAATTCTCCACCACTTGGATTTTTCCCTGTGAAGATCGTGCAATGTCAATAGATCATTCCTCCAACAGGTGACCACTTCATTTCCAAAGTGTAATGTAGGAACCTAGAGTCATGCATCACGGCCCAACCAGTCTATGATTTCCCATGGTTTAGATTTCCTAAACTGATCTAGTTCCATTGGCCTGATTTGACTCACATCCCTCTAATCCTTTCCTATCCATGTATCTGTCCAAATGCCTTTTAAAAGTTGCAATTGTACTTTCCTCCACCAATTCCTCTGGCAACCCGTTCCATGCACACACCACACCCTGTGTGAAAAAGTTGTCCCTCAGGTCCCTCTTAAATCTTTCCCCTCTTACCTTAAACCTATTCCCTCTGGTTCTGAACTCCCCTACCCTAGGGAAAAGGCCTTGGAATTTCACCTTATCTATGGCCCTCATGATTTTATAAACTTCCATAAGGTCACCCTTCAGCATCCAACATTCCAGCAGAAAAAGTCCAGCCTATCCAGCCTCTCCTTATAACTCGAATTTTCCAGTCTCAGTAACATCCACGTAAATCTTTTTTGCACCCTTTCCAGTTTCACAACATCTTTCCTGTAGCCAGGCAACCAGAATTGTACATGGTAATCCAAATGTGGATTTACAGCTGTAACATGATGTTCTGACTCCTGTACTCCATGCTCTGACCGATGAAGGCAAGTGTGCCAACACCTTGTTCACTACCCTGTCTACCTGTGATGTCACTTTCAAGGAACTATGTACCTGCACCCCGAGATCTCTCTGTTCAAAAACACTCCCCAGGGCTCTATTATTAACTGTGTAAATCCTGCCCTGATTTGTCTTTCCAAAATGCAACACTTTGTATTTATTTAAATTAAATGTTATCTGCTTTTCCTCAATCCACTGGCCCAGTTGATCAAGATCCTAATGTACTCTTAGATAACTTTCCCCACTGTTCACTATACCATCAATTTTGATGGAAGTGTAAACATATTAAACAGCCTCTTATATGCTCATGGAAATCGTTTATATAAATGACAAACAACAGCAAGCTTAGTACTGATTGTTGTGTCACACCACTGGTCACAGGCCTCCAGCCTGAACAACACAAAGTCTCATCTCTACCACCACATTCCATCAGGACAATTTTGTATCCAATTGGCTGGTTCTCCCTGGATCCTGAGTGATCTAACCTTATTAACCAGTTTACCATGTGGAACCTCGTCAAAGGCATTTCTAAAGTCGCTGTAGACAACGTCTGCTACTCTGCCCTCATCTATCTTCTTGGTCACCTCTTCACAAAACTCAATCAAGTTTGTGAGACATGATTTCTCACGCACAAAGCTATCCCTAATCAGTCCTCGTCTTTCCAAATGCACATAGATGATTTCTCTCAGAATCCCTTCCGACAACTTACCTACCACTGACATCAGACTCTGTAGTCCCCTAATAACGGCACAACATTAGCCACCCTCCAGTCTTCCGTTATCTATATTAAATTATTAAAAATAAGCAATTGGCATTATATTAAATTATATAACCATGAACTAAGTTAAGACCTATTTGAGAAGAAGGCTCAAGCATAATTGAAAATGACAGCGCTTTCATCACAGCAGGGGGGGAGCAGGAAAGAAAGTATCTTGGTTGCCAGTGGATGAAAAATAATTTTGAATCATAGAATCCCTACAGTTCAGAAAGAAGTCATTTGGCCCATTGAGACTGCACCAGCCCTCTGAAGACCATCCCAGCCAGACCCACTCACAGGAGTTTTGTTCACCATAGTTAACTCAGCCAGCCCAAGGCTGGAATAGAACCAAAGTCCCTGGTACTCTGAGGCAGCAGTGCAAACCACTGTGCCACCACTTTGTTATTCAACACAATAGATTTTAAGTGATAAAACACCAGGGGTGTACACAGCAGGGATCTAACAGCTAATTAACTGAATAATTGTCACTGGGTCAATGTCTTCTGCACAGAAAGGTAGCAATGACAGAAGAAAGCCCAAGTTTGTCCGAGGAAGGAGAATATAACATTCTGAAACCACGAGAAGGCAAAACAAAAGATGTTTGCTTGAAACTGCTATTTCTGAGCTTGGTGTAAGCCCAAGCGAAAAGCCTACGCGTTGGGAACCTGTATGTTCAGTCATGTGAAGATCCACAGCAGAAACCTCTGAGTAGACATCATCCTCGAATTGAGGAACAACTACAATGATAATGATGTCCGTGGATACCTATATTTCATACATACTGTATGTAACCAGTCTGATTTATTACCCCCTTGACAGTTAAACAAAGCATTATTCACATTTTGTTAGTGGTTCTCATCTTCTTGAGGTTATCTGAGAGGTGAAGGATGCATGACAAAACCTTATATACCTCCATTATTGATACTTAACAGCATCTGACATGTTATACAAGGTCATGGAGACCTACAGCATAGGAAAATGGCTCTTTAGCCCATCAAATCTGTCCCGGTCAAAAACAATGACCTGACTATTCTAATCCCATTTTCCAGCACTTGGCCCCATAGCTTTGTATGCATCACAACTGCACATCTAAATACATCTTAAAAATCATGAGGGTTTCCTGCTCTACCACCCTTACAGGCAGTGGGTTCCAGAATCCCACCACCCTCTGAGTGAAAAAAAACTCCTCATATCCCTCGAAACCTCCAACCTTCATCATAAATCTACATCCTCTGGTCATTGATCCCTCTACCAATGGGAAATGTTCAGTCCTCTCTACCCTGTCTATGCCGGTCATAATTTTATACAGTTCTATCACGTCCCCCTCGGTCTCCTATCTTCCAACGAAAACAACCCCAATTTTTTATTCACAGCTAAAATCTCAAGCCCTGGCAGCATCCTGGTAAATCTCCCCTGCACTCTCTCCAATGCAATCACATCCCTCCTATACTGTGGATTCCAGAATTGCACACAATACCCTGCTGAACCAACGTTTTATATAATTCCAACATATTCTCCAATATTGTCCTAGTTTCCTTTCCCCTTGCATATTCTGTACTCCCCTTGGGCTTTTGGTGTTTTGAGCCCTTGGTATCTGTCCTAAGCCTTCATTGTTCTCTTTATCCAATGCTGCACGTCCCTTGATGTCCAGCATTTGTTGCACCCACCCTTTATTGGAACATGTTCACCCTGTACTCTCCCTGTTTCTTTCTTGAATGTGTTCCACTGCTCTGACACAGATTTAAGCAAATATATCTGCTCTCAGTCCACTTCGGCCAAGACGTACCAACACAAAAGAAGATTGCTGGCAACACTAACCACAAGCTGTCTGTTATTGATTCTGCAAACATACAACACACTACATAAACACAAAATCAAGTTTTTTCAAATGTTTTCCCTCTTTAATTGTTTCCATTCCTTCTCTTGCAAATTGTGTGCCATGTCTCAATAGTCATGCCACAAATAAAAAATTTGGAAGCATAGAGTCACAGAGATGTACAGCACAGAAACAGACCATCGGTCCAACTCATCCATGCCAATCAGATATCCTGAATTAATCTAGTCCCATTTGCCTTTCTATTCAGACATCCATCCAGATGCCTTTTAAATGTTGTAATTACACCAGTATCCACCACTCCCCTGGCAGCTCATTCCACACATGTGCCACCCTCTCCATGAAAAATATCCTCCTAAGATCCCTTTTATATCTTTCCCCTCTCACCTTAAACCTATGGCCTCTAATTTTGGACTCCTCTACGCTGGGAAAAATACCTTGACTATCTATGCCCTTCATGGTTTTATAAACCTGCATTAAGTCACCCCTCAGCCTCTGGCACTACAGGAAAAACAGCCCCATCCTGTTGAGCCTCTCTCTATAGCTCAAACCCTCCAAACCTGGCAAAATCCTTGTAAATCTTTTCTGAACCCTTTCAAGTTTCACAATACCTTTCCTATAACAGGGGGACCAGAAGCTAATGCAGTATTCCAAAAGTGGCCTAACCAATGTCCTGTACAGCCGCAACATTATATCCAAACTCCTATACTCAACGTACAGACCAATAAAAGCAAGCATACCAGATGCCTTCTTCACTAACCTGTCTACCTGCAACTGCACCTTAAGGAACTATGAACATGCAGACAATTCTGCTTTCGCTCATATTCTAGTTAATTATTGTTTGGAATTATTTTCCAGTTTTCAGTCCAGTTATGATGCAGTGAATTCTTGTTTTCTCTAGCCCAGTCAGCTCTCTCATTTGACTGGGGCAGTCTTCATCAAGGACTTAAAAACCGTTCTTCCAAACATGGCTTCCATCTAGCACGGTAACATTTGCACTGATGAACCACTGCAGACTTTAACAAGTTTTAATTTCTGTGGGTCTTCCTAGAAAATGGGAAGAAGGAGGACATTGACTTTGAATCACTGATGGGACACTTAAGACCGAAAGGGGGATCTGGATGCAACTGTAAGTAGAACTAAAGCCTGATAACATCTAATCCATTGCATCCTCAGAAATAGCAAAAATAATAAATATAAATAAATAAGTGGCTGCGAGTCCATCTAACTTCACTCTTCGATCTACCAACTGTCTTGAAAATACTCTGATTGTTTCTAATGCTACCTACTTTATTTGACAATGATTTCTCATTTCTAATTTGGAGAGTTAGCCGGTTTGTGGAGCATGATGTCATTTGTAAAACAAAACAGTGTGTTTTCACAGAGTTAATCAAAACATTAATGGAGTCAATGAAACGGCAAGATTTATAGATTTGTTTTTGAAAAATCTTCTTCATTACTGTTGCCAACAGGAGATAGTTGCCTACATTATGCTGTGATGTAGAGGTGCCAGTGTTGGACTGGGGTGGACAATTTTAAAATTATACTACACCATATTATAGTCCAACAGGTTTTGTTTTGGAAGTACTAGCTTTCGGAGCTAGTACTTCCAAAAAAACCTATTGGACAATAGTATGGTGTTGTGTGATTTATTTTACTTTGAGCTTCTGCCTGTATCATTGATGAAGTCTTGTGTCCAGGTTAGTGGCTTCCCAGATGTATTGAGAGTGACTGTATCAAAATGGGAAATGAATATTTGACTGATGATGCTGCAACAGTCACATGTTATCAAGACTCACAAGAAGAGAAGAAAACTACCACTTTACTAGATAGCTATCCTCAGTAAAATGCAGATTAAAATCTAACTAATCTTACAGGGTTTACTGAGAGTGAGGGAGGGTTGTTTTTAGATAAGGACAAGATAGAGATGAAGTAGATTCCAAGCACTCTAGTGAAATAGAGTGGCTCAAGAGTGTATGTAATACAGACAACCACTGGCCAGAGATTCCATGAAGGGTCAATACAGTCAACTTATCATTGAGGATAAATAGTCACAATCATCCAAGATCATTACTGGGTCATTAAAAAAATAGCTGAGCCTTGAAAAAGACTTGCATTTATATAGTGCCTTTCACAACCCTCAGATGTCCCAAGGGTAATGGACTCATTTAAAAGTGCCTTTGCATTGTAGTCACTGTTATAATGTAAGAAACAGCACTTAGAGCAAACTCTCACCGATGCCATTGTTGTAATGAACAGATAATCTATTCTATTGATGCTGGTATACAGATAGGTTACTGAGCAGGGAAAGAAGACTTGCATTCACATAGCACCTTATGAGTCTCAAAGTGCTTAACTGTAAATGAACCAGAAACAGTACTTAAAAATAATGCTGGAACTTCCTGAATCTTTTTTTTAATGTTGCTATCCTTTACATTCACCTGAGTGGGCACTCAGAAGCTTGGTTTAACATCACATCCTTCAACATTACTTCTGAGAGTACAGCATTCCCTCAGTAGTGCACTGGAGTGCCAGCTAATCTCTGAAGGACAGCTTGAACTCACAGCCCCCTGAAAGTTGGCCCCAGGCAGGTTGTTATGAGTGTTCAGCAAGCTATGGACAGGGCAAAGAGTCAGACTGAACTCCCGGTTTCTACTTCGTCTTTGTTCACGATCAGGATGGTTTAACTTTGATCAGGCTGAAGTTCCCAACAGCACCATCCACCAGCTGCCCTCCACAGTCCCCATCCTTTGTGAGCAGCCATTTTTTACTAATCATCAGATTTCCATTGATTTTTATACATGGAGCATTATTAATTTACACAGTCGTTCTAGAAAAGAATATTACTACTTCTTATACCACTCCAACCTCTCACCCTCACAATGCACAGCCATCCACTGCCTCCGCTCCAGCCCCAACCTCACCATCAAATCCACAGACAAGGGGGGACGCAGTGGTAGTTTGATGCACTGACTTCCTGATTGCTGAAGCCAGGCACCAACTTGCAGATACCTCCTCATACTGCCCCCACGACCAAGACCACACCTTGCATCACCAAACCCTAATTTCCCAGACCATCCATAACCTCATCACCTCAAGGGATCTCCCACCCACAGTCTCCAACCTCATAGTCCGTGAACCCTACACTGCCCAATTCTACCCCCGACCGAGGATTCACAAATCTGACTGCCCGAGTCGAACCATTGTCCAGCCTGCTCCTGTCCCAACGAACATACCTCTGCATACCTTGACACCGTCCTGTCCCGTTTAGTCTAGGAACATAGGAACACCTATGTTCAGGACACCACCCATACCCTCCACCTCCTCCACAACCTTTGTTTCCTGGGCCCCCTACGCCTTATCTTCACCATGGACATCCAGACCCTGTACACATCCACCCATCTCCAAACCCTTTGTGGCTTTCTCTCATACCGGCCCAATCAGTACCCTTCCACTGACACTCTCATCGACTGACTGAACTGGTCCTCACCCTTAACAACTTCTCCTTTCTATCCTCCCACTTCCTCTAGACCAAAAGGGTAGCCATGAGCACTCGTATGCGCCCCAGATATGCCAGCCTCTTCGTCGGGTACATGGAACAGTCCAGGCAAAAGTGAGGACTGCAGAAGCTGAAAATCAGAGTCTAGATTAGAGTGGTGCTGGAAAAACACAGCAGTCAGGCAGCATCCGTGGAGCAGGAAAATCGACATTTCGGGCAAAAGCCCTTCATCAGGAATTGCCCGAAGCATCAATCTTCCTGCTCCTCGGATGCTGCCTGACTGCTGTGTTTTTCCAGTACCACTCTAATTTAGGCATGGAACAGTCCATCTTCCACAGCTACACTGGCACTATTCCCTACCTTTTCCTCTGCTAAATCGCTGACAATATCAGCGCTACATCATGCTCCCACGAGGAGGTTGAACAGTTCATCAACTTTACCACCACCTTCCACCCTGACCATCCCAGCCACCTCCCTCCCCTTCCTGGACCTCTCCATCTGATGACCGACTCAACACAGACATCTACTACAAACTCACCGACTCCCACACCTACCTGGACTACACCTCCTCCCACCCTGCCTCCTGTAAAAACATCATCCCTTATTCCTAATTCTTCTGCTTCGACCACATCTGCTCTCAGGAGGACCAATTCCACAACAGAAAATCCCAGATGGCCTCATTCTTCAAAGACCGCAATTTCCCCTCCCATGTGTTTAATGATGTCCTCCAGCGTATCTCCTCTGCTTCCTACACCTCCACCCTTGAATACTATCCCCCCAACACAAAAAGGAGAGAAGCCCCAGGTCCTTACCTTCGACCCCACCAACCTCCGGATGCAACACATCATCCTCTGCCACCCACAAACAGACACCACCACCAGAGGTATATTTCCTTCCCATCCCTATTAGCGTTCCGGAGAGATCATTCCTTCTGCAACTCCCTTGTCAGCTCCACATCCCTCACCAGCCCACTCCCTTTTCCCGGCACCTTACCCTACCACCATAGGAAGTGTAAAACCTGCGCCCACACCTCCCCCTCACCTCTGTCCAAGACCCCAAAGGAGCCTTCCACATCCGACAGAGATTTACCTGTACTTCCACACACGTCACCTACTGTGTCCATATGGTCTCCTCTACACAGGGGAGACAGGACACTTAATTGCAGAGAACATCTCTGGGGCACCTGCACCAACCAACCCCACTGCCCCGTAGCTGAACACTTCAACTCCCCCTCCCACACCACCAAGGACATGCAGGTCCTGGGCCTCCTTCATCGCCACTCCCTCACCACCTGATGACTGGAGGAAGAATGCCTCATCTTTCAGCTTGGGACACTTCAACCACATGGGATCAACGTGGATTTCACCAGTTTCCCCATTTCCCCTTCCCCCACTTTATCCCAATTCCAACTCAGCACCGCTCTCTTGAACTGTCCTACCTGTCCATCTTCCTTCCCACCTATCCACTCCCCCCTCCACTCTGACATATCTCCTTCACCCCACCTTCATCTACCTACCACGTTCCCATCTCTCTAGACCCCAGCCCCACCCCACTCCCATTTATCTCTCAGCCCTGGCCAACAAGCCTCATTCTTGAAGAAGGGCTTATGCCCAAAACATCAATTCGGATGCCGCCTGACCTGCTGTGCTCTTCCAGAACCACACTCTTCAACTCTGGTCTCCAGCAACTACATCCTCACCTCATATGCACAGCACATATCTGCAAGAAAGATACAATAAAGGAAAGAAATTTCATTTCTACAAAATCTTAAGACCAAACATGAAATGTTGACTATTTCACATGACTGTCAAGAGTCGGGCGAGAGGGTAGGATTTTCTATTTTGGAGTTATAGTTCAGCTGTGCCTAGAGAGCCGAAGATAGGATTCCATGGGGTTTCCTCAGAATTAGAGGATGTGCAGCAGTTAGTGTAAACAGCCGTGGCAGTTCTTATAGCTGGAGGATCAAGTTCCTTTCCTTGACAAATTTGAGTTTTTTTGCAACAGGTTTCAAGGAAGCTTTAAACCTAGTACTTGTGGCTGTGTAAAGGCCAGATGTTGTAGCTTAGTTTCTGTAATTTCTAGGAGAAAGTGAGGACTGCAGATGCTGGAGATCAGAGTCGAGAGTGTGGTGCTGGAAAAGCACAGCAGGTCAGGCAGTGTCCAAGGAGCAGGAGAATCGACATTTCAGGCATAAGCCCTTCATCAGGAATGAAACTTGTGGGCCAGGAGACTGAGAAATAAATAGGAGGGGGGATGGGGGTTGGGGGGAAGTTGGCTGAGAATGGTGGGAAAGACGTTGGACAGGTCAAGAGGGCGGTGCCGAGTTGGAAGCTTAGGACTGGGATAATGTGGGAAGAAGTGGAAATGAGGAAACTGGTGACATCCGCATTGGTACTGTGTGGTTGCAGAATCCCAAGGTGGAGGATGAAGCGTTCTTCCTCCAGGGGTTGGGTGGTAAAGGTTTGACGATAGAGGAGGCCCAGAAGAGTGGGAGGGGGAGTTAAAGTGCTCAGCCACAGAGCAGTGGGGTTGGTGGGTACAGGTGTCCCAGAGATGTTCTCTGAAATGATCTGCAAGTTGCTGTCCACTCTTCCCGATGTAGAGGAGGCCACATCAGTTGCAACAGATACAGTAGATGACATTTGTGAAGGTTTGGGAAAATTCTATCGGATGTGGAAGGATCCTTTGGGGCCTTGGATGGAGATGAGGTGGGAGGTGTGGGCGCTGGTTTTGAAATCCCTGCAATGGCAGGGGAGGATGCCTTGAGTGGGGAGTGGATTAATAGAGAGGAGGGGGGGGGGGGCGTGGATCTGATGAGGGAGTTGTGGAGGGAATGGTCTCTCCAAAACACTGAGAGAGATGGGGAGGGAGATACATCCCTCGTGGTGGGGTCTGTTTTTAGGAGGCGGAAGTGGCGGATATGATGTAATGTATCCGGAGGTTGGTGGGGCGGAAGCTGATGACAAGGGGGTGGGGGGAGGGGTTCTGTCCTTGTTGCATTGGGAGGGGTGGGATTCAAGGGCGGAGGTGTGGGAAGTGGAAGAGGTGTGCTGGAGGGCACATCACATGAGAGGGAAAATTGCGATCTTTGAAGAAGGAGGTCATCTGGGATTTTCCAAGATGGAATTGGTCCTCCTGAGAGCAGATGCAGTGGAGGTGGAGGAATTGACATTAAGGGATGGTGTTTTTACAGGAGACAGGGTGGGAGGATGTGTAGTCCAGGTAGCTGTGGGATTCAGTGGTTTGTGGTAGATATTCGTGGTTAGTCGGTCACCGGAAATGGGGATGGAGAGGTCCAGGAAGGGGACGGAGCTGGCTGAGATGGTCCAGATGAATGTAAGGTCGGGGTGGAATGTGTTGGTGAAGTTGATGAACTAATCAGCCTCCTCGCGGGAGAACGAGGTGGCGCAGATGCAGTCATCAATGTAGCGGAGGAAAAGGTGGGCGTTGATGCCGGTGTAGCTGTGCAAGAGTTTTCCAGGAAGGGAAGGGAGGTGTCCGAGATGGTCCAGGTGAATTTGAGATCGGGGTGAAAAGTGTTAGTGAAATTGTTGAACTGTTCTGTAATTTCCGTAAGTTTGTAATTTCTGCTGATTGTCCTTCTTCCAAATGCCACAAAACAGGCAAGATTTTACAATGAAAGCCTTTCAAAAAACAGGGAGTTTCGCTGTTGAGACAACTGGCCTTATCAAATGCTATTGCAAGTCTGTTTGTATCAACAAAGGAGTTTTCACTTCATTCGGTTAAAAACCATCAACAAACAAAGAGGCAGTTAGGGGTCCTTAAAACTTCCTTTGTGCACAATCAGTTTTATAACATCTTTATTACCTGATAGTCTTTGAGACTGAATGCCTGAGGCTTTACCTCACTTTATTATCCTTGCTGTTTTAGGGTAGGTTCTGACAATGGCAAGTGTGACATTCCAAAACGCTATGTGGTCCAGGCAGGCACCGCCCTCTTGACCTGTCCATCGTCTTTCCCACCATTCTCAGCCAACTTCCCCCCAACCTCCTCCCCCCTCCTATTTATTCCTCAGTCTCCTGGCCCACAAGCTTCATTCCTGATGAAGGGCTTATGCCTGAAAACAGTCGATTCTCCTGCTCCTTGGACACTGCCTGACCTGTTATGCTTTTCCAGTACCACATTGTAAGCCATTTTCAGTAGCTCCTAACGTTTTGCTTAACTTGCAATTCCAAATGTCATTCCTGATGAAGGGTCTTTGCCCGAAACGTCGATTTTCCTGTTCCTCGGATGCTGCCTGACCTGCTGTGCTTTTCCAGCACCACTCTAATCTTAATTCCAAATGTCAGGTGACTTGCGGCAGCCATCTTAAAGATCAGTAGCATCCTTTTTAAAACAGGCATCTAGGTTGTTAAAACATTGCAATGCCCTCATGTCTATTTGTTATGACATTTCCATGAACCTTGACATAACCAGCCTTTCCTGTGGGAACATTCCCTCATGAGATTTTTACTCATCTATTTCCATGCATATATGAAATATTAAACCCCAACATATGTTTCCATTTCTTTGGAAAATCCCCTAATAAATGAATGTTTGCCTAAGAGTCACACAATTGCAAATCACCAATAATTTCTGACTAACCAATGAAAATAATTTTTACAGTCACAATGTTGACCTGAGCTAAGAAAATGGGTAAATGCCACACACAACGTGCTTCCTCAAAATTTCCAATCAATAATTCCAGTTTCAGTGAATTCACTGTAGTTAACATATCACAGGTACTCTATGGCATTAGCCAACACCTTACCCCCAGGTCTTTTTAACATTGTAAAATACAGTTGTTGTGTTTTTAACTGGAGGTGTGTTTAAGGAGACTTTAGTTGTCTGTATTACATTAAGCTGCAGTGAATCTGTTAAACATGTTAACGTTATGTCAGTGTTTAACACATGGTATGATTATGTATATGATGCTGGGGGCAGGGGGGCATGTAGAGCCAAATATTCTGTACCTCAACATATTTTGAACAGCTAAAAATCATCCTGGAATACATCTGTTTTCCCCAGCTCTACTGCACAACCACCATGCTCTCCCTCCACTTTTACTATGTTATCAGACTGTTTATTTGACACTTGGTACTCAATGAGCAGAATTTTCCTCGAACTGAATATTGAGAAGACTGAAGCCATTGTCTTTGGTCCTTGCTCCAAATTGAGTCATCGAGTCATAGAGATGTACAACATGGAAACAGACCCTTCGGTCCAACCTGTCCATGCCGACCAGATATCCCAACCCAATCTAGTCCCACCTGCCAGCACCCGGCCCATATCCCTCCAAACCCTTCCTATTCATATACCCAGCCAAATGCCTCTTAAATGTTGCAATTGTACCAGCCTCCACCACATCCTCTGGCAGTTCATCCCATAATAATTTATTCTCTAAAATGCTGACAGGGCATGTGTTGTTCAACTGTTACCAACTCCTACCTTCTCTCTGGCATCTGAACAAGACCAGACCTGTCTATTAGAAACTTTGATATCAGATTTGACCCTGAGATGTCTTCTGAGCTCACAATCATGCCATCACAGGGATCTACGTAACATCACTAGACTTCCTCTGCCTAACACCATCTGCTGTTGAAACCCTCACCTGTGCCTTTGTTATTCCAGTCGGCTCCTACCTGGTCTCCCATGCTCTCTGCTCTGGAAAATTGAGTTTTTTCCACAATTCTGCTACCTGTTTTTTTCTAACTCCCCTTCCCCTCTCACTCCTGTGCACATCAGCCTACATTGGATTCCTGATTAAACAATGCCTTTGCTTTAAAAACGATCATCCTTGTTTTCAAATTCATCTATAGCTTCGCCCCTCCCTACCTCTAAAATTTCCTCCAGTCCATAACTTTCCAAAATAACTGCACTCTTCAAATTTTGGACTTGAGCATCTTCACCAGTACCTTGGTCACAGACTCTGGAATGCACTCCCTAAACTATTGTGCCTCCTTACCTCTCTCTCTCCTCCTTCACAAAGTTTCTTCAAACCTACTTCTTTGTCCAAGCTTTTGACTGTCTGCCTTAATCCTCTTGACTCTGTATCAGGTTTTGTTGGATAACACTTCTGAGAAGCACTTTGGAATGTTTGATTACCTTAAAGGCACTACATAAATGAAAGTTATTTTTGTTATTTGTATCCAAGCACTCTTGAAAGGGAAGGAAATCAATGCAGATGTATACTGAGCAGCTCTGACTCAGAACACAGACTATCAAGAAGCAATTGCATTTGACCCCTCAGATGATACTGACATCTTACTGATGGAATGTTTCTTCACTGTTTGGGATTGCATAGGCTGGTCGTGAATGAAGGGAGGAAGCACTGCCAATAACTCTTATTACTTGTCTTAATTAGTCCAAAAGGAAAGTGTTTTTTAACCATAATCAGTGAACTCAGAACAGCCCCTGATCAATGTGAACGGGAGGTCAATAAAAATGTCTAGGTTGCCTTACTGTAATTGTATCTAATAGCAAATTAGCATTGAGCACGAGCATTACACTGGAATTGGTACATAACCAGTTAGCAAAATAAAGCCATTAAGTCTCTACGACTGCTGGAAATGGCCTCCAGCTGCTGTGGGGAATTTCCTAAAAGCTCTTTTCAGTCATTTTGAGTAGGTTAAAGCTGCAATGTCCCAGAAATGACAGAGTAAATGAATGCAGATTTAGGTCATTAAATATACATAGGGTTGTTTGATGCTGAACGAGGCATGTGGCTTCAGTGCCTGCTGATGATATGGTCCATTATAGCAAGGCTGCATCCCAAGTGACAGCTCCGACTCACCATTAACTTTAATCAGGAACAGCTTCTATCGAGAGAAATCTAACCATCATTATTTTATTTGTGGCTCTGCTCACAGTAGAATCTAGGTGATGTGTATCGTTGCTGGGGAATAAAATTCTTCTCTTTGGTCTGAAGTGATTACAGATACAGAATAAAAGTACTGACCAAACAAGACAAGATATTTCCTAACCAATGTGTTCAGAGATGGCATTGTACTCGTCGAGAGCAGGTTAGTCTTGAACCCAGGCTTTGTGGCTCAGAGGTAGGGATTCTCAGGGGCCTCTTGTGGCTCAGGAGTAATGTCCCTGTCTACGGACTAAGAGACATGGGTTCAAGTCCCACTTGTTCCAGGTTTGTGTAATAACATCCCTGAACAGGTTGATCTGAAAAATAAATAGATGTTCCTAATTATAGGCTTAATTAGGAATGTAATTAAAATAAATAATGAGAGAAAATGTCACAAAACATTAGCAAAAAGAAAAGAAGCCTGTGTTCAAGTCTCACATGCTTCAGAGGTGTGTAATAACATCTTAGAACTGGTTGATTAGGGAAAATATCAAGAAATCGAAACATAATTAGCCTGCCTCTGAGGCAATGGTGTAGGAGTAATTTCAATCCTTTAGTAACTCAGAACCTCAGGCTCCTGTTCTGGGGTCATAGGTTTGGAATCCCACCATTGGCAGGTGGTGAAACTCAATTAAAAAAGAAACCTGGCTCTTACAAAAAAAAACTAGCTCACTGGTGTCGAAAAATTCAAAACTGGGATAGCTTTATTTCTTAAATAAAGATCATGGGGCCAAGGTGGGTGGGCGCAATTAAGATCTAATTAAATGGCTGAACAATTTTGGTGGACAGAATGGCCTCCACTTTCTCCTATATTTCAAATAAGCTTTACTGTACAAGCTTTACTGTACCTGCATCCATATCTTTCCCATTTTAACATTCTTTTTGAATTGGGTTACTTAGAGGGTAACAAGGGAGGGTCCTGCGCTCTCAGTCCAGTCAGAATATAAATTGAGATCATCCTATGTGTTTCCTGCCAGGACCCTTCTAACCATCAGACTGTATTTTAATTCACTAATGATATGTGGGCATCACTCGCTAGTGGTCTTGCCAGGGACACCCACATGCCATGAAAGAATTACAAAACTTGGGGCTATTACTCTAAATTTGAGGATGCTAATTTTAAACTTCACTGTGACTATTTACTGTGCAATTGATAGCTTTTATGGCCAAATTATTGGCAAAACAATGATAGGAAAAGCTTTTGTGAGAAGAGGGTCTTGTTTAGTGTACGAATAGGGTGAAGTTAGACCAGCCCACAACAATAAGTCAGATTAATGTGAAATTCACAAGGCTGATTTCCATGTTACTGCAATGCTCCAGTGGCTTTTATGTATTCAGAACACTGAACTCAGCTCGATGTCCAAATTGGGCGTGCAGTATACACTTGATTTATGCTTCCTATTCAGAATTCGTTCTTGAGGGGACGGGCATTCAGGTGGCATCGCAGCCCCTTAAAGTCCTTGCAGTTGCCGAGCTGAGCAATGGGATTTCCTTTTAAATGTTGATGTTGACATATCTCACCATCAACCTTTCCAGGTCAACTAGGGAAGGGCCAGCCAATGATGCTCATGTCTAACAAGTGAATATGGAAGAAGAAAGAGGGATACCAATCAAGGGGAAGATTAAGAACATCCATTCACACTTTCTTTTTATATAGTTTTGCCAGCTTCACTGAATTGCCCCAATGTAGGCCACACTTCCCTGAAGGTCCTTTTAAAACCCCCCACTCCTGAAGTGCAATGTTCAACAGATGAATCCTCTACCAACTCTTTGCACGCACAGTATCTGTGAGCTGCATTCTGCCTTTCCAACACTGCCCAACATCACCTACGTGTATGGGTTGCAGTATGTATTATTGATGCTATGGTGTGAGGTAAGTAAATTGGACCCATGCTCTCTGGAGTTTGGAAGAATTGAGAGGTGATCATATTTAGTAGACAGGCAGGAGGGTAAGAACACAGCAAGCCAGGCAGTATCTGGAGGTGGAGACGTCAACGTTTTGTGTGTAATCCTTCTTCAGGACTGGAGAAGGGTTACACTTGAAACGTTGACTTCTCCACCTCCTGATGCTGCCTGGCTTGCTGTGTTCTTCCAGCCTCCTTGCCTGTCTTCTTTGGAATCCAGCATCTGCAGTTTTTTTGTCTCTAACCAAGGTGATTGTATTCAATCACATAGGTTTCTGAAGGGACTTGATAGGGCAGACAATGAGAGGTTGTTCTTTCTGACTGGGAATCTTGAATATCAGAGAACAAACTCGGTAAAAGGTGCCACTCATGCTGAGGAATCTCTTCACTGAGATGTTTGTGACTCTTTAAATTTGAACTCTGAGGTTTGTGAATGCTCTGTGGGTGAATATATTTAAGGCTGGGATAGACAATTCTTTAATGGTTTCTCAGGAAAGAGAGTGGCAGAAAGAAAGTTGAGGCAGAAGATCAACTGTGATAGTATTCAATGGTGGAAAGTGCTCAAGGAACCAAGTGGGTTATCTCTGCTCTTGTTTTTTAGGTTCTTAACTCTTCAGTCTGTGGTCAACCCTGCAACAGAACTATCAACCTAAATCTGACAGAGTTTCTCAACTTGATCTTTGTATTTACTTTGAACGAAGGGCCCGGCATTCAAACTGAGGGAGCCTTTGATTGAAGATTCACTAATGCCACAATGACACTGAATAATGGGTAGATATAAATTGGCAATAGGTGGACTGCTTATTATAATATTAGCTTCCATTATTATTGACATAAGTCCCCATTCCTCTCCAATGACCATGCTATCTGCAGATGTGGAAATATTGTAGCTAGCAAGCTGTACTGGTCAAGGTGTTTGCCTATTGAGGACACACCACTATTTCATATGGAATAGTTTCTTGTCACCTCAATGTCTCTAACCTCCAGGGCAGTAATGAAAAAAAGAACAAAGTCAAGTCAAAAGACATAACAGACAGAAAGCTAATACAGGACAAGACTATTGCAATTGGGAAGTGAATCTGAGACAGATCACCCTTTAAAGAAAATGAAAAAACATGATGATAGAGTTCCAGCCTTGTACAGCAAGTTTCATCTATTTGGCGAAGGGAGATGCACATGAAGCTGCGAGGTGCATGGTTAGGTAGGCTGCTATGGAGATGCAGTTGGTGGTGATTCCCTATCCAACGGCCCTTACAGCTGAAGAGGATGGTAGAGCTGATTCCTCAGCAGGCAGAATAATGTCTCCCTTGTGATGTTCAAATACTAATGATCATTCCTCATTGATAATCAAGTAAATAGCTTAGGTTATCTTGCTCAAGTTAGAAAGTAGGGTGCTCTTGTTTTATTAATGGCAGTGGATTCTTTGATCCCTCACATGCATGCTGTACCTGACCATGGGTCTGGTAGATTCATACATCTATCTCATTATACTAGTATTCAGGGGTCAGATTATGCTGCTATTAAAATATTATGACCCAGGACTGAAAGGTAGCCTTGGTTTCCCAACAACTTATTTGTGCAGGTCTAATGACAGGCTTCTAATACAATGGCTTAAATGATGATTTTCAACAGAAGTATGTATTTTCTTGTATGCTCTTGTGCATATTGTCACAAACTACCTTCACATTGGTAGAATAATAGACTACCTTGTTAATCAACATTCCTACATGTATCACAGCATGAATTCTTTTTGTACTTTTTAATATGTTTCAGGAATTTTAGCAATGAAATCTTATACCATACACTGACTATTGGTTATATCACATCTTATGTGTCACCACTGGCTTTAAACCAGAATTCGATTTACCTAAGATAAATAAATAGTACACTGATTTAAGAATGAGATCTATTTCCCTATCTCATTACGTGTACAGAATAACAGACTTTCTTTTCACTTTCTCTCTAAAATATAATCCTCAACCAGGCTTTTATTTACCATAACTTTCAGACTGGATTTGTTTAACTGGAACTACTTAGTTTATCACTGGTGACTATGCAGTGCAAACGTGCTGCTCATGTGGATATTCTCTCTAAGAATTCTCACTTGTGGCTGTCAATCACAGTGAGCTGCAATTAACCAAAAATTTAGTCTTGGAGGATCTGTCAATGAATGTCTCTGCCTCTGGGTTGACATTTAACCTGGAGACTGTTCCAGGAGACAACGTGACTTCCTGAATGACATCTTAAACAATTGGGTATCATCTGGGACAATGGATCCTTTTTAAACCACCTCACAAGATGTTTAGGAGTGTAAATAATGGCCATCTGGGATGATTAATTAATTATTGCTTCACACCACTGTTGTGCAGATCAAAAATAAACCAAAACCTTGAGACAGATCTAGTGGATAAACAAGCCATTTCAAGTTGACAGTTTTCTGTTACAGGGAACATAGTGTACTGCCTTGGGAGTTAACACATTATATGCTGAATATAGATTATAAGTATAACATTTTAAAAATTCAGTGCAGACAAAATCCAATTAGCCACACTAGAAAGTGATGCTGTACCAGTTGTACACGTTGTTACCATGTTATTATATGAAGTATATAGTCATCTTTAGATAGAACATTCCACTCTTGTCCTCAGTTCCACTCGACGCAAGTATTTAACAGAAAGAAGCCGCATCTTGCTATTAGATGTCACCATTTCTTTTTTTGGAATCCCATTCCCTTTGTTACTGTGACAGGGTAATGATCAGCACCTCCTATGTGTTGCAAGGACAGTGCTCACTGCTGGAGATTGTTCATTGCCAGCAAGCTAGAACCTAAGTAGCTTTGATTTCCATCTTGCCAAACTTAATATACTCAAGAGATCAAAGTTACACTTGACAAAATCGTAAGACTTAAACGGACACAATAAACAGACCTACTTTCTGTGAAATATAAAGTATTTCTAAACATATGGGCACACTGATCTCTACACCACTGAAGCCAAATGCCAACTTGAGGACACCTCTTCCTACCGTCCCCTCGACCATGACCCCACCCCCCATCACCAAACCATCATCTCCCAGACCATACAGAAGCTCATCACCTCAGGAGATCTCCCACCCACAGCTTTCAACCTCATAGTCCAGGAACCCTGCACTGTCCGGTTCTACCTCCTTCCCAAAATCCACAAGCCTGACCACCTTGGCCGACCCATTGTCTCAGCATGCTCCTGCCCCACTGAACTCATTTCTACCTACCTCAACACTGTCCTATCCCCCTAGTCCAGGTACTCCCCACATACATTCGAGACACCACCCACGCCCTCCACCTCCTCCAATACTTCCGTTTCCCCGGTCCCCAATGCCTCATCTTCACCATGGATATCCAATCCCTCTACACCTCCATCTGCCATGACCATGGCCTCCAAGCTCTCTGTTTCTTCCTCTCCCGACGTCCCCAACAGCTCCCTGCCACCGATACTCTCATTCGTCTACTGAACTGGTCCTCACCCTTAACAATTTCTCCTTCGAATCCTTCCACTTCCTCCAGACCAAAGGGGTAGCCATGGGCACCTGTATGGGCCCCAGCTATGCCTGTCTCTTTGTTGGCTATGTAGAACTGTTCATCTTCCGTAATTACACCGGCACCACCCCCCACCTCTTCCTCCGTTACATTGATGACTGCATTGGTGCCACCTCGTGCTCCCGCGAGGAGGTTGAGCAATTCATCGACTTCACCAGCATATTCCACACTGACCTTAAATTTACCTGGACCATCTCAGAAACCTCCCTCCCCTTCCTGGACCTCTCCATCTCCATTAATGACAACCGACATTTTTTTACAAACCCATCGACTCCCACAGCTACCTGGATTACACCTCTTCCCACCCTACCTCCTGGAAAAAATGCCATTCCATATTCCCAATTCCTCCGCCTCCGCCAAATCTGCTCCCAGGAGGACCAGTTCCACCACAGAACACAACAGATGGCCTCCTTTAGAGACCACAATATCTCTTCCCACATGGTTAAAGATGCCCTCCAACGCATCTCGTCCACATCCCGCACCTCCGCCCTCAGACCCCACCCCTCCAGTCGTAACAAGGACAGAATGCCCCTGGTACTCACCTTCCACCCTACAAACCTTCACAGAAACCAAATCATCCGCTGACATTTCCGCCGCCTCCAAATGGACCCCACCACCAGGGATATATTTTCCTCCCCACCCCTTTCCGCCTTCCGCAAAGACTGTTCTCTCCGTGACTACCTGGTCAGGTCCACGCTCCCCAACAACCCACCCTCCCATCCTGGCACCTTCCCCTGCCACTGCAGGAATTGCAAAACCTGTGCCCACACCTCCTCCCTTACTCCATCCGGGGCCCCAAAGGAGCCTTCCACATCCATCAAAGTTTTACCTGCACATCCACCAATGTCATTTATTGTATCCATTGCTCCCGATGTGGTCTCCTCTACATTGGGGAGACTGGACGCCTCCTAGCAGAGCGCTTTAGGGAACATCTCTGGGACACCCGCACCAATCAACTCCACCGCCCTGTGGCCCAACATTTCAACTCTCCCTCCCACTCTGCCAAGGACATGGAGGTCCTGGGCCCCTTTCACTGCCGCTCCCTCACCACCAGACACCTGGAGGAAGAACACCTCATCTTCCGCCTCGGAACACTTCAATCCCAGGGCATCAATGTGGACTTCAACAGTTTCCTCATTTCCCCTTCCCCCACCTCACCCCAGTTCTAAACTTCCAGCTCAGCACTGTCCCCATGACTTGTCCGGACTTGTCCTACCTGCCTATCTTCTTTTCCACCTATCCACTCCACCCTTCCCCACCCCAACCTATCACCTTCATCCCCTCCCCCACTCACCTATTGTACTCTATGCTACTTTCTTCCCACCCCCACCCTCCTCTCACATATCTCTGCACCCTTCAGGCTCTCTGCCTGTATTCCTGATGAAGGGCTTTTGCCCGAAACGTCAATTTTACTGCTCCTCAGATGCTGCCTGAACTGCTGTGCTTTTCCAGCACCACTCTAATCTAGACACTAGATTAATTTAGGATATCTGGTAGGCATGAACGACTAGTACCGAAGGGTCTATTTCCATGATGTACATCTCTATGACTCTATATGAGAATGCTGAAATTTCATTTGTGTCTTTCAATATGGTCCTATAGTCATTGAGCGTATTCAAGACAAGAACGCTATACATTTCTGCATACCAGGGGAATTTAGGAAAATGGAACCGAGGAGAAAAGGAGAGTTGATATAAACAATAAGTCATGATGTTGCAGAATGGCGTGGCTGTTGAAAAGGTCTTCTTCTGTTCCTGTTTCATGTGTTCCTCGGTTATTACTTCTCATTAGAACATATGAACAGCGTTAGTCCTGACTTAAGGTCTCCTTTAAATGGTATGTCAGAGCTGTGAACCGGGTGTGGGAGGTGTATGCACCTTGGGTTGTTGTTCCTGTCTACTGTCTGCTAAATTAGTTAAAAATACTTAAAGGTGTGGGCTTAGCAGAGACATAAACCCACAGGACATAAAACCATTGTGACAAATCCTGGGCAAAGTGCATTTCAACATAAACTCTCTCATTAGTGTGAAAGTCACAGTCTCCAGGATTTTCATCAGTATACAACCTGTACTTTACCAGTCAGAGCTCACAGGAGCTAGACATGCATTCCCCCAGGCATCCTGAGACTTGTTCTAACATACCTATGGGATAATAGACACCCTTCCCTGAATTCCCTTCTACAGATTTGCTACTGCTTTCAATTGCTACTGAAACAGGAAACTAAAGTCACTCAACACCTGCATTCTGCAATACACGTCACCATGTTTAAAAAGATCTCATAATAAAGGAGAAGCCCCTACAGAGATGAAATAGTTTGGAGCTCTAAACCCAGCTTGTAAAAATGTAAACGGGAACAATCAGAGTAGGGTGTCTGTAACACACACTGTGAACCAGGCATATTGTCACAGGGAATGCTACCATTCTTCCACATGTTGTCTGAATGCTATGACTGAGATTATGAGATATGGAAGGCATCTACTTGTACACCAGGCCAGATAGCAAGCTCTATAATCTTACTAAGATGGGGTGGTTAGCACTGCTGCCTCAGAGCACCAGGGACCCAGGTTTGATTCAAGCCTTGGGTGACTATCTGTGTGGAGTTTACACATTTGCTCCATTTCTGCGTGGGTTTCCTCCCACAATCCTAAGATGTGCAGGTTAGGTGAATTGACTGTGCTAAATTGCCCATAGTGGTTAGGGATGTGTCGTTTAGGTGCCTTAGTAAGAGTTAAATGTAGAGTAATAAGGTAGGGGAAGGGTCTGGGTGAGTTAATCTTCAGAGGATCAGTGTGGACTGTTTCCACCCTGTAGGGATTCTATGAAAGACTGAAAGCAAAGATCATTATGCCCTGGTCAGAGAACACTTCCACGCTGACAATGTTGCATTTGTCACCCACATGCAAACACAACTACAAAGCCACATGGAATGTTTCTAGCATGCCTGCAACTTGTTCTCCCTGCTAAGTAAAGAAAACTGTGGTCATGGGTCAAGATGTTGCATCTCTGTCCCAGACTATACTGAATAACACTAGTTTGGAGGAGATTTGAAAATTCTTCAGTCCACTGTGACAGACAGCCTTCCCCCCCATGCAGAACTTGAAATACTCAAAGGGACTGCAGTTATTTTGAGTCATTAAACATGCATTGAATAGCATCAAGATAACCCTTAGGACCAAGCCAATGGTCTACAAGGCCTATGTTCTCAGCACCTTACAGATGTAAACAAGGCTGATTTACAGCTATTAAGAAAAGAAGCTCAACAATTTTCATCTTTGTTGTTAGCAGTGCATGATGGTTACATCCTACCAGGAGAAAATCATCAATTTGGCAATTCTTACAGAGACACAGCTCCAAGACTTGTTGATAATTATCAATCAGAGACAGCTTCGCAATATTGGGCCCCTTTGCAGCTGGAAGGCTTTCAACTGAGATCATCATTGACAATCTTTAGTCTGAGTAAAAAGTGAGGTCTGCAGATGCTGGAGATCAGAGCTGAAAATGTGTTGCTGGTTAAAGCACAGCAGGTTAGGCAGCATCCAAGGAACAGGAAATTCGACGTTTTGGGCCAGAGCCCTTCATCAGGAATGGGCCGGAGCCCTTCATCTTCATTCCTGATGAAGGGCTCTGGCCCGAAACGTCGAATTTCCTGTTCCTTGGACGCTGCCTAACCTGCTGTGCTTTAACCAGCAACACATTTTCAGCTTCAATCCTTAGTCTGATCCCTCTCTGAACAACCTTCCCTCATTTCCTTTGGCAATGAAAACTGATTTCCAACTGCAAACTTGGAAATGCATGTTTCCAACAGAGGACAATTCCTTAAAAACCTGTGGCCATCTGTCTCTGAAATCATATGGGCCTCCTTCTGGTTAGTGGCGAGGATGCACTCTGATGGTACTTTGACTAAACTGCAGCACGTGTTGTATGATATAGTTCTGGGAGTTCCTGGGCCTGGTCTCAGCTGTGAGCTGACAGTGCAGACACTGACATGAGGTTCAGTGACTCTAACTAATGGAGAGAGGATATCAGCCACAGGTTGCATGCCTCCTGGACATCTACATTTGGAAGATGTGTACTTGCCGACATTGTGTTGAGAACAGGATCAGGTTGTGCAACAGGCAAGATGACCCTTTAATCCAATTTCCTACCTATTGGCTATAGACCCAGTCCCGTTACTGTCCAGGCTGACCCTTGAGCAAGGGCTGTTTGGGTGAAGACTCACAGTTGTGCTGACAGCACGGGGTCAGCATTTTCAGGAGATGGCAGCCTTGGTGACCAATTCAGCACAAAGGCTCACAGAATAACACAACGTCTATTGCACTGGGGTGTACTGTTGCTGTGATGCAGCCTCGATGGAAATAACCACTCACTAGATATGGCAGTGGGACTTTACAGGTGGAGTTCCTGGCACGTACAGAATGATGGCGAAGTACCTACCTCAATATGTAAGAGGCTGTAAGCATCTACTTAACTGTAATAACTACAGGATGATAGGAACAGCTTCCACAATGTAATTTGTATTCAGTGAGCTTGAGCTTTCCACGTAAAGTATCATCAGTCAGGGCATGCCCCATATCCCATTATTTTTGCACTGTGAATAATTGATGATGGCGCATACTTGATCCAACCAGATTGAATCAGCCTGGTGTTGCACTCCCTCTGCACTTAGTGGAATGTCATTCGAGTATTTTATTCGTGCTGTGTTGAAGTCTTGCAGCATTCCAGAACATGTATTTGTAGCTTCCTTTAGCTCTCATGTGCTCACAGTAATGTAAGCCAGAATTATTTCTTTCAGCTTTCTTAATAAGACATTATCTATCAAACACTAAAAAGGTGTTTGTGAAAAATGTAATGTTCGCACTCCTATGTAACCCCAGGGCTACATTTGTTTCACTGTACAACTTTGTCCCCATTATTTGTGCTGTGTTATAGTGACAAACAGAGCACTTACAATTTGGTTATCAAGCAATTGGGTGTCTGGTCTATACATTAGCCTCATGAAGGCACTTGTATTCTAATAGATCAGGATTCTTAAAGCTGTATTCGTCACTGAATGTTTATTTTCAAATGACATCCAATAGTGGAGCTGTATCGGCTGCATCGGCGCCACCTCGTGCTCCAAGAGGAGGTTGAACAGTTCATCAACTTCACGAATACCTTCTGCCCTGACCTCAAGTTCACCTGGACCATCTCAGGCACCTCCCTCCCTTCCTCCATCTCCATCTCCAGCGTCAGACTCAACATGGACATCTACTTCAAACCCACTGACTCCCACAGCTACCTGGAATACACCTCCTCCCAACCTGCCTCCTGTAAAAATGCTATCCTTATTCCCAATTTCTCAGCCTCCACCATATCTACTCCCATGAGGAGCAATTCCACTCCAGGACATCCCACATGGCCTCCTATTTCAAGGACCCCTATCACATGGTCAACGATGCCCTCCAGCGCATCTCCTCCACTTCCCGCACCTTCGTCCTTGTACCCCATCGCTCCAACTGAACCAAGTAAAGAACCCCCCAAGTTCTCACCTCCCACCCCACTAATCTCCACACACAATGCATTATCCTCCTCCATTCCTCTATTTCCATAATCTACAATCAGATCCCACCACCAGAGATATATTTCCCTCTCCATCCTTACCTGCGTTCCGGAGAGACCATTCCCTCTGCGAATCCCTTGTTAAGACCAAGCTCCCCACCAACTGGCCCTTTACTCCACTTCCAAGCAACCTTACCCCAGTCCCATCCCCACCCTACTAATTATCTCTCAGCCCCCTTGGCCCACCAGCCTCATTCTTGATGAAGGGCTTAACCCTGAAACTTCAAATCTCCTGCCCCTCAGATGCTGCCTGACCAACTATGCTTTTCCAATGCCACACCTTTCAGCAATAGTGGAGCTGCCTAATCTCCAGCTTCACAAACTGACCATCTTCATTCTTTTTGCCGAGCACCCTAGTTAACGATATAGCAATTGTGTTTAATTGTATGCAAGTAGTCATCTTCAACTGGGGATCCACTTGTGCCCCAATATATAGAATGAAGCTGAAACAGTGGGGAACTAGGTTCAGTTAGGAGGTCCATGTTTATTCAGGAATTAAGAGCGAATAAACGTGTAAGAATTGGCTTCAGTTCTATTCCTTCAGCTCCCGACTTTCTTGAATATAATACCCATTGTGTTCTTGCTCCTCCTTGTCTTGCCATCCAAGATTTCTGCACTAATCTAACTCTGGCCTTTTGTTCATCTCACATTTTTAATCGATTCACCATTGTTGACTAGGCCTTCAGCTGCCTGGGCCTTTCCTCAACAATGCTGGAATTAATTGAATTCAAATTCCATCATCTGCTGTGATGGGATTTTAGCCCAGCTCCCCCTTAAGAGATTACATGCGTTCTGGATGAATAGACTAGTGATAATGTCACGAGGCTGTCACGTCCCACCTTTAAGGGCAGTGCCATCTAATTTTGCTTCGTAACATTTACCTAAGCATTTAGAGTTGTTTTATTACATTAAAGGTGCTATACAAATATAGGTTGTTGTTGTGGAGTTAAGAATGTATTGAATGCACAACCCTTCTCTATTAAACTGTTTAAAACAGCAATTCTAAAAATCCTTTATTGACTGGATTAGATGATTTACAGTGTGGAAACAGCTCTTTAGCCCAAGTCCACACTGACCCTCCGAAGGGCAACCCATCCCCCTACATTTAGTCCTTTACCTAACACTATGGGCAGTTTAGCATGGCTAATTCATCTAACCTGCACATCTTTGGACTGTGGGAGGAAACCCACGCAGACACAGGGAGATTGTGTAAACTCCACACAGACAGTTGTCCGAGGCAGGAATTGAACCTGGGTCTCTGATGCTGTGAGGCAGCAGCATTGACCACTGTGCCACCGTGCCACACCAGTGTGCACACCATGTGTTATTTTCTTTTAAATTTCTTCCTTCCAATTTTCAACCTCCTTCCCAGAAGGCAATGAGATTCCGCAGCTATCAATCTTTTGGCCAACTGTCCACTTCAAGGCTTAACCTGTGAGGCTCAAGTCTGTTAATGGACAACTCGAATAGAAGAATATGGTGGATTTTCAGGGGTTGGGGAAAGGAGGAGTGAAATCTAAATTTAATGATGTCTTCACAGACAGGCAGTAATGCAGGAGTCACCGCAGAGGCCAGGAAAGGGAATCCCGGTGGTTTTTCTGCTCCTTAGCCTAAAGTTTCTTTGGGTTTAGCAGTCTCCCCACTTCTGTTGACCGCCCGTTGATTGGAGTTAGCTCTGCACAGGCTGCCTACATCAAACTCAAGTTTAGTAGAGTATGTGTCAACAGAAATTATTCACAATGTAAAAATAACTAAGGTCTTTTACCAACTTTATTTAATAAGAATTCCGCCACTCAAGCTGTTTTGCTGAGGCTAAGGAAATTCTCAAGGCTAATATGAGTCGATTTTAATTGAGTAAGGTTACCAAGGGATTATAGAACTGAGATATACATCAGTCATGATTTAATGCTGTCTGTTGGCCACAATTTAAAAGCCCAATGCCTCTGAATCACAAGCTTCTGGGATGTAGAGTCTGTCGGGGCTGGAGCACAACAGCAGACAGCACATAGACTGCCACGGTTCAAGAAGGTAGCTCAAAGGCAGCTAGAGATGGGCAATAAATGCTGGCCTAGCCAGAGAAAACAACTATAAGCAGATGTCATTTCAGTGGCCCGTGTGTGGAATGGACTTTCAGAGGAAGTTGTGGATGTGGTTACAGTTACAACATTTAAAAGACATTTGGATAAGTACATGATATGGGCCAAACGCAGGCAGGTGGGACTAGTTGAGTTTGAGATTATGGTCAGCATGGACTGGTTGGACTGAAGGGTCTGTTTCTGTGCTGTATATCATATCATATATCATCCCACAAGTGAGTTTAAAAAAATCAAGAGTGATACTCCAGTACAGTACTGCAGGACTGCTGCATTGGCAGAGGTGCTGCCTTCTAGATGAAGCCCCACCTACCTGCTCAGATAGAAGTGCCTGTGCTGGCTCAAGTTCCCCAGTGCCACTCCCCTGTTTTTGCCCATAGCCCTACAATTCTGTCCCTTATCAGGTAATGGTGCAATTTTCTTTTGAATGCCTGAATTGAATCACCCTGTGAAGACATTCAGGCAACAAATTTAGATCTCAAACGCTTGCCGCAATAGAAAGTGTTACCTCATAGTGCCATTACCAAAGATCCTATGATGCTATTTTGAAGAGCATCAAGGGAGATATCCTTGGTTTCCAGGCCAATATTTATCCCTCAGTTGACATTACAAAGGACAGATAATCCAATCATTGTTACCTTGCTGATGCAGCAACGTGCTGTGTGTAAATTGGCTGCTCAGTTTCCAACATAACAGCAGTGATTATATTTCAAAGTGTTCTTCATTGAATGCAAAGTGCCTTGAGACATCAGCTAGTCATAAAAATGACTATATAAATGAAAGCATTCATTTTAACTGATGTGACATTCTAAATGACAGAATTGTGTCACCTTCAGAAAGGTGGAAGGGTGGTGCAGTGGTGACATTACTGGGTTCAGGCTCATGCTGTGGAAGCATGGGTTCAAATGGCAGCTGGTGGAATTTATATTCAATCACTGATGTGTCTGGAAATAACAAAAAAATGCTAGTCTTGGTACTTACAGTACCATGGCACAGTGGTTAGCACTGCTGCCTCACAGCACCAGAGACCCGGGTTCAATTCCCAACTCAGGCAACTGACTGTGTGGAGTTTGCACGTTTCCTCCGGGTGCTCCGGTTTCCTCCCACAGTCCAAAGATGTGCAGGTCAGGTGAATTGGCCATGCTAAATTGCCCGTAGTGTTCGGTAAGGGGTAAGTGTAGGGGTATGGGTGGGTTGCGCTTCGGCGGGTTGGTGTGGACTTGTTGGGCCGAAGGGCCTGTTTCCACACTGTAAGTAATCTAATCTAAAACCCATCTGATTCAATCAGGGAAGACAATCTGTTGGCCCCTATGTGACTCCAGATCCACAGGAATGTGGTTAAATCCTCACTGCCTTAAACATTAGATTTGTGTGCCCCTCAGTTTGAAATCAATTCGGGGCACAAATGCTGCTAGGGCTTCCCACAGCCCATGAACACACAAAGTGAGTAAAAAGAGGAGCAATCCAGCTGAAAAGATGGATCTGTTGAAGATATCCGAAGGAAGAATCAATAGCCCAGCAGATATGAATGTTTCTCAAATAGACGTTATCTCTGATTGAATGAACTAGGGAGGGAGATGACCCAAACACAGTGTACATATGGGTTTAGGATGTGGAGGAGCCAGTGTTGGACTGGGGTGGACAAAGTTAAAAATCACTCGACACCAAGTTATAGTCCATCAGGTTTATTTGCAAGTGCAAACTTTCAGAGCGCTGCTCTAGCTACCTGACAAAGGAGCAGCCTTTAGATCAGGTGGAATGTTTCTGTGCATTAAATTCAGTGTGATTTTCCCAGGCCACAGTTAAGCTGAGCGACAGACCTATACTGTGTTCTCAGATTGCAAATACCTTCAGTAATTACGATGGAAGGCTGCCAGAAAGGAAGTCACAGGCGTGGCCTTCAACCACCTTGATGTGGATGAGCTTGCCTGTTGCTCTCGTGTTGTGAAACTCAAACTCTGACGCAAGAAGTTCGCCGAGACCCTGAAGATATTTACAGGGAATCATAAACAGTTTCAGATGATCCTGAGAAGTTTAACACCATGATAGTCTTGTGTTCCTTCTCCAAACAGACTATCGGTTCCACAACAAAGCTATACATACTGAAGTTAAAAATCACACAACACCAGGTTATACTCCGACAGGTTTATTTGGAAGCTGCTCCTTCATCAGGTGGTTGTGGAGTATAAGATTGTAAGACACAGAATTTATAGCAAAAGTTTACAGTGTGATGCAACTGAAATTATATTTGTTAAGTCTCTCAACTTTTAGAATTTCCATGTTGGTTTCAGTCTTTCATATGTAAATCCCAGAACATGTTTTTAAGTTACATTCTTTAACATTAGGTGCTATATCAGCTCAGATAATGCATTGAAGATGTGAGGTTAAAGTCTGTCAGTCTGTATCCAGACTGATTCTATTTTTAAAAAAGGAATATATATAATCTTACGTGGATTCATGAAGTTTTTGAGCAAAATAAAATGTCAGGTGACCATTCTCCAAGGCAGACTTCGGGACAAGCAACAACACAAAGTGGCTGAGCAGAGGCTGATAGCCAAGTTCGGTACCCATGGGAGTGGCCTCAACCAGGACCTTGGGTTCATGTCACACTACAGGTGACACCACTGCACCACACACACACACACACACACACACACACACACACACCCTCTCACAGACTTATACCTCCTTACACTTATACACATACTCTCACAGATACTCACAACCATTTTTTTAAGATTAGAATCATTCTGAACATTGGGACACAGACAGACTTTAACTTCACACCTTCAATGCATTATCTGAGCTGACATGGCACCTGTTGTTAAAGTTTGCTTGAGAATGTATTTTTAAAAAATGTTCTGGGATTTATATTTGAAAGGACTGAAATCAACATGGTCATTCTAAAAGATGTGAGACTTAACAAACAATCCAGGTCTTTTTCAATATATAATTTCAGTTGCATCACACTGTAAACTTTTGCTCAAAATTCTGTGTCATACGATCTTATACTCCACAACCACCTGATGAAGGAGCAGCGCTTTGAAAACTAGTGCTTCCAAATAAACCTGTTGGACTATAACCTGGTGTTGTGTGATTTTTAACTTTGTATACTCCAGTCAAACACTGGCATCTCCACATCATACGTATTGAAATTACATTACCAAGTCACATATCTCAGGCATCACTCATCCCCCGTGAATGTTTTAGAAAATATTGATTTCCAGGAATATCTTTGTTTTACCTCAATGGATCTCTTCCAATGAATTTATAAACGCAAACATAATCCAACCTTAGAGTATGTTTGGTAAGTATGAACCATTTCAAGTTATTAGATATGAAAAGATGAAGTGATTTGTGTAGATATAATAGGCGCAGTCTTCCCAGTCCTGAATGACGAGGCCAATAGTGAGAAAATGGAAAGAATTGCGTAAGATCAGCTTGATGCATCACTGTATGGTATGGCAACTGCTTTCCCTAAGATCGCAAGAAAATACAAAGAGTCGTGAACACAGCCCAGTCCATCACACAAACAAGCCTTCCACCCATTGACTCTGTCTACATTTCCTGCAGCCACGGAAAAGGAACCAACATCATCAAAGACCACTCCCACCGTGGATATACTCTCTTCCACCCTCTTCCATTGGGCAGAATATAAAAAAGTTTGAATACATGTAGGAACAAAATCAGGAATAGCTTCGTCCCTGCTGTGATCAGACTTTTGTTTGGATCTCTTTAGTATTAATGTTGATCTCTCTCTGCACCTTCTTGGCAGCTATAACACTAGATCCTGCCCTGTGTTCTGTTACCCTGATGTACTTGTACAGTACGATCTGCCTGCAAAACATGCAAGATAACACTTTTCACAGTACCTCGGTACACGTGACAGCGATAAATCAAATTCAATCAAATCATTAGCATGTATTAACTTCTCATTATTATCTAATCTTGCCTCATTAAGATGTATTTTTCCATTTTCCTACTTGCTGGATAGAAACTGGATGGTGACAATGCCTAATGTGAATGTCAGAATAGTCAGAAAGTTGATTGAACTGGACATGTTAACACTGCTTAGTCTCCACAGATACTAGCCATGATTTGGAAGAGCCAGTGTTGGACTGGAGTGGATAAAGTTAAATCACACAACACCAGGTAGCTGATGAAAGAGCAGTGCTCCAAAAGCTAGTGCTTCCAAATAAACCTGTTGGACTATAACCTGGTGTTGTGTGATTTTTAACTTTCTCCATAGATACTGTTGGACCTGCTGAGTTTCTCCAGCACTTTTGTCCCAGCTTTTGCTGCTTTTGTCCCAGCTCACTGCTTGCTCCTCTGGCCCTCCATTAGTCACCAAAGTCTCAGCGTACTACACAGGCAATAATAGTATGTACCCCCTTTCCCCTGTCCAGCAGGACCTCCAGGTCCCTGTTGGCAATGTGGGGTGCCAATAACCCCTGCCCAACGTGCCCGAGAAAACTGAAACAAACTGTTCAAGGCAGCTGGTCATTGCCAGCCCTTGACTGGGTGAACAGCTGAGCTTAAAAGATGTTGCTGGCCCCAGGAGTCTCAGAAGGTTCTGAGTGGTGACCTGTACTTCAGCCTATAGTGAGTGAGGGGGGGGGGGGGTGGTGGCGGAACATTGCAGTGTGGTACAGAGGTTATGAGGTGTGTTTGGGAAGAAAGCATGAGAAACCTCGTTTGAGCCAGTGTGGTGTAACATTCCATGAAATGATGCTGAGCCAATTTCAGGTAAGATTCAATCCTATGTCTTTTTCAAAGTATGAGTCTTTTGAAAGCACCTCAGAAAAATACATTTTCAAGTGTAGTCATTGACATGGAAAGAGAACCATTCTCTGTTCCTGTTGCAACATTGCATGCTGAGATGAGTAGGATTCATTCGTTCACTATGTGGGGTAATAAACTCATACTTTTCTCCAACTTTTGTTCCTTGCCCCCACATCAGCTGATATTGTTAACATCTCTCTCTTATGTATTTGTTCTTCCCTCCTTTTATAGAATCATATAATAGAGAAGCAGACCATTCCACCCATCAAGTCCACGCTGACCCTTCAAAGAGCATCCTACCCAGTGTCACCCTCTTCCTTATCACTGTAACCTTGCGTTTCCCATGGCTAATCCACCTAGCCTCTAAATCCCTGGACGCAATGGGCAATTTAGCAGGCTAATTCACCCACACTCCAAAGATGTGGAGTGTAGATGGATTAGCCTGTTAAATTGCCCATTGAGTCCAGGGATGTGGAGGCTAGGTAGTTTAGCCATTCCACATCTTTGGAGTGTGGGAGGAAACTCATGCAGGCACAGGGAGAATGTGCAAACTCCACACAGACAGTCACCTGAGGCTGGAATCAAACCCAGGTCCCTGGTGCTGAGGTAGCAGTGCTAACCACTGAGCCACCATGTCACTCATGTTTTGACCCTCTCAAAACACCCAAGTCTATTTGCACTCTACCATCTCATCTCCAGCTCCCCTTTGTTCTCCCAAGTCTTTGAAGATGTTGTCATCTCCCAATCTATTTCTTCCAATGATTCCATGTTTGAATCCCTCCAGTCAGGTTTCTGCCCCTATTGCAGTACGGGGCAGCTCTTATCAAAGTTATAAATGACACCATATGTGACTGTGATGAAGGTAAGTTTTCCCTCCTCATCCTTCTTGAAGTATATGCAGCCTTTGACAGAGATGGGCACACTATCCTTCTCCAATATCTCTCCACTGTTGTTGTATTATTGCATTGATCCCAGAAAAGCAGTGTGGCGATCTAGTATAAATCTCTGCGGTTTACCTTCAAAAGGCCATAGTGCAATGGAAGAAGTGCAGTTAGCTTCATGTACTGTTATAGTCGGTATTTTGGCTGTAACATCAGTCAGCATAAACCCTAGACCATGTGTAAATCTGTGATCTTAGTGTAAATAGTTGGAGTTGTTGATGAACTTTATGATATCTGTCTTGTTGAGAATCCAATCTTTGTGCTTTACATTACATGGGTTACATTGAGAAACACTCAACCCGCTTCATGCTGGCAGTTGTTTGACTCAGGGAATGCCATCAGTCCTACAAGGTGGGAGTGCTGCTTCCTAGTTCCATTTTCAGCTCTCTGACAGTGGCCAAAATATCACTTGCAATGGCTCCTCTTCCTGCTTCCAGCTCATGACCTCTTGTGTCTGCCAAGCACCTATCCTTCTGTTTCTCACTTGTGTGCTGCCCCTTACGCTGCAACATCGTCCAAAAACACAGCATTGGTTGTCACATGTTCCTTGATAACAGCCAGCTCTGCCGTGCCATCACCTCGCTGGGCTTCTCCACAGTTCCAAATGATCAGATTGCGCATCCGACATCCAAGTACTGGCTAAGCAAAAAATATCCTCCAACTGACTAGTAAGTTTTAGTGGGAAGCACTAGCTTTTGGAGCGCTGCTCCTTCATCAGGTAGTGTTGTGTGATTTTTTAACTTTGTCCACCTAGTCCAACACTGGCATCTCCACATTAAGTTTTAGTAATCAATGATTGCCTAGATTTAAGTTCCATTCCTCTCCTTGGCAACAGTCTGAGATTAAACAAATGTGTTTGTAGCCTTAAGGTTTCACTTGGCTCAGTTGAGATGAACTCCTGACCTGATATTCGTGCCATCACTAAGGGTGACTTTTTCCAACTCTGTAATGTCAGCCAATTTTGCCCCACCTCAGCTCATCTGCTGTTGAAAACTCTTACTCATGCCTTTATTCCCTCTGGAATTGACAACTCCAATGCACTACTGGCTAGTCTCCCACATTCTGTCCTCCATAAAATTAAACTCATCCAAAACTGCTGCCTGGATCTTGAATAACAGCAAAACTCAATAACTCTATCACTCTTTGCTTGCCATTGGTTCCTGGTCAAGCAACGCTTTGATTTTTTAAGTTCGCATCCTTATTTTCAAATCCTTCCACAACCTCACACCAGTATTGGGGGAAAGTGAGTTCTGCCGATGCCTGGAGATCAGAGTCGAGAGTGTGGTGCTGGTAAAGCACAGCAGGTCAGGCAGTATCCAAAGAGCAGGAGAATTGACGTTTCGGGTATATGAAGGGCTTATGCCCTCAACGCTGATTCTCCTGTTCCTCGGATGCTGCCTGACCTGCTGTGATTTTTCCAGCAACACACTCTCGACTCACATCAGTATTATCACTATCATCTCCTTTGGCTCCACAACCCACCAACTTATCTGTGCTCAAGTAATTGTACCTTTTTGCGTATTCTCAATTTGAACCACTCCAATGTTGGTGGCAATGCCTTCAGTATCCTGTCCCCCCCCCCAAACTCTGGAACTCCCTCCTTGCACCTCTTGGATTCTCTAATTCACTCTCCTTTTTTAAGAGACTCCTTAAAACTTGCCTCTTTGATCAAACTTTGAGTCATCTGAACTAATATCTCCTTCCGTGTCGCTGTGTCATATTTTCTTCCTAATGCTCCTGTGAAGCTCCTTACATTAAAAGCATTAAACAAATTGAAATTGTGCTATTGCAGTAAAGCGGTGGGTACAGATTTGCTGGAAATACTGAGCAAAGGGGAAATCTGCATGACAAGTTGCTACTGCCTTCAAAAGGCCATTGTTGCTGCTGGCAGCAGCTTGGGAGAGATACAGGGACATTTACAGTTTGGAAGGAACCAGTCCTAAGGGCAGAGAAAGATTCTATGAGCTTCACGTCTCATAGAAAGGAACAGATGGCTGGACTGGCTTCCAAGCTGTAACACAATCAGTGGATTTTGAGCTGAGCTCGAGTGTTTAAGTGTTACTCTTTTGATTTATGATGACTTTGGAAGCCCCTCGAATGTGTTGTTTCCTTATTCCCATCTGTTTGGTTTTCCATACATTTCACTGAGAAATCCGCATTTTTTTCACATTGTTAAAATCAGCACAGCAGACTTGCACATCAGTGCCAGCATCGGGGGAGTAAAAACTTTGACTCTCTTTCCCTGACTGGAGGTGTTGAGGTATCACCCTGTGTGTGGCTTTGTCTGAATGACCATGAATGTAATCCTGTGGGGTTCACTGGACATCCACTCTGCAACACGTTTCCAAAGCCAGTAACTGATTGAAAACTCCAGCAAAGCCCCTGGATGACCTCTTCCTCTGTCTCTAGCCCACAGCACTGCAGCTGACTCTGTGTCAACTGGTGACTCAGTGGGTAGGGTTCTCACCACTGAGTCAACAGATTCTGGTCTTACTCCCCGTCCAGAGGTTTGAGTTCAAATATCTAGGCCGACATTCCATTGCAGTACTCAGGGAATGCTACACTGTCGGCTGGTCAAGAAGTTAAACCGAGACCCCATGTCTTCTTTTGGGTGGAATTTGAAAGATGTGGCATTATCTCTGAGAAAATGTGAAGGATTTCTCACTGGTGTCTTGTTCAATGTTTATCCTTCAATCAACATTACACACACAAAAAAATGACACATAACCCAGTCGTTGCCACATTGCTAGCTGTGGGAGGAAGGTCTGAACTAGAAGTTCTCAGTTCAATTTCCCTTCAGAGCTTGGAAAGCCAAGGGCAGTGTGTTCATACAGCAGCCAGGTAGGTTGAGAATTGTACGGTAAAGCCTATTCCAAGATACGTCATTGTTGTCACAGAAAACTGAATTCTTCAAGGTGCTGGTTAGCTTAAAAAAACAAAAGAGAAAATACTGGAAAATCTCAGCAGTTCTGGCAGCATCTGTAAGGAGAGAAAAGAGCTGACATTTCGAGTCTAACGGACCCTTTGTCAAAGCTGGTTGGCTTAGCTGGCTAGATGGTGGTAAGGTTCAGGCTATTTGGATTTAGGATCTGCTCCATTAACCTTCCCATGGTGGAGATTGTGAGTCTCTGGGCCTTTGGAGAAAGAACACAAGAAGAAGAGGTTTAAGTACCTCATTGGTTGCAAGATACTTTGAAAGGCACTGTAGAAATGCAAAGTCTTTCACTTTTGTTCATCTTCAATATTGATCCACCTGAGGTTGGTTACCTTGGTCCAGGCCATAGATTGAGTGGACATGTTTGAGTGTGTGTGGCACGCAAACTGGCAGACATGCTTCTCCAGGGTACAACAGCAGAAGCCCAACAGACTGCATATTAATAACTGTAACACCATTTAGTTCTAAAAGACCAACATCATTCCACAAGGGATGAAAACAAGGAGAGTTCGCCTGTTAATGCCGCTAACAGTTAAACACCAGTGTAAATATATCCGATCCCACTTTTAAGATATGTCAAAGGTGAATAATGATATGGCCAATGTGAAATGTTTTCGACAGCTCACTGTCGCTTTTGACCACTTGATGTGAGGCTGTTTACAGATGTGGGAACTGGGTCAGGGTTAACGCAATTCATGAGGCTGTGCACAGCACATCGCTGCAAACCCATGGGAAGCGGATGAGTTGACAGGAGTGGAACAGGCTCAGTTGTCTCAGATTGCAAAGAAGCTTTTCAAATGCTTTCAATAGCACTGGCACGCAAAGCTGAGAAAAATGATACTCTGTCTTCATTTGCGTGTTCAATAGCTAAAATACCAAAGAATCCAGTTACAGGGATACTGTAATCTACAGCTTTAACTCTTGTGGAGAATTGACACTCAGTTTCCTCTCTTGGCCATTACTAGATTTCACTTGTATTTATATGAGTGTAGTTATAATGCTCCCCAACTCCCCTTCCAACAAAGTAAATATTAATCTTTATTCATCGATTAAGGAGAACAAAATTGGGTAGGAAAATGTACGGTGGGAGGTTTGTAACATCTGTTGAAATCATAGAAAAACAGAATCTTTGCAACGTAAAGGAGGCCATCCAACCTGCCATGTCTGTATTGGCTGTCTGCAAGGTTAGTACATTTAGTTCCATTATTCCATCTTTACCCCGTAGCACTGCACATTCTGTTCTATACTCATCCAATTCCCTCTTGAAAGCCTTCCTTGACCCAGCCTCCACTTTGCTCTCAGGAAGTGCCTCTAAGAGACCTAACCATGCACAGGCCGAAAAAAGATGCGCCTCCCATTGCCTTTGATCTATTTGCAAACCACCTCAATCAGTATGCCCTGCTTCTTAACTCTGCCACCAGTGTGGAGAAAGTGAGGACTGCAGATGCTGGAGATCAGAGCTGAAAATGTGTTGCTGGAAAAGCGCAGCAGGTCAGGCAGCATCCAAGGAACAGGAAATTCGACGCTTCGGGCATAAGGGCTTCTCGAAGAAGGGCTTATGCCCGAAACGTCGAATCTCCTGTTCCTTGGATGCTGCCTGACCTGCTGCGCTTTTCCAGCAACACATTTTCAGCTCTGCCACCAGTGTGCAAAGCATCTCTCTACTGGCTTGATGCAAAGCCCTTGTGACTTTGAAATCAAATCAATGAGATGCGTAAACATTGTCCGATCACTGGAATGCCGCTCCTGTACTTCAGTAACAATTGAAATAGACCTTCCTGATCTTATGACTGTTGGTTTACTTGCCCTCAAATCAAAATGGACAGCACACAAAAATGGCGGCTCCATTCAGCAGGGTTGAAGAGCAGGAGCAGGAGAGCTTGTTGGAGGAGAAAATTTGAGCTGCCCAAATATGTTTTGAAAAGAAAAGCGTCACTTCTTCACTTGATGTCTGGTGAACAGATTGAAGTGAACTGCAGTTTTGGCAGTGAAATTAGCTGACACTGAGTTCTCAATGCAAAGAAAGGAAAGCTGATTGTGCCTGGAGAGGATAGACAGATCAGCCCAAGGTGGGGCTCACCAGCTAGAGAAAGGTATAAAGTAACACCATTGTATCGTTGCCTTGAAGCTGAATTCCTACAGCTGCCTTATTCACTCAAAGTATGGAAATGCAACTTCTCAGCAATGGATCCCAAAAGTTCCTCCTTTTACCATGGTGATCATCTCACACCTGCTGAAGTTGTTGCCTCCTGACAGGATTTACAAAAATGATAGGTGGAAGGAGGTTAAGGTGAGGGTATTCCACCTATTGCATTTACAACGCCCCTCCCCCAAGTCCCTCCTCCCTACCTTTTATCTTAGCCTGCTTGGCACACTTTCCTCATTCCTGAAGAAGGGCTCATGCCCGAAACGTCGATTCTCCTGCTCCTTGGATGCTGCCTGACCTGCTGCGCTTTTTGGCAACACATTTTCAGCTCTGATCTCCAGCATCTGCAGTCCTCACTTTCTCCCAATAATGACTGTTGTCAGGTTACTTGATTGGAGTGGGCAGTGGGAAGTGGTGAGAGTCATTTACAAATGATCACAATTCCATCCTGATCCTCTGGCCAAACACACATGCTCTTCTAACAGTTCATTGGATGGTAATCTTACAATCATAGAATCCCTACGTGTGAAAACAGGTCATTTGGCCCAACTAGTCCACACCGACCCTCCAAAGAATAACTCACCCAGGCCCATTCCCTACATTTCCCCTGAACACAATAGGCAATTTAGTAAGGCCAAATTTTTTTCCCAAAGTTCCAAAACAATGCAACAGGTCTCCTTCCTATCGGAAAAATGTTGTGAAACTTGAAAGGGTTCAGAAAAGATTTACAAGGATCTTGTCAGGGTTGTAGGATATGAGCTACGGGGAGAGGCTGAACAGGCTGGAGCTGTTTTCCGTGGAGCGTAGGAGGCTGAGGAGTGACCTTATAGAGGTTTACAAAATTATGATAGGATAAACAGACAAAGTCTTTTCCCTGGGGTCGGAGAGTCCAGAACTAGAGGGCATAGGTTTAGGGTGCAAGCAGAAAGACATAAAAGAGATCTAAGGGGCAACTTTTTCTCACAGAGGGTGGTACGTGTATGGAATGAGCTGCCAGAGGATATGGTGGAGGCTGGTACAATTGCAACATTTAAGAGGCATTTGGATGGGTATATGAATAGGAAGAGTTTGGAGGGATATGGGCCGGGTGCTGGCAGGTAGGACTAGATTGGGTTGGGATATCTGATCGGCATGGACAGGTTGGACCAAAGGGTCTGTTTCCATGCTGTACATCTCTATGACTCTAATTCACCTAATCTGTACATTTTGGACAATGGGAGGAAACTCAAACAGACACAAGGAGAATGTGTAAACTCTACATAGAGAATCGTCCGAAGCTGGAATGGAACCCAAGTCACTGGCACTGTGAGGCAGTAGTGTTAACCACTGTGCCACCATGCCACCCCAAACCCGATGTGGAAATATTTGTCAGTCATCTCCTCCCTAACCTAATGGGTTGAATCCACTTGTAGAGCCCTTCATCTATGATGTGTTTTACACCTCTTGAGTCATAGGGAATTTTCCACTCTTTCAAAGACCATTTTTATACCTTGTTGAATATTAGCACACACTGTGGAGGTGGTGGCACTGGACTAATGATTCAGAGATCATGCTACCGCTACAAGGACATGAATTCAAATCCCACAAGGCAGCCAGTTGATCTTTCCAGCTCCACTTTCTCAGTTCAATCTTCCACTTGCTGCTTCACTCAGTGCCCTGATCATGACCTGTCACCTTGCTTTTTACATCCATGATAGCCCCACTCCTGATCCCTCACTCTCTCCCTCTGCTCACTGCCTTACTCCCAGTGACAGTGACGGTGCACAATTTGCCAACTGAAAAGGCTTTCACTCAGAAGTGTGAGCCGCCATCACCTTTTCATTGTAGAGGACTCCAGATCTTTTCTCCATCTGAGGGCCTTGGACCATACGGGGGACACGGTGACTCAGTGGTTAGCACTGCTGCCTCACAGCGCCATGGATCCTGGTTTGATCCTAGCCTCAGGTAACTATCCATGTGGAGTCTGCACATTCTCCTCGTGTCTGCGTGGGTTTCCTTTGGGTGCTCTGGTTTCCTCCCACAGTCCAAAGATGTGTGAGTGAGGTGAATTGGCCATGTTAAATTGCCTGTAGTGTTTAGGGGTATGTAGGTGAGTGGTAAATGTAGAGTTGCAGGGTTTGGGTGGGTTACTCTTTGGAGGGTCGGTGTGGACTTTTTGGGCCAAATGGCCTGTTTCCACACTTTCCGGATTCTATGATCTTTGATACAAGAGTTGCTACAGGAAGACAAGGTCTACCCCCTTCATACATGTTTCGTGACATTTTTATGCAGTCCTCAGACTAATGCAGAATAAAGATACAACACTGTCTACATTCCTGCAGGCGCTGTAGTTGAACAGACTTGATGATGAGGATCGGATCATTGATCAGGAGGCCCATTCAAGAGAGCATGAGTAAACATAGGAATATATGAACATAGTAACACAAGAATTTAGTAACAGAGGAACAGGAGTAATCCTTCAGCCCATTGGGCTTATTCCACTTTCCAAGACATTCATTATTAGTTGAAATCTTCAGAGAATTTTACCAAGCATACCCCATACCTCATACACCATAAAAATCAAAATGTTGCAACCACTACTTTAAATATACTCAAAGACTGAGCTTCCGTAGCCTGCTGGATTAGACAATACCAAAGTTCACCAGCCTCTGAGTAAACATAGTTCTCCTTATCTCAGCCCTAAATGGCACCCCTGTTATTTTTAAATAGTGCCCCTTGTTTCTAGATTAACCAACCAGGACAAACACCTTACCTGTATCTATCCTGTCTATCCTTTACAGTGGTTTGTAATTTTCAATGAGATCATCATCCATTCTTGGAAACTCTAGACAATACATGCCCAGTTTGCCAAGTTTCTGGGAGCGATGGTAAATGGTGATATGGGCCAAGAAATATGGTGAGGTGTCCCCAGTGAGTGAGTAGGAAGAGGGGAATGGCAGAAAAGATGAGTAGTTTGGAAGGATGAGGTGGGCGAGATGTGATCATTGATTGGACGGGCTGCATGTGGTAGTGAGATTTGTGGCCCATGAGCCTTGGGGAGAGGAGTGTGCAGTGGCAGAGTCAGAATGAGTGGTGCCCCTGTCAGAGAGAAGATGGTGATAGTTCTCCTTGACAATGAAATTCTTGACTTAAATCCTCAATGCTGGGTATCCCCCCTTCTCTCAGGACATAACTCTGACTCGGGCTGCAATGGTGTCTAGGATGGCAGTGAGGTCGATTGCAGTGGTTGGTTGGAAAAAGGACTAACACCTCTCCACAACTCTGTCCATCAACACCTCTGGGTCTCAGTCTGCAAAGCAGGACCATGTTCTCATTTACTTTGGGCCATGCCCTCAATGCAGGGCACCACAGTGTGAAGAGATCTTTTTTTGACCTACAGCATCTGAGCTGATGTGCAACTGGGCTTTAAGTGACAATAGCATGAAATGGAAAGTCCTGGTCATGATGAGTGTCTGTGTCTCTCTGCTGGCTGATTCCCTGAGAAATTAATGAGGTGAAGTATGGAGGATTGTCATTCCAAGCCACAGCAGAATGGGAGCCATGAATCTCACCTGACACAACACTTTAACTGAAAATGAGAAAAGTCAGCTCCAAGAGTAGCTTGGTAGACAATGGGACATAGCTGCAAGACTGACTGTATGGCAGATGGTAAGAGAGAAAATTAGAGGGATATATATACACTTGATCTTACTCTCACCAGTCTATCTGCTGCATAAGCATAATGTACATTTATCAGTGAGAGTGATCACCACAACTATCCACACAGAGACCAAGTCCTACCTTCACTTTGAGGATACCTCCATCATGTTGTATGGTCATTCGTTTTATATAGGACAGATATTGAAGAGATGCAGCATCTCAAAGCTGGGCATCCATGAGATGCTATAGCCCATCAATAACTGTATAATAATCTTCAACCACAACCTGCAACCTCATGGCCTGGAATATCCCTCATTACTACCAATCCAGGATATCAACCCTAATTCAATGAAGAATGCAGGACTGCATGCCAGGAGCAGTACCAGGCCTATGTAAAAATGAAGTGTCAACCTGGTGAAGCTACAATGCAGGACTACTTCCATGCCAAACAGTGAAGTCAGTGGGCAATAGGCAGGACTAAGTGATATCACAACCAGTAGAGCATATCTATGCTCTGTGACAAATATCCCATCCTCCATTCTGGGGGAGCACTCATATCAATAGAAAAGCCAAGGCTGAAGTATTTGAATCCATCATCAGCCAGGTGTTCCAAGTCAGTGATCGATTTTGACCTCCTCCAGTCATCTGGAACATCACAGCTGACATCGTTCAGCTAATTTGATTCAGTCCACGTGTCATCAAGAAATGTTTGGAGACACTGGGTACTGCGAAGGCCATGAGTCTTGACAATATTCTGGTAATGTACTGAACGTATGTGCAGCAGAACGAGCAGCTACACTAGCGAACCTGTCTCAATACAGCTACTACATTGGCATCAATATGACAATGTGGAAAATTGACCAACTACGTCCTGTCCATAAAAGTAGGACACATCCAAACTGGCTGATTACTGTCCAATCAGTTTACTCTCGATCATCAGTAAATTTATTGAATGGGGCATTGACAATGTCATTAATCGACATTTGCTTGCTGTCATTCAAGGTTGCTTTCTGCTCCTGACCTCAGTATAGCCTTGGTCAAACACAGACCAAAGAAAGTTGATTTTCAGGGGTGAGGCAAGAGTGACTGCCCCTGACATTAAACTGTGTTTACCATGTATGGCTTCAGGGAGCCCTAGAAAAATGGGAGTCAGTTAGAATTAGGGGTTATATTTTGTATTGTTGGCAGGGTGTACCCATATCCAGGAGACACTGCAGTAATTCAGCAAGCTTCCTTTGACAGTACTTTCCAAACATGCAATCTCTAGCACGTAGAAAGACAAAGGCAGGAGATGCATGGGAACACCACTACCCTGTGAGTTCCCAATCTAGCCACATACCATCTTAACTTGGAAATATATTATTGTGACCCTTTTCTGTCAACAGGTTCAAATTTTGGACCTCCCTTATTAATAGCACTGTTGGTATACGTATACTAGCGCTGCAGCATTTCAAGCTTATCACCACCATCTCAAGGTAAATAGTAGTAAATTCTGGTTTAGCTCATGATTACTGGCATCCATTTAATGAATAAGAAAGGATGTTTTGCTTGGTCTTTAACTTATGTGCTTCAACTGATGATTGAAAACCTTACATCTGCACATTTCAATACCTTTCCGGAGAGTAAGGTTCATCTCTCTCAGTTGATGTGCTCTCGCAGCAGGATCTCTTGTGTCTAAGCTAATCATATCTCTGATGAGATGATGTTTTAGGTGTCATGACTCGCAGGATTCAGCTAGATATGTCACTGGCATCAAAATCCCTTCTGCCTGGGTTCTCTTTCCCTTGGTAGGCTGCTATGGGGCTTGCAAAATGCTTTACCCAATTCTGATACCACAGCTGCTAGGCTTATTTGCTCAAGCTTTTTTTTACCTTTCTGCAGTTATAGTTTTGGCATTGAAAGTGGTAACAGTCCAATTCTGTCTCATGTCTCCTTTCATTTCTCCACTATGAAGAAATGGAAAATCCACAGCTGTTCTGACTCACCCAGCAATTCAAAGGTGGATGTTGTGGGTTTTTTTCTCTTCTATGGGTTTTTTGGTTGGTTTACTCTCCTACAGCTTTGAAAATTCACCCAATATCATTTGAGCGCTTCTGGCATTGTGTTTCAATTTCTGAGTTGAATGACTACTACAAACTTAACTAAAAGAAAGAAATTTGATTTGATTTGGTTTATTGTAGTCCCATGTAAATAAGAACAGTGAAAAGCTTTGTTTTGTGAGCAGATTATAGCCATCGAGGACATAGAGATCATAGGGTGCGTAGACAAAGCAAGGCATACAAGGTTAAGAGGTTAGATAGAGGTCACATGATGACACCAAGCCAAAGTGTAAACTATACACAAGTGCACTTCTCCAAACTAGTGGATAGGACATGATTAGGGAAGAATTTTAGGGGAGAACTCTGAATTTGAGATGTAAAGGCTAGTACTCAATGTTGGGCAATGAGCACAAAGTAAAGTGGGGCTTGCAGGTCAGGATGGGCCATAAAACATGGCCATATTAATACCACCACCGTTACAAGACTATTTGCTCAACTATATGGCAAACATCAAAAATGGTGTGCAATAGCACATCTTTGGCCTAGTTGAAAACATCCACATGTCTAAGTCATAAAATCAAGACTCACTCTAGACTGTGACACCAACAATCCAGACTGATCCTCCAGTGTAGCATTGAGGGAGTACAGCACTGCTTGAGATACTGGACATCTGTTATAGCGCGTGTTTTGTCAACGCGAATTTGCAGTAAAGCGATTGACGAATTGGGGACGCTGTTTCTACAGCGCAAACTTTTGAAACATGTGTTGGCTGTATCGCGATTACAGCACCAACACTTTAAGAGCTGTTTCTAAGTGCCATTTTCCTATAATGCGGGGTTGCACAAGAACTCAACCATTGCATTATAGAAGAACTGACTGTACTGTCTTTTACCCTTAAATAAGGCATGACCTGCTCCCTCAGGGATCTATAAAAGATTCCATGGCACAGTTTTGAAGAGTTAAGGAGTCTGTTTTGGCCAATATTAAGCTCTCAATTGACATACCAAAAAGATCATCTGGTTGTTCACACATTGACGTTTGTGAGAATTTGCTGCCAGCAATTACTACAATATTTTCCATTTGACTGCAGTGACAGCTCTTCAGAAGTATTCCACTGAGTGCATCATTTCAGGGCACCCTGTAATCCTGAGTGGTGCTATATAAATGCAAATTTTTTTTCCAACGGAAATTTCTAAATGGAACTGTTTTAATGCATTGACCTCAGGTTTTAGAAAGCCCAAAACAAACCCATATCGTCTTAATGCTCAGCCCTTAATTATTTACCTGAAATAACAAGAGTGCAGGGGCTATAATTAACTGGAACAGTTTGTAACCAAAAAAACTCCCTGCATTTTATGGGAAAAGCTAATAATATTTATTTCAAATTCCAGTAACCCACACATCATTATTTCATTCTTTATATGTTCAACCCTAATGCATTACCTAAGAACAAACCTCAATATTTCCACACTGCATAAGCTCCACTAATCACAATCATCTCCCATAAACAACTTGCTTTCTCACCAGTACACTGTACCGCATTATCCCATTAAATCAGAATAAAATTATTCATAATTTACACTTTTTGGATGATTACTTTCCATTTCTGTTCATTGATTTCCAATTCTATTCATTGATTTTCTTGCAAATTATACAAGTAAGAATTTTGGCCTTTTCTCATTCCTGCTGAAGTTTATTTCCTCAAATGTTTGCATTTCCTCATTTTGGCTTTGTGTGCTATCTATGTTTGATTCTCACAATACCTGGTGTCTCTTCCATACTTCACTGCAATGATATCTGCTCTGAATTTTACTCCAGTGATATCTCATTCTGTCCCATTGTTCTTCCACATGTTGTGGACATTGCTGGCTAGATCAGCATTTATTGCCTGTTTGTGAGGGCATTGCTCAGAGGGGATTGCTGCTGTGGGTGTGGAGTAACATGTAGGTTCCTTGCCTGAAGGGAATCAGATGGATTTTTACAACAATGACTACATGGTCACCGGTAGACCAGAGTTTTCCCCCTACACCCCAATTCAAATTCCACCATAGGCCCTGATAGGATTCAAGCCAATATCCCTAGAGCATCAGCCTAGGGTTTTAGATTACTAGTCCAAGTGACATTACCACTACATCACCTTGACTGCTCTATGCTCTACTCCAATTATATCAAATTTTCCACACTCTATTTTACTTCAGTGGTATCAACTTTGTATTTTGTCCAGGAGCATTTGGTTCTCTACCTTGCATTTTCTGAACATGCTGAATCATGCTGCTTATTATTTTTTTTCTCACAGGATTCTCACAGTCTTGGTACTGCCCAAGTTCCCATCTGACATGTTGCTTCCAAAATGAACACAGGGAAATGCACTGTTTGACTTCCTCTGATGACCTTGACCATTTGTTAATTGACCACAACACCAGCTTGACTACTCTATACTCTACTCCAATCATATCAAATTTTCAACACTCCATTTTACTTCCTGATGAAGAGCTTATGCTCAAAACATCGATTCTCCTGCTCCTCGGATGCTGCCTGACCTGCTGTGCTTTTCCAGTGCCACACTCCTCGACTCTGATCTCCAGATCTGCAGTCCTTGATTTCTCCCATTTGTGTATTTATCTTGATTTGAATACATTATACTTCACATCAGAGGGTAGACTTCAGCTAAAGAAATTCAAACTCACTTACAATATGCAGCACAACAGGGAATATGTAAGTCCAATAGTATAAGGACAATTTGAGCTGATCCAGGGGAGCTGTAGACATTTTCATGTCTTGATCTAAATCCCATTTACATACTCAAATTCATTCCTGGAACACTTATTAACAGGATATGTTTATGATTTTGGATTAGAGTCAAAGCCAATTCCAAAGTTAAGTGCAGGGTCAAATGCAGCACTTTCTGTGCTGTGGCCTTTCCTTCAATGCACCAGGTTGTCTTAGCTACATGTCAAGCAAGTGATGAAATGGTGACATAATGGTAACATCCAGAGGTGTGGCTAATGCTTCTGGGACATGGGTTCAAATCCCAGCATGGGAGCTGGTGAAATTCCCATACAGTGAATGTTGCAAAAACTCATTTGGTTTGCTTATGCTCTTTAGGGAAGTAGATCTGCCATCTTACTTGGTCTGGGCTGTCATGAGACTCCAGACACATGGCAATGTGGTTAACCCCGAACTTCTATGGGAAATGGCCTGTGAAGCCACTCAGTTCAAGAGCAGTTAGGGAATGGACAACAAATGCTGGCCTTGCCATTGACAGACACCTTCCACAAATAATAAAACAATTCTGGAATGGAACCCATTGGCTCTGAATACAGTGCTAAGCAGAGAGGCCGTACAGGGACAGGCACATTGCAGTTTACACACAGGGCAAAATAAGGCTGCATTTTATGGTCCCACTGCCAATGGATGTAAAAATGGAGGTGTGGGGAAGCTTGTAAAATTAGGTGCCAATTCCTTCTCACTGCCTTCCAGCAAGCCACAACATATACCTAAGTCTAATTATAGGCCTCCTTCTGCCTCTGCTACTATTTTACATGTGGCTGGAGGCCCGGAGGGTAGTTCAGCAGTTTTCATTGCATGAACTGCTGCTGACCAGAAAGGGGTGCCTTCTTTCGTGGCCCATCTGAGAACCCTCAACCAAGATCACACCATCTCATAACCCCCATCCCAACCGCTCAAACCCTGATCCCTTCCCCTACTGTCCCCACACTCACTCCTCATCGGGGTCCACCAACCATCCAAAACTCCAGACTCACGTTAAAGTTTGGGCTCCACCATTCTTCTTCCTAAATGACCACCGGTCAATGCTAGCGCTACAGATTGACTGGTACCACTTCAGTGAAACTTTGAAACAATGAAGGCTTTTCCCAGTGAGGTATAACTGCAGGGTGACTGAGTTTCACATGGATGGTCTGAGGACTGTCAAGGCAAATGGTGAATATGTGTCCCATAAGACCCAGCCTAAGGTTTGAATGTGCAAGGGAAGGGCAGTGTTCCACCAAAGGAGTCACTGACAAAGAGTCACCATACCCCTTTCCTGTACCTTTGCAAAACTGGTCAGACACAGTAGCATTGGTGTGCCTGGAATATGAGATAATTTAAATGCAACATTGAACCTTTCAGAAACTAAATAAACAACGAATAATCTCAGTTCCTGCTGAAGCTATTTTGGAAAGAAAAGAAAGGAGGAACAGGATTCAGCCTGGCATGTCTGACACCACAACTGGATGATTTAGATTATTAGAACAATGGAACCAGACAAAAGCGTCCATCCCATACAGTGAGCATGCCCACTGCAAACTTTAACTTTTCCATTTCCTCAGCGAAGCCAGACCACATAAATCCACAGATGGGCCCAGTTAACTGACAACTATTTGTAATAAAAATAGTCCTCGCCTGAGCCGGGGACATTTTGTTTAATCCATAAAATTTAACAATGATATTTATCTTCGGTCCAAACATTACATTTCAAAGTTCTGCACTGAATCCCAAAGGTGTAGCTGATGGACTTACAGGCAGATGTGTGCATCTGGGTTATTTGATTTTCCTTGTTACAATTGTACTTTACAAATAGAGCATGTGAATCAGATTCCACTGCAGCAATGCAGTGACGTAGAGACATTTGGAAATGTTTACCAAGTACCAATTAAGCCACTTATGCAAAAATGAACAAAAACTTCTCAAAAATCTCCCCAGCAAACTGAGATTTCGACCACTGTCTATTTTAAGAGTTCAGCACTTGCAGTTATTCCTGCTTTGTGTTACCATGATAGTACAGAGCTTAAAGTTTGCTGAAAAGTGATCTGAAGGTGAAGCTTTCCAATTTGCACTGATCAGGACTCACACGACCAAAACAAAGCAACAATTTACTCTGAGCAAAATGATGCTTGTGTTTAGTTGGTCAATGGTTGGTATAGAGATATCGGAATAAAGAAACAGTCTTGGATTCATGACAGGAATCATAATGCCCAATTGATTATGGCTGTAGAGTCACAGAGTCATAGAGATGTACAGCATGGAAACAGACCCTTCGGTCCAACCCGTCCATGCCGACCAAATATCCCAACCCAATCTAGTCCCACCTGCCAGCACCTGACCCATATCCCTCCAAACCCTTCCTATTCATATACCCATCCAAATGTCTCTTAAATGTTGCAATTGTATCAGCCTCCACCACATCCTCTGGCAGCACATTCCATACACGCACCACCCTCTGCATGAAAAAGTTGTCCCTGAGGTCTCTTTTTTTATCTTTCCCCTCTCACCCTAAACCTACGCCCTCTAGTTCTGGACTCCCTGACCCCAAGGAAAAGACTTTGTCTATTTATCCTATCCATGACCCTCATAATTTTGTAAACCTCTATAAGGTCACCCCTCAGCCTACGACGCTTCAGGGAAAACAGCCCCAATCTGTTCAGCCACTCCCTGTAGCTCAAATCCTCCAACCCTGGCAACATCCTTGTAGATCTTTTCTGAACCCTTTCAAGTTTCACAACGTCTTTCCGATAGGAAGGAGACCAGAATTGCATGCAATATTCCAACAGTGGCCTAACCAATGTCCTGTATAGCCGCAACATGACCTCCCAACTCTTGTACTGAATACTCTGACCAATAAAGGAAAGCATACCAAACACCTTATTCACTATCCTATCTACCTGCGACTCCACTTTCAAGGAGCTATGAACCTGCACTCCAAGCTCTCTTTGTTCAGCAACACTCCCTAGGACCTTACCATTAAGTGTATAAGTCCTGCTATGATTTGCTTTCCCAAAATGCAGCACCTCGCATCTATCTGAATTAAACTCCACCTGCCACTTCTCAGCCCATTGGCCCATCTGGTCAAGATCTTGTTGTAATCTGAGGTAACCCTTTTCGCTGTCCACAACACCTCCAATTCTGGTGTCATCTGCAAACTTACTGACTGTACCTCTTGTGCTCGCATCCAAATCATTTATGTAAATGACAAAAAGTAGAGGACCCAGCATCGATCCTTGTGGCACTCCACTGGTCACAGGCCTCCAGTCTGAAAAACAACCCTCCACCACCACCCTCTGTCTTCTACCTTTGAGCCTGTTCTGTATCTACCCTATTATTCTTACAGATAGCTAAGATCTCCTTACAACTTTGTTTCTCAATTTCCCTCTGACTATTGGGGGTGTATAATACAGTCCCAATAAGGTGATCATCCCTTTCTTATTTCTCAGTTCCACCCAAATAACTTGCCTGGATGTATTTCCGGGAACCTCCTTCCTCAGCAGAGCTGTAATACTATCCCTTATCAAAAACCCCATTCCCCCTCCTCTCTTGCTCCCTTTCTATCCTTCCTGTAGCATTTATATCCTGGAACATTAAGCTGCCAGTCCTGCCCATCCCTGAGCCATATTTCTGTAATTGCTATGATATCCCAGTCTCATGTTCCTAACCATGCCCTGAGCTCATCTGCCTTCCCTGTTAGGCCCCTTGCATTGAAATAAATGCAGTTTAATTTATTAGTCCTACCTTGTGCATAGGTTAAACTTCTAAGTACAATGTGTTCTTTTTAAGAAGAAGACATACAATCCAAAAGATGGTGAGAATGCAAAGACAATGCAAGACTCTCTAAAATCCCTGTATGGATGACAGTGATTCCTGAGAGGAATCAGGGAAAGTTGTACGCGAAGAGTGCAAAGGAAACATCAGACGATATCACTTCAAAGGGATAAATGCAATTTAAAAACTGAGGTGTGATCCCCTGTGGGTTCTGTCTCAGACTTCAGAAATGATATGCGTTGAAGTAAAGGCAATTCTGGCTATAAGACACATTGGTGTGTATTACCTTCCAGGAATATGCAAAAACCATTAAAAAACCATGTAATTCTTGGTCTCTGTTTGCCAGCATGGCAGCTTGTAACTGAAATTTTACTCTGTGAAAATGTGCTGTGAAGGAGCACAGCTGAGACCTTCCTTTGAACACACCTGCATGTACAGGTTAAAAATAAACCGCTCTCCATCACTGAAACCAAGTCATAAGCAAAGCTATTGTTGAAGGAAACTGGGCAAACTCCTTTCAGCTAACAGCAAAATGAAGAATTTCTAAACATCAAACTCAAATGCCAATGTCAATGTCTGCAGAACCATCCACCTTAAAGGCCATGATCTTTCACAATCTATTCATCAACAGCAAGCCAAAGACTGATTCTTAGTATTTTTTTCAGAAAACCTGGCTGAACTGGCTTTTTCCAAAATATAAATATATTAAAGCTGGAAAAAGGGATTTACCTTATTGCAACCATCTGTGAGAGTGTTGAATGAAGAAGGGAACCCGATTCATCCTTTCTTACCTGGAGCGAGGCGGGAGGAGTGTCCCATCTGGGATAGTAACGAATGGGAGATCCTCACTTGGTTGTGAAAATAGTTAACTGATTAAATTGTCTGGTTTGAATCAGTCCCTCACACGTCTCCATGCCAACTATAGTCCAACCAATCAGCAAACTACATAAATATTGTTTCCTTTTTCAGTCAGTTTTCTTTTGTTTCAATCCTGATGAGTGCAAGATGTAGACCTTTGATTTCAGGGTTTTTTGGTAATGATTTCTTTATCATATCGTGAAGGGAGAAAACACACTCCCAGTATTATTGGATAGATAATCCTCAGCCAGAAACTCAAGAAGGAACCAAGCATGAATACGTGACATCCAGCTGGACAAAGTCCTTTGGTCCACAACTAAAAAAAAATTTGGATGAGTACTTCAAATACCATAACATTCAGGGATTTGGGACAAGTGCAGGAAATTGGGATTGGTGTGCTTTTAGCGGTGGTTATGTCTGTGAAGACTCATTGGGCCAAAGGGCCATTTCTGCGCTGAATGACTCTATGAATGTATGAAACTGGACAAGGTGATTCACTGCATGCTGTTCAGTTTTTTAAAAACTTAATTCTTGGGAATTTGGGGTTTCTAGGTAAGCCTGTATTTATTGGCCATCTGATAATAATACTTGGGAAGGTGGCGGTGAGCTACCTTACTGTTCTGTTGCAGACCTTGTGGTGTAGGTACACCCACAGTGGTGATAAGGAATGGATTTCTAGGCTTTTGACCCAGCGACAGTGAAGGGACATCACTATATGTCCAAGCCAGGATGTTGTGTGACTCGGGATATTTGTAGATCCCATGCATCTACTGCCATTGCTCTCCTAGATGGAAGAAGTTATGGGTTAGAAGATGCTGAGAGGCTTGATGAGTTGGAAACAGCTCCAACTTCTTTTGGTTTTAAAATCTAAGTTCGATCAACAGATCTTGACATGCTTTTGGGCAAACACGCAATCTGTCTCACTCAATTTTAATCTTAAATCTAACTCCTGACGTTTATCATCTTGCAGATTTGACAGGCCTGGGAGAACTTTGATCAAGCACCATATCCTGATATCTAAGTGTGAAGGGAATTTCCTCCAGGGACCATCTCCTTGATTCAAGATGCTGGGGGAGATTTATCATTTTTCTGCATTGAGTAATTGCTCAGCTCACAGGCACAGGAAAAGAATGCAGAGTACCAATGCTGGCAGGGTTTGGAGCACTTCTTTGCAATTCCATCAGAGGGTATTGAGCATTGGATCACTGTGAGACAAACAAAAACATTACTAAGAGAGAGATACCGGGAGAAAGGAATAAATAGGAATACACACTGAGATAAAGATACATTATTGAAAGGGAGAGAGAATAAATGGGAGACAGTGAGACGCCAGAGGGGAAAGAGAGTTTCTACTGGGAGAGGGAAAGACAGGAGGAAAAATGGAGAAAAATAGAGATAGAGAGAGAGAGAGAGAAGATGAGAGTCGCTGTGAGAATCCCAGAGCCACTGGTAGAGACAGAGATGCTAGGAATGTGAGGGAAAGGAAGGGTAATTGTGAGAGGAGAGAGTTACTGGAAGAGAGAGAAACACAGGGAGAGAGAGAAACAAAGTCTTATTGGATGAGAGAGAGAGATGGAGGGAGAGGCACTGGGAGACAGCAGGATAGAGAGAAAATGGTATTGGGTGAAAGAGAGAGACATATGCTGAGAAGAGAAGTGCACTGGAAGAGGGGGGCAGAGAGAGAAATAAAGAGAAGAACTCTGGGAGAGAGCTAAAAATACTGTGAGGTAGAGATGACTGGAAGAGAAAGAGAGAGAGAGAGAGAGAGAGAGAGAGAGACTGGAATAGAGAGAAATTGAGAACGATAAAGAGAGAGAGTCATTTGAAATCTCTCGTAGCCACTGTGCACAAACCCTGCCCAATCAGCGGGCTAGTGACTCAGCAGCTTTAGCAGCAGGAATGGGAGCAGTGACCATCATAGTCAGGTGACTCACAGCTGGCGCCTCAAAGGCTGATGACAAATTTAAGGCAATTCATGGATTATGCCAAGGAATGGAAATTACACTGGGGGCATCACTGGGACCACAGGAGAAGGATCACTGACCATGGCTTCCTCTTTGTTAATGTCCTGGATACAGTGGGGATGAGATCTGGGTTTTGAATTTCTGACGCATTCAGATATGAAAAGGAATTGTCAACCATGCAGCAGTTCAGCCAAACCCAACAACCATGACAATATTGCACGGACATAAACTTGGCTCCAAAATACTGAACCTCAGTGTTGCTTGAATCGCTTATGCACTGCAGCTGGGGTTGCCAATCCACCAGGATTGTTCTAGTGCGATAGAATCATAGTGACATTACAAAACAGAAGGCGGTCACTTGGCCTATTGAGTCCATGCCAGCTCTTTGAAGAGTAATCCAGTCAGTCCTATTCCTCCAGTCTATCCCCACAGCCCTGCAAGTTCATTTTCCTCAATTATGTTTTGAGATCATTGACTGAATCTGCATTCCCTACTCTTGTGAGCAGTGAGTTTGAAGTCATTAACACTTGCTGGTAAAAAAAAGTGTTTTTCCTCACAATCCTTATATCTGTGTTCCCAAGTCTTTGTCCCATCAGCCAAAAGGAACAACCTTTCTTTGTCTATCTTGTTTCAATCTATCATAACCTTCGACACCTCTCGCTAAATCTCTGCTCAATCTCTCTTGCTCCAAAGAAAACTTCATAACTGGGGTTGCAAGGACCTGAAAAAGTTAATATTTGATTGTGTAATAGTGTGATGAGCTGAAAATGTGTTGCTGGAAAAGCGCAGCAGGTCAGGCAGCATCCAAGGAACAGGAAATTCGACCTTTCGGGCATAAGCCCTTCATCAGGATTCCTGATGTACGTCGAATTTCCTGTTCCTTGGATGCTGCCTGACCTGCTGCGCTTTTCCAGCAACACATTTTCAGCTCTGATCTTCAGCATCTGCAGACCTCACTTTCTCCTTAATAATGTGATGATGTCATTAAGACTCAGAATAAAGAAAGGGATTATAGGAAACAGATCAGGCATTAGTATGGCCCTAACAATCTCTGTTGATGTAGGTCATTTTAGTATAATCTTTAAAAAATTGCAATAATGCAATAGCCTTCATATTGTTTACCGAACAAGACTCTTTTAGCTGGACCAAAGAGGTAGCTCTCTTCATCCATGCTCAACCACTTTGGGCTGATAGGAGCCCATACAAGACAATATTAATTGCAACTTGGCCAACCTAACCTTGAGGCTAAAATTCACCCTTCAATACCATTTTAATAACTCTCTCTGCACCCTTTCAATATGGTAACCAGAATGCTAGCAATACTTTATGTTTGGCTTATCCAGAGCTTTATAAATGTGTAACATCACTTCCATGTTTTCTATTAAATGTTCCTATTTATGAAGCTTAAGATGTGTTGTGCAGTATTTAATTGTTTTGTTTGTGGATCTGGAAAATGGTCTATGCTGTCTGTGTTTGACTTCTCTAGACTAGGTGTGGACTCAGAGCTTGAGTAAACAGAAAAGCTATTAGATGCTGAGTTTTAAGCATGACTGCAAACATATCTGTTTGTGAAAATATTTTAAAACTCTTGTAAATTAACTGGTTGCACACTTAGAAATGTGTCATCTCTGAATTGCTCCAAGATATATCAAATATACAGCACATTACTAATTGCGTTTAACATGTCTCTTATTAAATTCCATCTGCTACTTGTCTGCCAATTCTGCTGCATGTGGTTCTGTGTAAGACAAGAGTCTAAATGTTAGCTCCAATTCTTGTATCTCTCTGAATTTATAGAGAGACCAAAGGCATTCTTGTGAAACCCAAAGGAGTGCTCCTGGTTTTATGTTATGCTTCAGGATCAGTATGTCAGTTTAACTAAAAAAAAGACATGCTCATAATATTGTCACTGCATCATGTATTGTGACCTGTTGGATAAAGATCTCACACTGCATCCTGTCTCAGTACCACTTGAAGCATGACAGGCTAATGCAAGCATGCTGCTCTCTTGTACCTTAGTTAGCCCCAGGCACTTAAGTGCTTGATAAATGTAAAGTTTGTACATAATTGTTAACTCAAATAAATGTCTGCTAAACTATTCAATACTATGATATCCATACCCACCACTGATGCATCTTTTAAAACACCCTTCTGGAGGCAAAATCATATCATGGTATGAGGATGGCCACCTAAAAAGGACTTCGAGATCTTGAAATGATATACTTGGAAGACAAACTATAGATCAACCAAACAACATGTTCGGACAACAGACAATTTAGACAATCAATATAAGAAATTTCTCTGGAAGAAGACTGCTGCGTAATGCTGTAGATAAGGCATGGACGAGCAAGAAGACAGAGCTAATTTATTTTTGACTCTTTTCAAGATACGAGAAATTTTGAAGAATGCCTTACAGAAAAATGATAAAGCTGAAGGTACAAATACAACCAAAACTATAGGCTACTGACCTGAACTTCATCTCTCTCTCTTAAAATAGTGTTTTATCTCTCTCTCTTAAAATAAAGCAAGCGGTTGATCATCCAATTTAAAAATCAGACAGCTTTAATTGTCCTGAAAGAACAGTTCCAAAGCGCTATAAAAATATGAGAAAATACAATGGTCATATTTGAGAAGCTTACTTGTGTCCAGATGTTGGCTAATTAGCCAAATGCTTTCTTGGGATTGGCGCAAAAGTTAAAAAAATGCCTGTGTGATATTATCATTCCATTTTTAATGCAAATACCACCTACAGACATATCTATTGCTACAAATCTGCAATTTTAAACTACAAGCCTGCAATTCTTAAAGGAGCTGTTATAAAAGGACAAAGGCCAGTTGAGTAGCATGTTTAAATGGGCCAGGTTCAGTGATCTCTAAAGGGACAAAAACACAGTGGACAGCTGTATTACTCTACACTGACACAAAGGCAGAGATACACAATTTAAAATGAACTGTGTAAGATTTATTATGAATTATAGATTGCGGACATAACATTATGAATTTGGCATCCAGTGACACAGAAAAGATCTGAAAAGTTCTTGAAGACCAGCTCAAGGATTAAATTTTGGAATAACAGTCTTCAGCTCATGTCATCCAGGCAACAACTATAATTGCTCATTAACCAGTCTGTTGGAAGATGCTGCAACAAAGGATAATAAGTGTAACCTTTCCAAAGAGGACCTATCACAGATGCTGTTGATATTCATCATCACCTCTACACCAATTACAGCCTTTAGGAAGGACCTTTGTGGCAATAAAGAAGGCCGCACCCATTGAGGAAGGATGCATTTATAGTGGTGGTCAACAATAATTACATGTTTTAGGTGCAGCCAACATTATTTCTACAGCCAACAATGCGCATTAAGCCATTAAATCTTTAACAGATCCCATTTATGCTCCTACCTGAAGCTTGTCTAGTTTTTCTTGTTATCTGGAAAGCATGTGGAGGCATTAATGTACAAGAAATCTAGTTCCAAAGGCCAAGTCGGATCCTAGATTGACCAGCAAAATAATATAATACCATAACACTAGCAACAAGAAAAGAATATTATGAAGACCCATAAACACAGTCATATCAATGAAGTTCACTGTCAACCAAATGTTGGGCAAATTTCAGAAGTGGACTAAGGTTTCCATGTTGTTAACCTTACACATCATGTCAAATATATAAAGAGATCAGAAGCTTATACAACATTAATATCATGTGTCCTGAAAGATTAGATGGCACAAACTAAAAGCTAAAATTGACAAAGGAGCTAGTGCCAAAATGTTGCCACTACATATTCCGAGAAACATATACCTAAGAAAAGGGTATTCTCTAGTAGAGTCTTTGAAAGACCATCTCACAGATCACCAGTTCAGTGCCAACACACAAGGTCATTTTGTTTCCTGAAATATTCTACCGAGTATCTATCAACAGTCCAGCAGTGTAAAGCACTACCCCCAAAGACTACATATGATTTGTTTGGAAATATAAACTGGGGAAGTGGAAATTTGGATGCTATTGTGTTACACAAAATGTTGTATTACAACTCGAAGGAAAGTGGAACTGTGTAGTATTGACTGATTAGTTACACAAGTGCGAAAGTTATGACTTCATCACAACTTTTGCTGAAGCTGGATTTCATAGCTTTGTGAGACAAGTTAGCACCAGGTATCTTTGGGGTTAAGAAGCTCCTCAGCTTTTATATTTTAGTTGTAGTTTAGAACAGAACCAAGAGAAGGGGCAGTGGCACTCAGAATTCCAAAAGGCCTGCAAGGCAAGATGCACCACCAACTCTCTCTCTCTGTCTCGCCCCCTCTGTAAGTGGGATAAAAAGCCAAAAGACTCTAGAATGTGGAAAATATAAGTCAAAACTTAGATCCAACTGACCTACTACTGAATTGTCTTGATCAACAACAATATGATATCATTACCAAACTCTAAACGAACTGTGAGAAAGTCACTTCATTCCACTCCTGTTATGGTTTGAACTCTTCATCAACACAATTTATTCCTTTTAGCCGATATATTCTGCCCACAATATTTGTGCAGAACTAAAAGTAACAAATGCTGGAGATCACAGTGGGTCAGGCAGCATCCACAGAGACAGAGAAAACTAACAGAGCTGAAGCTCTGATGAAGAGTCATCTCGACTCACCTGACCCACTCTGATCTCCAGCATTTATTGTTTTCAGTCGAGATTCCAGCCTCTGCTGTAATTTGTTCCTCCATTTCTGCAGACCTCCTTGTTCTTTCTTTTTAAATGAACGCATGCGTGTGTTTGAATTTAACGAGGTTTCGTTTAAATTTGCACTACAGTAATTTTTCCACGTGTTAAATGATAACATTTGGTTATAATAAACAACTTTTCTTGTTTACTGATGAAGCCTGGTGTGAGTTTCTTTTGTCTTATATAGTGGTCAAAGTCAAGCCAATCAACCAGCTGAATTAGTACTTTATACATTTGGGTTGGCTTGTGTAAAAATGGGTCTTGATTTCCAGTGCACTCTTCCCGGAAGGATTGTGACACCACCAGTGTGCCACATATAGTCATGATTTAGGAGATTCAAACCGCAACCACTGTGGCAGAACAGGCCACATGTAACACAATCAACTTTAGCCCGATGAGCTGCAAAAATGTGACTTTAACATGAGAGACCAGGATGACTATGTTTGACACTTACCTAACTCACAGCAAGACCAAGATGTTCCTCTTGATTTCTATGTTGATGCGGTAGTCCAGAAGTTTGAAGATTTTCTCAAGATCGACCTGTTACACCTTGGCCAGAGCCAGTGGAAACAGCTACAGTCGGCAACTGCTGACAATGACCATCTGTAAAAGTTGCAAAAGACCGTTATCCAGGGATGACCTGATGGAGTACTCCAGAAGAACCCGTTCTTTTTGGACCTACAGAGATGAGTGTAGGATATCACATCAAGTCATTTTCAAGGGTAAACTACTTCTAATACCAAAAGTGTCACAAATAAGGGGCAGCACGTTGGCTCAGCGGTTAGCACTGCTGCCTCACAGTGCCAGGGACCAGGATTCAATTCCCGCCTCAGGCAACTGTCTGTGTGGAGTTTGCACATTCTCCCCGTGTCTGAGTGTTAGGTGGATTAGTCAGGGGCAAATGTAGGGGAATGGGTCTGGGTGGGTTGCTCTTCAGAGGGTCGGTGTGGACTTGTTTCCACACTATAGGGAATCTAATCTAGTCTGAAAAAAAGGGTCACGGGGTATTTAACGCACAAGATGGCTAGTATGTGAACCTGTTTACTGGCCAGGGATGAATCAGGATGTTCAATGATTCACGAATGCAAGTAAGGCTTTCCAAAGCTATCATTCCAGTAATGGGGGAAGCAGGCTGCTCTGTAAATGGATGGTTTAATGTTAGCCCAGATGCTTATGTGGCTGAAGAATATAATATTTGTGCATAATCTTATTTGGGAGGCTTATGCTGGATGGGAGGCAATACTTCCCCATTCTACTTCACTGTTTTCTTGGACTGAAGAGGAAAGTGGGATTGATGGGACTGACTCCATTATTTTTACTCTTCCACTCCATGAAGCCTTTTGAAACCAGGCCCAAGATATTGAAATATAAAGATGTTATGCCTAGCTTTTTGTGCAATATGTGAATGCCCTATTCTTAAATGACCAGAAAACCTTGACTGAAAAATATATGGATCGATTTAACAAAGGAATGCTTTGCTGTTCCCTTCAGATACATCATTCACTAGGAGTTACTAGACAGTGATCTGAAATAGTGAATTTAGTAACTGTTCCAGTATCAGATTCAGGAGATGAGGGCACTTGTAAATTCCACAGAACCTGCCTCTGTTGACTCATAGCATCAGCATGGAAGGAGGTTATTCAACTAGGGAGACTTGTTGAACACTAGAGGTTAAAGAGTCCAGGCATATACCTTTCCAGTCAGAATTTTAATTCCACTCACACTCCACAAAACTCCAATACAGTGATTACACATTCTGTATATTTATTTTTAGAAAATCTTGAGAGGTCCTGACAGAGTGGACAAGGAGAAGACACTTTCTCTTAAGTATCCTTTAATCACAGAATCTAGAAGTTTGAAAATAAGGGATCACACTTTAAAAACGGAGATGCAATTTTTTTTTCTCTTCGGGGTCAAGACTCTTTGGAACTCTCTTCCAGATTAAAATGTTGGAAGCAGACACCTTGAATTATTTTTAAGGCAAAGATGAACAGATTCTTTGGTCAGCGGGAATGCAGATTTGAGGTTACAATCAGTTCAGCCAAGTTTGTTTTGAATGGCAGTGCAGGTTCCAGAGGCTGAATGGCCTATTCCTGCTTCTTGCTCATATGGTTATGTATCTTCAGCATTCGTGCCAGGCTCTACAGGATAATGACATGACTCAACCGGCCGCACTCCCCTGCCCTTTCCCCGCAACTCAGCAACATATCTTTTGTTCAGTGTGAATCCAATTCCTTTTTGAAAGCCAGAATTGAATCTGCCTACACCACACTCTTAGACAGGGCATTCTAGATCCTAACCACTCACTGCATAGAACATCTTTCCTCATGTTGCTGTTGCTACCAAGTATCTTAAAGCCGTATCCTCTACTATTTGAACCTTTGTCTAATGAGAACAATTTCTCACTGTTAACTCTGTCCATACTCCTTATGGTTTTAAACAGTCAAACAATATTTCACAGAATATTTGAGTGAGTGAGCATTCACAGAGCCAATGAGAGATCATTGACCTGAAATGATATGCCTGTTTCTCCCTGTACAAGGTGTTTCTGGAATTTTCTGTTTTGATTTCAGACTTTGAGCATCTGCAGCTTTGTTTCCATTAGTCCCATAGCGAGCAATGTCTCAGCTTGCAAAGCCTTTGAAATTATGTGCAGCAAATGCAAATTTGCTTCAAAAAGAACGTGTATTACCCAGTGACATCGCATTGAACACTCTTCCAACCTCGGGTGCCTTTATTTTTTTTCAGCTCTGAGCCAGTCAGGTCTGACAGCATTGAACAAATATAACTGTAATTAACGTTAAATGGAACATTCATTGCCTCCAGCTAGTAATTACATTTGACTTTTGATACAAGATTTCATGTTTTGGGGAAGAAACCAGACAGGATTGTGAAAGACCAATCCTGAAATCTAATGCAAGTGACTCTGCTCTATCTCCAGTCAATTCAGCCTGTCAACCACTCCAGGACAGCCTGTCTGCAGCTCAGAGATGTTAAGCCATTGAATTCTGTGTCAGTGCTTTTGTCTCCCATTTTGCTGAAAATCATTCTCTGAATATTTGCAAAACACCCTCTTCCAGTCATGTGCCTGGTTCTCAAGCTGGAGGAAGCGCGATTCTTGATTGTAGCTGGCTGCCTGGCTTTGCTTTGTATTGCTGTTGAGCCGTTAGCTCAGGATGAAAGTGTTGACAATGACCAGTGCATCTGGCAGTGCCCAGGGAGACATCAAAGTTGCACCAATCTACATTCTGCCAGTTCAGGTTGCCACTGTCGATAACCGGGTTGCCCTCTTTGACTTCGTAATGGCCAGATTCATCACAGCGATGCCCGGGAGCAACTCACCCTCCTTGGAAAAAGCAAGGGCTTTGTTTTGCCATGTTTTCATTTAATGGTTAATGGCAATTACATTCAAACATATAAATTAGGTGAATTGGGAACAAATGTGGGCCATTCTGCCCCTCTAGTCTGTTCCACCATTCAGTAAGATGGCTGATCTGATTGTGGCCTTCATTCCATATCCTCACCCACCCCTGACAACATAAAACTCCCCTGTTAGTTAAGAATGTGTCTACTTCTGCCTTGAAAGTATTCAATGAATTTTTCTTCATGGATGCTTCTTCAGTTTGGACAGTCTTGTGCAAGAGCTTTGCATAGTCAGTGAGGATGTTACATCTTTCCAGAGAAGCTTTGAATATGTCCTTTGATGTGTTTCCTCTACCCTCCCACTAACTGTTTGCCTTGACAGAGCTTGGAACAGAAGGCTTGCTTAGGAAGTCTTGTGTCAGGTATGTGGATTATGTGGCTAACCCAATGCAGCTAATTGTTCATGACCAGTGCCTGAACAATGGAAATATTGAGCTGAGAGACACCACTGATACTGAAGCACCATTCTGCATTAAATTTGCAGGTTTTTGCAGAAACATCATTGGTGATATTTCTCCTTGCATTTGAGGTGTCCTCTGTACATTGCTTTTGACACACTGGAAACAATGATGTAGTGGACGGGCAATCCAGAGCCTCAAGCTAATATTCTTGGAACATGGGTTTGAATCCCACTACGGCAAATGGTGAAATTTAATAAAACCTGGAATTGTCTAATGGCAACTATGTAACAAGTATTGTAAAAAATCTTATCTGCTTCACTAATGTCCCTTAGGGAAAGAAATGTGCCATCCTTACCAGGTCTATACAACATATGACTCCAGCCCCACAGCAATGTGGTTGACTTTTTACTGCTTTCTGAAATAGCCCAGAGAGTCAATCAGTTCAAGACGAATGAGGAATGGGCAACAAGTGCCAGCCTTACCAGTGATGCCCACATCTCATGTAAGAGTACACTTTTTATAAACCACAGGGGCACATGAAACTGCTGTCCTGCAGACCATTAGCTTGCTGTCGCGACTGATGTCTTTGCCATCAGATACCAATGGCCAAAGGCTGTACTAACATACGGGGCAACATTAAATTTCATTGTTAATGTCTGCCTGTGGTGACAGAAGGCTTGCAGTTAAGAACTGATCCACATTGTCCAATGGGTCATCATGGAGCAGGCTGGACTGTCGTCTTCATTATTCAAAACATTTAACCTAAGTCCCATTTTCTCACATGCCTTTGTGAGTGCTTCAACAAAGGTTTGGAGCTGAACCTCTAATTATGTGTATATGCTAGCATTGTCTAAATACTGCAGCTTGATGGCAGAAGTTGGATTGGCCTTGGTTCTGGACTGGAGGCAATGCTGGTTGAATAATTTCCCCCTCTTCCATAGATTATCACCGCATCGAAAGGAACCATGATGGATATGGGGAGGAGTGTTGGTGTGATGACATGGCCTTGCATGCGGAATACCTCATCTGCAAGGGGAATGGCATACCAGTGGAGTCTGAGATACCATAATTGTGGCCATCTTCAAGAAAGGAGATAAGATTGATTGCAGGGATCTCCCTAATGCCCACCACAAAAATTCTTCTCAACTCCCCCCCGTCCTGCAGCTAAAGAGCTCCTTCTGGAGTCACAATGTGGATTCTTTCCATCAAAAGGTACCGAGGATATAACCTTCACAGAAACAAGTGCAGTGGGTAGAAACCTTGATTCATGGTCTCTTCCCACCTCACAAAGACCTTTGGCTCTGTCAAATGGAAAGGACTATGGAGCACTGTCCACAAATCTAACAGTCCAAACCAAAGCTCATCACCATCTTCAGCGTGCTGCACAATGCCATGCCATGCAAACCATGATCCTCACCCACCAATCCACCACAGACACAATTAAATGACCACTTCACCACTTTCTGAAGAAGTGAGTTCCAAAATCTCATGATAGTCAGAGAGAAAAATTCCTCCTCATTACCATTTTAATTTGGAGATCCATTTTTAGACTGTATCCCTGAATTCTAGTCTCTTCCACACGAGGAAATGTCCCTTCAATGTCCACCTAGTTAAGTCTCCTCAGGTGATTATATGTTTCGGTTACAGCACTTCTTATTCTTCTAAATTCCAATAGGTACAGGCCCAGACTGGCCACAATTTTCACATCATATCACACCCAACCATCTCTGATGTTGGTCAACTAAACCTTATCTGATCTACTTCCAATACACTTGCATCCTTTCTAATATAAGGAGACCAAAACTGTATAGAGTATTCCAAACGTGGCCTCACCAATACTCTATATTACCACAGCAAAACATCTATACTTTTATATTCCATTCATTTGTAGGAACAATGTTCCATTTGCCCTCATAATTATTTGCCGTGCCTACATGCTTTTTTGTGATTCGTGTTTGGCATATTTGCCTTCATTGCTCGGTCCTTTGAGTATGGGAATTGGGATGTTATGTTGCGGTTGTACAGAGTTAAAAATCACACAACATCAGGTTATAGTCCAACAGATTTTTTTGAAAGAACAAGCTTTCGGAGCGCTGCTCCTTTGTCAGGACTATAACCTGATGTTGTATGATTTTTAACTTTGACCACCCCAGTCCAACACCGGCACATCCACATTGACGAAGCCCCTTCTGGAATACCGTGTCCAGTTCTGTTCGTCCAGTTATAGGAAGGATATTATCCAGCTGGAGAGGGTTCAGAAGAGAGTTACCAGGATGTTGTTGGGTATGGAAGGTTTGAGTTGTAAAGAAAGGCTGGGTAGGCTGGAACTTTTCTCATTGGAGCGTCGGAGGTTTAGAGGTGGCCTGATCGAAGTTTATCAAATGGTGAGAGGTATAGGTAGAGTTCATGGTAGTTGTCTTTTTCCTTGGATGGGGGATTTCAAGACTAAATAGCACATTTTTAAGGTGAGTGGTGAGAGATTTAAAAATGACATAAGAAGCAACCTTTTACACAGAGGATGGTTTGCATGTGGAATGAACTTCCTGAGAAAGTGGTGGATGCAAGTACAATTACAATGTTTAAAAGACATTTGGATAGATATATGAATAGGAAAAGTTTGGAGGGAAATGGGTCAGGAGCAGGCAGTTGGAAATGGTTTAGTTTGAGTCTATGCTCGGCATGGACTGGCCGGACCGAAGGGTCTGTTTCCATGCTGTATGACTCTATGACTCCATGTATCAGGACACCCAGATCCCTCTGTACCTCAGAGTTCTGTAAATCTCTCTCAGGAATGGTTTCTTTAAAAGAGGTCATTGAAAGGCTGCTGAGGACACTAAATTTTTTTTTAAGCAAGGCTTTCCAGAAATCACATGGGCAGTGATAACCATTTATATTGTCATAGGGCCCATCTACAACCATGTTAACAGTCACTGGCTTGAAAGGTTTCTGTTTTTTATCTAGTCTTCATTTGGGAACAAGAAACCTGTGAGAAAGAGGTGTCCAGCCAAACTTACCCTCTTCAGAAAAGAAAACTCATTTGTTGAATTCAGGGTGAAACCTATTTGTTCTTCTGGACGAATAACTGTAAGAACATCTCAATGTTGTATTTTATAAGCAAATTATCCGTGCAGAGATTCCGGGACAACCGTGCAGAGTTAATGACATGTCCACACAAACCAGAAAATCAAAGAGACAGACTCTGAAACATTCTACACTTTATTTCTTTTCCATCAAAAATAACCTGTTTTCCAAATAGTTTTATTTTATTTTCAGAAAGTCAATCGCGAATGAGAAATCTGTCTTTTCCCTGAAGTGTTTGTTTTGAAGTTATATAGAGTTATTTATTTTATTTGCTTGTGTTGTGTTTTATTGAATAAGTTGTGCTTTGGTAACAAACCAATGATTGTGTTTATTAATAGAAATTTATAAAGTAATGAGGAACATGGATAGGATTAATGGGAGTTGTCTTTTCCCTAGGTAGGGTATTTCAAGACTAGGGGGCACATTTTTAAAGTGAGAGGAGAGAGGTTTAGAAAAGACATGAGGGCAAATATTTTACACACGGTGGTTTGCATGTGGAATGAACTTCCTGAGGAAGTGGTGGGCATGGGTACAATTACAAGATTTAAAAGACATTTTGATTGGAAAGGTTTGGAGGGATATGAGCCAAGAGCAGGCAGGTGGGGCTAGTTTATTTTGGGATTCTGTTCACCATGGACTGGTTGGACTGAAGGGTCTGCTTCTGAATGGCTGCATGACTCTATTAAGAAACGTGGTTGATAGATATTTCTATTTAAAATTGAATATTGAAAAGGTATTTCATTAGTCATGTCTATAGCCAGGAAAACTATTTTATTCTATGTTGCGAGACATGGAATAGCTGGGCTGGAGCAACTTCTGTTGTCCCTGCTTAACTGCCTATAGTGTTCAGGGATATGCAAGCTAGGTGGATTACCCATGGGAAATGCAGGGTTACAGGGATAGATGGGTCTGGGTAGGATACTCTTTGGAGAGTTGGCGTGGACTCAATGGGCTGAATGGCCTGCTTCCAGACTGCAGGGATTCTATCATCTATGAATCAGGAAGGATAAAAGGAAAGACATCAAGTTTCTCATGCATTACCAAATCAAAATATCTTAGTCACTTGCTAAGATATTTCTGGAGATGGAAGACTTTTACCTGAATGCTTGACAAAATTAACCAAGTTTAGAATAATTGAATTGGCAGAGAAGTTAGTGTTAAAGTTGGTATTGGAATGCAGGCATAGCATTGGAACTATCGAACTTGGAAGAACAGTATCATAAAGCAGACGCTGAATCAGTTGGGTTAGCTAGCTTTCATTTACAGAATTAACAGCTTGAAAATGAAAAGGAAATGGAAATGAGAAAATTTGAAGTAAAGAGAGAGAAGAACAGGAAAAGAAAGAGACTCCGGAGAGAGAAAAAGGACAGGAAAGAACATTTATGAAGCTAGAATTAGAATGGCATGGGGAAGAGATGAGAGGCAAGAGAGAGAAAAGAAGAAATAGGAGCAATATCAACTAAAGAGGCAGAAACTGAGAAAAAACAAAATCTCTCATACCAGGAAACATTTTGAGAGGGATTGGGTCTGAGTTCAATCCAAAACAATGTGGGGAGCTGCGTAAAGTTGAAAAAAATCCATCCCACAATTTGATGAAAGGGTCATTGAAGTATTCTCAAAATTTCTTTTGAAATGGTGGCGGTAGAAGTGACCAAAATGAAATTTGGATTTGATTAGATTAGATTCCCTACAGTATGGAAACAGGCCCTTCAGCCCAACTAGTCCCATACGAACCTTCTGAGGAGTAACCCACCCACATCCATTCCCCTACCCTGTATTTACCCCTGACTAATACACCTCACACTATAGGCAATTTAGTATGGCCAATTCACCTAACCAGCACATCTTTGCAGAAAACCCAAGCAAACATAGGGAGAATGTGCAAACTCAACACAGGCAGTTATCCGAGGCAAGGATTGAACCCAGCTCCTTGGCACTGTGGTGTAGCAGTGCTAGCCACCGTGCCACCCCTTGGCACAGTGCACGACTTGGCTTATGCATTGTAGCGTGTCGGGCAGAGCTCATTAAACGTATGCCTTGCTTTCTGAGGAAGCTTCCATAGATTATGGCATAGCAAGAAAGGTTATTCCCTATGTTTCCAAGTTACTCCCTCAGGCAGAAATTTTGAAATATCTGGAATAGACATATGTAGAATATGAGAGTCTACAAAAATCAGTTTGATTGTTCGATGTGGGCAATTTGAATATGTAATTTGATTCATTTCCAGGCACTCAGAGAAGTGTTCACACTTGGTCTCATAACCGTTGTCAGAGATACAACTCAATCTGTTGCACACTCAGTCAGGGCTCCTCTCTCTGCATTAAACCTGTGTACCCTGAAAATGCTGTAGATTTACCCTACAACATCCAGCAATCTGCACAAAGACAACCCAGCTTGAAACATACAAGGCTATGAATGTCAACTCCACCTTCAGCATCGTCCTTTCTGCTTGAGGAGGAAATCCTATGGCGTGGTGGCTCAGTGGTTAGCACTGTTGCCTCATGGTTCTATTCTAGCCTCGGGCAACGCTCTGTGTGGAATTTGCACATTCTGTGTGTGTGTAGAGGTTTCCTCCCACAGTTCAAAGATGTGCAGGTTAGGTGAATTGGCCATGCTAAGTTGCCTAAAGTGTTCAGGGATATGTAGGTTAGGTGCATTAGTCGGGCAAAAGTGTTGGGGAATGGGTCTGAGTGGGTTCCTCTTTGAAGAGTCAGTATGGACCTGTTTCCATGCTATAGGGGTTCTATGATTCTTCGCTGTCTGGTCCCATCCCTGCCAACTTTTCTTCTTCTCACCTTTAATCCTTATAATTGGTGGGTGATGATGGAGAAATATTCCGGATTCGTGGGTCAGCTCAGAATTGTCAGCCATATCTTGCTGTTGCAACCTTCAGGTTTTCTGAATGAGTGCTTACTAATGCAGGGAGCGATCTTTTTAAACTATGCTGTGTGAATTAGTTTCCCAAGCAATCCATGTGTAGACTCTACTTTTGACACACACATCAGGAATCTCTTCCTGATCAAGGGTTTTTGCCCGAAATGATGAATCTCTTGCTCCTCGGATGCTGCCTGACCTGCTGCGCTTTTTCAGCACCACACTCTTGGCTCTAATCTCCAGCATCTGCAGTCCCCACTTTCGCCCTGATAAGTTTCTCAACCCCATTCTCCCACTTGCCCCCATAATCCTTGATCCTATTGATACCCAAGAACCTATCTACCTCTGTCTTAAATAAATTCAAAATACTGGCCTCCACAGCCTTCTCTAGCAATGAATTCCACAGATTCACCACTCTCTGCCTAAAGAAGTTTCTTTTTATCTCCATTCTAAAAAGTCTTCCCTTTACTCTAAGGCCGTGCCCTCAGGTCCAGGTCTCTCCTACCAATGGAAACAGCTTCCCAACATTCAAGTCCTCTCAAATTAAATGCCACCATTGCATGTACCTTCCTAACTACTGACTCACCCTGCAAGTTTATCTTGAGAGGATCCTGGACTAGAACTCCCAAAACTTTTTGCACTTCAGACTTCTGAATTTTCTCCCCATTTAGGAAACAGTCTTTTTTTTATCTCTCCATCCTGGAGGCTCCCTATCTCAATTCCTGATGATGGGTTTTTGCCCGATTTTCCTGCTCCTCGGATGCTGCCTCACCTGTTGTGCTTTTCCAGCACCACTCTAACCTCGACTCTGGTTTCCGGCATCTGCAGTCCTCACTTTTGCCCTTCCTTTTTTCCTGCTATCAAAGTGCATGACCTCACTCTTTCCCATGTTGTACTCCATTTGCCACTTCTTTGTCCCCTCTCCTAACCTGTCCAAATTCTTCTGTAGCCTCTGCACCTCCTCCATCCTACCTGTCCCTCAGTCTTTGTATTGTGTGGAAACTTAGCCAGAATGCCCCCAATTCCTTCATCTAGATCGTTCATGTATAAAGTGAAATTTTTTTTTAGATTAGATTACTTACAGTGTGGAAATAGGCCTTTCGGCCCAACAAGTCCACACCGACCCGCCGAAGCGCAACCCACCCATACCCCTACATTTACCTCTTACCGAACACTACGGGCAATTTAGCATGGCCAATTCACCTGACCCGCACATCTTTGGACTGTGGGAGAAAACCGGAGAACCCGGAGGAAACCCACGCAGACACAGGGAGAACATGCCAACTCCACACAGTCAGTCGCCTGAGGCGGGAATTGAACCCAGGTCTCTGGTGCTGTGAGGCAGCAGTGCTAACCACTGTGTCACTGTGCTGCCCACAAATGTTAATTTGATTCCATAATGCGGTCCCAAAACTGACCTTTGCAGAACACCATTTGTCACTGGCTGCCATTCTGAGAAGGACCCTTTTATCCCCACTTTTTGCTTCTATCCATGCTAGCACCTTGTCTCTAACATTATTTTCATACTCAAAAGCCTTCTTGAAATCCAGGTAGATAACATTTATTGGCTCTCTTTGATCTAACTTGCTCATTACTTCTTCAAGGAATTCTAATAGATTTGTCAGGCATGATCTCCCCTTGATGAAACCATACTGACTTTGCCCTAGTTTACCATACACTTCCAAGTATTCAGAAATCTCATCCTTCACAATGGATTCCAGGATCTTACTCACAATCGAGGTTAGGCTAATCATTCTGTGATTTTCCATCTTCTGCCTTACTCTTTTTTTAAACATAGGTGTCATGTTAGTGATTTTCCGGCCCTCTAGGACTCTTCCTGATTCTAGTGATTCCTGAAAGATCACTAACACCCCGACTATCTCTTCAGCTATCTCCTTCAGAACTCTGGGGTGTAGTCCATCTGCTCCAGGTGATTTATCCACCTTTAGGCCATTTGATTTTTTTAGAACCTTCTCCTTGGTGATGGTCACCATACTCAGCCCTGACCCCTCACTCCCTTGAATTTTTGGGATATTATTCATGTCTTTCACCATGAAGACTGACACAAAGTAATAATTCAGTTCCTTAGCTATTTCCTTGTTCCCCACTACTATCTCTCCAGCATCATTTTCCAGCGGCCCAAAGTCCACTTTTGCTTCTCTTTTGCCCTTTATATATCTAAAGAAGCTCTTACAGTCTGCCTTTATATTACTGGCTAGCTAACCCTCACATTTAATCTTCTCCCTCCTTATTTCATTTTTTGTTGTACTCTGTTGGTTTTTGTAAGCTTCCAAATCCTCTGGTTTCCCACTGCCCTTTGCCACATTATATGCTTTCTCCTTTGCTTTTATGCTGTCCCTGACTTCCCTAGTCAGCCATAGTTACCTCATCCTCCTTGCCTGTACCATGCTTATTTTGTCTTGAGATGAATCTCGGCTGTGTCTCCTATATTTTTCTTCAATGACCCTGGGAGAGCAGTGATTTGCTGTCATGGAGCATAGAAGGTCATTAACCTTCTTCCTGCACTGCTGGGCATTTGCCCAGAACTGTGGATACAGCGATTTCAAGGCAGCCTGGCAGGGTCTGATAATGTGACAGTCCTGAGAACAGAGGGCTCCCCCTCCTCCCCTATTCTACCATCCCACCTACCAGGACCTCGAGGTCTCTGCCAATGCAGCTGGCTGCCAACCTGTTTCTGTTGCCCATCTCTGGCACAATTCTTCCTACACTGTAAATATGAATGGCAGTTTCTGGCTTACAGCAAACTGACCTGGTACACAACCAAGGTATAAACATGGTGCCAGTGATAGGCAGAATGTTCGAAGGTCCTGGCAACAGTGGGCGTGTCTGTCGCTGGAGAATATGAGACTGGTAACATGACGACGCGGTGTTGATGTAATGAGGTGAGCCGTGGAGAATTGTGGGAGATCCCTTGCTGGAGCTCATGGAGAGAACCCCTCCACAAAACTGCCCAAAACTGACACCTAATGTGTTCATTCTCTTCAGGACTGAAAACAGGAGAGTTAAGTGAACATTGATTCTCCAGTCGATGGAGTACAAGAATACTTTGGGGGTGAAAGTAAACAAGCTGTTCATGTAAGGCCAAGTCAAACAAAATATCCCTGGCTTGCAGCTGCTGAGTGTCAGATTACTGCTTGGTGTATTTCTGGCTGGAAAGGACAGTGACAATATGGCCAGATTTACTTGACTAAACAAGGCCTTCCTTACAGAACACTTGAGAGTTTCCTGCATGGGTTTCAGATGAGCTCCAGGGAGCAGAGAATGGCACTCAGTGGATGGAGGACACACTTTTTTCTCCTGTTTTGTATAGGAGCACGCCCTGGGCTAATAATTTCTGGTAGCATAGCATACCAAAAGAACGTAGGACTGAGGGTAGGCAGGTAAAAGCTGCAAAATGCCAAAAACCAGCAAATCCTTGACTAAAAGGCTGAGATTGTTCACACTTCTGCATATTCTCGTTTTCCTAGAAGATACATGCGTTCCAATGAGCGTCTTTTCTGTCCTCAGATTTCTCTTCAAGATACACCGAATACATCATCTGATGTGGCAGGTTAACTTGTTCCCAGGTCACCGTCTTGCTTTGTCTAGACAATTGGAAGAAATCCAAATGGAAACAAACCCATTGGATAATATCTATCTGAATTTTCCTGTTCTTTTCCTCCAATAATCCCCCACATGCCCTGCCTTCTCCCCAAAGCCATTGTCATTCTTGCCGGAAGGATATGGTTTTGTCCTGGTGTTTTTCAAGAGTCTTTGTTCCTTATGCTTTATCTGAGAGTGAAGATTTGAAGTGATTCAGAGCTGTAATCCTTTTAAAAACTCTGGTGTTTCAAAGCCCTAAACAGTTCAAGACCAGCTCGAAACCTTATCTTCATGTGGCTTCGAACAGACATTTTAAGAACGCCAGTGCATCTATATTTACAAAGCATAAAATGATTTACAATGCTGTGTTAGCTGTGCCGCCTATGTGCCCTCAGTAGGTTTTTCCTTCCTCTCCCTCCCACTAAATCCAACTACAGTCTTGATGTCTGCACCTGGGGTATAGGGAGCAGGCTGTGGAGTCAGCCATCTTGGCCTAGAAGGTGTGAACAGTTTTCTCTGGAGGCATTTGGGCCTAGAGGGACCAGGCCAATTGAGGAAGTCCTACTCAGATGAAGGCTCCTCCACCCCCACTGGAACTTCTGCAGGCGTTGGGGAGGAGATGGGGGGACCTCTGAAATGTCCTGAGAGGTAGCACCTGGGGGTCCTGTATGTGGCTCCTCCTCCATATTAGTCCCTGCAAAAAGCACCCTCTCTCCTTGAAAGGAGGGGAGTGCGATTTTGTTGAGTGGACAGATGCCTGCAGTCCTGAGAGTTGCAGTCCATGGGCCTTGATGAGAGGAATGTGCAGTGACAGGATCAGAGTGAGTGGTGGCCCTTTCTGTGTGAGGCAGCAGAGTGAAGATGGTGACAATTGTCCTTGTAGAGTCAGAGAGTTCACTCATCTTTTCCTCTAATACTGCTGAACATTATGTTTCAACCCCAATGGCCTGCTTCAGCCCCTACGTCTTATGGACTTTGGCAGTCAGCAGGATTGAACATTAACCTCCACCAACCCCCCCCAAACTCCCATCCTTCCATCAGTCAGCACCTCCAGTGTTTCCCTGTCAGTGAGGTGGAGAACCAACCTGCCTTTCTGGGCCATGCCCCTCACTATAATGAGGCAGCCCCAGAGAGTGAGGGTCACTTCCTGGCTTACAGAGTCTGGCTTTGGTGTATCCAGCATGCCCTGGGCTTTACTTATGGCTCAAGCGAGGTGAATGCTGGCTGGTCCCAGCAGCGGCAGGTACTTCTGCCTTGGCTGTCCCCTACAATTCCACAAGAAAGGCATTGAAGAGGTCAATGTTGATGAACGAGTGCAGAGGGGAAGGTAATGTGGTAAAAGTCACTCTGTGCCCCGATGGACCATGCACTATGACGATCACTCATACATGTGGGCGGCACGGTGGCACAGTGGTTAGCACTGCTGCCTCACAGCGCTGGAGACCCGGGTTCAATTCCCGACTCAGGAGACTGACTGTGTGGAGTTTGCACGTTCTCCCCGTGTCAGCGTGGGTTTCCTCCGGGTGCTCTGGTTTCCTCCCACAGTCACAAAGATGTGCGGGTCAGGTGAATTGGCCATGCTAAATTGCCCATAGTGTTAGGTAAGGGGTAAATGTAGGGGTATGGGTGGGTTTCGCTTCGGCGGGTCGGTGTGGACTTGTTGGGCCGAAGGGCCTGTTTCCACACTGTAAATCTAATCTAATCTAATCTAATCAGGAGGGGAAAATTCAGCCCTGGTCTCGGTCATCCAAACATACGTGTTAGGAGCACAAGCAAGTCATTTGGCCCCTCGATGGGGTGGCATGGCAGCTCAGTGGTTAGCACTGCTGCATTACAGTGCCAGCAACCTGGGTTCAACTCCCCCCTCCACCGACTGTCTCCCCGTGTCTGCGTGGGTTTCCTCTGGGTGCTCCGGTTTCCTCCCACAATCCAAAGATGTGCGGGTCAGATTAATTGGTCATACTAAATTGTCCCATAGTGTTAGGTACATTAGTCAGGGGTGAATAAAGGGTAGGGGACTGGATCTGGGTGGGTTACTCTTTGGAGGATCGGTGTGGACTTGTTGGGCCACAGGGCCTGTTTCCACGCTGTAGGGAATCTAACCTAATCAAGCCATTTAAGGATATCGTGTCTGATCTGATTGCCACATCTATTCTTCATTTTGATCCTACCACACATTCCATTCAAACACTTAGTTAACCTATCCCTCTCGGTACTTTAAAAATATTCAAAGAATACGGCAGAATTTTCTCACTTTGCTCTTTTCACAAATTGAATGTTCTTCTGCAACCTCCTCCATTGTTTTGACATGGCAAACAGCCCTGACAAATGGTTACAGGAACTATGTTGTCACATTTTTAAAAGTATGCGAGTCTCAGTTGAAGGGAACCACTTGCAGTTAACAACAGTGTACTGTTTGGAATTGGTCAGATGTCAAGCCAGAAATAGCACTGCGCTTAGAAATCCTGGAGTGTTCTCACATTCTGAATTTCACATGTAACGTATCTGTCAGTGAATCTTATCCTTCCGGATAGTTGAACCTGCTGTTTTCAAATACTTGCTTTGTAGGCCTACAGAAACATAACCCTAATATGCAAAGGAATCTCAGTTTAGACACTCACTTCATGCCATCGCTGTTTAAACAGGTTCAAAGCATCTGGCTTGCCCGACAGTCTGGAGACGAGTGACTGAGAGCCTTTGCGAGGATTGTTGACAATTATTTTGGAGAGTCACCACTATTAGAAACGTATGTGCTCCAAGTGGGCTGTGTTGGGCAAGAAAGGGCAACTATTACCTCCTGGCTCTGACATCAACTTCAATGTGATCACTTGCAATGGAGCGCGACATCAACTGCTACCTGGAGGACTGTCAACTCGGTGAAAGATGCTCTTTGGTCTGCCCAAGACTTGTAGGTCTTCCAGGGCAAGGAGTTGACCTTCACTGAGTGTTGCCGAGTTCCAGACTGCAAGGTCCAGGACTATGTGCTGAGGGGTGCACTAAAGGTCAGGGAAGCTGCTGCCAAAGCACAGGTTGGCCAAAGTTCAAAGGGGGTACATTCAGTTATAAGATGCTCCTCATGCTGCAAACGTATGTAAATATAATCTTGTACTAGTAAGAAATGCCTTGGGTTTGTTTGTTCTTCATATGTTAAGACTGTACAGAATCAAACTGATCTCACTATGTGTGGATATTACAATTTTTTATGAATAAAACACATCTTTGAAATAAAAAAACAGTCACTTGCAGTGGAGTGCAGGTTGTTTACTCAACCAGGGAGCATTTGACAGGGACAAGTCACTGCTGCTAAATTGAGCTAAACCAGAACAGAAGGGTTTGCTGTTCTGTGATTGAGGGAGTGAATGAATTAATTTGTATGTAAGTGATTGAGCTTCATCTGCAGACTCCATTTGCAAGTGATGTTGAAGTGATTGGAAAGCAGATGTGAACTATGGAGATTCTGACTTCAAAGTTTGATGGGAATGCTGTACATGATGAGGCCATTTCCACTGCTGACATTTAAGACACTGCACAGTGACAGTAATGGTGATTACTTAGAAAGACATAGAGCGTACAGCCTAGACCAACCATTTGACCCACCAGCCTTCGGCTGCGTTGATGCTTCAATGGAGTTCCTCCTCCCATCCTCTTTGATTTAATTCTTTCAGCAAAAGCTTCAAACCGCTCCTCCCTCCTCTCCTTAAGTGTACTGCTAGTATTCACCTCAGGTCAACTATCTCCTGGAAGATGTGGTTGAGGGTTTGTGAGGTAAATATGGAGTAAGTTGAAAAAGAACTTGTCTAGACAGTCTAACTTGTCTCGAGTAATTATTTACTTATGTACTGCAGAATGGTGTGAATTCTCTGATTTAAATGGAGACTTTTAGAAGCTCCAGGTGTTGGGGAAGTGCCCAGAGGACAGTTCCAATTCCAAGGTGATTCTTTTGGTTTCTGCTATGATGGGGATTCTGCTGGGTCCAATCGGCACTGCAGCAATGATTATCCAATCCTTGAAAATCCCAGCCCTTCTCTTTCAGTCCTGTCTATTGATATTCTTCAAACTTCTTAGATATCTCCATCAGTTTCCCATTCCTCCATTGTTCAAGAGAAACAAATCTCAGCCAGATTATCCTTTCTTGATTGAAGTAACTGTAACGGTCTGGTCTGATCTTTGTAAAAAACCTTTTCACATTTTTTATGATGTTCTTATAACGCAAGGATCTTGCTGTCCAAGGTTTGTTATAAGTTAAGCATAATGTCTTTACTTCACAAATCTACCCATTTCGAAATAACCCTTCGTGTTTCATTTGATAAGCAGTGTCAGTAATTTTAGTGATTGATATATTTGTTGGCCAGCCACTTCCTGACCCCCACAAATACTGGACCCAACTGCAATGTGTGAAGGGTGAACGTCACAACATACAGCGCCACTTCATATGGAAGAGACAAGTAGAGACAACAGCGAGTCAGAAGTGAGAAGAAAATATGAGCACCAACTTCTGCTTCCTGTGATATGAAAACATTTCGAATCCAATATGACCTTTCTTCAGAATTCAGTTCCAACCCAGTCGTTGGACTCAAAATATCCACACGGTTTATCGCTCCACAAATGCCGAGCTGCAGAATTTCTCCCATATTTTCTGTCTATATTCCTGATACCTGTGTCCCGGTTGGCTTGAGGCTGTAGCAGACAGATTTTGAGACACGAGCACTGACTTCTTGGTGCTTCATTAAGGTCAGTGTATGACGATACAAATGACTGGATAATATGTCATTTGGAGCTGGACAGTGGACAGATCTAGTTGAAAACTGGATTAACCTGTACAAATCAGGACCTGGTGTGTTTATGCTTGCAGGTACCTTGTGTATGGAACCAATTGGTCACCCTCTTACTTCACAGTTACAAGTCTCACTGCAGTACTTCTGCACAAAGGTCAAGCCTGGAGACGTTTCAGTGCGGTACTGACAATGGAAAACTGAGGCCCCATATAACTTAGATATAAAAAATTCCGATTGCACTGTTATGAAGGGCAGCAGGGTGGATCTTCCTGGTGTCTTTACCAATCAATAGAAAAAGTGTGGACCGAGGATGCTGGAGAGTCAAGAGTGTGGTGCCAGAAAAGCACAGCAGGCTGGCAGCATCCAAAGAGCAGGAGATTTGATGTTTCGGGCATAAGCCTTTCATCAGGAAGGGCTTATGCCTTCATTCCCAAAATGTTGACTCTCCTGCTCTGCGGATGCTGCCTGACCTGCTGTGCTTTTCCAGCACCACACTCTCGACATCCTTACCAATCAGTCAAAAACACAGATTGCCCGGTCAATGTCACATTGCTAATTGTGGGAACTGGCTGTGTAAGTGTTATAAGAATGACGACAGTTTAAAAATACTTCATTGGTTATGAGGTTTTTTAAGACATTCACTCATCATGAGATGCAAATGCAAATGGTTCTTTTTGCTCTTCTGCCCTGTCTTGATTTTTACCTTCAGTCTCATCTTCCTAATTTATATTCAGCATCTTCAAAGTAAGATTTTGTATTAAACCAGGCTGCTCAGATAAGTTATTACATACCCCAGGAGCAGTGGAACTCAAACACAGGCCTCCTGGTTAAGAAGGAGAGACATTACCATTGGACTAAAATTCTTGTCATTAGGCCAGACACAGCAAAGGTTAAATGTGCAATAATAACTTGTCGCAATGGGCTCCACTGTTCGATATTACCCCCAACATTCAGTGGAGCCCCTCCCTTCTACACTGAAGGCAATCTTTCCATTCCACACCAGTTATGTTATGTTTGAGGTTGCCAATCTCCCACCTTGCACCATTGGATGGGAAGTGGCATTGTCACAGAGTACTGGGAGTAAGGCGGAACTGGGTAGTGATTGGATGATCAGCCACGATGTGATGGACGGTGGAGCAGGCCTCAAGGCCCAAATGGCCCACTCCTGCTCCTTTTTCCTACGTTTCTATGACCTCAGTTTCTGAATAACTGGCCGCACCACCCACCTTGACATTAAGAGTGTGGGAGTTGCTGACACTGGGAGTGGTTGCAATGGATAGTAATGATGCATCTGAAAAGAAGCGAGCTGAATATTTGACGGAGTGGATTATGAAATGGTTTAGATGAGAAAAGACGGGAGGACGCTTGAGTGGAGCGCAGCCATCAGTAAGGACTGATTGGGCCAAATTGCCTAATTCGGTGTCATATATTCTGGGAAATATGTAAAATGGCTCATACATTTCCAAAACAAACAGATTTGAAAATGCCACTCCATTTCCTTGTGAATTGAAGCTTGATTATTGGTTCTTCATGTGAAATATTTTTATTGGTGGGCGGCGTGCTGATTGGTGTTTTTGTTTGAAGCAAGCAGTGATGTGGAATGACACATTTGGGAATAAGTGATTGTCATAGAGATGTACAGCATGAAAGCAGACCCAACTCGTCCATGCCGACCAGATATCCTAAACTAAGCTAGTCCCATTTGCCAGCACTTGGCCCATATCCCTTTAAACTCCTTCTATTAATGTACCCATCCAGATACCTTTTAAATGTTGTAATTGTACCGGCCTCCACCACTTCCTTTGGCAGCTCATTCCCTACACGCACCACCATCTGCGTGAAAAAGTTGCCCTTTAGGTCCCTTGCTTTTCTGAACACTTTCAAGTTTCACAACATCCTTCCGATAGGAGGGAGACCAGAATTGCACACAATATTCCAAAAGTAGCCTAATCAATGTCCTGTACTGTCGGAACATGACCTCCCAACTCCTGTACTCAATACTCTGACCAATAAAGGAAGGCATACCAAAAGCCTTCTTCACTATCCTATCTACCTGCAACTCTACTTTCAAGGAACTATGAACCTGCACTTCAAGGTCTCTTTGTTCAGCAACACTCCACAGGACCTTACCATTAAGTGTATAGGTTCTGTTCTGATTTGCCTTTCCAAAATGCAGCACCTCGCATTTATGTAAAATAAACTCTATCTGCCACTCTTCGGCCCTTTGGCCCACCAGATCAAGATCCTGTTGCACTCTGAGGTAACCTTCTTCTCTGTCCATTACACCCTCCAATGTTGGTGCCATCTGCAAACTTAATAAGAATGACAATCTCTCTTTCTTTCTCATCGTCTCTCTCTCTCTCTCTCTCTCTCTCTCTCCCTATCCCTCTCATATTCCTGAATATTTCAATTGAACTCCCTTCAAACCCTCTCTGAATCACTTTCTTCTTTTAAGGTGCTTCTGAAAAATCTACTTTTGACCAGGCTTTTTGTCGTTAGGTTGGTATCTCTTCATAAGTTTCGGTGTCAAATTTGGCCTCCATTGTATCACTTTAGGATGCTTTTCATTGTGGACAGTGCTGTTTAAATGCATAGTGTGGTTGTCGAAGGTGCGAGAGGAAGGAGAAAGATTGGAACTAGCTGTGGGTAGGTGAGGAGCAGTGATTTTCATTAGCGCCAGTCCTCAGACCTTGATGTATGTACCTAGTACTTGCTTCAGTAAATCCAATCAGTCTCCTGTGGATGGGAAAGCAGTAAGCACTGCAGTTTGCAGACGCTGTCTAGAAAAACAAGCTTCCCCGGTTTATTTTTAGACTGCCTGACCTTTTAAGTGAGTGTTTTTCATTACTGCATTCCTCCTGTCTGGGAGCAAGGCTCTCCTGTTACACTGGCTGTCAGCACTGATTCATACTGGAGGCCAACAGATGTGAATTGCTTTTTACAGCCTGTTCAGGAGGATGTTTATTGTGTGAAAAAACCCCCACCTAAATGGTCCAATCAGTTAAAGGGAAACAAGAGACTGTCTTTGAACAGGGTTGGGGGGGGGGCAGGGAATAATATATAAAGAAAACAATCATTTACCTCAGGTCTACTGCGGAAGAGTTGCTTAATTTAGATTAGTCCTGATGCTGCTGAAGCAGGTCAGAGGCTCAGTGTGCCAATACTGAGAGGCTGAATTTAAATGTTTTGCGTGCCCAATTAAGAAAATGCAATAAAGGGACTGCCTCACACAGAGCGTTTGAACCCACCTCTCACCTCGGGGAAACTGAGTTCAGATCTAGTTGACTGTGAGAGTGAAATCACTATCGTCTGTGAGCTGTAAACATGCCTTTCATTTAGCATTCATCCCTGCACCCTGTGCTCAGTCCATTACTCCTGCTGGGCTCTGCTTCTCTGGTTTGATTAAACTCACCAACTCAGTGGGACACAATCCTGGAGGTCATCACAGAATAAGTTTACAAGAATAGTCCCGTGGATGGGGATGTCTGAGTCGGAGATGGATTTGAGACTGTTGGAGACTGTTTTCTATTGAATTGAATAATTTATTGTTACGTGCATCCAAACTAAAATACAATGAAAAGTATGTACTGTCACCCATGCATAGGCGCCATTCACATTAATTCAAAATAAAATTACAAAGAAGGAAGATAACTTAAAGAGAGTCTGACTTTTCCTTCTCTGCTGCTACAGTCCTGCTCTGGCCTTCCCAACCCACGCCATGCCATCACCAGAGTCCCACGCCACGCGGAAGTAAGAGTCCTGCTCCAGGCTTCACAGGCCGATGGACCAACTCTGTAACCAAGCTGCCTCTGAAGATGCCACCATTGCTCTGGAGCCCATCGATGCCACCCTCCTATCGAAGAGCTCTCTTTATCAGGTAAATTTGAGCAAAAGCCAAATAAAACTGAGAAAAGAAGAAGGGGAGCAAAGGAAAAGGAAAAAGAAAAAGAAAGATGAGGATGAGGAGGGCAAGCCCAGGAACAGGCTGCCAACACTGCTGCCTGCCATCTTGGCAGAGAAAATAAGTTTGAGAAGAGACTTGATAGAGGCACTTAGATTCATAATGTATCCAGAAAGGACACATAAGGGAAAAAAGTGCAACCGGCACAGGAAAATGCTGGAGAAACTCAGCAGGTCTGGCAGCATCTGTGGAGAGAAATTACACAGAGTTAATGTTTCGAGTCCGGTATGACTCTTCCTCAGAACTTAAAGACTGTATCCGCTGTGCAAAGACCAACAACCAGAGGCCACAGAATATTGATGTAATTGGCTAAGGAAGCAAGTATAATATGAGCAAAAAACCCTCATTGCTCAGTGAGTGGTTAGGATGTGCTGCTGGACAGTGATGGGAGGCAAGTATTCCATATCTCAGGAAGGAACGACTCACCCTGGAGCACGTTCAAAGTAGGTTCACGAGAATGTCCCAGGAATGAGAAGCTTAATATATGAGGAATTTTTGAGGACTCTGGGTCTATACGCGATGGAGTTAAGAAGGATGAGGAGGGGGTCTAATTGAGCCTTACAGACTACTGAATAGCCTGGAAGATGTTCCCATTGGTAGGAGAGACTAGTGCCCAAGGGCACAGACTTAGAGTAAAGGGAAGACCTTTTAAGACAGAGATAAGGAGAAACATCTTCAGCCAGAGAGTGGTGAATCTGTGGAATTTATTGCCACAGAGGGCTGTGGAGGCCAGGTCATTGAGTATATCTAAGACAGAGCTAGATAGGTTCTTGATTGTGAAGGGGATTAAGGGTGACAGGGAGAAAGCGGGAGAATGCAGTTGAAACTTATCAGAGAAAGGTACCAGCCATGATTGAATGGTGGAGCAGACACGATGGGCTGAATAGCCTAATTTCTGCTCCTACTTCTCATGGTCTTAAGTTCAATTGAAGTATTCAGAATGGAATTGGATGATTATCTGAAAAGGAAGAATATGCGTAGTTATGCAGATAAAGTGCAGGAAAGATAACTTACATAAATTATATTTCTTGATAAATAGATATCTGGATAAATTTGTCCTTCAGAGACTGAACATACATTGGGATAGCACGGCGGTGCAGTGGGTAGCACTGCTACCTGACAGCGCCAGGGACTTGCGTCCGAATTCAGCCTCAGGCGACTGTCTGTGTGAGTTTCCTCTGAGTGCACTGATTATTTTCCCAAAATCCAAAAATGTGCAAGTTAGATGGATTGGCCATACTAAATTGCCCATAATGTCCAGGAAAATGTAGATTAGGTGGATTTGCCATGGGAAATGCCAGGTTACCGGGATAGGATAAGAGGGCAGGGGAGGGGGAAGCGAGTCTGGGTCGAATGCTCTTCAGAGGGTCATTGTGGACTTGTTGGGCTGAGTGTCCTGATTCTACACTGGAGGGATTTTACAATGAGCCTAATCATCCCCTTCAGTGTGGTAGCCATTCTATGACGATACCATCAAATCTTATCTTCAGTCTCCCTGCCTTTGTGTCTGGTCTTTATCCTTTGAGATCACTAACAAAATGTAGTTGGATCCACAGTGATTCAGCCCCAGATTTAGCCCCATAAATACTGATGAGTTCACCTCACTGGCCCCATAGGAGAAAGTGAGGACTGCTGATGCTGGAGAGTCAGTGTTGAAAAGTGGGGTGCTGGAAAAGCACAGCAGGTCGGATGGTATCCAAGGAACAGGAAAGAGTTGACGTTGCAGACATAAGCCCTTCAGTCAGATTCATAATGGGTCCGGACAGGGTACATAAATAAAAAAGGTGCAACAGGCACAGAGAAATGCTGGAGAAACTCAACAGGTCTGGCAGCATCTGCAGAGAGAAATTACACAGAGTTTGGAGTTCAGCTTATGCCCGAAACGTCGACTCTCCTGCTCCTCAGATGCTGCCTGACCTGCTGTGTTTTTCCAGCGCCACATGTTTTGTCACTGGCCCCATGTCTGATTTGCTAATAAGTTCCTGAGGTTGACACTCCTTCTGATAACTAGCTGCGGTCTGCCTTAAACACTGATCACGAGGCAACAACATGGAGGATTGATGACAGTCACTGAGGAACGGTTATCACAGCACTATCAGTCTGATGTGGGTCTGTATTCCTTCAACCGAGGCAGTTTCACCTTTGACAGTGTTTGACCTCACTCCACCATCTCCGCGGGGAAACGGTCTGGGGTAAAGAAAACTGCAAACGTCTGGCCCCTCCATGGGAATCACCCATTGCCATCTGCTAAAACAACCTCAAACACTAAAATAAAATCAAACAGCTCAGACTGATATAACTCCAGCAATCCAGCCTTCTGAAACTTCAAAGAGCCATTTGTTTGTGATGAGGCAATAATTGGATTTAGGTTATGAAAACAATTTGCCAAACTATCCTTGCATCAATCACATGAATGGCCCACTCCTGACCCCTCTGTTTATAATCGGTATGCCACACTCCTGGGGTTCCCTGTGGTAGAAGGGTTAATAAATGTTATGCAAATAGCTCGAGTGCATCGGTGATGTGAGGTGGTGTCAGATCACATGGTTCTGGGGTCTGAGGTAAGAGAAGATTAAGGAATCGCTATTGAACAATATCTCTATCCATAGTTAATGAGTATTCATTAGTTTGTGAAAATGTAGTTTCCAATCCTCATCTGTTAAAAGTATCCACCATCTGGTTATAATATTCATACATGGTGGCAGCAGTCTGTGAATCCTTCTCTTACATTCCTGACTATCACTGATAAAGGTAGTGAAATGAATGGTCAGAAGGATTCTCTTGCTCCTCAGACGCTGCATGGCCTGCTATGTGTTTTCCAGCGCCGCACTTTATCAACTCGGACTTTTCCAGTGTCTGCAGTCCTCACCATCTCCGAATTCCACAACTTCATTAAATTCTCACAGTAACAATCAGAGCAACTAATCATTACTGGCGTACAAGACTGGCTGACTAGAAATGAATAGAGTTATGGCTCTCTCTCTGAGCCCCTCAACTTCATAGATTGATCTTGATAAAACTGAGGACTGGAGAAACTGGCATCTCCAATTCATTCAATACCCATTGCCATTGGACTTGCTCAGAAGCCAGGAAAGGTTCAAGTCCGTGTGCTCTACTACACCATTGACAGGTGTGTTGGTGATATTTTATGATGACAAAAGGTTGGTGAGGAAATACGAAATAAGGGGAGATTACTGAAATGTTTGGTTTACACTTCAGCTTTCAATAGGAAGCTTTCATAGGCTGTGAACAATTCAGACTGATCACCCAAGATACTTCAGCAAATTTGCATTCCTTTGGCAATTCTATCTATTTGGCCTTAGTTCAGGCTGGAGATAAAAGGGTCCGATAATGAAGCAGTGTTTGAAAGGAGAGGGCACAGTTGCTGCCCTTAGTTGGTGCCTCCATTGTTACAGACGAACAGAACATTATCAAACCTGCCTGGTCATTGATCCACACTGCCACCGAAGAAGATGTCTTCCAGCAGTATGCAGTAATAGACAGCTTTGAACTCCAAACCAAAAGCTAAGATGTACGTGGTGACCAACAACAGCTTCTGCCAATCCAAGGAAATCTTGTGAGTCCTAACCACTTCTTTTATGCAGGGTTTCAGAATCAAAATGTAATTTTGGACTGTTGATAAAATGGTGAATGGTCGCTCGACACATCTTAGACACATGAGGAGGCATCCGCATTCTTTTAGTTGCCACAGCTTGATTGAAGCCCGACTTTCTCCAAACACCCTTCAACCTCTCCATCCAAGGGGCCCCCACTGAAGATGCATAGCCAAATGGTTGCCACTCTTCATTAGAAGGCGAGAGTATTCACTGAAATACTTTGTGTAAAACACAACAAGGAGTCATTCTAACTGAGTCATAGTGCTTACACAGACTTGCAACTCATCTACAATGTGGGTGAGCTAAACAAGATAGGCAGCCCCATTCAAGTTCAAGATGGAATTGCTGAACGTAGTCACTGGATTGGGGAAGCTACAAATGACTTAGCATATCATGCTAACTGTTATGTATATGCACCACAAGAAGTGATCATGGCTGTCTCTTACATGCGGTAACCTACTCTTGGGAAATAAGGCAGGGCAGGTGACTGAGGTGTCAGTGGGGGAGCACTTTGGGCCAGTGACCATAATTCTATTAGATTTAAAGTAGTGATTGAAAAGGTTAGACCAGCTCTAAAAGTTGAAGCTTTAAATTGGAGGAAGGCCAATTTCGACAGTATTAGGCAAGAGCTTTCAAAAGCTGATTGATGGCAAATGTTTGCAGGTAAAGGGATGGCTGGAAAATGAGATATTGAGAATCCAGAGAAAGCATTTTCCTGTCAGGGTGAATGGAAAGGCTGGTAGGTATAGGGAATGCTGGATGACTAAAGGAATTGATGGTTTGATTAAGAAAAAGAAGGAAGCATTGTCAGGTATAGACAGGAGAGATCGAGTGAATTCTTAGAAGAGTACAAAGGCAGTAGGAGTATACTTAAGAGGGAAATCAGGAGGACAAAAAGGCCACATGAGATAGCTTTGGCAAATAGAATTAAGGAGAATCCAAAAGGTATTTACAAATACATTAAAGACAAAAGGGTAACTAGGGAGAGAATAGGGCCCCTCAAAGATCAACAAGGTGGCCTTTGTGTGAAACCGCAGAAAATGGGGGAGAAACTAAATGAGTATTTTGCATCAGTATTTACTGTGGAAAAGGATATGGAAAAATTAGCATGTAAGAAAATAGATGGTGACATCTTGAAAAATGTCCATATTACAGAGGACGAAGTGCTGGGTGTCTTGATATGCAAAAAGGTGGATAAATCCCCAGGACCTGATCAGGTGACCCTAGAACGCTGTGGGAAGCTAGAGAACTGATTGCTGGGCCTCTTGCTGAGATATTTGTATCATCAATAGTCACACCTGAGGTGGCAGAAGACTGGAGGTTGGCTAACGTAGTGCCACTGTTTAAGAAGGGTGAAAAGGTCAAGCCAGGGAACTATAGACCAGTGAGCCTGACCTCAGTGGTGGGCAAGTTGTTGGAGAGAATCCTGAGGGACAGAGGGTACATGTATTTGGAAAGGTCAAGGACTGATTAGGGATAGTCAACATGGCTTTGTGCGTGGGAAATCATGTCTCACAAACTTGATTGAGTTTTTTGAAGAAGTAACAAAGAGGATTGATGAAGGCAGAGCGGTAGATGTTATCTATGTGGACTTCAGTAAGGTGTTCAACAAGGATTCCCATGGTAGACTGGTCAGCAAGGTTAGATCTCACAGAATACAGGGAGAACTAGCCATTTGGATACAGAACTGGCTCAAAGGTAGAAGGCAGAGGGTGGTGGTGAAGGGTTGTTTTTCAGACTGGAGGCCTGTGACCAGTCGAGTGCCACAAGGATCAGTGCTGTGTCCACTAGTTTTCATTATTCATATAAATTATTTGGATGTGAGCATAACAGGTATAGTTAGTAAGTTTGCAGATGACATCAAAATTGGAGATGTAGAGATCAGCCAAGAAGGTTACCTCAGATTACAACAGGATCTGCACCAGATCGACCAATGGGCTGAGAAGTGGCAGATGGAGTTTAATTCAGATAAATGAGAGGTGCTGCATTTTGGGAAAGCAAATCTTAGCAGGACTTATTCACTTAATGGTAAGGTCCTAGGGAGTGATGCTGAACAAAGACCTTGGAGTGCAGGTTCGTAGCTCCTTGAAAGTGGAGTCGCAGGTAGGTAGGATAGTGAAGAAGGTGTTTGGTATGCCTTCCTTTAATCGGTCAGAGTATTGAGTACAGGATTTGGGAGGTCATGTTGTGGCTGTACAGGACATTGGCTAGATCACTGTTGGGATAATGCATGCAATTCTGGTCTCCTTCCTATTGGAAAGATGTCGTGAAACTTGAAAGGATTCAGAAAGAATTTACAAGGATGTTGCCAGGTTTGGAGGATTTGAGCTATAGGGAGAGGCTGAACAGGCTAGGGCGGTTTTCCCTGAAGTGTCGGAGGATGATGGTGACCTTATAGAGGTTTACAAAATTATGAGGGACATGGATAGGATACATAGACAAAGTCTTTTCCTTGGGGTCAAGGAGTCCAGAACTAGAGGGCATAGGTTTAGGGTGAGAGGGGAAAGATATAAAAGAGACCTTTTCACGTAGAGGGTGGTATGTGTATGGAATGAGCTGCCAAAAGAAGTACAATTATAACATTTAAAAGGCATTTGGATGGGTATATGAATGGGTTTGGAGGAATATGGGCCAACTGCTGGCAGGTGGGACTAGATTGGGTTGGGATATCTGGTTGGCATGGATAGGTTGGACTGAAGGGTCTGTTTCCATGCTGTATATCTCTATGACTCTATGAGATCAGAAAAAAAACTGAAGACATAGAGCACCAGGAGATCACATCACCAGTCACCAGACATCAGCCAACTCCATGGCACTCCAATCTGGAGGTGTATCCAAACCTAATGGTTTGTTATTCTTTGTGTAGACCTCAAAGAGCTCAACGAGGCTATGAAATGAAAATTCCACCCCACGACGAGAGCTTGGCAAAACTAACAGGGAGATTAGTGTGTACTAAATTGAATATAAACAGCAACTTTTGCCAGCTCCTGTCAGATGAAGAATTTAAACTATTAACAAGTTTTATTACTCCTTTTGGAATATACTACTTTCAACACAACATAACTGACATCCTAGATGGAGTCAACATCCACATGGATAATCTTCTCATCTGTGACCTCTCCATGGTGGAACATGATACAAGAGTAAGGATACATATTTACAGCATGCTGTTTACTGTCTGCAGGTCTCACACTCAAACAAAGTGAGTTCTTCAAGACTTCCATCGGTTTTCTGGGTAACACAGTTGGTGTATCTGGGATCAAGGTCGATGCCCGAAAAGAAAATGGTGGCCATGTAGTTTTTTTTTCCCTGCCCTGCACAGTAAATATGCTTTTTGGGCATGGTTAAACTGTTGGGCAAGTTTCTACTCAAGATCCTACACGACCTAGCACATATTATTAGACTGTTATGGCATCTCATGAAAGGCTTGGTACCAGTTGGGACATATAGCCAAACCCCGGCCCATTATGACATGAACTTCCCTGGCATTGAAGCATCCTCCATTGGCTTGGGAGCAGTTACATTTCAGATGAAATGTGATCACTCATTCTGATAGGTCCACAGTACCTCCAGGCCATTAAAAGAAATGGTGCTGAGATGCTTGGTCATCAAGGAAGGTTTTTGGACTATTTTGAAAGCATCAAGTTCACAATCCAGGCAGAAAACAAGTCCTAGGAGACCCCTTAACACAAAAACATTAGTGATGATGCCTCCCTGAATGCAATGATTCCAATGACATCTTATGTCATTTGATACCAGTAGAATATGTCTAAGGCAAATGTCAGACCATGGATGATGCTTTGTCCCACATCTTGTGGGGAAGCCAATACAGGATTATGTGCCCTTTGTTGAGGATGTGGAGTCCTATATTTTTTAAAGCCAAGTTTGCCTCATACACAACAACTTAGATATTGGAAGAAATTTGTACAGCTTACAAGTTGATGTGGAATGCACAAGAATATGGCTGTACTGTGTCATGGGATGGCATCTCATGTCCCCACCAAGTGCAGTAATAGTCTGAGCAAGGTCATTGCCATCACCTTCTGATTGGCCTCTTCATCTATAATCTGGTTGGCATGGATGAGTTGGAACAAAGGGTCTGTTTCCATACTGTACATCTCTACGACTCTAAGTAATTCTTGTCAGGTTGGGCATTCTCCAACATCTTCATCAGGGTCATCTGGGCATTACAAAGTGCTGGGCTTGGGCCCACAACTCCATCTGATGGCCTGGTACAATGAATGACCTTGAAAAGATGGTTTCCACATTTCCATGTTGTGCTGTCCTAGGGAAGAACATATGGAACAAGCCTCATCTTACCTGTCTTGCCCATGGGAGCATCTCAGGATCAACCTGTTGCCTTTCAAAGGTAAAACCTACCTCGTTATCGTTATCTCTTATTTCTGATTTACCACCTTAGCGGCAGATATCATGATGGTGAAAGAGATTTTGACTACACATAACATTCCTGAGATAACCACCTTAGAAAAAAGCCAGCGGCTGACTGCATTTTGTTTTAAAGAGTGAATCTTATGATTTTGTACAAGTCACCAGCTCACCTTGATAGCTCCTAGCCAATGGTGCATTTGGACCACAGCTGCATACAGTCAATACCCTGTTAGAGTAAAGTGATGGCATTGACCTGGCCTTGTTTAGTTACTGGTGCACATCTTTACACAACAACTTGACTCTTTCACAGTTCCTAACTGTTAGACGATTACATGCTCAAACTCTGAGGTTCCTCTGTGATTGGGTAGCACAGAGGTTAACTTGGTTCAGATTAGGCAGAAGGAGGGCAACTATTGTACAAATCAGACTGTTACCTTCAACCACTGCTAGCACACTGAATGGGGTGTCTCTCTGTATCCGAGGCCGAAACCAACCTGGCCATATTTTGCCTTTGGTTCATTCCGATTCGTATTTAGGCAACGCATTGCTATGTGTCCTCAGACATAGCATTGATGTCCACCAGCAGGCCAGCTTGACTGCCCAGATGAGGAAGATGATTCTCCGACAGCCTCAGTGAACGTCTCCCATTCTCCTCCACAGGATGCACATGTTTAAACCCCGAGTCCGAGAGAAACAATGACACAGTCAAGCAGAAGTGGTCAACCTACTGTAGCATATTTCCATTCGATTCCAAGGGCGTGATAATGACTTCAGGGTCATTGGGTGTTGTGGAAGAAGAGTAAGTTAAGTGTCTCACAACCTGAATTGAGTTTTTTAAGTGTGCAACCAAAAATATTGATGAGCACAGAGCAATAGGCATTGTCTACACAGACTTTAGTAAAGCCTTTGACAAGGTTCCTTCATGGTAGACTAATTAGTAAAGCTAGGTCACATGGGTTTCAGGGAGAGCTTGCTAATTGGATACAACATTGGCTTGACAGTAGGAGACAGAGAGTGGTGGTGGAGGGTTGTTTTTCAGACTGGAGGACTGTGACTAGCAGTGTTCCACAGAGATCGGTACTGGGTCCACTGTTATTTGCAACTTATATAAACGATTGGATGAGAATTTGGGAGACATGGTTAGTCAGTTAGCAGGTGACAACAGAATTGGTGGTACAGTTGACAGTGAAGAAGGTTATCTAAGATTACAAAAGGGATCAACGAGCCAACGGGCTGAGGAGTGGCAGATGGAGTTTAATTTGGATAAATGTGAGGTATTGCATTTTGGTAATACAAACATGAACTAATACTGTTCATGGTCGGGTCCTGGGTAGAGTTGTCACACAAAGAGTCCTTGAGATTCGGGTATGTAGTTCTTTGAAAGTTGCATCATGGGTAGAGAGGGTGGTTAAGAAGGTATTTAGAACACTTGTCTTCATTGCTCAAACCATTGAGTATAGGAGTTGGATGTCATGTTGAAGTTGTACTGGATGTTGGTAAGGCCACACTTGGAGTACTGTGTACAGATCTGGTTGCCCTACTATCGGAAGGATGTTACTAAATTGGAGAAGGTTCAGAAAATATTTACCAGGATATTGACAGGACTGGAAGGTTTGAGTTATAAGGAGAATCTGACTAGATTACTTACAGCGTGGAAACAGGCCCTTCGGCCCAACAAGTCCACACCGATCCGCCAAAGAGCCACCCACCCAAACCCATTACCCTACATTTACCCCTTGACCTAATAGTACGAGCAACTTAGCATGGCAAATTCACCTAACCTGCGTGTTTTTGGACTGTGGGAGGAAACCGGAGCACCTGGTGGAAACCCACACAGACATGGGGGAGAATGTGCAAACTCCACACAGACAGTCACCTGAGGCTGGAATCGAACTTGGGATGCTGGTGCTGTGAGGCAGCAGTGCTGACCACTCTGCCACGGTGCCGCCCTTTTTTTTTCCCCTGGAGCTGGGAGTTTGAGAGGTGATCTTATAGAGGTTTATAAAATCATGGTGTGCATAGATAAGATGAATAGCAAAGGTCTTTTCCCTAGGGTGGGTGAGTTTAAAATTAGGGACATAGTTTTAAGGTGAGAGAAGAAAGATTTAACAGGGACATAAGGGGCAATGTTTTCACACAGAGAGTGGTTTTAGATTAGATTAGATTACTTACAGTGTGGAAACGGGCCCTTCGGCCCAACAAGTCCACACCGACCCGCCGAAGCGCAACCCACCCATACCCCTACATTTACCCCTTACCTAACACTATGGGCAATTTAGCATGGCCAATTCACCTGACCCGCACATCTTTGGACTGTGAGAGGAAACCGGAGCATCCGGAGGAAACCCACGCAGACACGGGGAGAACGTGCAAACTCCACACAGTCAGTCGCCTGAGGCGGGAATTGAACCCAGGTCCCTGGCGCTGTGAGGCAGCAGTGCTAACCACTGTGCCACTGTGTCGCCATGTGGTTCATATGTGGAATGAACTACCAGTGGAAGTGGTGGATGCAGGTACAGTTATTACATTTTAAAAGACATTTGGATAGGTAGATAAAAAGAAAGGGTTTAGAGGGATATGGGCCAAAAACAGGCAGATGGGATTAGTTTAGTTTGGGAAACTTGGCCAGCATTGTTGAGTTGGACTGATTATACAGACTGATGGGTCTGTTTCTGTGCTGTATGATTCTGTGACTTTGATACAAGTGTAACCACGGTTTATGGGTAGAATGAAAGTCTGGGGTTGGGGGGATGGTGTTTGGAGCTGAGGGGTGCAAGATACACGTAGCAAAAGGAATTAATAACTTGTCAATTGCAAGCATGCACTATTAGTCATATTGGACCACATGGAAGAGAATTAGTCCTGCTGAGCCTTATCTCTCTGGATAAAGTATGTAGTTAATAAATGCTCACTCATTTACACTAGTGTGGTTTCTAGTCATTCCTTGTCAAAGGCATCAAGGACCCAGTTGTGGGTTCATCCATACATCTTAGTCAGCTGACAATCATTTTTCTGGATTCCTATCATCTCTGGAAATTAAACATAAGAAATGTACCCAAAAGTGGGCAGTTAAGCCTCTTCAAACTCCTTCCTATTTAATATAATGGTCTTCAATCTCACAGCATTTATTGTCTGATCTCTATATCCCTTGATCTCCTTACAGCTCAAGCTCTAGGACACAATAACATTTGTCCCTGTAAAAATGGTGGCTGGTAGGTGGGTAGATGGTGGCTTCAGGAGAACACTGCCTGCGTTTCCCACATGAATGTTCTACCTCACTCCCATGGCCACCTTGTGAAGAGTTAGAGAATGCTAATATCTAGGCTGCCATTGCAAAAGTGTAAGGTATACCGATTAGTCATAAGTTGACCCTGATACTTTTGATGTTCATTGCTGCTTTTTCCATGGCAGTGCTTTGGCCGATTAGTTTTGACTTGCAGACACTGCCTCTCTCAATCATTGCGATCAATTGCCTTATTGCATTTGTCTTGATGACTGCAAGATGGAAAGCTAAAGCAGTTAATCTCTCCACTCAGTAATAGTCAAAGTCTGGCTTACCAAGCAACTGTTTACAGCAAAATGATTTATTCTGAAATGATGGTCTTTTTGGGGCATCACATGAAAGATGAGAGAAATGTTATCACTCGGACGCCAACATTTTTACCTTCGTGTAAAATTTTCTGTGCAAAGTTAGGAATGTGGGCTCAAATAAAGTGCCTTATGTGGTAAGTATAGACAATTGTGGCATGTGATCTTGCACCAAGTCAACTCACTTGCCCCGATAATCCTGCTTCATGTTCAATTGATTATATTGAACATATTCTAAGGAACGTTTCAATATGCTGTGGGAAGATAATATTAGCTGTTGCAGCAAATCCATCAGATTCCACCATTGTTTTCCAGCAGGAGAATCTGAGGGTGCCTTCTTTTTCAGTCACTTGTTTATTGAAGTGAAGAACTGTCTACATGGTACTGAATGGGGACTGGCCTGAGGTATATTAGAGTTTTCCCTATTTTGACTGTATAAGTGACTTTAAAATACTATTTCACAAACTCCAAATTGACCTGCATGACTTCGCCATTCCAGAATTCCCGATTATCAACGGCTTAATTAATTGCTAGAAGCAAGATTAATCTCCCACAATTTGTCCTTCCAAAGTAAATATTACTGAATTTGCACGTGGTTTTGATCAGGATGGAAAAGGCGATGGCTGGAGCATTTGCCAGACACACATGCTTTTTCCAGTGAACACCTCACAGTTCCATGGCAACCTAACCAACCCAGAATTATGTTTAAAAAAGATTACATCTCTTGAAATGCAAGGCAGTTTGCTGATTGCTTTCTGAAGAAAGGGATATCTTCTGCTACTTAATTCTTTGACATTTTACATGGAGTTACATTAAATAAATAGAACAAAACAAGGCCATTCAACCCAACTGGCATACGCTGGTATTTATGCTTCACACATAATCTCTGCGACGATGTCGATCACATCAGTGCAACTTGTACCTAGTTGCTAATGTGCCATAAACTACACTGCCAGTTCTCACCCTATCTGGGCTTTTGGAGACAATAGTTTAGGATCTTGAAGAAGAAGGACCTATCATCGAAGTCCGCATCATAATCCCTGCAACAATGTCTATCATATCAGTACAACTTGTATCTAGTTCCTAACATGCCATAAACTACATCTTGCTTCAGCCAACAGACTCTTCCCATTCGGTTCTCAGAACCTGACGAAACAGTAAAGCAACATGAAAGGCCTTTGCAGATTCCACCTAATTTGAAATAGCTAGCTGAGGTGAATTGATCCAGAATATTTTTCTATATGAATGGTGTGGTCTATACTCATTTAAAAGATTTTTAAATGGGTCTGAACTCCTACATCGCCCAAAGAAGCAATATGAGCTCACCACTGTCTGACATTGAATAACTTATTTAACGTGGCTACAAGGAGCCACCCTTCTTAGTTGGATCATTTAATTATTAGCCGCTGAACATTGTAAGGTTATTTCTTGCCAGAGATTGATATTTTCCAATTGCCACTGGGCCATTGTGTAAGGTTATGATCAGGTTGAGAATAAGGATCTAAGAGGTGAATAATGGAATGGAGCTGGAATCCAGTAAAAGAATCAAGCAAAGTGTTCCTTATTACCACCAGCTGGCTGCTACAATCACCCAGTCTGTCATCAGCTAACCACAAACATCTCTAATTCACAAGGCAAAAAAGCATCAATTCAGGCAATCACCTGCCAGATAATTGCATTCCTTTTGCATGAGTATAAACCACACCGTCCATATAGAAAGATATTCCAGAACAATTCGACCCAGCTAGCTCTTTCAAAACTAGATGGAATATCCAAAGGCCTTTCATGTTGTTTTACTATTTCATTAGGTCTGGGAACCTGCACCCAGTGAGCCAGCTTCTGACCTTTATGCTATTAAATCTGTTGCATAAATTCTCAGTTTCCCAGAACTGGATCTACAAGTCTGCAAATCCATCAAATTCAGATATGAGGGCACAAATGTGGGAAACTGACTCCCAGAATTGGGCTTAAACGAGCAATCAAGCTGGGAGTATTAACTCTGAGTTACTTACTGCATAACAAAGGAAATATTTCAGAGTGCAGAATTATACTGTTTTCTTTCTGAAGTGGCTTTGAGCAGAATGCTAAACTGTATTTTTTTTTAGGGTGGGACAATATTTTCAGCAGATTACATCATTTATTGGAAAGAAATACAATCACTGTTTCAGCTGAAAGATAGCTAATACCACAGATAAGTTATCCACTCACCACTATCAGACAGTAACATGCAACCTATTACAAATAGCCCTACTATATAACCTAATCTCTGTAAGCAATTGGCCCTAAAGTCCAATACAAACAAAATTCACCCGAGCATAAATACTATGTTTTTCTGGAGAATTCATTCTACTTTTATGGTTTATTCATTGCTATCTCGCTCACTGAAGTTGTTCTTTGTGAATTGCAGTTGATGACTCATTTTCTGTCTCTGTCCATGAATTCAAGATTTCCCAGCTCTTTATTACCTCCCACATCTTCTTCCATCTCAAAGTCAATGAGCTTCTCCATTCAAGCTATTTCCATGCTTGCAGATAATTACTCCTTATTTTCATGAACTTCCTTCAGGCTGAACATTCCATGCACATATAGTCTCTGTGTCTCTTGGAAAGTATCCTGCATAACTTTATCTCTGTTCGCATCTTTTTAACAAAATAATTCGTTAATGTTTTTTGCACATTTTCAAATAACAGTTCATACATGGCTGTACTCTGAATTCATCACTTAGAGTCACAGAGTCATAGAGATGTACAGCATGGAAACAGACCTTTCCATTCAACTCGTCCATGCTGACCAGATATCCTAAACTAGTTGAGTCCCATTTGCCAGCACCTGGCCCATATCCCTCCAAACCCTTCCTATTCATGTACCCATCCAGATGCTTTTTAAATGTTGTAATTGTATCAGCCTCCACCACTTCCTATGGCAGCTCATTCCATACACATGCCACCATCTGCATGAAAAAGTTACCCCTTAGGTCTCTTTTAAATCTTTCCCCTCTCACTCTAAACCTTTTCCCTCTAGTTCTGGACTCCCCCACCAGAAATATGTCTATTTATCCTATCCATGCTTGTCATGATTTTATAAACCTCTATAAGGCAACCCTCACCCTCCGACAGTCTAGGGAAAACACCCTCAGCCTATTCAGCCTCTCCTTGTAACTCAAATCCTCCAACTTTGGCAACATCCTTGTAAATCTTTTCTAAACCCTTTCAAGTTTCAAAACATCCTTCTTATAAGAGGAAGACGATAATTGCAAGCAATATTCCAACGTGGCCTAACTAATGTCCTGTACAGCCACAACATGACCTCCTAACTCCTACACTCAATATTCTGACCAATAAAAGAAAGCATACCAAACGTCTTCTTAAATATCCTATCTAACTGCGACTCTACTTTCAAGGAACTATGAAACTGCACTCATTGTTCAGTAACGCTTCCTAGGACATTACCATTAAGTGTATAAGTCCTGCTCTGATTTGGTTTTCAAAAAAGCAGCACCTCACATTTATCTAAATTAAACTCCATCTGCCACTCCTCAGCCCATTGGCCCATCTGATCAATATCCCATTGTACTCTGAGGTAACCTTCTTCGCTGTCTGCCTCACCTCCAATTTTGGTGTCACTTGCAACTTACTAACTATACCTCCTACTTTCACATTCAAATAATTTATGTAAATGATGAAAAGCAGTGGACCCAGCACCGATCTTTGAGCCACTCCACTGGTCACAGGCTTCCAGTCTGAAAAGCAATCTCCACCACCACCCTCTGTCTTCCACCTTCGAGCCAGTTCTATATCCAAATGGCTAGTTCTCCCTGTATTCCATGAGATCTAACCTTGCTAACCAGTCTCCCATGTGGAACCTTGTCAAACCCCTTACAGAAGTCCATATAGATCACACCCACTGGTGTGCCCTCGCTGGTCTATAGTTCTCTGGCTTGTCTTTACCATCTTACTTAAATACTGGCACCACATTAGCCAACGTCCAGTCTTCCTGCACCACACCTATGACTATTGATGATACAAATATCTCAGCAAGCGGTCCAGCAATCACTTCCCTAGCTTCCCACAGAATCCTAGGGTATACCTGATCAGGGCCTGAATGCGTTTCAAGACATTTAGCACTTCCTCCTCTGTAATATGGACATTTTTCAAGATATTACGATCTATTTACCTACATTCTATATTTTCCATGTCCTTCTCCACAGAAAACACTAATATAAAATCCTCATTTTGTATCTCCCCCAACTCCCATGGCTCCACACAAAGGCTGCCTTGCTGATCTTTGAGGGGCCCTGTTCTCTCCCTCGTTCCCCTTTTGTCTTTAATGTATTTGTGAAAACCCTTTGGATTCTCCTTAATCCTGTTTGCCAAAGCTATCTCATGTCCCCTTTTTGCCCTCCTGAGTTCCCTCTTAAGTATACTCCTACTGTCTTTGTACTCTTCTAAGGATTCGCTTGATCTGTCCTGTCTATACCTGACATATGCTTCCTTCTTTTTCTTAACCAAATTCTCAATTTCTCTGGTCATACCACATTCCTAAACCTACCAGCCTTTCCTTTCACCCTAACAGGAATATACTGTCTCTGGACTCTCATTACCTCATTTCTGAAAGCTTCCTATTTTCCAGCCGTTTTTTTTACCTGTGAACATCTGCCCCCAATCAGCTTTTGAAAGTTCTTGCCTAATACCATCAAAATCAATTTAGATCTGTTCTATCCTTTTCCATCATTATTATAAAACTAATAGAATTATGGTCATTGGCCCCAAAGTGCTCCCCCATTGACACCTCAGTCACCTGCCCTGCCTTATTTCCTAAGAGTAGGTCAAGTTTTGCACCTTCTCTAGTAGGTACATTCACATACTGAATCAGAAAATTTTCTTGTACACATTTAACAAATTCCTCTCCATCTAAACTCTTACCATTATGGCAGTCCCAGTCTATGTTTTGAAAGTTAAAATCCCCTACCATAACCACCCTATTATTCCTGCAGAAAACTGAAATCTCCTTACAAATTTGTTTCTCAATTCCTCTCTGATTATTAGGGGGTCTATAATACAATCCCAATAAGGTGATCATCCCTTTTAATATCTCAGTTCCACCCAAATAACTTCCTTGGATATAATTCCAGGAATATCCTCTCTCAGCACAGCTGTAATGCTATCCCTTATCAAAAATGCCACTCCCCCTCCTCTCTTGCCTCCCTTTCTATTCTTCCTGTAGCATTTGTATCCTGGAACATTAAGCTGCTGGTCCTGTCCATCCCTGAGTCACTTTTTTGTAATTGCTGTGATATTCCAAACCCATGTTCCGAACCATGCCCTGAGTTCATCTGCCTTCCCTGTTAGGCCTCTTGCATTGAAATAAATGCAATTTAATTTATCAGTCCTACCTTGTTCTCTGCTTTGTCCCTGCCTGCCCTGATTGCTTGACTTACTTTTTTTCTCAACTGTACCAGTCTCAGATTGAGCTCTTACCTCACTATCTCTCTGGGTACCACCACCACCATCCCCCACCTTAATAGTTTAAATCCTCCCGAGCAGCTCTAGCAAATCTCCCTGCCAGTATATTAGTCCTCTTCCAATTCAGGTGCAATCTGTCCTTCGTGTACAAGCCACTTCTACCCCAGAAGAGATTCCAATGATCCAAAAATGTGAATCCTTCTGCCATTCACTTGCTCCTCAGCCATGTGTTCATCTGCTCTATCCTCCTATTCTTGCCCTCACTAGCTCACAGCACCGTGAGTAATCCAGCTATTACTAACCTCGGCGACCTCCTTTTTTAAATTCCTGCCTAACTCTCTGTAATCTACATTCAGAATCTCATCCTTTTTCCTTCCTATGTCACTGGCTCCAATGTGTACAATGACCTCCTGCTGGGCCCTCTCCCCTTTGAGAACATTCTGGACCTTCTCTGAGAAATCCTTGATCCTGGCACCAGGGAGGCAACACACCATTCTGATTTTTGCTGCTGGCCACAGAAACTTTTGTCTCTGCCTCTGATGAGAGAGTCTCCTAACACAATTGATCTCTTGGAACCTGACCTACCCCTCATTACATTAGAGCCTGTCTCGGTACCAGAAACTTGACTGTTCATGCTACATTTTCCTGAGAATCTATTACCCCCTTTATTTTCCAAAAACAGCATACTTGTTTGAAATGGGGATAGCACTGCCTGTCTACCTCTACCTTTCCTGGAACTAACCCATTTACGTGACTTTATCTGCGGCTTTTCTCCCTCCCCTTGCTCTTGTAAATTCATCATTGTCTCCGACTGTTGCTCCAACTGATCCATTCGATCTGATAGGATCTCTTTAATGAAAACAGCCTCAAGTCACTCAACCTTCCCTCCATACCAAGCAACATCCTAGTCAATCTCCTCTGAATCCTTTCCAAACCTTCCACATCCTTCCTATAATGCAGTGACCAAAATTGTATGCAACACTCCAAGTGCAGCTGCACCAGAGTTTTGTATAGCTGCAGCATGATCTCATGGTTCTGAAATTCAATCCCTCTACTAATAAAAGCTAACTCACCGTATGCCTTCTTAACAATCCTACCGACATAGGTGGCAACTTTCAGGGATCTATGTGCATGGACACTGAAATTTCTCTGTTCATCTACACTACCAAGGAACCTACCATTAGCCCAGTACTCTGCATTCCTGTTGCTCCTTCCAAATTGAATTACCTTGCACTTTTCCGCATTAAATTCCACTTTCTCTCAGCCCAACTCTGCAGCTTATCTATGTCCCTCTGTAACCTACAGCAGTCTTCAGTACTATCCACAACTCCACAAACCTCAGTGTCATCTGCAAATTTACTAACCCACCCTTCTATGCCCTCATCAGATATAATCCTCAGTTACATGTAGATTAGATTACTTAGATTAGATTAGATTACTGACAGTGTGGAAACAGGCCCTTCAGCCCAACAAGTCCACACCGACCCGCCGAAGCGCAACCCACCCATACCCCTACATTTACCCCTTACCTAACACTACGGGCAATTTAGCATGGCCAATTCACCTGACCCGCACATCTTTGGACTGTGGGAGGAAACCGGAGCACCCGGAGGAAACCCACGTAGACACAGGGAGAACGTGCAAACTCCACACAGTCGCCTGAGTCGGGATTTGAACCCGGGTCTCAGACGCTGTGAGGCAGCAGTGCTAACCACTGTGCCACTCTCCCTAAACTCCCACACCTGACACAAAGAGCATATCACTCTTCTGAAGGCCATTTTTGCTTCTTCCTATCTACAGGTGCAGAAAATAGTAATGTCTTATTCCTCTACAAAACAATGCTCTCGGCTAACTTAATACTTAAGACTTTAAAGACATATCTCAATAAAAACATATAATCAAGAAAGAACCTACTGTACTCCCTATTGTAGATCTACAGCAAGGCTATATACATAAAAGTATTCACTTATCTGTTTCTGTGCTGTGACCTCTCCCAAGCAGGTTGTGAATTTCGTTGTTTGTTAAGTTTTCCTAGAAGTACTCCGATATCCAGTGATGCATGAATTCCAACAGAAAAGGCAGTAACTGCTGTGTCAGTTAGCAGTGTGGGTTTCTTTCTCTCTCTCTGTCTCTCCTGCACTGACCTGACCATGTCCTCTGTGTAATTCCATGCTGACTCTGTCTGATCTTGCCATTACCTTCCAAGTGCTCTACTACTACAGCTTTTATAATGGACGTTAGCATCTTTCCCACTACCAATTTCTAGCCTTGCCAGCGACATGCACAATAAAGTTTAGCTTGTTGTGCACAAATTACAATTCCAATGCCAAGTGGAAAAATCCCTTGGCATTACTTGACCATCAGTAGGAAAACCTCCTGGTGTCTGAAGTGAGATGAGGTTTACAATCAGGTGAATGAACATTAAAATGGTGTTACTGAATGTAATATGGGTTGTAAGAGAGGACAAACTCTTGTCAATCACATCTCAGTTCCATGTGATCTGGCATAATTGTTAGATAAATCTTTGTAAGCATGCGCAGAACCTATTCCTTTAGTAAATTTATACTGTTACTTTACAGTGTCCTGGAAACTTAAGAGAAAACTAATTAAAACAACTTCAAAGAAACGTATGGTTTCTTAGAAAGTGAACTTTGAAAAACATTTATGCTTTCATGCAATGTAGACATACCTGACGACGTGTTGCCTAGCTCGAATTGCCTTTGAGAAGGTGCTGGTACGTTGCCATCTTCAACCACTGCCATTCGAATGGGTGCAGGGATGCTCAATATCACAGAATTGTGTTTTTCTAAATTCTTACATTGGATGTAGACATGGTTGGCAAGGCCAACATTTGCTATCCATCTCCAATTGCCCTTGAACTGATTTACCTGACCAGAGAGCCAGAGTCCCACAGATTGCTATGGATCTGGAGTAGCATGTCGGTCAGACCAGGAAAGGATGGCAGATTTCCTGCACTGAGGGACATTAGTGAACCATATGGGAATTAAGGTCAGAAAGAGGCATTTAGAATATCACATCTGCACTCGAAGGCACAGTACCAATACTTATTTGAAGACAAAGGTGTGTTGCTTTGCATTGGTAATCGATGGAAATTCAGTGAAATTGTTCTCTATTTAATAATAGTTGTTGCATTTTTGGGGCAAGGGTGGAGTGCCCTGTAGTAAGAAGTTAGAGATTTCCCGACCGCTAGAGTCATTGCTCAGGAATAGCAGCACAGAATAAAGGACTCAATTATAAAGTGAGTGCAGAAACAGAAAGTTCTGAGGGTGTTCATGCTTCAATCATTGAAGTCTGCAACAGATTGGGAAAGTGAAACTAATCATGGGAGATCCTTTGCCTTACAACTAGCAGCAGTGAGTACAAAAACAAGAAAGCTATTGTGAACCTTCGTTTTTGATTTTTTTTATCCAATTCTACACAACAAAGTTTTGGAAGGATCTGAAGGCTTAGGGAGGGGGAAGAAAAGATTCATGAGGTGTCACAGCACCAGGGACCCGGGTTCGATTCCAGCCTCGGGTAACTGTCTATGTGGTGTTTGCACATTCTCCCCATCTCTGTGTGGATTTTCATCTGGGTTTTCCAGTTTCCTCCCAATGTCCAAAGGTGTGCACGATAGGTGAATTGGCCATGCTAATTGCCCATAATATCGAGGAATATGTAAGTTAGGTGGATTAGCCATGGGAAATGCATGGTTACAAGGATTGGGTAGGGGGTTGGGTCTGGTTGGGATACTCTTCAGAGGGTCAGTGTAGATTCGTTCGGCCAAGTGTTCTGTTTCCACACTGTAGGGACTCTAGGAATTGTTCTCGGGATAAAAGGGCTGCAGAGAAGCGAATTGTACATGCCAAGGATATCCTCGTTCAAGAAGAACAGGCTAAGGGCGATTTTATACAGCGAGAAAAACTATGTGGGGTCTTCGCGGAATGATGGAGAGAAACGGTTTTTGCTGGTGGAAGGGTCGAGAAACAGTGGACATGGAATTAAAGTGATTGGCAAAACAAAATCTGACAATGTCTTGAGGAAGGCTATTTTGTGCAATGAAAGCACTGTGTAAGAATGTGGTAGTGGCAGATTCAGCAATGGTTTTCAAAAGAAAACTGGACAAGTACTTAAACTGAACAATAGTTGCAGCGCTGGGATAAAGATATGGAGATTGTGATTGGCTGAGCTGCTCTTCACGAGAACTAACACAGATTTGATTTTGATTTGATTTATTGTGGTCACTTGTGCTTAAATACAGTGAAAAGCTTTGTGTGCAAGCAGTACAGTACAAGCAGTACAAACAAAAGCTTTGTTTGCAACAGTAAATAGTAAGCAAAGATATACAATCATAAGGTGCTTAGACAAAGTGAGGCATACAGATTACACTGTGCGGGAAGTAAGATCAACCTTAACAAGTTCATCATTATTTGAAGTTAGAGAGTCCATTCATCAGTCAAATAACTCATTGTTGTTTGATATCTGTCCTACCACAATGGTGTCATCAGCAAACTTTTAGATGGCGCTCGTTTGAAATAATAACCTGAGTGGCCTCCTTCTGTGTTGTAACCATTCTCTGATTCTAAATGTTGCTGATATGGGATAGTTTCCACTGAAACGAGGGTTATTGGGGAATGAAAGAGTACACAATGTAAGGATGTTATGGCAAACCTTTATGAAATATGGCTTAATCCTGGGCACCACAGTTTCAGAATGACATCAAGACATTAAAGAGGTGTGGAGAGGTTTTACTAAGATGGCAGCATGGGTGAGAGTTTTATGCTACAGGTGGAGTCTGGGGAACCTGGGGTAGTTCTACTTTGAGCATGCCCTGCCCGAGAAAGTCAGATGATGGAGGATAAATCTTGATATAAATGCATCAAATCTTATTGACAAAAATCCCTGTTATAAACATGTATCATCAAATCCAACAATAATAGTTTCAGTCTGGTGCTAACTATAGATAAGTCTAATCAACTACTTAGGTTTGTTACCATCGACCTCTAGAGCAGATGGAACTTGAATCTGTGCCTCCTGGCTCAGAGGTAAAGTAACTACCACTGTGCCAGCACAGCCCTAACCAGCATAAATAGCAGCAGTGGGATTCTCACCAAAGACAATGGAACAGGAATCAAGCACCTGCGATCCCTTGGCCACAGGACCACTGTTCCTAACTATAGGAGAGCAAGTGAATCCCTTTTTTAATGCTCACCAACTGCATTCAATGAAACCCAATCAAGGTGCAATGGACAGATTCCCTTCTTTGATTTTAAGCAAAGTTAAAGTTTACAACAAATTAAGCCAAATTACTTTGTATTCTGCATAAAACATTATATCACATGAGTTCCTCCTCCAGGACCCCATCTGATCTTTTTGTTTAAGCATTTCTTCCTGCAAGATGATTTGCATCTATCCATTTAATTTTGGATATATTCTTTCTTCCCAGTAAGGTTGATCCATTATTTGTTTCCACCACTCACAATTTTCATGGTATGTATATATCCCACAATGAATGATGAGCTAGCTCCATGCCCATTTCATTTTATGAGATTTTTTTTAACAGAGATATAGGCTACAAGCATGCAACTCCTCACTGAACAACTATATTTCATCTTGCTCCTATGGATTAAAACAAAAACTTCAACAATAAACCTCAGCATGTTACGACACACTCCAGGGCAGGTGAGACTTTAACCAGAGTCCCTTGGCTTAAAGGTAGGTGCACGATTACTGTAACACAACAGCTCTCATTATTGCTTCTAAATATTCAATATGGACACAAGTGTATCCGTGTCTGCATAGAATTGAACCACTAAATTAAAATACAATTTACAGAGGAGTGAAGTGCTAAAGTGTGTTATAAAATTATGAAGGATTTTAAAGATAAAAGGAAACTTTACCTACAGGATAGGAAGAATAGGTCACTAGAGAACTCAATATTAAGATAATTGGCCAAAAAAACCAAAGGGAAGATAAACAGAACTTATCTACTTAACCAAGTTATTGTCACTGCTGGAAAGCTTGGAGGAAACAGATTCAATGGTAACTTGCAAATTGAACTATGAATTGACGTGGATAATATGTGGGACTATTGGGAAAAGACCAGGGTGGGACTAACGAGCTTGTTCTTTCAACAAGTGAACACAGGAATGATGAGTTGAATAGTCCTCCGTCTGCACTGTAAAATGGTATGACCTTCATATTTTCACCTGGAATTAGCAAATATAGTACGCACTCACAAAGCTACTTACTTCTAACAAGTTTTTTCTCACTTTTTCTATACATGAATTATCCCTCTTAAACCTCAATGACAAAATCAGTCTCGTCAGTTTGATGTGATTGCTTCCACAGCTTATACAGAAAGCTAACTAATGTCATGCTGTGAAGAATATGTTCCTCTGTCAAAAACTCAACAGGAGATGTGCGCCCGCTATTTAGAGTGGTTTAATGAGCTTGCTGCATCAGGGCTTCAAGCAATCCACTTTAAACAAACAATACTTTGCTCAGTTGTTGCAATTGTCTTGGAAATGCCATCCCAATTTGTGAAATAAATATAATCAGGAAACTGGCAAAGCTCCAAGGTTACAGATTACGTTAAAAAGCAGATCTGCTGTTGAAATCACACTGTTTCTGTAGTTTCCAGACAAGTGATCAGGAAGATGTGGTACAAAATACAAAGCTGCCTCTTCACAGCATCATTACAAGTCTAGAAATTGCTAGAAAAGCTCAGCAGTTCTGGCAGCATCTGTGGAGAGAAATCAGATTTAATGTTTTGGGTCGAGTGTCCCTTCCTCAGAACTGTTCCACAGATGCTGCCAGACCTGCTGAGCTTTTCCAGCAACTTCTGTTTTTGTCTCTAATTTACAACGTCTGCAGTTCTTTTGATTTTTGCCATTACAAGTCTGTGCGACTATCTGAAACTGGGCTTGAGGTCCTTGTTCAATCCTGCAGAACTGCAGGACTCTCGAAAACCAGGTAAGCTTTTGTTTCTTTAATGATCTTGCAGTGACCAAATTAACATAAGAAGTAGGAGCAGGAGTAGGCTGCTTGGTCCCTCAATCCAGATCCACCAAGTGATAAGGTCTGGGTTGCTATGACGTCCTTATTTCTTCCTTGAATCCTGCCTCCCATGACCACTGACCCCTTATCAATCAAAATTCTGCTCAACTCAGCCTTGAATAGATTCAATGACCCAGTATGCACTGCTTTCTGGGGTAGAGAATTCTAAAAGTCAAATGATCCTCTACGAGAGAAGAAATTCTTCTTGAATCCACTTTAAATGGGAGACTCCTCATTTTGAAACTGTGCCTCTCCACTCTAGATACCCCCATAAAGGAGAACATCCTCTCAACATCTGTCCTGTCAATGCCCCATGAATGTTATATGTTTCAACACCGTCACCCCACATTCTTCTAAACCCCTATGGGTATGGGCCAAATCTGCTCAACCGTTCCCCATAGGACAGCCCTTTCATCTCAGGTATCAGATTTTTTAACCTTCTCTGAGCTTTTCCAATTCAGGTATATTCTTCATTCAGTCAAGCAGCCAAAACTGCACACCAGTCTCACCAACACTGTTTACAGCTACAGCAAAACCTCCTGAACTGCTACACTCCACGCCTTTGCGCCAAAATTTAACATTCCACATGACTGCAAGCACCCACCCCATTCTGTCCCTGTAAAGATCTTTCTACATGAGGGCAACTCGGTCAGTGCTCTGCCCTAATTTCCTAACACCCTTGCCTGGCAGGTCAGTGGCCTCTCCCCTTCACTTTCCTCAGATTGGTCAGCTGTCCATCACTGCAAGTTCACTTCTGCAATAAATTCAATAAAAATCTGGAATTTTAAAAAAACTTAGACTCCCAACATCCACTGTCAATTAAAGTCATAGAGATGCACAGCATGGAAACAGACCCTTCAGTCCACTCGTCCATGCTGACCAGATATCCAAACCTAATCTATCCCATTTTCCAGCACTTGGCCCACATCCATCTAAACCATTCTTATTCGTATACCCATCCAGATGCCTTTAAAATGTTGTAATTGTACCAACCTCCACCACTTCCTCTGGCAACTCATTTCATAGATGCACCACTCTCTGTGTGAAAACATTGCCCTTAGGTCCCTTTTCCCCTCTCACCCTAAACCAATGCCCTCTAGTTCTGGACTCCCCCACCCCAGGGAAAAGACCTTGTCTATTTACCATATCTGTGCCCTTCATGATTTTATAAACTTCTACAAGGTCACCCCTTAGCCTCTAATGATCCTGGGAAAACAGCTCCAGCCTATTCAACCTCTCCCAGTAGCTCAAATCCTCAGATCAAGGCAACATCCACATAAATCTTTCTGAATCCTTTCAAGTTTCACAACATCCTTTCTATAGGAGAGAGAGCAGAATTACAGACAATATTCCAAAAGTGTCCTAACCAATGTCCTGTGCAACATGACCTCTCAACTCCTATACTCATTGCTTGTAAAAAAAAACTCATCTGTTTCGGTAATATCATTTAGGGAATGCAATCCACTATCTTTACTCAGTCTGGTGTACATGTGACCCTAGACCCACCAGCAATGGGGTTGAATCTTAATGGGCAATGAATGTTGACCGAGCCAATGACCCCGCTATCCCCATGAATGAATAATATAAAATGAAGTGGAGGGGCTGCACACCTAAAATGCATTGTCTTACTGGAGATGTCACATCTTCTATAAAACCTTAAATTATCTTGGGGCAGTCACTTGAAAGAAATTCTGGGATTTGCAAATTAATCAATTGAAACCTGGACCTCCATTCTAAACTGATTAAAGGTTTAACAGCCATCAATACATTCACACCAGTTGTATGAGCCTTTGATCTTTTACTTATAAATTCCATGTCTGACGTTCCCTTTCTCACTAGCACCTGAAGGAGGAGTGGGGGGGTCTCTGAAAGCTAATGTTTTCAAATAAACCTGTTGGACTATAACCTGATGTCATGAGATTTTTGACAAAGAAAAATGAAGCACTTGAGCTGAGTTCTGTAGACACACGAAAGAGAAAGCTAGATAAATATGCTAGAGAGAAACATTAACTATATCTTGTACTTACATATAGCAAGGTGTTTCACAGCAACTGTAACTGTTAAAATTCAAGCATGTTTTGACACTGAGATTCATGAGGATTTGTTCTGGGAAGAATGGGCCTCAGAAGTCGTGTCCAGGGAATGCCTTTAAGGGGAGAGAGGGAGAGAGGTTAAAGAGTGGAATTCCAGACTTTTGAGTCCTAACAGTTATTGAGATCAGGAAGTGACTGAAATCAGAGATGAAGCAGGAGTTAGAGTAGTGCAGATACCTCAAGAGAGTTGAGGAGCTAGAGGAGTTCACAGAGGGATGAGAAAGGATTAACAGGATGTATGGATGGAGTGGAATGAAATTGGGTGAGGGAAGGTTCGCACAGAGTTCCATTAGCAGCACAGTGCAGCTGGGTTCAGTGGACTGTTCCTATGCTGGAAGATTGTAAGCAAAGTGAGGCCTGGCTATGACATCTTTCCTATAGGAGAGAGAGCAGAATTGCAAACAATATTCCATAAGTGTCCTAAGCAATGTCCTGTGCAACATGACCTCTCAACCTCTATACTCAATGCTTGTAAAGAAAAACTCATCTGTTTCGGTAATATCGTTCAGGGAATGCAATCCACCATTGGCGCTCTGTTTAATGTGCACCAAATCCAAAAACCAGCCCCTTTGCCCCAGGCATGTGTCTCATCAAAATGTGTCCAGCAGGCAGCTTACGCAGATGACTGATTCACCCATTGCATTTGCATACCAGTAACTAGGTAACACATGTGTCAACTGCTATTGTGGGTCAGCATTTCCCCTGTGACTGCTCTGAAGGACATGTTCCAACATGACAGCCTTTATCTACACATCTGGGTCCTTTCAGTTTGGAAAAAGAAGGAATGAGCAAATGAACTGACAATTATCCGTGGGGACAATAGCACCTCATCGAGTTTACCCCGGTACAGCCTTCAAAAGGAATAAAAAGCAGGGAAGAATGGGTTGCCTCAAATGCACATTTCCATCATTTATGCAATCTTGAGGCCATTAGAATAAGCAGGTTCTCAATAGTATAACAGTATTCAGCAGCAAGCCGGGATCTGTCAGGAAGGTAAATTTGAATATTATATACTTACCTTGTGAATTAGCAGAGCAAAGGCTGAACAGGAGTGGAAGCAGATATGGGGACTGCTGGGCAAGTGAACTAATATATCTGGGCCCAGATTGAGTCCACAGGATTCTTCAGGGGGATGTTGAACAGCCAAAAGTCATGGTACACATTGGTACTAATGACATAGCTAGGAAAAGGGATGAGGACCTGAAAAGACAACATAAGGAGTTAGAATGGAAGCGAAAAGGCAGGACGAGCAGACTACTAATCCCAGGATTGCTACCAGTGCCACAGGCTAGTGAAGCTAGGAACAGAGACTGAGTGGAGCTGAAAGCATGGCTGCAGAGCTGGTGTAGGAGGGAGGACTTCAGATATGTGGATCATTGGGATACCTTCTGGGGAAGATGGGACCTGTACAAGGAGATGGGTTGTACCTGAATTGGAGGGGTACCAATATCTTGGGCGAGAGGGTTGCTAGAGTTCTTTGGGAGGGTTTAAATTAGTTTAACAGGGGGATGGGAACCACAGCTATGGATCAGAGGATGGAGTAGGTAGTGAACAGGCAGACACAGTGTGCAGAGTATCTGTGAGGAAGGAAAGACTGTTGATATGGCAAAGTTGCAGTCAGTGTGATGGGTTGAAGTACGTCTATTGTAATGCAAGGAATAAGGAGTAAGGGTGATGAACTTAGAGCATGGATCATACATGGAGCTACGATGTTGTGGCCATTATGGAGATTGGGAGCAGGAATAGTTGTTGGGTTTCCATGTTTCAAAAGGAATAGGGAGTGAGGTAGAAGAGGTGGGGGAGTGTCATTACTAATCAGGAATAGTATCACAGCTGCAGAAAGGGAGGTCGCGAGGAGGGTTTTTCTACAGAGTCAGTATGGGTGGAAGTCAGAAACAGGAAAGGAGCAATAACTTTATTGAGAGTTTTCCCAATACAACAGGGACTCAGTGGAGCAGATTGGGAGGCAGATTTTGGAAAGGTGCAGGAGTAGCGGGGTTGTTGTCATGGGTGACTTCAACTTCCCTAATATCAATTGGAATCTCCTTAGTGCAAGTAGTTTGGATGGAGCAGACTTTGTCAGGTGCATCCAGGAAGGATTCTTGACTCAATATGTAGATAGGCTGATTAGAGTGGGGGGTGGGGGGGGGGGGGGGGGAGGTGATATTGGATTTGGTACAAGACTTCTCAAGCGCAAGAGCATTTTGGTGATACTGATCTCAGCTATCTGACTTTTACTATAGTCATGGAGAGGGATAGGAGAAGATGGTATGGGAAAGTATTTACTTGGGGGAGGGGTATGACAAAGCTATTAGGCAGGAATTGTGGAGCATAAATTTGGAACAAATATTCACAGGGAAATGCATGACAGAAATGTGGAGGTTGTTTAGGGAGCACTTGCTGTGAGTGCTGATAGGTTTATCCCATTGAGGCAAGGAAGGAATGGTAGGGCAAAGGACCCTTGGGTGACAAGGGATGTTGAACATCTATTCAAGAGGAAGAAGGAAGCTTTATTTAAGGTTGAGGAAGCAAGGATCAGATAGGCTCTAGAGGGTTACAAGGTAGCCAGGAAGGAACTTAGAAGAGCTAGAAGGGAGCATGAAAAAGCCTTGAGTTGGATTAAGGAAAACCCAAAGGCGTTCTACACTTATGAGGAATAACAGAATGGCCAGGATGAAGGTAGGGTCGATCAGGGATAGTGGAGGGAACTTGTGCCTGGAGTCAGAGGAGGTAGGGAGGTCCTTAATGAATACTTTTCTACAGTATTTACTATTGAGAGGGAGCTTGTTATTTATGAGAACAGCATGAAACAGGCTGATATGCTTGAACACCAAGGTTGATGTTAAGGAGGAGGATAGGCTAAAAAATTTGAAAACATAAGGATAGATAAGTCCCTTGGGTCAGACAGGATATACTCAAGGTTACGATAGGAATTGAGGGAAGAGATCGCTGCACCTTTGGTGATGATCTTTATGTCCTCGCTGTCCACTGGAGTAGTGCCAAATGATTGGAGGTGGTAAACGTTATTCCCTTGTTCAAAAAAATGAATAGGGATAATCCTGGGAATTACAGACCAGTCAGTCTTACATCAGTGGTAGGCAAATTATTGGAAAGGATTCTGAGAGACAGGATTTGTGGTTATTTGGAAAAGCACAGCTTGATTAGAGATAGTCAGCATGGCTTTGTGAGGGGCAAGTCATGCCTCACAAGCATTATTGAATTCTTTGAGAATGTGACAAAACACATTAATGAAGGTAGAGCAGTGGATGTGGTATACATAGATTTTAGCAAGGCGTTTAATAACGTTCCCCAGAGTAAGCTCATTCAGAAAATAAGGAGGCATGGGATACAGGGAAATTTGACCTGGCTACAGAATTAGCTGGCCCATAGAAGGCAGAGGATGGTAATTGATGGATAAGTATTCAGCCTGGAGCTCGGTGACCAGTGGTGTTACACAGGGATCTGCTCTTTGTGATTTTTATAAATGACTTGGATGAGGAAGTGGAAGGGTGAGTTAGTAAGTTTGCTGATGACACAAAGGTTGGTGGAGTTGTGGATAGTGTGGAGGGCTATTGTATGTTGCAATGGGACATTAACAGAATGCAGAGCTGGGTTGAGAAGTGACAGACCAAGTCCAACATGTAAAATGGGAAGTGATTCATTTTGGAAGGTTGAATTTGAATTCAGATTATAAGGTTAAAGGCAAGATTCTTGGCAGTGTGGAGGAACAGAGGGATCTTGGGGTCCATGTCCATAGATCCCTCAAAGTTGTCACCAAATTTGATAGGGTTGTTAAGAAGGCATATGGCGTGTTGGCTTTTATTAGCAGGAGAATTGAGTTTAAAAGCTGTGAGGTTATGCTGCAGCTGTATAGAGCCCTGGTTAGACCACACTTGGAGTATTCAGTCCTGGTCACCTCATGATAAAAAGAATGCAGAAGCTTTAGAGAGGGTGTAAAGGAGATTTACCAGGATGCTGCCTGGACTAGAGGACATATTTTATGAAGAAAAGTTGAAGGAGCTAGGCCTTTTTTTAATTGGAGCAAAGAAGGATGAGAGGTGACTTGATAGAGTTGTACTATCTCTATGATAGTGAGAGGCATAGATAGATTGGATATCCAGAGATCTTTTCATAGGGCGGAAATGGCTATCATGAGGGGGCATAATTTTAAGGTGATTGGAGGAAGATTTAGCGGAGATGTCAGAGGTAGGCTCTTTACACAGAGAGTGGTGGGTGTGTGGAATGTACTGCCAGCAGTGGTAGTAGAGTCAGACACATTAGGGACATTTAAGTGACACTTGGATCAGCACATGGATGACAGCAAAGTGAAAGGTATGTAAGTTAGTTTTATCTTAGAGTAGGATAAAAGGTCGGCACAATATTGGGGGCCGAAGGGCCTGTGCTGTTCTATGTTCTATTTTCTGTTGAGAAGAAGCAGCAATCTTCCATTATTGTGCTTAGAAAGGCTACTCCTCAAAATTGTCATCTCCTTGCATCTCCACAAAACAAATCAGCAACGCTTGGAAACAGTATCCCAGGGTGATTAAGTTCCAGACATACGCTGATTGCTTTTTCAAAAGAAAAATTGACTGAATGAGAAGAAGGAAAATCCTTCAATCAGATCATTGAGAGTCACTGTGAGGCAGCTGAGACATGACGCAGGTCTAGGCCTGCTCACCTCTTGGCTCAGACTGCAAATTGGCCACCCACCAAAACGCTGATCTAATTATTTTTCCAAATAAATTACCAATGTTGCGCATACGATTTAGAAAGAAAAAGTTTTCCTAAACTTTATTCTCAGGTGCAGCATTTGACAGCCAATTGTTGCTATGGAAACTGGACAGTATTAACTCACTGGCTTCTGTGACCTCTAGAACAGGCTTGATTCACATGCCGGTGCTTCTGTCCTGACAGAGTACAGTTGGAGGTGTCTGTTGGGCCTTGCTTTCTGCTGTAATTGCACCAAGCTTCCAGTGGAGATTTGTGCCTTCAGTACACCATAAAGGCCTTTACACATCGGCTGAGCTGCTGATGTCTAAGTTTGAAGCCAGTTAAGGACTGGATTTTCATTAATCGCCAGTTCCTCGCCCAGTCACCAGTAGAGCACAGATTATGAATCTAGGGCTTGCAGTATTAAAGATGGTGAAACTGGCAATCGCTGGCATTATTGTTTCAAATTGACAGCAACCTCTGGAGACTGCACTATAGAAATGCAGAAGTTACTGCCAGTGGTTTCATGCTTCTCCAGAGTATGTTAATGAATTTCTCTCAGCATGCAATTCAAAATCACTGAATGGACATGAATTGGCACATTTATGTTATGTGTTTCCCTGTAGAAACCATTGAAATGTTAACACCTTGTTGACTGAGGTGTAACTTGGGTTTTAACTCCATTCTGAATTTGTAATTATTGCTAGAAGAATAAACCTTTCCGGGCTTAAAAAAAAGCGTACATTTGTGCAACTTCAGATTTCTCCATTGTGACCAAAAATTCCAAAGTGGATCAGGCAGGAAGGGGAGATCTCACTACCTTCGTGATCGGCCATTTCCCTCCCCTGTCACTGACCATCAAACACCATCCCCCAGTTACACTCTGAAGAACAACTGAGGCCCTTATTAAAGACCTCATCCTGTTTCCACTGGTATTGAGCCAGGGCAATGACAGAACTAAGTAGGCTGACCAGCAAATCCTGTTGGGTTTTCTGCAGCTTTAATACCCTTCATAACCTCACAATCTCTGCTCAATGGAGAGATACAGTACCGAGGCTGATAGGGAGCATTTATCATGGAAAACCACCCCACTGACTGGGCTTTAGGCTCCTTCAATCTCTCTCTGGTGCCCCCATCCCATCCATGCTTGCCTTTCTCTAGTGTTCCAGTATGATCCCTGATGAAAGCCATACTGACATACCAGCAGTGGCCCCTAGATCATGGGGGAGGATTTTGGTCTTAATTTTCCTGACGCTCTCCAGGTAAGTACCTGATTGCCTTGGAATAGCATTAGGCATTTGGAGAACAGTGACACTGCATTCCCAATGGTCTACTAGTCAGGGGAAGGGCCATCCCTCCCAAACATTTAACTTGACAGGCTGCACCCCGTGGGAGCCGCATTTGATTTGGGAGCTGAAGTTTAAAATCGTCAGGGGTGTGGAGATCTTTCCCCTGGGATGGGGGAGTCCAGATCTACAGGGAACAGGTTTAGAGTGAGAGGGGAGAGATTTAAAAGAGGCCTAAGGGACAACTTTTTCACACAGAGGGTGGTGCATGAATGGAATGAGCTGCCAGAGGAAATGGTGGAGGCTGCTACAATTACAACATTAAAAAGGCATCTCCGTGGGCATATGAAAAGGATATCGACCAAGTGTTGGCAAAGGGGACTAGATTGAATTAGGATATCTGATCGGCATGGACGAGTTGGATTGAAGAGTCTATTTCCATGCTGTATATCTCTATGACTCTATGAAACTAAGTTCAGTTGATGCAGTGACAGGGACAATCATGAGGAATCCATTGATAAGAGCTGGAACCAGAGAGAGACAGATTAATAACAAACCATCCTGTCTCCTTGTCATTCATCTACATACTCACACACTCACAGGGAAAAGACTTGTGGGGCTTGGGTTGTCTCTGGGATTGTTATCCCTCTGGGCTGGGGGGAGACAAAATGACAAAAAAGGTGATCATGAGTCTGCTGCACAGTCTGATCCCACAGATTTCACTGCCCCACCCCAACTCTCTTCTCTGCTTCCAATTTTTCTATTGCCTGTCTCTCCCCAGCTTTTTCGAAATCCCAATCTCTCAGATCCTTCACATATCTGATCCTGTTCACTTACCCCCCCTCAAGTGCTTCCTCTGACTCTCTCACCTCCTCAATGGGTTTTCAGGATGATCATTCAGTCTTTCCGATCCTCAACCTTCCTGCTCACCTCTCTCCACATCCCTCTCTCTCTCTCTCTTTCTCTCAGCCCTCTGGGAGCTTGCTGTTCCTGGCTGAAGATCATTCCATTTGCATCAGGCCATCACCTCCTCTTGCTCTCTCTCCATGTCTAGCTCTCAATTGTATTTCCATATCTGCTATTCTCTCTTTCTCTTCCTTTATTTCTCCCTGATTTTCTGTCTCTCCCTCTGGGTTTTCTGTCATTCCCTCCAGAGTCGACGCCTGTGATCAGTGGTGTACCACAAGGATCAGTGCTGACTCTACTGCTTTTCGTCATTTATATAAATAGCTTGGATGTGAACATAGGAGGTATAGTAAGTTTGCAGATGACACCAAAATTGGAGGTGTAGTGAACAGCAAAGAAGGTTTCCTCAGAGTACAATGGGATTTGAATCAGATAAGCTAATGGGCTGAGGAATGGCAGATGGAGTTTAATTTAGATAAATGTGAGGTGTTCCATTTTGGAATGGTGATTCAGGGCAGAACTTATACACTTAATGGTCAGGTCCTAGGGAGTGTTGCAGAACAAAGAGACCTTGGAGTGAAGGTTCATTGCTCCTTGAAAGTAGCGTCGCAGGTAGATAGGATAGTGAAGAAGGCATTTGGTATGCTTGCCTTTATTGGTCAGAGCATTGAGTACAGGAGTTGGGAGGTCATGTTGTGGCTATACAGGACGTTGGTTAGGCCACTGTTGGAATTCTGCATGCAGTTCTGGGTCTCCCTGCTAGAGGAAGGATGTTGTGAAATTTGAAACGGCTCAGAAAAGATTTACAAGGATGTTGCCAGGCTTGGAGGGTTTGAGCTTTCAGGAGAGGCTGAATAAACTGGGGCTATTTTACCTGGAGCTTTGGAGGCTGGGAGATGACCTTATAGAGGTTTATAAAATCATGAGGGACATGGATAGGGTAAATAGGCAAGGTCTTTTCTTCTGGGTGTGGAAGTCCAAAAGCAGAGGGCATAGGTTTAAAGGCAGAGGGGAAAGATTTAAAGGGACCTAAGGCACAACTTTTTCATGCATGGTGTGTGCATGAAAGGAGCTGCCAGAGGAAGTGGTGGAGGCTGGTACAATAACAAGATTTAAAAAGCATCTGGATAAATATATGAATAGGAAAGGTGTAGAGAGATATTGGCCAAATGTTGACAAATGGGACAAATTTATTTAGAATATGTGGTCAGCCTGAATGAGTTGGACTGAAGGGTCTGTTTCCATACTGTACATCTCTATGACTTTATGACTGTATAACTCCACCCATTGTTTTATAAACTGTTTCGTGATTTTTCATCTTCTGTTTTAACCTGGTGTGTATGCCTAAATCATTAATTTCACGCTCTGTAAAACATAATTGGAAGATAATCATTTACTTCTTAGTTTTCTGTCTATGGGAATATCTCGATGCAATTAATCCATCTTACTTGATGAGGTTTAGACTACTGGAGATTCCTTTGACTTAGTTCCAGATGTTGGGAAAGGGGAATCCCCAGGGATCACAAGCTCTTCTCAGCAATATTCTTCGTGGTCATCAGTGACTACTGTCACTTTGTCACTGACTGTGATATTGGATCAATATATAATATGCTTCCCTTGTGGCACTGCTTAATGCAATCTGGACAATGTTCTACTCCATAAAATAAGGCTGAGTGAAATGTCAGACAGGAAGGAGAAGCAGTTTGACCATGGAAAGTCTGCACTACATAGAAACAGAGAAAGTTTACTGTCCAGAAGGAAGCCATGTGACCTATTGCGTTTGAGCTGGTCAAAAAAGTGCAATCCAGCCTATTCCCTCTTTCAACTCGTATACAAATGGCTTTTGATTCACTAGAAGCACACATTCCATAATAATATTCATAGAGAACTGCAATGTACAATTTATTGAGATGATTGAGTGTGATTGAATAGGTCACGCTGACAGCAGAATTTTCGCACAAAGTAAAGATGACATTTAAGTAAGTACAAGATTTTTTTAACCATATAACTGATTCAAAAGCAGATGGACACCTCATAAGCATATTTAAGTTTTAACCTATTGACAGGTGGCTATTTTAACTGAAATGTAGATTGATGTTGGCTTTTGAGGATGGAGTGGTCCTAGGGATGTCACAAGCATGTCCACTGTTGGTAGCCTTTGTCGTTTGCTGACATTTGTTTGCAGCATATCTGTCAGGAGCTGAATTCCTTTGATGTAGTGAAGTGGTGACAGGTGATATGCAAATACAGCCTTTGTCCTTCTATCTCGGCAAAGAAAGAGACTGTCACACTACCATTCTCATGAAGTGGAGAAGAATTCACCCGACATATCGATTGGAAATCTGCCACAACAAGGAAAGTTCTGTGTAACTGCTTTAAACTCACTCTGAAATTTAAACTGAAGCCTTTTGCTCAATGCCATAGTGCAGGTAAAGCATAGAGTGAAATGACATTACCAGAGTGCAGGCATCAATTATTTCAGCCAAGACAAATATGTTCCCTTAAAGACCTTATAGCGAGAAAAAGCAATCTCCTGGACATCCAAATAACAATAGAAGAGATTCATTTCAAAATGATTGCCTCACCCATCGGGTCTAAATCATTGGTCCCAGTCCCTCCATTGCAGGTAATCTTGACACTAATGAGATCTATTTATCGCCTGTTCCTGGCTCTGTTGGAGAATCGGGCTCAGATTTGACCCTCATGATTGGGCTGGGACCTTGCCTCATTGGTGAAACATGTACAACACATTGCACCAAGCTTCCAGGGAAAGGGACCCAGCAAACACTGACAGATGCCATTCATTTTATCAGCTTCGAGGCTGCGTTTTCCTCAATTCCCCCAGTAAAGCATCTGCTCAACTACTCACTGAAATATGTGTGTTTTGAGAATGTTGGAGAGTGGTAATTACTTGGTGTCAACATTCAGAGAATTTGCAGAATTCTGATGTTTGAAAACTGACGTTAATCATGAAATTAGAAGCGCGAGTTTGCAGAGTGGGCTGATTTCCAGAATTCGAGGCTCAGATGGATGCTCCAAAGTGTCACCTATGTTTGTGTCGCACAATTAGATGTTGACGATTACCTTTCATAGGGCATGACAGGAAGATTTCTGCTATTTTCTCACTTATCGTCAAATTGTATAAACATGTATTTTTAATGCATATTTATGATTTCACTGTCACGAATGCCTTCCCTCATTCTTTCTTAACCCACCGCAAAAGCAGTTAAAATAAAAAGGGAAAAATGTTGTGGCATTGCTTGTCTGGGAGCAGACATAAGTCAGTGGATCCCAAGAGGGGAGAGATTGACAAGACTAGGTGTGAGTTGGGCACAGGCAGCAGAGTTTTGGAGTTTGAGACTGTGTGCTGGAATAGCCAAGTTCAGAAGTAACAAAGGCACCAAATGAGCGGAGGCTGTTTTGCAGTTGGAATAAAGTCAGAAGTGGAAATTGACAATCTTAGGGATGTGTGAGATTAGCAAACCCACAATCAGGAAGTCCTGTGCAAATCTTGGCTCACTCCCAGGGCACCGTCTGGAAGTGCTGACATTCCCCTTGCCCTAACCTCAAAAAGACATTGTCAGCCCACTTTAGAGATAAACATTTCCCGCTTCTCAGCAAGAGAAGGTAACTTGCTGGTGAGTGAACTGACACAGAAATCACTGAAATTCCCTTATGGGTCTGAAACAAACCACAGTACAATAAATTGAAACAGAAACAATGCAAATCCCTTTACGCAGTTGCAGTTTCAAAGAACAAGCACGCAAGCATTTTATGAAATGTGACATGATTTGTGTAATCAGAACTAGTAATTGTGTTGTCTTGTATTTCACCCTGGGGGACCCTCTGTTGCTGTTCCACCTCTGGTCTTCCACTGAGGGTGCTGAATGCGGTGGTTTCAGTACAAATGGTCCTCAAAACATCCTGAGCCAAGTTTCCATGTTTGCCTACACATGGACTGATTGGCTGCTGTGTTTTCCCAAGTGAAATGGTCAGCAGTTTGTATTGCTTGAGGGTACACTGTCTTTCTGAAGCTTGACCCTTGTGTTTCAATTAATAATGATTCAACAACATGCAGTTAAGGAGATGGAAACTGAAATCAAACCCTTAACAGCAGCTATTGTTGCTCACCCTGGTGGATGATGCAGCTTTTTTAGGCACACCCCCTGAGCTCTGAACCAGATCCACTTGTATTACCTCAGGTCCAAGGCGAGAATCGACTAATAGAACGAAGACCTCTTTCGGCACGCGGAGAGTAACATTCAGAAAAGTTCAACTTGGAGGACCAAACTGTGTCTCCCATATGGATGGTTCAAGAATTCCCCAGTAGATCTTCAAATGGGAACTGCCTCAGTGCAAATGCGAACAAGGTGATTACTCCAAACAATGCAAGGACATCCGAAAACAAAACCCTACAAACTGCTGACCATATCACTTGGGAAAACACAGCAGCCAATCAGTCCATGTGTTGGCAAACATGGAAACTTGGCTCAGGATGCTTCGAGGACCATTTGTACTGAAACCACCGCATTCAGCACCCTCAGTGGAAGACCAGAGGTGGAACAGCAACAGAGGGTCCCCCAAGCACCTACAAGAGCAACATGGACTATCAGTTGTGTTGGCATCTATGTTGACCTCCCATCAGAACTGAGAGGACTTACAGAAGTGGAAGCAACTATTTGGCACTTAGAGATGCTCAAATAATGAGGTATTTAACACAAAACAGTGTGCTGAAATTCTAAAAGGTCCTCAGACATTTCGTAGGAGTGTAACAAGGTTAATCTTGACACTGAGTTGAAAAGGAAAGTTGCAGGGTTCAACTTGGAAAACCCCTGAAAACAGACACAGGAATCATGATGCACTTGCACTGATTAGACATTTCCACAATTACTCCTTGTAACCAATAGTCCTGCAATTGGCCAGTGCCTGCACCAAGGGCCCACCATCATTGAATGCTGAATGCTGCTAAAGTCACTCTTAAAGGGAAGGTGCACTGTCTCTGTTGGAGGTACTGAGATCATTGGATTTGGAAGTATCAGCAATTATGACCCTGGAAGAGCTCAAGCATCAAGGTTCTTGGACACTGCACTGGAAGATGTGGAAAGGAGGAAGAAATTGCTCTTCCCGCACCCATTTACCACAGTTGCTGATTATGCATCAACATCTCAAAGCTTGAACAAACTGAAAAAGTCAAGAACAGTACGCTGCCCTCTCAGTGAAGAATTGGGAAGCATGAAGAAGAACAGATGTGATCACTTAGCTTCACAACCACAGTTCAGATACTGACAGGAAATAAATGTAGGAGGTAAGTTGGACATAGTGAAATATTGGGTACAAATACATTGGCACTAATGCTAGCACAAGCATAGTGCAGGTACCAGCTTGCAACAGGATACAGATACTTGTCTTCATCCTCTTCCAGCAACTCCTCCTGTTTATGTGACCCATGCTGATCCTCCCAGTAATGGTCAATTCCAAGAGTAGGATCTAATCGCCCATCTCTGCCTAATTCATGGCTAGTGTGTAAACGTTTAAGTTACTAAAAGAATACATCTGCAGCAGTCAAGCCACATCAAGTAGACTATTAAAGATTGTAAACAAATATGGAAAATCACAACTGATGCTTAGCAATGAGGAAATAATCCAGACCTGACGATAGTTAACAAGCCTCTTAACCAGTGTTCTGGGTGGGGTTTGTCCATCATGTTGTTTACCTTTGAGTTTGTGCAAGGTGTGGTTTATAGCATGGGACTCCAAAATGACAGAGCTAGCAGCAAATTGGGCAAATAATTTGCTTTCTTTGCCTGCTGCTGACTGTTAATGTTTGCAAACGCAAACCTCTTGATATAAGTGATGCCGGGAGCACATCCCATTGGAACTGCCTGTGTATCATGGATGGTGTTTCTGTAAAGACCCTGTGATATTCTAAAGAGCTCAATTATTGTTGTTGGTGATGAAAAGATTGGTCAGAGAGGTAGACTTTCAGGAATTTTGCAAAGGAGGAAAGAGAAGCAGCCAGACAGAAAGGTTTAGAGCACCAATACCTGAGTTTAGATCCCCATGGCTGAAGGCTCAGTTGTCAATGGTGTCACTGAGCAACAAGGTGGATTTGGAGGAATGGAGACCTTTTAGGGTTGCACATAGGGCTGTGTGAGGGATCAGGTTCACATATTACTGCTGCATTTCAATATTAAATAGTCACTTCTTGCTGCATGCACATAAGAGCCAGGTGGTATTGTGCAATGAAAGCAGGGTGGGTCCCACCAATGTGGAGAAAAAAAACAGACGTGTTATCCTTCCTCTGTTAAAGCCATACGGCAAGTTTTCTCATCTCCTGACTTTTGGTCTTTAAGACGTTTTACCATAAGGTGTTTCGGAAATTTGTATTTTCCTTTAATTTAGCTGATTGTCACCCGGAATTAAAATCAAGACTTCACAAAGAACTATCTTTACTCCAATGGCATTTCTTCCTGTGCCGTTCCCCTTTGTCTAAACTGTGCAGGATGATAACATTATCTTGGAAATGCTTTGAATGAGTTATGTGACTGAGCTGATTCACATATGTAAGGTCAGTAGAGACTGACTCAGATACACAGAAAGACTAGCTGGGTACATAGTTATTGAGATGGATGATTAGGCAGAGATATGGCCAGTGAATAGATACTGTGACTGTCTCGGTGTGACTGTGCCAGGCTTGGTTTGTGACATAAAACCGGTTACAATCAGGGTTACAGATTAGTATGATTAGTTACATTTTCAGGAAGGCAATGTTGCTTCAAAAACTAGAGGGAAAATATTAAAAAGTGCTTGTAATATAGGAAACTAAGCATCTCCCTCTGTAATGGGGAGAGATGCCAATGATCCTTTGTTAGGCAGCCCTCCAGGTCGAGGGTGATTTGTTTCGATCGGGTCCTGTTTTCTGAAGCTGGAGATGGGTGATAATCCCAGTGCATGATCTGCAGACCCTGCTGCATGTGGGCCAGGTCACACCTGAAGCGCCGGCTGGATGGCCTCTTGGTGCGCTTCGCCCAATGGTTCAACATCACCTCTGCATATTATAGAGTCATAGAGATGTATAGTGTGGAAACAGACCCTTCGGTCCAACCCGTCCATGCCGACCAGATATCCCAACCCAATCTAGTCTCCCATGCTGGCAGCCTGCCCATATCCCTCCAAACTTTTCCTATTCATATACCCATCCAAATGCCTCTTAAATGTTGCAATTGTACCAGCCTCTGCCACTTCCTCTAGCAGCTCATTCCATACACGTACCACCCTCTGAGTGAAAAAGCTGCCCCTTAGGTCTCTTTTATATCTTTCCCCTCTCACCCTAAACTTATGCCCTCTAGCTCTGGACTCAGCCCACCCCAGGGAAAAGACTTTGTCTATTTACCCTATCCATGCCCCTCATAATTTTGTAAACCTCTATAAGGTCACTCCTCAGCCTCCAACGCTCCAGGGAAAACAGCCCCAGCCTGTTCAGCCTCTCCTTATAGCTCAAATCCTTCAACCCTGGCAACACCCTTGTAAATCTTTTCTGAACCCTTTCAAGGTTCACAACATCTTTCTGATAGGAAGGAGACCAGAATTGCACACAATATTCCAACAGTGGCCTAACCAATGTTCTGTACAGCCGCAACATGACCTCCTAACTCCAGTACTCAGTACTTTGACCAATAAAAGAAAGCATACCAAATGCCTTCTTCACTATCCTATCTACCTGCAACTCCACTTTCAAGGAGCTATGAACCTGCACTCTAAGGTCTCTTTGTTCAGCAACACTTCCTATGACCTTACCATTAAATGTATAAGTCCTGTTAAGATTTGCTTTCCCAAAATGCAGCACCTCACATTTATCTGAATTAAACTCCATCTGCCACTTCTCAGTCCATTGGCCCACCTAGTCAAGATCCTGTTGTAATCTGAGGTAACCCTCTTCGCTGTCCACTACACCTCCAATTTTGGTATCATCTGCAAACTTACTAACTGTACCTTTTGTGCTCGCATCCAAATCATTTATGTAAATGACAAAACGTTGAGGACGCAGCACCGATCCTTGTGGCACTCCACTGGTCACAGGTCTCCAGTCTGAAAAACAACCCTCCACCACCACCCTCTGTCTTCTACATTTGAGCCTGTTCTGTATCCAAATGGCTAGTTCTCCCTGTATTCCGTGAGATCTAACCTAGCTCATCAGTCTCCCATGGGGAACCTCGTCGAACGCCTTACTGAAGTCCATATAGATCACATCTACCACTCTGCCCTCATCAATCCTCTTTGTTACTTCTTCAAAAATCTCAATCAAGTTTGTGAGACATGATTTCCCACACACAGCCATGCTGACTATCTCTAATCAGTCCTTGCCTTTCCAAATACATGTACATCCTGTCCCTCAGGATTCCCTCCAACAAGTTGCCCACCAGTGACTTTACGCTCACTAGTCCAAAATTCCCCGGCTTGTCTTTACCACCCTTCTTAAACTGTGGCACCACGTTATCATGAGGACCTTCACTGACGAGCCATAAGACCATAAAATATAGGAGTGGAAGTAAGGCCATTTGGCCAATCAAGGCTGATGGGCATTTCAGCTCCACTTACCCGCACCCTCCCTGTAGCCCTTAATTCCTTGCGAGATCAAGAATGTACCAATCTCTGCCTTGAAGATATTTAACGTCCTGGCCTCCACTGCACTCCGTGGCAATGAATTCCACAGGCCCACCAATCTCTGGCTGAAGAAATGTCTCCTCATTTTCATTCTAAATTGACCCCCTCTAATTCTGAGGCTATGCCCACGGGTCCTAGTCTCCCTGTCTAACGAAAACAAATTCCCTGCGTCCACCCTTTTCTAAGCCATGCATTATCTTGGACGTTTCTATTAAATCTCCCCTCATCCTTCTGAAATCCGATCCCAGGATCCTCAGCTATTCATTATATGTTCGGCAATTCTCCAGGCGTTTGTTTACCACAAACCAGAGTCTCACATGAAGCAACGGGTACAATCTTTAGGGCTGGTTTGAGGATGTCTCTATTCTCGGGGTCTGTTGTGACCTCCTGGGAGTCTCCTACCATGGTTTAGTCCTGAGTGAAACAGTTGGAGTTGGCTGTAAGGAATTTGAATAATGTGGGCCTGAAATGCAGCTAGCTCTGAGCGATTATTGCATTCTTTGAAATCCTCTGTGGACTACGGTTATTAAAAAAAAACACCTATAACTCAAATTAAGAATTTTAAACTGTAAAACTTTTAAAATTTGGTTGCACGTACTTAGAAGTTGGCTCAAAGTCTGGAATGTGATGGACAAAGGAATCGTTAAGCCATAGTATTTTCCAGAAACCAGTGCTGGCTTGAAATAAAGGCAGTTGTGATAAATTATTTAACTGCCTCTGAGGTTGATTTAGCCAGTAAGATTTTTTCTTAAACATCTTCAAAAAAAATATTCTTAATTAGGATTCAGTAAGGACTGCAGGGAAAAGTTAGAACCCCACAAGACTCTGAATATCAACTACTGTCCTCATTTCACTCTCCACACCATGGCATCATTTAACTCGAGGTGAGCAAGAAAAGCATCGGTTGAATCCTGAGTGCAGATCAAACCAGATTCAATCTCAATATCTCAAAATTCCTAAAACCATTGTCAACTTTAATTGGATAGACTGAATTAATTTGAACATCTTTAATTGTTGCTGTATGTAAATCAAGCTTTCTTTCCACAATTAAGTACAATTTCTATTTTATCTATTTTAGTCCATGCAAATACACCATAGCTGTGTTCTAATGAAACAAAGTTAACTAGCCAAAATCCAGAATTTTACTGATCAGTCCTTATTACAGTAGGCTTTTTCAGTACTTTGGAAATTAACTTGGCTTGGGCAGATTTTGTTTAAATTTCGTGACATGTTCTTACTACATGTTCAGACTTGATTTCACAAAGAGTGAACTTTCAGAGATACAAATACCATTCAGATTATTCATGATTCATGGCGAGATAGCAGGCAGGCCAGCCAGGAGAGACAACAGGCTGCTTGGTTTTGCATATAATGAATTGTCAGGCAATGAGATTTTTTAAAGGCTTGGTCCTGTGTATCATTTTCCATGATGATACAATAGTTCTCACTCATTGTACAAGGTGGGAAACTTATCTGAAACAGATAGGCTGGGACTATAGATTGCACAGCAGGAAATAGGTGGATGCTTTTAACTTAAAGTGGTATTTGATAAATCAATGAATTAATACTCAACAGCCAAAATTGAGGAATAGATAACATATAATGAGCTAGAATGTTAGTTTATATTTGTACCTCATCCCTTTAGAAAGCGTTTAGTCTGCCTCTCCATTAAGGCAAAGAGGTTATGATTAACCTGTATATAAAAATGATTCAACCTCTTATTTCATATACTTTTATGGTATTGGAGCATCACTTGGGGAGACAAAAAAACTGAAGGATTGAAGAACAGTTACATCCAAAATGTTGACTTCTCCAACTTCTGATGCTGCCTGGCTTGCTGTGTTCTTCCACCTCCTGTTTGTCTATCTGTGCATCACTGGCAATGCCAGCATTTGTGGTTCATCCCTAAATGTCCTTGAACTGAGTGACTTTTAGTCCAGGGCAGTTAAGAATCACCAAATTGTTGTTAAGAATGGAGTCACATATAGGCCAGATCAGGTAAAGAGGGCAGATTTTTCTCCTTCAAGGGAGCCAGATGCATTTTTATAATCATCATTGATGATAATTTCGTGGGACAGTTACTGATATTGGCTTTCAATCCCATATTTTAAAAATAATCGATTATTGAGTTTTGAGATGATTTGTAGCTCAGGTTGAGGTTGTGGATGTAAGTTTGCTCACTGAGCTGGGAGGTTTGTTTTCAGACGTTTCATCACCATACTAGGTAACATCATCAATGAGCCTCTAGTGAAGTGTTGGTGTTAATGACACGCTTTCTATTTGTGTGTTTAGGTTTCCTTGGGTTGATGAAGTCATTTCCTGTTATTTTTCTGAGAGAGTGGTAAATGAGGTCCAAGTCAATGCGTTTGTTGATAGAGTTCTGGTTGGAATGCCTTGCTTCCACGAATTCATGCGTGTCTCTGATTTGGTTGTGGCCTGTGTTGGCCTAGTCAAAGTGGTGTCTTTCCTTATCTGTATGTAAGGATACTAATGAGAGAGGGTCATGTCGTTCTGTGGCTAGTTGAGGTCCATGTATCCTGGTGGCTAGTTTTCTGCCTGTTTGTCCTATGTGGTGTAACCACAAATGAAGCTGCATTAGAACATTATTTCAATGAGCCACCAAACACCAAACGCCAAACATGAACATAGTCTGCTGATTTATCAGCATCAAACCCAATCAAGCAGACAAAACATTTCCAGAAACCTAGCCACTCTCCCCTACCTTAAAGATACCTCAGAAATGACTGCCAGAATACTCACACCTCTTGGCATCATGGTAGTGCGCAAACCCACCAGCCCACAGCAGCTAATAAACTTGAAAGACCCTATACAGACAACAAGCAAAATTAATGTCATTTACAAAATACCTTGCAAGACCTGTGACAAACACTACATTGGACAAACAGGCAGAAAACTATCCACTAGGATACATGAACATCAACTAGCCACAAAAAGACATGACCCACTCTCACTAGTATTCTTACATATAGATGAGGAAGGACACCACTTTGACTGAGACAAACACCCATCCTAGGACAAGCCAAACAGAGACTTGGACTCTGAAAAAAAGAACAGGAAATGACATCACCACAGGAAATGGCATCACCAATGCAAGGAAACCTAAACACATAAATAGAAAGTGGGTCATTAACACCAGTGCTTCACCGAAGGTTCACTGACGATGTTACCTAGTACAGTGGTGAAACATATGAAAATGAACCTTCCAGCACAGCGAGCAAACGTACATCCATAATCTATTATTTCAATATTAAATTCTACCCACCACCATGGTGACATTTGAAACTGTGCCCCAGATGTTTGTTGGAATCTTTAAATGACTAATTGAGTGATAGTCACATTATGACACTATCTTCCAGTTGTGGGCGCCAGAATGTAGGCAGGATGGGTAAACTTTAGAGAGGGTTTAGAAAAGATTCACAAGAATGGTTTCAGGGATGAGGAACTTTAATAACAAGTATAGAGTGATGCTGGGGCTATTTCCCTGGGAGAAAGGAAGATTAAGAAGAGCTGTTACAAATATGTTCAAAATCATGTGGAGGAGGAGACAGAGAGAAACTGTTCCCATTGGTGGAATGGTCAAGAACCAAAAGGCTCAGTTTTAAGGTAATTGACAATAGAACCAAGGAGGTTTATAAAATCACGAGGGGCAAGGTTTTGGGACAGGGACTCCAGAACTAGAGGGCATAGGTTTAGGGTGAGAGGGGAATGAGAGAAAAGAACCAAAGGGGCAACGTTTTCATGCAGAGGGTGGTGCGTGTATGGAATGGGCTACCAGAGGAAGTGGTGGAGGCTGGTACAATGACAACATTTCAAAGGCATCTGGATGGGTATATGAATAGGAAGGGTTTAGAGGGATATGGGTCAAGTGCTGGCAAATGGGACTAGATTAGGTTAGGATATCTGGTTGGCATGGCCGAGTTGGACCAAAGGGTCAGGTTCCATGCTGTACATCTCTATGACTACACAGAACAGAACTTTTTTTAAACAGACAGTAGATGGGAAAGGACAGGAGTAAGTTAATTGCTCTCACAGGATGTTTGCAATGGATATGATGGGCCAAAAGACATTTTTCTGTACTGAAACCATTCTATGATTCTAAGAAAAGGTACAATGCATTTTAAGTGAAAACACAATACACTATACACATAATAAAAGTTCAATGTTACAGTCACTGCATCATGACACCATTTAATGAGATATATGAAAGTTACAATGCATTCCCAATTATAAAAGGACATGTACTCCACTTACAGTAGGAATTGTGTATTTCTATGAACATTATTCTTAAGTATGTTAAATACTGTAAGGCGACATACAGAGCAAAACTAACAGTTAAAATTTCTCCAGATAAAGGAGTTTGAGATTAAATTGAAAATAAATCTTTTTAGGAAGTATAAGCTGTTTCTTTGGTGGCAATTAAACCAAAGAATGTTTGACATTAATAAAATACCTGCAAAAATCCCGGGAATGTGAACATGTTTCATAAAGTTTGAAAGCTCCTCGAAGTCAGAAATGAATGGTGATCCAAACAATGGCAGCAGATTTTCTGAGTTACAGAAAAAATAATTAGAGGAACCATTATCAACTCCATACTGATCCATAACTAAGTTAATTGGCAGAAAAGGGATGCTCATTATAATTTTTACATAAGTGTTTCAGAAATGTCGAACAGCTTCGGTGAACATGGAGTTCCACAGGTTGCTGTTAGAATGTGCTCATTTTTAGTTACCTTTGCCAATGTAGCATTTCACTGTGTATCCCACCTATAAAATGCATTGGAAAGAGCTTGCTGTTTTTGTACAGTAGATTTGAACTGAATGCCTTAGAAAGTTAACTCATAGAGTCATAGATGTCCCAACCCAATCTAATCCCACACATATCCCTCCAAACCCTTCCCATTCATATACCCATCCAAATGCCTTTTAAATGTTGCAATTGTACCAGCCTCCACCACTTCCCTGGCAGCTCATTTCATACATGTACCACCCTGTGAGTAAAAAGTTGCCCCATAGGTAATTTCACTGTTTGTTAATTTTCCCAGATGCACTCCAATGTCCAACGATACATGAATTCAAACAGCAAAGGCAGTAACTATGCAGGTTCTCGCTCTCTCCTGCAATGACTGCGCAATGTGCTTCCTTTGTCTGTTCTTCTCCCTTTTAAACCTGCTGTTGTTTTAACTTTTTTTTTTCCAAAGTTCCAAAACAATGCAACAGCATATAAAACAGTAATCGCTGCTCCTGGAATTTGAGGAAATCACCTCCAGCATCTAAAATACCTCAAAAAAGGAGCAACTGTTACAGTCAGAGATTTTTCCCATCCTCCATCTCGGATTACCCAGAATCTCTTGATCATTCCAGTCTATTTACAATGTTAAAAATGTAATAGTTGTAAAATACTTTCAGTTGACCTCTCTGGCTCTGAACACTAATACATTACAAAGTGGAATCCAACTCCTCCAGTTTTAATAGTTTAAAATTTTAAAAATACATCTTTTCAAAACTTTCCCTTTCTCATTTTCTTCTCTCTCTTCATTCAATATTACTTTACCTCTGTACTTGTAACGGATTTGACACTCATTAATCCACTCAAAGTTACAATGTCCATCTTTGTCTGTTATTACTCAAATTTTCAATCATTCTGGTTAGGAAGGTGCACAGTTGCCTGCCTTGTTCACTCAGATGTCCTTTTTCTTTTGATTCATGTTATCACATTGCACCTTCAGCAACTTGCCCTGCAAAAGATGTTTTAAGACTATATGTTCAGTGGCAGATGCTATTACACACCCTGCTATTGGGAAAATGTGGGCCAAAGTGATTTGAGAACAGAAGGATGGGATATGATTGTAACTTTGGTGGAGACTACACATGGTGGCTTGCTTAGAAGGTTACTCTTGATTAGGTGTGAACATATTTTTCTGACCAGGCCTCTCCTTGATATTTCCTCAAGTGTAACCATTTGACATTTAGGTCAGTTATTTCGTTTTCATGAAGTCTTCTTTCAGTCTCACAAACATGGTTGCAAACTTATCTCAAACGCAGTCACAGCACCTCAAGTAATTCACAAAACGCAAATTGCTAACGCATAGATACAAATTTTACTTGTGAATTAACCATGTTCAGTATGAAATAATCCAATTAACGCAAGACAATGGCATCTACTACGTTTCCCCCCCCCACAAGATAGGTCCTAAAATTATGCAGCATTAAAGCTGGAGAAACCACATTCATTTGCAAGAAATTCATGCCTCGGGGGATATCGAGTGTTCCGGACTCCTAGTTAGCTGTGTATTCTCTTTTTGCCAGGTTTAGAACTATATTTTCTCCCTTTACAGCCTTTCTCCCCATAGTAGCCTCTCTACCACTGTGACCTCCCCCTCTCTATCTTGCCACCCACCCCTGTCGGGCTGTTAGCTATCTGCAAAACCATAAACAAATGTTTTCATGAATGAGGAAACAAAAATATGTCACTCACAGCTTTGGAAAATGGTTAGTACAAAGTCTCCTCACTCCTACAGGGAAGAGGATGAAGCACATTACAGCAATATAATATTTGATACATGTTGCAAGATAATGCATATTTTTAATTATCGGAAATTTCACACAGTTAGGGCCATTCCTATTCTGTAACTCATTACTTGCCTGTTGATGATGTGTTGTCTTGGACCATGAGGCGGAAAGACAAATCAGTTTATTGGAATGAAAGATTAAGTTACATTAAAAAATGTGGTCATGTACAAATGGCTGCTGTCACAGGAAATGACCTTCATGAAGGGTGATCTACACTGCTCAATTGTTCTGTGCTTGATTATGCAGTTCTGATGATAGATCTATGCTCATTGTGCCTGATTGATTAAGCCTGGGAGTTGATTCTAAGCAAAGTAAGCATACACCACAGAAGCTACTAGAAGCTGACTTGTAAACAGGTGATTGTTCAAACTTTAAAACTCCCTCACCTGTTGCAACTCTTTCAGCCTCTTATGCACGTAGAAACCCGTTAGCTCTAATTAAAATATACAATGTTGTTTTATGCCTGAGTTGCACAGGATGTGTTGTTCTAATGGCAGTCCATAGATACAACTCAGGTGTCATCCCAGGTAAAGTGAGAGAGAGGAATGAGGAAAGCCAGTCTCCCTTACCTGGTGCTATACACATCTCAAAATCTGGCTCATGGTCAAAGGACGTAGCGATGCCAGTGTTGTGGAGGGACCAGATAGGCTGAAATTGTTCTCCTTCAGGCAGAGGCAAAGGAGAAAGTTGGCATCATGTTCAAAACGATGAAAGGTTTGATTGAGTAAATCAGTTTTCTCTGATGGGTGACTTGATAATTGGATGCCACAAATTTACGACAATTGGCAAAAGAACCAGCGAGGAGGTGATCTTTATTAAATATACAGGGTTATTTAGCAATAGAAGCATATTCATTAGTAACCTTCAGAAGGGCATTGAATAAAAACTTGGAAGAGAAAATGTGTAAGGCTGGGGGGAATGAGCCACAAGATTGGAACTAATCAGACTACTCACTCAATGAACTAAAACAACCATGACAGGCCAAATAGCCACATTCAATGTGATATGATTCCGTGAAGAGGGCATTACTGCCAACATTCATTGCATTGAACAACATAGACCAGAGCTAAATCCCATTTAAAAACAAGCAGTGAATTTTTGATGTTGATTATTCTGTGAGAGATAGGCACAGAAACACGAGAGATTATGATCTAACAGCAAACATCTTTTTTTGGAGGTATAACACAGCTGGATGAGGAAAGGTTAACTTTACTTTGATCTTATAATGTGGCCTATCAACAAAGGAGGAGTGTGACCCTTGTTCAACAATATGACATTGTGATTTTGCACAGTGGCTAACCTTTCCAAGTGTGACTGATGCATTCATGCCAATTGTTGTTGACCTCGGTTTAGCTTACATTGCAGGCCCAGACGCAGTGTCAGAGACAGAATGAACTTGTTTAACGCAGGAGACCAACAGTCACGGAGAGTAAAAACAAGCAAAGTCTTTGATCTCTTCAGTCTGAGCTCAGTTGAAATCAAGGTCTGGAGATGACAGGGTCATTGATGATTCATGGCACCTCCCAGAGCCCGAATACTGCACTGAGCTGAATCATACCCACATTTCTTTTCCATGTTCCCTGTAGCAAAGGGTTATCTGTCAGATCTATCTAAAGGATGCACGGTTCCCAGGCAATACTTGGTCTCCTGACCATCTCCATTAACATAGGCCTCAGATAAATGGCTAGGATATTTTTAGATAACACACAACAGTATTTTGACAGGTTGGATGGATTTTTATCATTCATATTTTAATTCAAAGCTTCTTGTTTCAAATGAAGGTATAATTTCTAGTAGTTAAAGTGTCACATTGACCTTTTACCTCAGGAGCTGGATTTGAATGCAGCCCAGCTAGGCAGAGATGACCTGATTTGAATTGATTTTGAGCAGTTCTCGGTGATCATGGTCTTACAGAACTACATCCCACCTTCTTGGACAGTTCCTGGGGTTGACTTCCTTCCATTCCAGTTCATTGGGTTCTGAGATGCATTACAATCCCAGCTGATGGCAATCCTGGACAAGTCAGAACCCAGACTGAAACCTGGCTTAATAAATCATGTGGTTTATTTTGGCTATTTGTTTCCTGTGTGGCCAGTCACTGCAGATTCTGCCATGTGACTGGCAGGTGGTGTTTTAGGGGGGCCGGGGGGGGGGAGGGGGGAGGTTGTTTAGAAGATGCATTTGGGGATTATTGCAAACCCTCAGATGCACATTCAAGACAATGTCTCCCGATATTTTTTTTAGATTAGACTTACAGTGTGGAAACAGGCCCTTCGGCCCAACAAGTCCACACCGACCCGCCGAAGCGCAACCCACCCATACCCCTACATTTACCCCATTACCTAACACTACGGGCAATTTAGCATGGCCAATTCACCTGACCTGCACATCTTTGGACTGTGGGAGGAAACCGGAGCACCCGGAGGAAACCCACGCAGACACGGGGAGAACGTGCAAACTCCACACAGTCTGTCGCCTGAGTCGGGAACTGAACCCGGGTCTCAGGCGCTGTGAGGCAGCAGTGCTAACCACTGCGCCACCGTGCCGCCCACAAATATTGATATGTTCAATGCCTTTCCAGTTGAGCTTTCTTCATTTTGGTCGGTTACAGGTGAGTGTCACCCATGAGTTGGCAGGGCTGCTTGACTTCTTTGGAGCTGATTTGAACACATCCTGAAAGCATTTCTACTGACCTCCTGGGAGTCTCTTGCTGTGACAGAGTCCCAAGTGGAATTGTTGCTTCAGGAGTCTGGTGTCTGGCAGTCAGACCACATGCCCCGCTCAGAGAAGTTGGTTCTGGATGACTGACACCTTGGTGTTGGGCACATTGACTTATGAGAGGACATTGCTGCTGGACAGCCCTTTCGGCCAGTGGCTGCAGGACCTTTGAAAGCAACACAGGTGGTACTTCTCCAGAGCTTTGAGATACTTGCGGCGGGTTGTCCAAACTTTTGAAGCACACAGGAACACGAGATCACTATCCCTTCATTAACAATGTTGTTCAGATAGGATCAAGGCAAGTTAGTGCGGAAAATGGAAGAAAAAAATAGAAGGGGGAAGGTTTGCTTTCCTGTAGGCTATGTGATCAAACCTTACTTCAGATTTTAAGTGTATAATTCTGACTGGAACCCCAGAGAAATTTCAAACCAGACTTACATCTACTAATTCACCGCTATGCTTTTAAAAGGAATGACAATTATTTAGTGCCTTCATATCCTACAACATTCCAAAGCACTCGGGGAGGAAACAGTCTAGTGGTATTATGGCTAGACTAAATAATCAACAGACACAGGCAATGTTATGAGAACCCAAGTTCAAATCCCACCACGACAGATGGTGGAATTTGAATTCAATTAAAAGAAAGTCTGGAATTAAAAAAACAAGTGATGATTATGAATTGATCGTCAGGAAAAACCCATCTGGTTCACTAATCCCCTTCAGGGGAAGAAAACTGCTATCCTTACTTGGTGTGCCTGACATGTGACTCCAGACCACAGCAATGTAATTGACTTGTAATTGCCCTCTGAGCACTTAGGGATGCGCGATAAATGCTGGCCTTGCCAGTGACACCCACATCCCATGAATGAATCAAAAAAACTATAATGCAGTTTCATGCTTTGTTACAGGCAAAAATAGAAATCGCTGGAAAAGCTCAGCAGGTCTGGCAGCATCTGTGGAGAGAAATCAAAGTTAACGTTTTGAGTCCTCAGAGGCAGGGTTAACTCTGTTTTCTCTCCACCGATGCTGCCGGACCCGGTGAGCTTTTCCAGCAATTTCTATGTTTGTCTCTGCTTTACAGTATCAACCATTCTTTTGGTTTTTATTTGGTGCTTTGGTATGTGGTCCCTGCTTGAACACCAGAAATGCAGCAGTCCATTGTCATTGAACAATATTCCAAAAGCAACATTGAGATAAATGAGCAGGTTGTCTGCTTAATGTTGCCGGCTGAAGGGTAAATATTGATCTCCCACGTCTGCCAAGAAACCACACCACCAACTGTGCAGTGCTCCTTCATTGTTGCATTAGGTTATCGTCCCCAGTTGTACGCATATCTCCTAAGCAGGGACTTGAACCCACAACCTTCTACCTTAGAGGCAGAAGAACCACCTCCAATGCAATCATGGGGCATCTGCCTGCCCTAAATGTTCAGGGAATTTCCTCGGGCAACATTTACTTCTCAAGTACAACCCTCAACAACAATCAGATGAATAAAGCAGTCGTCTCTTAGTTAAAGTCAGGATCTTACTATGTCCCAATTGTTACTGCATGTTTTTGCATCATGCCTGTAACAGTAGTTCCAATTAGTGATGAGGTGCTGTATGTGTATACAGCAGTATTTCATTTGAAACTGAATTGAAATAGCCGTTAGAGTTTTAACAGCAACTAAAAATAAAATACTTTCAAACCATCTGTTTGGAAAATCAGGCCACTGAGGTGAGAAGACAACTTCCAACTTGGTGTGTAAAGCATGTCTCAAAGTATACATTCCATTGCCAAAATTAATGCAAATTATTCAGTGTCTTGGTGTTCCAGCACACATCGGGATGCATTCATAACCATTGACAGACGCACGCCCTGGTGACATCACATTCTGCTTTTAGCAACGCAGAAAACACAAGCAAACGAATCCTCCAATGATCACATCATATAAATAATCATGAAATATCAAATCCGGCTCACGAAGGGGACAGTGAAGGTGATTTGTGTTCTTGCCAACAGCTTCCTGTCTTGATTTGCACCTCGGGGTTAACTATGTGTTAAACATCTCTTGATATGGCTCAGGTGCCCCATGATTACATGGCAGGCTCTGCCTCATTTGGATGATGACAATGAATTGGGAAGGTCCATGATTCACTGGTCTCTGTTTTCTCTGGACCCTCTTCTCAGACAGCTGAACTTTTACTTACTGTTGGCTTTTCCTAACACCCTTGCAGACAGAAAGCTCCACAGGCTGAGTAGGTTGTCTGTGTTGATGTTCACAATTTCATTATCTTCTTTCCATGTGCCTTTGGAGTGTATGAATATCCATGAGGTCAAGGCCCAGTAGACAATTCAGTGAATAGAAAATCTTTGCGGATAGAGAACGTGGGGAGTTTAGAAACTCAATGAAAAAGAGTGTGAAGCAGTTTATTTAAAAAGTAAAACCTCAAATAATCTCTGGATTATTACCAGAGCCACATACAAGTTGCCATAAGGAAGATGAATATGTGGATCAAAGACTGGGTCTGGGAGAAGTGGTTTGTGGGCTCCCAGGATCTGGTAGTATGACCTTATCCAGTCGATACTTAAGAAGAGGCCAACCCTCCTCTGTATCAATGTGTCCACCAGGACCTCCAGGTACCTCTCAGAGAATCGTGTCACCACCTACCCCCTCTCCCATATGCCGAGAATGACGATGTATCACCAAACAGGGCAGCTTGGGAATGCCAGTGCTTATCCAGCTGCGCAGCAGTGTTTTCAATAAGGCACGGATATCAGGGCTAATGGTCTTTCAGCAAATATCCAGGGAGTGGTAGGATGAGGCTAGAATCATACAAGATGGTGCAGAGAAACCCTTCCTGAAACAATAAAACTGACATCATCGCTAAAACCTCGAAGATTCAGCCCATGGAATAGTGCAGCACCGAAGGAGGGATTTGGCTTCTCAAGTCAGCTCAACTCAGAATGCAACCTAAAGTGGACCATTTCAGTTGGACCAATCGCAGCACACTTGATGATCTGAAGCATTCCTCAGCTGTTGATTTGTTGTCATGGTACTTAGGGGCCATCATGACTAGCTATTAGCAGATACAGTTCTAAAGCACAAAACTGTCCACAATGGAATATACAAGTGGCAATTTCACTTTGTTGATCCATGAAGAATATAAGAAACTGAAGTCCTCTCTGTTCTCCCTTACAGTGTTCACCTCCAGCCATGCCGGTGTGCTGACATCCTACTCCTTTGCCAATGTTGTTCTAATCCAAATTTCTGGGGCTCTTTAAGCAATGGATAAAATCAATTGCCTTCCTCCCCTCACAATCCTGAACCCTCATGAAGTGTACTTGGCCCTGAATGTTTTACAACAGTATTGTGGCTGAAATTGGGCACCCAGTATCTCTACAAGAGCTGGAATTCCACCTTCTTAGCAAGCAGCGATCTAATATGTTGTGAATCAAATGTAATTAATTTCAGTTTCTCCAGAAAATTAATACATTAATAACATTTGAGGTGGCAAACCTGAAATCTGCTTTGGCAAGCAATGTGATTTATTTTACTTTGAATAGGAGTCAGTACGTTTATTTTGGCAAAGACCACTGTTGACTGTACATAGTCTGAAGCCCATGTGGTGTATTGCTTAATTAGAGCATTTTATAGTCACCAGTGAATGCATGATGTTACCTTACTTCCTCAATAAACCAGTGAAATCATTTCCGGAACTATATGATTTCATTCTGCTTTTACAGAATATGAACATGGCCTTCGATAAATCCATTAAATGCACAAATCGTAAAAATGATTAGTAACTGTACCCAATGTAAAAGGCAATTGGAAGCAACCCAGGAACTCCATTTAAAGAAGAAGAAACAGCATGCTGCTTAAGAATTGATGGCGTAACACATGTTTTGCTGGGTGGGGAAGATTTGTTTCTCACTGTGACCGGGGGCACTAATGAGAAAGAACTGAAACCACTTTAAATCCTCGGATTGTGCTGTGCTCCAAGGATTTCTAGTCTGTGACAATTGCTTGGAATTCAAACTGATGCAAATGGAAAAGGTTGTTTAGTTTTCTTGGGGGGGTATGTGAGTGTGAATGAGGCCAGTTCTATATTAATGTCACACACACATAATTGAGCATTCCCAACGCAAACTAATTGCAGTATAAAACTCTCCCACCAATGCCCTGTTAAGTATGTGTGTGGCACTGCAGGGACTACTTGTGGGTATAACTCTCTACACTGCTCCATAGAGGCCTGGCTGGGCTCAGCATGGGTTAGGTGGGAAATGGTTGCACTGTGTCTTTGCGACGGTACAACTGTGACATTTCCAGTTTCTAACGCAGCCACCTTGGTGTACTTCAGATGGAGTTTTGGTGTCAATCACAGATTATTGAATTAAGTATTAGTCCAAGCCTTGCATCTAGTGCAGTTCTGGAGGTGTGCTGCTCTGTTGTAGGCGTTGCCTTTCTGGCAAGATGTTTTGCACCCACTGCACTATTTAATTCCTCAACCAGCATCGTAAGGAAACATTATCTTGTCATTATCATATTGCTGTTTGTGGGAGATTTCTATATGCAAGATTAGCTGCTATGTTTTCAACATTGATTTGATTTGATTTGACTTATTTCTGTCATATGTACCGAGGTACAGTGAAACGTTTTGTCCCACATGCTTTATATTGCAGCCTTGAGTGTAATTCTAATGTGTATTTCACTGGCTATGAAGTGTTTTGGCACATCCTGAGGTCATGAAATGCGAGTATGAATGGAGGGGGAGATTATAGTGTCATGGAAACATTACTGGACTAATGTTCAAAGGCCACCATAGCAGCTTGTGGAATTTAAATTCAGTTAATAAATCCAGCATTGAAAGCCTGCTGTTCACCTTTGCAGAAGAATGAAGATAAAAAAGCATATCTCTTAAGCAAAGAATAACTGTGGGAATCTGAAGTGAAGAGGGATTTAGGTGTTTTAACACAAAAAAATTGGTATTGTTTGCAGGCATAACACACTTTTCATCATTTATATAAATGATTTGGATGTGAGCGTAAGTTAGTAAACTTGCAGATGACATCAAAATGGGAGGTGTAGAGGACAGCGAAGAGGGTTACCTCAGATTACATCAGGATCTTGATCAGATGGGCCAATGGGCTGAGATGTGGCAGATGGAGCTTAATTTAGATAAATGTGAGGTGTATTTTGGGAAGGCAAATCTTAGCAGGACTTATACACTTCATGGTAAGGTCCTCAGGAGTGGTGCTGAACAAAGAGACCTTGGAGTGCAAGTTCATAGCTCCTTGAAAGTGGAGTTGCAGGTAGATAGGATAGTGAATAAAGTGTTTGGTATGCTTTCCTTTATTGGTCAGGGTATTGAGTACAGGAGTTGGGAGCTCATGTTGCGACTGTACAGGACATTGGTTAGGCCATTGTTGGAATATTGCATGCAATTCTGGTCTCCTTCCTATTGGAAACATGTTGTGAAACTTGAAAGGATTCAGAAAAGATTTACAAGGATGTTGCCAGGGTTGGATGATTTGAGCTAGAGGGAGAAGTTGAATAGGCTGGGGCTGTTTTCCCTGGAGCATCGGAGGCTGAGGGTCGACCTCATAGAGGTTTATAAAATCATAAGGGTCATGGATAGGATAAATAGACAGTCTTTTCCCTGGAGTGGGGGACTAGAGGGCATAGGTTTAGGGTGAGAGGGGAAAGATGTAAGAGACCTAAAAGGCAACTTTTTCACGCAGAAGGTGGTACGTGTATGGAATGAGCTTCATATCTCTTCCAGGCATGTTCAAGTTGAAGAGGTTCTGCTCCTCTCTCTGATAGAAATTCCATTCTCATCTATTTTTTTGTTTGCTGTCAGTGCTTTCACTGTCATTCCTGATGTTTGACAAGTTATTTGTCACAACTCATTTCCACAGCCTCATCACATTCTGCAGCGATTGCCTCTGGTTCAGACTCACCCCACATGGATTCCAACTGAAGTTTCATCCTTCTTGTTTTGAATCCACCCAGGACCACAGGTGTACAACTCCATGATGTTCAATGTTCCAGTTCCTGCTGCATCCATACATCACCGCATGTTCACTCTCGACCTCTCTCTCCATCAGCACTGCCTCACGCTGGCTCAGTGCTGCCATGCCCTCTCCACCATCCCCAGCACCATTTCATCTTCCGGCTAATTTGACTTTCTAACAAGAAACTTTTTCTTTTCATTTCAGTTATTAAGGAACCCAAGTTGTAACAACCTGAGGATACCCACCCCCCTCTGAGACCTTCCTCCTGTCCCCATTCCTTCTGAATTCATCCCCTCTCCCAACCTCACCTCCAGCCGTGATTTTGCTATCTCTTCGGATCTTCTCTTCACCGTGGACATGCAATCCCTTTACACGTCCATCCCCCATCAGCATGGTCTCAGGGCTCTCTGCTCCTTCCTGGGAAAAAAAAGGGCCTTGAACCATCCTTATCCAGCACCACCCTCCTCCAATTAGATTAGATTATTTACAGTGTGGAAACAGGCCCTTCAGCCCAACAAGTCCACACAGACCTGCCGCAACCCATCCCCCTACATTTACCCCTGCCCCTAATACCAATCCACCTAACCTGCACACTTTTGGACTGTGGGAGGAAGCCCACACAGGAGAATGTGCAAACGCCACACAGTCAGTCGCCTGAGGCGGGGATTGAACCCAGATCTCTAGCACTGTGAGGCAGCAGTGCTAGCCACTGTGCCACGGTACCAGCATGGGCCCAGTTATGCCTGCCTCTTTGTAGGTTACAGGGAGCATTCCTCTTTTTCTGGTCCTGTTCCAGCCCTGACCTACAACTCTTTCTCTGCTACATCAATGACATCATCAGTGCAGCTTTCCTCTCTCATCTGGAATTGGAAAAGTTTATCAATTTCATTTCCAATGTCCAACCCATTCTTACTTTCACCTGGTCCATTTCTGACTCCTTTCGCTTCTCAACGTCTCTGGAGATAGGCTGGCCACCAGCATCCATTACAGTACAAACCCACCGACTCCCACAGTTACCTTGACTATACTGTTTTGTACCAGACCAAACCCCCTTTGAATATATTGAGAACATAGCCTAAGTTTTTCTTATTTAAAGGCAAATGTGTTCCAGATATAATTTTATTGGTTACATTACTTGGCTTTAAGCAAAGCACACTTTATTCTTACTCACAGATAAAGTACAAACAAAAGAAAGAAGATTTGATCAGCTTTAACTCTACTGGAAAACTTAAAGTGTAATGAATTATTTAACTACTGAACAGCAACAGGTCCAATATAGTAATGGGTCATAAACACGTTGTGTGTAAAGTAGATTGTTTCATATGTGCTATGGATGAGGCTAGAGCCCTAACAAGAAAGTAGCCTAGATCCTAACTTTTCTAGCTGTTTTGAGCAGCTGGTCAAAACCCCTCGGTCTTAAACAAACCAGAGTTTATTGACAGAGAACCGAATGAAACACTAACAAAAGCGAACAGAATACAGAATAACAACCTATCTGAAAACCCAACAGACTATCCCGACTTAATGATGCTGATCCAAATTCCTGCAACAATCCCCATGAACGCCCCTTGGCCAAAAAGGTCAAATCAAGCACCAGGTCATATAGGATAGGGAGAGAGAGACAGCAGAGAGATTCAGCATGGAATACCTTCTTCTATGGAGCTGTTTCTTCGGCCAGCAGCCTCAAAACTGACTGACTGCAAAAGACCAAACCAAACCAAACCAGAGACAATCTGAACTGGGAGAACTGGCCACTCCTCTTTCATTGTACAAGTGATTGTTTGAAAACTTAAAGCTTCTTCAAACAGATAAACTCAGACATTTCAGAATCAATGCGTTTACAGCCCCTCTTAAAAAAAGGACAACCTAACCTTTGTTAAAGGAGCAGCATCATCACACATGCAATGTGTCGCTAGTCTAGGTTGTTTGTCAGACTGGAGGCCTAGGACCAACTGTGTTCCAAAGGGATCAGTAGTGGGTCCACTTTTGTTTGTCATTTATATAAATGATTTGGATGAGTATACAGGAGGCATGATTAGCAAGTTTGCAGAGACACTAAAATTGGTGGGATAGTGAACAGTGAAGAAGGTTGGCGAAGATTACAAAGAGATCATGATCAATTGGGTCAATGGGCTGAGGAGTGGCAGATGGAGTTTAATTTGGATATATGTCAGGTTTTGCATTTTGGTTAAACAAACAAGGTTAGGATGTATACAATTAATGGTAGGGCCTTGGGCAGGGTTGTAAACACAGAGACCTAGGGTTTCAGTTACATAATTCTTTGAAATTTGTGTCACAAGTAGACAGGGTAATTAAGAACACATTAAGCATGCTTTCCTTCATTGCTCAGACCTTTGAGTATAGGAGTTGGGAGATCATGTTGAGGTATAGGACGTTGGTGAGTCCTCTTCTGCAGTATTGTGTGCAGTTCTGGTCATTCTGTTACAGGAAGGATAGTATTAAACTAGCCAGGATTTAAAAAAAGATTTTCCAGGATGTTGCCAGAAAGGGAGGGTTTAATATTTAAAATAGTCTGAAAAAGTTGGTACATTGTTCCCTGGAGCGTAGGAGGCTGAAGGGTAACCTTATAGAGGTTTATAAAATCTCAGGGGACATGGATAGGGTGAATGACAAGAGATTTTTTTTCCCTAGGTTGGGGGAGCTCATACCTAGGGGGTGTATCTTTAAGGTGAGAGAAGAACGATTTTAAAAGGACACAAGGGCAACTGTTTTACACAGAGAGTGGTTTGTGTGTGGAATGAACTGACAGGGGAAGTGGTGGGCACAGGTACAGTTGCAACGTTTGGAAGACCATTTGGACAAGTTCAAGAAGAGGAAAGGTTTAGAGAAATGGACTAAGCACAGGCAGGTGGGACTAGTTCAGTTTGGGGACACGGTTAGTATGGACTGGTTGAACCAAGGGGTCTGGTTCCATGCCGTATGACTCAATGACTGTATGAAAGAACATCAATAGAAATCATGGCAGAGAAAAAGAGAGAACTCAAGAGTTTTGCTGTAGCAGGGAGAGATGTCTAGCAGCTTCAAAACCCCAACAGCCACTGAAATCTAGATTAAGACTTTGGTTCTGTGAGAGCTTGAATCCAGCCATTCGCTCTGCTTTTATTGTTCCAACTTTTCTAAAAAAAAACCAAAGCTTCACAAACTGTTTACTTTATTGACTTGGAACAGACTGCTTGTTGCTACTTTCTCAGGCTAGCTTCAAATTAAAATGAGGACAAAATGTACCTTGTCCAAGCCATGGTGTCCAGTCATGAAGTTGCACATCCTCAATAGATGGTGATACTATTAAATGCCAAAGGGCCACGGTTAGTTTCTTTCGTTTTGGCGATGGCCACTACTTAGCATTTGTGTAGAAATAATTGTTACTTGCCACTTTTCAGCCCCATGCCTGAGTGCTGTTCAGATCTTGCTGCATTGGGCCATGGACTGCTTCAATATCTGAGGATTTGCAGATGATACTGATTAGTGTGCAATCATCAGCAAATATCCTCACTTCTGATCTCACATTGGAGGGATGGTTATTGATGAAACAACTAAAGGTCATTCAGCCTTAGGCACTACACTGAGGAACTCCTCCAGAGATGCCCTGGAACTGGCATGATTCACCTCCAACAACCACAAGCATCTTCCTCCTGCTTGACATAGGTCCAGTCAGTGAAGAGCTTGCCCCTTCATTCCAACTGACTTTGGTTTTATGAGGGTTCCTTGATGTCATAATCAGACAAGTGCTGCCTTGTAGTCAAAGGCTGGCACTCTCTATCCACCTCTGGAGTTGATTTCTATTGTTCAACTTTAGGGCAAAGCTGCAGTGAAATCAGGGCACATCAGGCTTGCAAAACCCCAAACAAAAATGACCACACGTGAATGTGATTCTGTGATTAGGTAACACTTGCTGAACAATCTTAAATGTCGGACTGACAACAAATTTAAAACAATCAGTCAAGCCAATACCATGACTCATTTATACTTCCTATATGGGGTATTCATTGATATGTAGGGATCCATTTTTCACAATCTATAGGAATATGCTCAACTTTTGTGCCTTTCTTTATTCATCCTTTAGATTGGGAAGCAAATTGCTTTGTTTCATGTAATGGCTCAACCAATGTCAACTTACCAATCAGCATCTTTTCCTTATGTAATTTAAACTCTTGAGCTTGTTTGAAATTTGGCACTCTCGTGTTTGTCCTGATACATGCAAGACAGAAAGTCTTGTCAATACATTTCCCTTTTCAGCACGATTCAATATTTTTCTTCCCAGTAGATGCCAACTCTAGTTCCTCGCAGAAGCGATGTTGAGGGAATTCTTTAATTCCTCGAAACTCCAGAACAAGTTTAGAGAATCCAGTCATGAAGTGGCACATCCTCATTTTCAACCTCCTGCAGAAGGCAATGAGCAGTCTATAAATGTTACATCAATGTTGCAGATACACCACAGCATTCTTCAGCAAATTCTGGTTCAGCTGATGATAGTTAATAGTCCCGAGCACAAAACTAAAGTGAAACCTAAACAAAATATGTTAAATCCAGATGATTTAATTAACAACAGGGTGAGGTATGATTTTCACATAAACACATGATGTGCTAAAGTATCAGACACTTTTCAAAAATGTGTATGAATATTTCGTACACACACTGGGTCTTTGGATACTTCATTGGGCTCGATTTCCAAGATGGGGTTCAGAACTCAATGCTCAAATAACTTCTGGTTCCCAAATATAGCCTTGCAGCATCATCCACTCGTGCGACGCAACCTTGAAACATAAAATAGGGCCGGAGTCATGCGCAGCGCCCTATTAAGGCACTGAATTCTGCCAAGGGGTGGGAACCCCCTGAAGAGTGCAAGCAATAAAGACAGATGGCAGCCATGTTGGGGTCTGCTGCTGTCTTGCAGAAGAGAGGAGGCCGACCCTTGGAGAAACAGCCTTCTTGTGCATGAAACCCCCCCTCCAAAATGCTCACAGTGGCCAAATGAATCATACTGTGCCAGCCCTTGCACAAGATGCCCCAGTTCCTCAGATTTTTCAACATTGAAACAAATCTTTATTTTCTGGCCACAATGACCTTGATAGGACTCTTTGGGTTCACTTATTTCATCTCAAAAGCTGAGTTTTTGGCCTCCGCAGTCTGTTAACAAGCCCCCTCAGGGAGATTGGTTAGTCATTATTTGGAGTGTAATTGGACGTTTCTCACTTCCTATTCCTGTCTTTCCCATTGGAATTGTATCATCGTTTACAGGCAAAATCCAGTCCCTAACCTCCCCTATATCCAGAATTTCCTTTCTCAGACCAGAAGACCAAACCTATACACAATAATCCAGGTCTGGTCACACCAAAGCCCTATACAATGCATCTGTGCAATGACCTTAAGTCCTTGAATTGCAATCACACACCTCTCTTACCACAGTGCAATACAGATGGAACTTTACATTTACCCTGGCAATAGCTGCTAAGCGCGTGTGAAAGGAGTAACAGCATGGTCTTATCAGATCACACAGTACTGCAGCCTGAGTCTTTAGGTTCCAGAAGAAAACTTTTCATGCAATACCTTGCGTATAGTTATGTTTAATAAAACCCCTCAGTGTTCACTCACCTGATTTTAGACCTAATCTTAACATATCCACCTTTAAGGCACTCCAATAAACCTACATATTTGACCTAAATATTTGGTAATTTGACTTAATAACTTTTTTATGTAGGTTTTTGTCAAATTTTGCTTTTTGACATTCTTGTGAAGCACTTTGAGACATCTTATCACAGAATCAGATTTATTATAACTCTGAAAGAGGTCATTCAGTCCATTGTGCCATTGCTGGCTCTTCAAATGAGCGTCATTACCAGTGCCAATCTCCTGCATTTTATTCCGTGGACCTCTCCAAATAGTTGTCCAATGCCCTCTTGAATGCTTCAGTTGAACCTGCCTCCGCTGTTGTAGGCAGTGTGTTCCATTCCCTACCACTTACTACCTGAAAATATTTCCCTCTCATATCACATTTGTTTCTTTTGCAAATCACTTTAAATTAAATGATATTAAAGCCACAATATAAAGACTGTTGCTGTTGTATAGAGACACCATTCCATGATTAAACATATTCAAGTGTAATATTGAACATATTTTGCATCACCTGTTAATAACATTGACTTATGGTTCCTAAACATTTAGACACAAAGAACTCTCATAGCCATCAATGAAATGCTGGCTCAGGTTCTGCACTGTAAGGTTCATGGATCAATTATCCACTAATCACAATGAAAGCTGAACCAAAGGAGCAGGGAACAGCCAAGTGGGAAAGCTGGGGCACGGGGTTACTTGCTGAAGGTTAATGAATCCACACGCACCTCCAGCAGCTGCTAACAAAGCCATGGGCTTCTGCCAGCACTTATCAGACAGTCTTTTTTGTTATCAGTGAAGTGTGTATCATTACACTTAACTGTCAGGAAAATTGCAGCGCACAATTATTTTCATGTTCTGCTGTATAATTGCACCAAACTTGGCTCATCACTTCATAAATGATAAAAATGCCATGGCACAATCGCCGAGATAAATAAACATGTTGCCTGCTAATTTGCAATGACACAAGCGAGAATCTCTAGAAAACCAAGCTTTGATCCCCTTACTCTCTTTTAATGTTAAATCTATTATAGCAAAGGATTTTACTGTGATACACATTTGTTCGTTCTTAGAAACCTATTTCTGTTGAAACAGTGAGTCTCACTGTCCTGGTGTTTTGAAATCCTCACCACCCACTTTGTTTTGACATAAGTAAGGAAGGTCATTGGTTACTGTGTCTCAATTACTCTCCGGAACTCTCTCCCTAAGCCTTTATCTTCTCTTTCCAGCCCTATCTCTGACAAAATCTCATTGCCCCTTTCCTGCCTCTGTAACTCCTCTGTCAGGCCTGCGTTCAATGACCTACTCTGGCCTACGATCAAGCAACCCCTTGATTTTAAAATTCGCATCCCTGTTTCCAAATCCCTCCCAGGGCTGTCAAGGCTGCCTTGCTCTGTAATCTCTGGTTCTGAGATCTCTGCAGTACTGCAATCCCCGCCTCTACAAACTTCATCATTCATTTGGCAGCAGCCATGCATTTTGGTGCTGAGATCTCAAACTCCAGAACTCCCCTCCCAACACACCCATGAAACACCTCTGTCTCTCTACCTCTCTTTTCTCCTTAAAACCCCTTAGATCAAGCCTTGGACCCACTACTCTGACATCTGTATGTGTGACTTGGTGTCAAGCTTTCCCGTGAAGCACCTTAGTATGTTTTGTTTGGTGCCATTGGCATGGAGTTTGCCTTCAGCTATTGGCATCACATTGCTCTTCTTTGGATATCCCACTGGATATTTTATGGCTGCTTGAATGGGCAAATGTGAAATAAATATTTGAGCTTGGCAAAAGTGGAGTGCTTGTTTTTCAGGAGGAACCTTGGAACATGGAAGAAATAATGTACCGAACACATTAGAGGAGAAAGGTCACAAAGGAACTAATGATTACAAGGCAAGTGTTTGGAGGCTGAGAGGGGGAGGGGATTGCCTGGGTTAAAACATAGAACATAGAACAGGACAGTACAGGCCCTTTGGCCCTCGATGTTGTGCTGACCTTTTATCCTACTCTAAGATCAGACTAACCTACATAACCTTCATTGTACTAATTGCCATGGGCTTGTCCAAGAGTCGCTTAAATGTCCCTAATATTTGGCTCTACTACCATTGCTGGGGGAAAGCGAGAGATTGCATGGATTTTAGTTTTGTTTATTCCGTTAATCTTTCTACCTTACTGTATCTCCCGCAGTGGGATTCTTTCTTCTGTTTTTTTTCTCTGTTCTTCCTCTGTTTTACCTTCGCACTTTGAATCCATTTCAGCTATTTGCCCCTCAGATGTGAAGAGGTGATGATGTTGGAACAATCTAAAACAAGTCAGCCATCTGGCTTGACAGGTGCCACTGCTGCCTGACTGAAAGTGCTATTTAAAGCTGAAAGACAGTCCATTCCCTTGTTTATTCACCATACCCCCGGGCCACGGTGCTAAAGACTCCTGATATATCTCTGTGTTGTTAGTGTCCAGGTGAGGACTGACACCTTCATTCATCATCTGGTTAAGAGAAGGCGATTTGGCCAAATTTCAAGCTGGTTCACCCACATGGGGTGGAAGCGATCCTCCATCTGCTTCACACAGATGTCCAATTGGATTAGCTATGGCAGATGTTGAGAGGTCCAAATTCTCCCCCCAATTCCCTGTCAGAGAAAGGGGTCAACGAAGAGCAGTTCAATAAGATTTTTAAAGATGTACATTTTATGCAAGGCTCACTCATAAAGGTGATGCGGCGCCTCAGCTTAAATCCATTTGAGCTGCCTCAAACGAAGGGCACCTTTCACTTAACTGCAGTGCTTACGGTGTGTAAAAGGACTGCTTTCATTACCTATTAGCCTGACAATTGTTATAGGTGAAACATCGATTTCACTGCTCGTTGGATGCTGCCTGAACTGCTATGCTCTTCCAGCACCACTGATCCAGAATCTGGTTTCCAGCATCTGCAGTCATTGTTTTTACCTAATTGTTATAGGCCCTCAGATCTCACAAGATGCCTCAGATGAAAGTGGAAATGGTATGCCGGTGCAACACGGCCTATTTCAATGTAGCTGCATTGTCAGAGGGGGCTGTTTTTCAGATATGTCCTCTGTCCTCCCTGAGCCTAAACTTTCTTGGATGCGCAGTGATTATCCTGCCCAGTACTAATCCTTCATTCAACATTGCAAAAACAGTTGGTCTGGTCGTTGTCACATTGCTGTGTACGGGAGCTTGCTGTGTGTAAATTTGTTTCTTACATGACAACAGTGGCAACACAACATGTGATTGGTTGTATGTTGGTCAGCCCAGTGGCTGTGAAAAATGCTCCTGCAATGAATATATTTCTCTTATTACTTGAATATTTAACCTTGGGCTTAAGGAGTACTCACCTGAGTATTTTAATCCGACGTCACCTGAGCTTCCCTTAACTGCAGGATGACTCAACACTGATCCTGGCTGTAAAATGTATTTCAGCATGGGGCAGCCTTCACTGTGGTGAGAAAAGACAAGCACTGTAGTTTATCCAAAAGAATTGCAGTCAGTCTGCCTCTCGTAAGGTTTGTTAGTGTTTCCCCCTGGGTTTCTAATAAGTTGTTCTGTGTTGCTCTGGGTAAGGAAGGATTGTAATTCTATTTCCCTTGTGCAGGAGGATTGGTACTTATGTTTACATCTTTGGTGCTTCATAATGCAACTCCTTTGAGTCGTGGTGTTCGTGCTTCTCTGATCTTCATACAGATGAAAATTCAACCTGTGGCCTCTCCAACAGGCAAATAAGTGTTGGGAGAGATGATTCAACATGTATAACTCCATATATGGCAGTGTCCCCTGGCTTCAAACTAGGCAAACACCCTCATATGTACTGAAGGACGCAGTGCTGAAAGGCAATACCTACCTGATGAGAAGGGAATGAGAAAACAAAAATAAAAAAAATTGCCCCAAGTTGATTTTATGATTTTGAAATGAGGAGGTGAATCCTCTTCAGTTGATTTCAGCATTGACAAACGTTAACCTTTGACCCTTAGTGTCAGTGGCCAACGTGACATACCCAGGAGTTTGGCTCACCTATCTGTCTTGCCATTAAGAATTAGACAAAATGATGGGTCAGTGTGACATCTTCCATCGCTGTCACCCTATATTGCACTCTGTAGCCACGCTGAACTGAACACTACTCATTTTATAGCAGGATGGAAAGTATAAATATACATTTTAAATGGTATCAATCGACGCGCAACAAAAAACAGAAAATTGGCCCTGGTATTGATTGCTCCTCAAGCATGGATCAGATGTTGACTAACCTTTTCTACTGAGAGACATCAGCAGGGGCTGATGTTACATGACGCAATTGCATGGGCGTAACACAATCTGCCTGTTAATGTTTTCACCGGCTAATGATGCCACTGAAAAATTGATTTGCTTCATCTGCCATTGGAAGCTTTGATTATGTCCTCAACAGAGATCTGAGGTTGTGATTAGAACTGACTTTGACAGAGTCAAACAACAGCAGCAAGACATCTGATCCCGAGTGCAAGTGGGAGCTGCTTTTAGTCCAAAATTTAACCCATCCATTGGCTGCTCTGGCCCTATGGACCTATATTTATATATTGCTGATATATTAGGATACCTGACTGGCTGCTGGTGATGTCACCGAGCATCAAAACAATTTCTGCTTGCAAAGTCAATGTATTAGGTTGTAAATCATTGATCATTGCTAATTAAAATCTCCCTGATTTTGTGCACTGAGAGGTATCATAGCATCATAGTGACGCCCAGTTTGAGTTTCACCAGGGTCACGCAGCTCCTGATCTCATTACAACCTTGGTCCAAACATGGACAATTGAGCTGAATTCCAGAGGTGAGGTGTGAGTGACAGCCCTTGACATCAAGGCAGCATTCGACTGAGTGTGGCATCAAGGAGTCCTGGCAAAACTGGAATCAGTGGGTATCAGGGCAAACACTCTGTTGGTTAGAGTCATACCTGGCACAAAGGAAGATGGCTGTGGTTGTCATCTCAGCTCCAGAACATCTCTGCAGGAGTCCCTCATGGGAGTGTCCCAGGCCCAACCATCTTCAGCTGCTTCATCAATGGCCTTCTCTCTGTCATACGTTCAGAAGTGGGGATGTCCGACGATGATTGCACAGCGTTCAGCAGCATTCGCAACTCCTCAGATACTGAAGCAGTCCATGCTCAATGCAACAAGATCTGGACAATACCCAGGCTTGGAACGACAAGTGGCAAGTAACATTTGTGCCACACAAATGCCAGACAATGACCCTCACCAATAAGAGACTCTCTAACAACTGTCCCTTGACATTCAACAGTATTACCATCACTGAATCCCCTGCTGTCAATATCCTTGGGTTTACCATTTACTAGAAACTCAACTGAACTCACCACATTAACTCAGTGGCTACAGGAGCAGGTCAGACAGGGATACTCTGGCAAGTAAGCCACCTCCTGACACCCCAAAGTCTATCCACCACCTATAAGGCACAAGTTAGGAGTGTAATGGAGTAATCCTCAGTTGCCTGGATGGGTGCAGCTCCAACAACACCCAAGAGGCTTGACACCATCCAGGACAAAGCAACCCATTTGATTGGTGCCACATCAACAAACATTCAATCCCTCTATCACTGGCGCTTAGTAGCAGCAGTGTGCACTATCTACTAGATGCACTGCAGAAATTGGCCAAAGATCTTTAGACAGCATCTTCCAAACTCATGACCACTTCTATCTAGAAGAACAAGGGCAGCAGGTACATGGGAACACCACCACCTGTAAGTTCCCCTCCAAGCCGCTCATCACCCTGACTTGGAAATATATCGCCGTTCCTTTACAGTCGTTGGGTCAAAATCCTGGAATTCCCTCCCTACCAGCATTGTGGGTCAACCCACAGCAAGAGTACTGCAGCGATTCAAGAAGGCAACTCACCACCACCTTCTCAAGGGCAAATAGGGATGGGCTATCAATGCTGGCCAGCCCGCAATGCCCAAGTCCCACAAATGAATAGCTATGCTATTAAGTCGGCTATTTTCATTAGCTTCCTGCCTTGCATCCTGTTCAATAGGGAGTTTAGAATCATAGGATTGCAGCAGCACTGAATGAAAGGGTTTGTCCCATCCTTTGCTGGTGCAATTTAGTTAGTCGCCACTCCTTGCCCTTTCTCATATGCACTGCAATAATTTTCCCTTCAAATATCTATCCAATTCCCTTTGAAGACAACAGATCTGACTTTGCAAGCATCATCGAGATTGACTGACTCCTTTGTTGTTGATGATGTTTATTTCGGACCATGAGTTCTGTATAGTTGGTCTTCATGCAACTGAACATACAACCCGGTATTTGGCCCACAGATCTTTGGGCAATTGGTCTAGGATGTCCAGGCAGCTCGTGCGATCCAGAGTGTAGGGTTTGCTTCCTTTTCTTTCCTTCTCTCCTACTACAACGACTTTGGGACTCAAAGTGTCATGCAGATAAATGGATGGGTGGTCGCCATTTTCAATAATTGGTAACAGGCTTCTTCCAGTTGTTAACATCAATTTTTCTTCACTTTAAGAGTGTTTCAGAATGTCTTCAAAGCATTTTCAGTACCCATCCCTGGAAGGTCAGATATTTGAGAGATGAGAAATCAGGACCTGTTGGGGGAGATGGGTTTGAGCCCAGTGTTCACACCACTGTGGTTGATATTGCAAGTGTTTTGCCTGAATGCTTGGGACATTGGTGTTTGTTCTATAGACCTGTCGAAGACCAACATCACATCCCCTGCCCACCAGCACCACCACCAACACCACCACCACCTCCCCAGCCCACCGCCACTACCAACACCACCACCACCACCTCCCCAGCCCACCACCACCACCACCAACAACACCAACACCACCAACAACACAACCACCAACACCACTATCACCACCAACACCATCACCAACACCACCACCACCAACAACACCATCATCAACACCACCACCAACACCAACACCTAATCAATGAATCAGAAGATCTACCTCCATCAGACTCTCATTCTAGATCAGAACCGATCTTTACCTTAAGAGGCTAATCCCATTTTGTCTTCAATTCCTTTGCCAATCAGTCTAAATCTGTGTACTCTGGTCCTCAACCTTTTCAACAATGGAAATAGTTTCTCCCTATCCATTTTGTCTAGATCCTTTATGATTTTAAATACTTAGATAAGATTTCCTCTGAATCCTATTCCTCTGATGAGAACAGCCTCAGCTTTTCTGATCTCTTAATGCCACCTAAGTACTTCATAAAAGGAACTATTCTTGGAAATCTTCTCTGCACCCTTTTTCGATGCCTCATATCCTTTCTAATGTACAGTACTCAGAATTAGGTGTAGTATGGTAATTGTGGATGATCCACATCATAGGTTTCTTACTTTTATTCTCTATGCCTGTATTTAACAAGCTGTTGCAAGATTTGTTAACCACTCTCTCAATCTATCTTTCAATAATGTGTGCATAAATGCTCCAGAAACCCTCTGTTTCTACATGCACTTTGGAATTTTACTCTTTACTTTGTATTGATATCTCTTATTGGAAGGATGTTGTGAAACTTGAAAGATTTACAAGGATGTTGCCAGGGTTGGAGGATTTGAGCTGCAGGCAGAAGTTGAATAGGCTGGGGCTGTTTTCCCAGGAGTGTCGGAGACTGAGAGGTGACCTTATTGAGGTTTATAAAATCATGAGGGGCACAGACAGGGATAAATAGACGAGGTCTTTTCCCTGGGGTGGGGGAGTCCAGAACAAGAGGGCATAGGTTTAGGGTGAGAGGGGAAAGATTTAAAAGGGACCTAAGGGGCAACGTTTTCATACAGAGGGTGGTACGTGTATGGAATGAGCTGCCAGAGGATATGGTGGAGGCTGGTACAATTGCAACATTTAAAAGGCATTTGGATGCATATATGAATAGGAAGGGTTTGGAGGGATATGGGCCGGGTGCTGGCAGGTGGGACCTAATGGGGGTGAGATATCTGGTTGGCATGGACGGGTTGGACCAAAGGGTCTATTTCCGTGCTGTACATCTCTATGACTGTGTCACTCTGTTTAGTCCCTGTTGTAGTTGAGTCATTTTTTTGCCAGCTCCTACGCTCCTTCATACATTGTCACCGCAGCTAAATATCTTTGTCTTTGCTCTATAGGCTATAGCCCAATCTCTTTGAAAACAATTTGATCTTTATCTTAATAGAAACAGAAATATCTATGGATGCTGTAAATCATAAACAAAATAGAAATTGCTGGAAAAGCTCTGGCAGCATCTCGGGAGAGAAATCAGAGTTAACAGGTCAAGAAACCTTTCCTCAGAACTGATGATATCCAGGAAAATGTTGGTTTATAAGAAGAATATAGGGTAGGAGGGGGGTTAGGGAGTAAGTGATAGGTGGGCATGGAGCCCAAAGAGAGAGAAGAACAGTGGACAGGCAAAGGAGTCAATAATGATCTAGCCAGGAGAATGAATAGCAGTTAATCCAACAATGGATTGTGTGTAAAAGCAGACTATGTGATAACAAGGAGAAAGTGAGGACTGCAGATGCTGGAGATCAGAGCTGAAAAATGTGTTTCTGGAAAAGCAACACCAGGTCAGGCAGCATCCAAGGAGCATGAGAATCGACGTTTCAGGCATAAGCCCTTCTTCAGGAATGGAGAATGTATGTGATAACAAGGCCCTGTTGTGTGGAGGTTGGGGTAAGGACATGGGAAAGCTCAAGCCCTGAAGTTATTGAACTCGATATTGAGTCTGGAAGGGTGCAGGTTCCCCCAGTGTAAAATGAGGTGTTGTTCTTCCAGCATGTGCTGAGCTTCACTAGAGCACAACAGCAAGCTTGAGACAGAGATGTTGGCCAGGGAACATGGTGGCGTGTTGAAGTAGCAGGCAACTGGAAGCTCGGGGTCTTTTTTGCGGGCAGAATGCAAGTGTTCTGCAAAGCAGCCACCCAGTTTATGCTTCGTTTCTCCAATGTAGAGGTGACCACATTGCGAGCAGTGATCTTTATTTTGTTCAGTTGCATAACAATTCCAGGTAAATTCACACCACCAAATGCCATTGAAAAAGGGATGAAATAATAAAAACTACTGCTTTATATGCATGACCCCAAGTGATCATTTTCCAATTGGTCTTATTGAATGATAAGGACTCGACCATGAGAGAGTAGAGTTGTATTCAGGCAGTGTGAATTGATGGTTGACAGCTAATCTTCACATGAGGAAGCCAGCAGGACAGCTTCACGACATTGATCCTCTGTCTGCTGATTCATTGCTTCATGAATGAATCTTTCCCCTGAGAATTAGAGGGTATTAATGTCCAAGATAATAATAAAATAAGCTTGTCTGGTGAATGGCCAAGGCAAACAACATGGACTTTATTGAATCATAGAATTTTACAGTAAAGAAGAGGACCTTCGATCCCTTGAGCCTATACTGCCAAAACAACACTACTGCCTGCACTAGTCCCACTTTCCAACATTTGTCCCATAGCCTTCTCAGCATTCATCCAAGTACCTTTTAAAGGTCGTGAGGTTACCCTCCCAGGCAGTGCATTCCGGACACCCACCATCCTCTGGGTGAAAGGATCTTTCCTCAAATACCTTCAAAACCTCCAGCTTTTCCCTTTCACCAGTGCCACCTTGTTCCTGACCCTGAGGCTAAGGGGAACAGTTGCTTTCTATCCACCTTGTCCATGCCCCTCATAATCTTACACGGCCCTTACCAGGTCCTCCATCAACCTTCTGTGCTCTAAAGGAAACAACGAGAGCTTATCCAGCCTCTCTTCATCGCTGTATGCTTCCAAACTCTTTGGTATATGACATCAAAGGATAATGCATTGGGGAAACAGCACAGAATCCAACAGTTTCCATTGAACAATTACTGTAGGAAGTGGGAAAACCCACAGTTTCGGCTGATTGTTGTGAGCGAAGATCACTACATATTCTCTGAACGTGCTAGAAGGAGGGTTCCTTTTTATTTGGTGTTGTTGTACCTGACCTGCGAGTGTTTGAAAGTAAAATGATTTAACGTCCCAGCATTGATACTCCTTTTTGTTCTAAACTTGCCCTATTCTTACAGTAGCACTGACAACAAAAAAATAGAAAACGTGACATAAATTGAAAGGAAATGCCTTTTGGTGCAACGCTTGAGATTAAAAGTCTGGAAACTAATTTATGGGACAAGATTATCAGAATTATTAGTTTTGAAGTACCAGGAGAAAAACATTAAGCTGGAATGAGAGATGGTTGTATTAGTTTCACTATCAATAGTAAGGACATTATAAAGGATGACATTTCTGAAGCTTGCTCAGCATCCCATCCACTACCTCAGACATTCACTCCTTCCAGCACCGGCCAACAGTGCTGTAGTGTGTACCATATATAAGTTGCATCAAAGCAACTTGCCAAGACTCCTTCAGCAGCACTTTCCAAACTCATGACATCTACCAGCTAGAAAAACAGGCAATGCAGCTGCTTGGAAACACCAAAGCTGCAAGCTCCCCAGCAAACACACACCATCCTGACTGGAATCAATATCAATATGCTTTCCCTGTCACTTAGTCAAAATAATATCAACTTCCGGTTAGATGTCTCATGCTTGGATGTGTGGTAAGGTAATACATTATATAAAGTAGCATCTGTAGACTATCTGACTGCCTTTTTCTTGGCAGTGTATCATTTTGGAAGAGCTAGCTCCTTACTATGCAAAAGCCAGGTCTATTGGGTTACTAACACTGCATTCCTCTTCAAACCCTCAACACCACACACAAAACAACGGTTTCACAGTCACCTCATTATGTCTGGAATGAATCTGCATGCACTGAATGTCTTGGATTGCAATCCAAGTATGGATCACTGGAGCTGAAATAAAATCATTCGAAGACAATGACCTCAACATCAAAAGAAATAAGACCTTTGCATTACTGAACATATATTGGACATGACATTCTGTAGCTTGGGTGATCTGCCATTATCTTTTTGACCCCCATATTGATATAGAGTTCCATCAGCTAGTAGTTATCCTTCGGGATCTCCCTCATGCAAACACCCTCTGTGGGAGATTCAGTATTGGCAGTAGATGAATGATTTCTAGGCGTCTGCTAAAAGCATTCTCCAGCCAGAGCACTATGTGGGAGGCGTGCAAGAGAGAGAGAGAGAAGCCCAATTTGATGAGCCATCCTAACAGCTTAGTTTTGTAAATTTAAAGCATGAACTTTATTTCCCATTAGGGAGGACCGATTGAGGAATGAATCTCAGTGGTTTATATAAATAGAACTGCAGCAAGAAGGATTTTTTGTCCCTGAACACTCAATGCACAAGACCACATTTACATTGTGGTTAGAGAGCTACAGTCTGGAGTTGAAACCAACACATACAGGGTGCTCTGCAGTTGGATTCAGAGGCTGATTTGCCAATGTCCTGGAATCACAGGAGGTGGGCATAGCTGGTGAGGCCAGGCTTTATTGTCCATCCCCAGTTGTTCTGAGATTGACATGACTGAATAGTTTACAAGGTCACCTTCAGAGGTTGGGTAAGAGATTACATTGTCACTGGACTGGTCTCACAGGTTGAATTCGAAAAATACAGCTTCTCGTAGGTTGAGGTTAAATGACAATCTGACACCTTCAATTGTCACTTTTCCTGATATCACTTCCATATTTCTAGCATTGACCTTCTTGAGAGTTTACAATGAATGGAGTATCATCCAATGGAAGGATGGATTGGAGAAGCAAACATAAAGGTCACGTCCCCAATTCCTCAGCTACTTTGATTGCAACAACAACTTGTATAGTGCCTTTAATGTTATAAGACAACCTAAGGTGCTTCGCAGGAGCATTATAAAACAAAGTATGAGACCAAGCCATACAGGACATGTTATGTAAGATAACCAAAAGCTCAGTCAAAGAGGTAAGTTTTAAGAAGTGACTTAAAGCAGGAAGAGAGGGGGCAGAAATATTTAGGGATAGAATTGCAGGCAACTGAAGGTACTGTCACAAATTAGATTAGATTACTTACAGTGTGGAAACAGGCCCTTCGACCCAACAAGTCCACACTGATCCATTGAAGCACAACCCACCCAGACCCATTCCCCAACATTTACCCCTTCACCTAACACTATGCATGGCCAATTCACCTAACCTGCACATTTTTGGACTGTGGGAGGAAACTGGAGGAAACCCACGCAGACACAGGGAGAATTCCTGAGGCCGGAATTGAACCCAGGTCTCTGGCGCTGTGAGGCAGCAGTGCTGGCCACTGTGCCACCACGCCGCCCACAAATACTAGTTATTAAAATTGGGGATGCTCAGGAAGGTAGAATTTGAGGAGAACAGTTCCCTCAGAGGGCTGTGGAGTTGGAGGAGTTTAAATTGGTAGGGAGAGGCAAGGCCATAGAGGGCTTTATAAACAGGGATGAGAATTTTAAAGTCAAGATGGTCCTTGACTGGAAGCCCATGTAGGTCAGCGAGCAAAGGGATCAGAGGAGATGGGACTTCAGTGAGTTAAGAGTTAAGATGTATACAGTAGAGTTTTGGATGTCCTCCAGTTTATGGAAAGCAGAATGTAGGAGACCACCCTGGAGTGTGTTAGAACAGACAAAACTGGAGGTAACAAAGACATGAATAAATGTTTCAGCAGCAGATTAACCGAATCGGGTTAAAATTGGGCAATGTTACAGAAGTGGAAATAAACAGTCCTAGTGATGGCATAAGTACGTGGTTGGAAGTTCACCTTAGGGTCAAACATGACAAAATGCTTGCCAACAGTCAGGTTTACTCACAGACAGCTTCAGGGAGAGGGATGAAGTCAATAGTTGGGCAATGCATTTTGGAGCAGGGATCAAAAACAATTTGTCTTAAATTTCTGTCAAGCCAATTCTGGATGTTGGATAAGCAACGGAAGAGTTGAGAGGGGTGGGGATGTGATATCTGGGTATAGAGTCAGAGAGTCTCATGTGGCATAAAATGAGGTCAATCAGCCCATTCGGTGCATATCAGCCCTCTACAGAGTAATCCTGATGAGTCGCACTGACCCACTTGAACACTAGAGTCCTTCAAGTTTATTTCCTTTAAATGTCCATCCAAATTCCTTTTGAAACCATTCATTATTTCTGCTTTCATTAGCCTCACAGGCAGCAAGCTCTAGTTTAGTATCACTAATTGTTAAATGAAATTCTTCCTCACATTCCCCTGAAACTCCTGCCCAAAGTTTTACACTATGTCCCTTAGTTCTTGTTCTATCAGGTAATAGGAACAGTTTCTCCTTATGTACCTTATTTTAAACCTGCCACAATGGTTTACATCTCTATCAAATCTTCCTTCAGTCTCCTATGCTTCAAGGTAAACAGATTCAGTTTCTCCAACTTTACCTAGTAGCTAAAATCCTACTTCCTCCCGAATCATTTTGATAAGCCTTCTCTGTACCTCTTTAGTATCCTCATACCCTTCTTTTAAAGTGTGATGACCAGATTTGGATAGAGTGCCTTAGTTTGGAACTAACCAAAGATTTATGGACAGACAGCGTACCTTTCCTGCTTTTGTAATCTCTATTTACCAAGCCGTCTACCTTTCTCATTACTCTCTCAGTATATCCCACCATCCTCAAAGGTGGATGCACATGAACTCCCAAGTCCCTCTGTCCCTCTATACACTTTAAAACAATATAATTAAGTAGTCTATACTGCCTCTCCCTATCCCTTCCTCAAAATGTACCATCTCACATTTCTCCATATTAAATTCTAACTGCCACTTGCCCACCCATTCTGTCTATATCCTGCTGCAGCCAATTCAGTTTGTCCTTTATATTTGCCATTCCACTACAGTTTGGTATCATCAGCAAATTCTGACATAATACTCTATATTCTAGATATTTGTCCTTTATATATAACAAAATATAACAGTCCAAAGATGTGTGGGTCAGGTGAATTGGCCATGCTAAATTGCCCGTAGTGTTAGGTAAGGGGTATATGTAGGGGTCTGGGTGGGTTGCGCTTCGGCGGGTCGGTGTGGACTTGTTGGGCCGAAGGGCCTGTTTACACACTGTAAGTAATCTAATCTAAAAAAAAATGAAACATGGACTTTGGGATACACTATCTATTGTCCTCCCACCTGAAGAATAATCATATACCATGACTTGCTGTGATCTGTTCTTAAACCAATTGCTTTTGTCCAATTGAGCACTGACCATCCCATTTAAAAATCTCAATTTTGTTAACCAATTTTTTAAAGTGGTATTTTCTTAAAATCCATATCAACACCATCCACTGCATTTCCTTCCAATGTCCACCACTTTTTGTCATGTATATAAATGATTTGGATGTGAACATATAAGGTATGGTTCATAAGTTTGCAGCAGACACCAAAATTAGTGGACAGTGAAGAAGGTTATCTCAGAGTACAACAGGACCTTGATCAGATGGGCTGAGGAGTGGCAGATGGAGTTTAATTTTAAATAAATGTGAGGTGCTACATTTTGATAAGGTAAATCAGAGCAGGACTTATACACTTAATGGCAAGGCCCTGGGGAGTGATGATGAACAAAGAGACCTTGGTGCACAGGTTCATAGTTCCTTAAAAGTTGCATCGCAGGTAGTCAGGGCAGTGAAGAAGGTATTTGATACGCATGCCTTTATTAGTCATTGCATTGAGTATAGGAGTTGGGAGATCATGTTGTGGCTGTATAGGACATTGGTTCGACCATCTTTGTAAAATTGCATGCAATTCTGGTCTCCTTCCTATTGGAAAGATGTTGTGAAACTTGAAAGGGTTCAGAAAAGATTTATAAGGATGTTGTCAGGGTTGGTGGATTTGAGCTATAGGGAGAGGCTGAACAGGCTGAGACTGTTTTACTTGGAAAGTCAGAAGCTGAGGGATGACCTTATAGAGGTTTATAAAATCATGAGGGGCATGCAGAAGGTGAATAGTCAAGGTCTTTTCCGCGGGGTAGGGGAGTCCAAAACTAGAGGGCATAATTTTAAGGTGATTGGGAAAAGATTTAAAAGGGGTTTAAGGTGCAACATCTCCACATGGAAAGTGGTGTGTGTATGGAATGAGCTGTCAGAGAAAGTAGTGGAGGCTGGTACAATTTTAGCATTTAAAAGGCATCTGGATAGGTATATGAATAGGAATGGTTTGGAGGAATATGGGCCTAATGCTGGTAAATAGGACTAGACTGAATATCTAGTTGGTATGCACAGGTTGGACCGATAGGTGTGTTTCCATGTTGTCCAACTTTATGACTCAATGGCTGTATGGTACTTCATTGGCAAGTTCAACTGGAATATTCACACATGGCCAGCCTTGGAAACATTTGTCGTTGACTATCTTTAATTCACTCAAACCTCGCCAAGTACCTGCTTATTTTTCACCTTATTATTGTTTCGAATATCTTACACACTGTCAATGTTAAACTAACTGGCCTTTTATTGTTATACTTACCTTACCACAATTTCTTGAATAAGAGTGTCACATTGGTCACTCTCCTATCCTCTGGCATCTCTCTCATATCTGGGAAAGCTTATGGCAAGCCCTTCCTCCAATTTCACCTTCACTTCCATCAGCAACCTAAAACCTTATTCACCATCAATATAGCCAGCCTTTTCAGTACCACCTCCCTCACATCTTTTGCCTGATCCATTGCTTCTACTATCTCTGTTTCTGCTGTGTCTTTGTCAAGATCCCTCCTCCATAGTAAACACCAGTACAAAGTACTTATTAAGTACTGTAGCCTTGTCATGTATCCCTGAGCATATTTCATACGCTTTGTTTCTAATAGAACCTATTCTGCTTCTTACTACCACTTCCCATTTACCGGCCAGTAGAAGATTTTTGAATTTCCTTTCATGTTGACTACCAACCTATTCTCATATTATCTCCTGCCAGTCCTTATTTTTCTCTTTACCTTCTCTCTCAATGTTTTGTATTTGGCATGGTTCTGACTGGAAGAGTTCATCTGATGTACAAAATATGACTGTTTTTGTTTCATCATAAACTTTCTATGTTCCTCATCTTCCAAGAAGCCATGTTTTCGTTTCTCTACCTTTCATCTCTGTTACAATGACCCGAGCTTGTACCTGAAGTATCACTTCCTTAAAGGTCACATAATGTTCCATCTGAAATTTTCCTATCAGTCTTTGGTACCATTTTACGTGGTAGATCTCCTCTCGTCATCTTGAAAGTAGACCTCTTCCAGTCTGAGGAATGTGCACATGAATAATTCACCAAAAGGTAGGATGCGTTGTAAATTGGATCCACTGAACCAGCATTTCTGATTTTCAGAACTGCACTCCCATTCAGATTCGGGGCAGAGGCTTCCAATAAATTACTTTCAAGAGAACAGCTTTTTAAGATGAGGGAATTGTCTCATGGAGTAGAATAGGCTAATATTCCCACAGAATTTAGAATGGCAGGTTGTCTTATGAGGAAGGGTTGGACAAATTAGACTTGTATCTGTTGGAGTTTCAAACAGTATGGGGTGATTTGAGTAAGAGAAAGTGAGGACTGCAAATGCTGGAGATCAGAGTCGAAAAGTGTGGCGCTGGAAAAACACAGCAGGTCAGGCAACCTCTGAAGAGCAGGAGAGTTGACGTTTCTGGGCAATCTGCTTCATGTCTGAAATGTCGACTTCCCTGCTCCTCAGGTGTTGCCTGACCTGCTGTGATTTTCCAGCGCCACACTTTTCCACAGTGATTTGATTGAACCTTATAAGATCCACAGTGGTCTTGACAGAGTATTCATGGAAAACATGTTTTCCCTCATTGGAGAGTCAGGAAGTAAGGATCAATGTTTATAAGAGAGATGTTGTCCATTTAGAATAGAGATGAGATGGAATTTGTTTTCTCAGTGAAGTCTTGGAACTGCTTTCCACTAAGGCAGTGGAAGCAAAAGTTTACATATTTTTAAGGAAGATGCAAATAGATTCTTCAGGATCACAGAGTTTTATGGCACAGGAAGAGGCTATTCAGTTCATTGCATCTACGCCAGTTCCTCAAATGAGCATCATTACCCTGTGTCAATTTCCAGCGATTCCACCATACCCTTGTACATTATCTTTATCCACATGGTAATCATATGCCCTCTACAAGGTTTCAATTGGCCTTGCCTTCACCACACTTACAGCAAGTACATTCCATAACCTGGCTACTCATTCTGTGAAAAAGATCTTCCTCAATTTACAAGGATGCTGCCAGGGTTGGAGGGGTTGAGCTGAAAGCAGAGGCTGAATAGTCTGGGTCTGTTTTCTCCAGAGCGTCGGAGGCTGAGAGGTGATCTTATAGAGGTTTATAAAACCATGAAGGGTGTGGATAGGGTATTTAGGCAAGATCTTTTCCCTGGGTTGCAGGAGTCTAGAACTAGAGGGCATAGGGTTTAGGGTGAGAGGGGAAACATTTAAAATGGACCTAAGGGGCAACGTCTTCACACAGAGGGTGGTGCGTGTATGGAATGAGCTGCCAGACAAAGTGGTGGAGGCTGGTACAATTACAACATTTAAAAGGCATCGGATGGGAATATAAGGAGGAAGGAATCAGAGATATATGGGCCAAGTGCTGGCAAATGGGATGAGATTAGCATGGGGTATCTGGTTAGCATGGACGAGTTGGACTGAAGGGTCTGTTTCTGTGCTGTACATCTTTATGACTCTATGACTTTAGCACTCATTCTGTTTGTATGTCACTTTAAACCTGTGCTGTCTTGCATTTAATCCTTTATCAAGCAGGATCAGTTTCACCCTATTTTCGCTATCCAGGCCACTCACGATTTTGAAAACCACAATCAAATCTGCTGTTAGCCTTATTTCTTCCAAGGAGAACAGTCCCAACTTCTGTCTCATCCCTGGAACATTCTTGCAGATCCCTTCTGCAGTTTCTCAATTACATTCACACCTTCCCTACAGTGTGGCGCCCAGAATCGAACATATTATTCCAATTTGACGTCCAAGCTGATGAAAGCTTGTTGGGGATAGATGGAAATGCAGAGGTAATACATATAATAGCATCCTTACAGTGTGGAAACAGGCCATTCGGCCAAATAAGTCCACACCAACCCTCTAAACAGCACCCAACCCAGACCCATCCCCTTACCCTACATTACCCATGGTTACCACACCAAACCTACACATCCTGGACATTGTGGATAATTTAGCATGGCCAATCCAAATAGCGTGCACAATTTGGCCTGTGGGAGGAAGCTATAGCACTGGGCAGAAACCCATTGGAATGCAGGGAAAACGTGCAAACTCAATACAGACAGTCACCCAAGGGTAGAATCAAACCCAGGTCCCTGATGCTGTAAAGCAGCAGTGCTAACCACTGAGCCACTGCAATGTTATAATCAAATCAACCATAGCCTTATATAGTAGAGCATGGTTTGGGGAAGAAGTTTTGCACATCCTGTGATATGCAGACTGGGTGAATTGACCATGCTAAATTGCCCAGTAGTGTCCAAGGATGTGCAGGACAAGTGGGTTAGCCAGAGGAAATACAGGGTCATCGACTGGCTCTGCGTGCGATGCTCAATAGTACAAACCCAATGGGCTGAATGGCCACTTTCCACACTGTACAGTTTCAATGACTCTATGAAATGGCTTACTCCTGTGGCTTTTTAAAAATTAATTCATGGGACAGGGCATCACTAGCTATGCCAGCATTCATTGCCCATCCCTAATTGCCCAAAGGAGGCAGTTAAGAGTCAACCACATCACTATAGGTCTGAAGTTAAAGATGGGTCAGATTGGGTAAGGATGACAGCTTCCTTCCTTAAAGGACGTTAGTGAACCAGATGGGTTTTTCATGACAATCGAAAATGGATTGATGGTCAACATTAGACTCTTAATTCCAGATTTGTACTGACATCTACTGTCAAGGGCTTTGAACCCAGGTCCCCAGAACATTACCTGGTCTCTGGATTAATAATCCAGAGATAATACCACTAGGCCATTGTTTCTCCTAATTCACATGTTTTATTCTAAGTGATCTCGTCGAAACACATAAAATGCTTCAGGGATTTGACATGGTAGATACTGGAAGGTTGTTTACCCTGGCTAGAGAATCTAGAACTGGGAGACACAGACTAAGTGTAAGGGGTCAAACATTTCAGTTTGAGATGAGAATAAATATCGTGATTCAAAGGCATGTGAATCTTTGGAAATTACTCCCCAGAGAATTCTGGATGCACAGTCTTGGAGTACATTCAAGCTTGAGATAGATTTTTGGATATCAAGGGAATCAAGGGGAAATAGAAACAGCGCATAAAAGTAGAGTTGATGCTGATGATCAGCCAGGATTATATTGAATGAGGAAGCAGGCTTAATGGTGAAGTCAGCTGAATTCTTGTTCCCATTTCTTAAGGTAAAGCCATTATAAGAGTAATTCTATACAGCTTTGTTATCTTTCAGCTGTTCCAATTGCTGAGGACCAAAACCAAGTGCTGCCTGGTGAAACTAAAAGGTTAATCACCATTTCAACTTCTGATGCTCCATCCTGGACTTGACCCCTGGTATTCAATGCCCATGATGTGAGATTGATATTACCTTTTGTATCCTTTACAGTTCTCTGCTGCATTACAGGATTTTATGCTGTTCCTCCCTCAAAACTTTCTGGCTCAGGTACAGAATCAATTACGTCCAAACTTCAGCATCCAACATCAACATTAGTGTCCATACTGATCGCACGGGCCAATCGCTGCTCTCCTTAGAAAACTGCTGCTTATACTTTGTGACTCTGTGGGAGAATTTCCCAATCTCCTGCCCCAACCTTCAGCAGATCGCCTGGACAAACGGCACAATACTTAAATTGAAACATTGACACTGTTTCTACGGAGGCTTCCTGGTGAATCTGGGTAATAAACTAGGGAACTCCAACAGTTGCTCAGGTCCATTTGTTTCTGATGCACAGGGTCCCCTTGCATTCGACTGTCTTTATGGGATATTTGGATAGAGGGAAGAGATCAAGTCATACTTAGGAATAGAGCATTTGTAAATCTAGTGGTTGCACAAAAGTTTCTCAAGGTGCAATGTTATCAAAACTTCCAGGGGCAATATACACATTAACCTCGACTGAAGAACTCTCTGTAAGTTGTGATGGTCTGCTCGAGCCTAGCTGCTGAGCAGCATTTAACGTTTAGAATAATTGATCTTGACTACCTCCAAGGACAAAGTGCAGCTACACATTAGGCTGTTCTTAAGCTTTTCCAGCAATTTCTGTTTTTGCTTTTGAGGCTGTCATTTCTCTCAGCTGTCATGTTCTCTGGAAAACGATTGTTTAAAAATTGCTTCAATAATTGCGATAGGGTTTTTTGCCATTTGGATTGTGGATTGGTGAATGCAGGAAACAATAAGTAGCAGGTCTGCACAAGCCAATAATGCTCTCGCGTGTTCTAATGTGTTGTTCCAGCGGTGTTGCTAGGATTTGTAGCTGCAGTAATGGCAAATCTCACTTTTGATTAGAATAGCACGATACACAGACAGTGCTCTTAGGGGGCATCAACTTTTACATTCTGACATCAGCATCAATATTCTCTATGGCAACAGCAACAAAAATTTCCCTGAACAACTTCACTCAGGGGTGTACCGGAGCATTAGTGAAGGCTCTGAAATATACTTGTACTGACTTGGGTGATCGCAACTAATTCACATCACACAATATTTTCTGTTTCCCATTCCCCCCGCCCCATCAGCCACCCAAATAAATGTATCATCTCTGATTCTAATGAGATACATGCCATAGGGAAGAGGATAAGAGTAAAGCAATGGGGGGAGTTGTTAGCTCAGTTGGTTAGAAGGTTAGTGAGTACTTCAGAACATCACTGGTTGAGGCAGACTGTCTACCTGCCCATTCATCAGTAACAGCTTTGGGGTTCAACAACCTCAAATGATCACTGGGCCACTTAAAGAATAAGTAGCAAGTGGACACCTCAGGCAAAATTTTGAGTAGGTCCCAGTTTAAGGTTTGGTTTGCTTGATTAGACTCAATGAAGGCAATGTTGGAGAATATTCCCTAGGAAGTCTGCTGCTGATCAACCTCCTCACTCGATTCAGTGATGCTGCAATTCTCATAACTTTTGAGTAACACCAAGTCTCCTTCCAGCCCCATCAGCATTACTATCTGAGAGGACAAGTACAGCAAACGCATGGGAGCACCCCCATCTGCATGATCCCTTCAAGCCTGACCTGGGAAGATATTGCCGCTCCTTCAATGTTGCTGGGTCAAAATCCTGGACCTCCTTTCATGACAGCACTGTCGGTGTATCCACTCCAAATGGACAGCAGCAATTCATGGAGGTAGATCACCACCACCTTCTCCATGGCCATTAAAGATGTACCACGAATGCTGGTCTAGCCATACCCACATCCTGAGAACGAATTAATGAAAGGTTCAGTGGGCCTATAAAGGGTTAAGTATTCAGCAGCGCTGGAAAAGTGGATCATGGCCCGATCACTATAGGCAGCACCATAGTAATTCAATTAATGAGAAGATTAATGAAAGACTATGGTCTGGGAATCAGCCTGGCTTGGCTTCAGTTCTTCCATTTGTAAAGTTTCACAGCGTTCTTTATTGAGCGAGATATAGGTCACATCATGACCTGATCAGGTTACAGATGCGAGCCATCTGACTACATGCAAGATTTGGAACTGAATCTGTTGCAAGGCAGATCAAATCAATTCTGGTTTGCTTGGGAGTGCACTTGAAAATATTTTATGTTAACGTCTGTTGCAATGTCTGCAGAACAGACACAAGAGAGCAATATTAGGGTGTTGTAGAAGATTAAATTTACAAAGGAGTTAAGTGGCACTATAATGCGAGATAACATAAGACAAAATGTGGGTGACACTGCTGCCTCGCAGCGCTGGAGACCAGGGTTCGAATCCAACCTCGGGTGACTGTCTGTGCACATTCCTCCAGTGTCTGTGTGGATTTCCTCTGGGTGCTCTGGTTTCCTCCCACAGGCCAAAGATGTGCAGGTTAGGTGCATTGGCCAGGCTAAATTGCCCGTAGCATTCAGGAATGTATAGGTTAGGTCAGATGCAATAGCCAGGGGAACTGTGGAGTATTAGGGTAGGAGATTGCGTCTGGGTGGGATACATTTTGGTGGGTCGGTGTAGACTTGCTGGACCAAATGGCCTGCTTCTACACTGTAGGAACTCTATGATTGTTTTGTCAACTTATGATTCTTTTTCTTCAAAAGGCTGGTGAGTCACTATGGCACTAGTGAGTCACAATGTTGTATACGGAAGAGCTCTGTGATAGAAGCACCAAAATCATAGACATGATCACTGTCTTGCTAGCTCAGTATTAAGAGCTATCTACTAGAGAGGAAATGCTCAAATTGATCTTGATGCCATGGATGACCCTTCCATCCATCAGAGGAATAAAATCCGCCATTGAGACTGTGTGATAACATGGTCCCAAGAACTGCCTTAACTAATTGCTTCTCAGGCACACTAGTTACTGGGAAACTCAGGGGGACCTGCAGCTCCCTGGGATTCTATGTTGGAATGGGTGGGGTTGGAAATTGGAAGCCCACTCCAACATTTAGGCCTCCCTAGAGTCCAGTTAGAGGAGATTTTCTGATGGAGATGGATCAGCACTATGTCAGATGAAGAGTCCATTAGACTCTAAGGGCAGCCTTCATGATAAGGTTGGCATCTGGGAAGTCAGCAGGCCCCAGTTAAAGGTGTCACTCAGGGAAATCGCGCTCGTTGCTGCAGCGAAACCAGTTCCCTTCCATACCGATTAGCCCAAACTGCAGTCCCGTATTGCAGAAGGTATTGGAGAGCATATCCATGTTGAATTGCTCTCACAGTCTGCTACTTACCTCCGAAGCATCCAACAGGATTTCTGGAAGTATTTCCAGCAGTGTTCCTCAGGATTTCCGACATGATTTCTAACAGGATTTCTTGCAGGGTCCAGCTGGATTAATTGCACAACCATGAGAAACCAATGACAAAAGAAATCTTCATGAAGAACTTTGATTGGCTTACTGTGTGGTGATTACCTACTTAAGGACTTTAGCATTTAGCAGGAAATCTGAGTTTGTTTTTAATAGGACAAATTTTATTATATTTAAAAGGATTAAACACAGCAACCAGTGTTAACGTTGGTTTTTAACTATATACATTATACACACACTTCTTGCTTCCCCTAAGAATGCTCCAATATGACTCCCAATTCACCTAAACTGCACATCTTTGAATTGTGGGAGGAAACCAGAGCACCCGGAAGAAACCCACGCAAACACATGGCATGTGCAGCAAGTGGGCAGTTATGTCTCAAACATTTCAGGGGAATTCATGGAGGCATCTGACAGTCAAAGAGTCCTGGTACAGCAAGACAGGGGAAACCTCTAATACCAGTCCAGGGGACAGGCTACAGCCAGCTGGTCTGTACCTCTGCAGTCCAGAGAATGAGTCAGCATTTGTCCGAGGGCTCCATAAAGGCCGGTCCAGGAGTAGGGTTAATGTGGTCAGGGAAATGTTCAAAATTTGTCAGGGATCCAGCCATTTCTCATCCAGCACTGTCCAGTTAGGTCACTAGGTCTGATGATTCCATCCACAGAAGCTAAGGGCAAAGTGTGGTGGGAATGCAGATGGGGAACTTCACGGGAAGCGTTACCAGGAAGGGGATCACCAACAACTGGCGGTGGAGGCTGGAAGCCACTGAGTGAGGAATTCTCAGCGTCATCTTCCACTGTGCGAGAAATCCAAAGTGCACAGTGTGGAAGAAAATGGCAGTGACTACATCTGGGCAGGTTAAGTGACTGCACCAGTGAAAGAGGGGGCTGCAAAACCCATCAATGTGAGGCACTTTAAAGAGAAGCCATGTCACACTTGGATCCATCAGTACACAGGACACAGAGCAGAAGGATATCTCATCCCTGGCCTTCACAAGTGTGTAGCAGGTAGCTTACCAGAAGCTCAGATGCCAGTTGGTTTGGATGCCAAGTGTTTGGGGGGGTGGGGGATGTGGTGGTGTACGAGCTGAGAAAGCAGCTAATTGTGTGCTTTGCCAGTAAGTTACGATGGCTGGGAGAAATTGGGTTAAGCAGGGATGGACAGAAGAAGAGGGTTCGGGACAGAGGGAAAGAGGCAGTTTGGATCCCAGGGAGGTCATGGAGACAGATTTTGGGTCAATAGTGGATGTGCAGGGGGCCCCTGAGTAAAGAGAAGGAATCAGGTCCAGAGTGGAAGGAGAGGAGGTGAAGGGAGGGTCGGGACTGAAGTGGGGGAAGAATATCCTCTCCCAGGGGTCGAAGCAGGATTGAAATCGGAGTGAATAAAAGGTGGTCAAGTCCAAACTGAGTGAAGGGGGTTTGAGTACCAGGAGTGTCTAGTCAGGGTTTGGAGGGAGGGTTTGGGCTGTGTGAGGTAAATATGGGGTCAGGTTGATAGCTCAGGAGTTAGATTAGATTCAATTCCCAACAGTACGGAAACAGGCCCTTCAGCCCAACAAGTCAACACTGACCCTCCAAAGAGTAACCCACCCAGACCCATTTCCCTCTGACTAATGCACCTAACACTATGGGAAATTTAATACAGCCAACTCACCTAACCTGCACATCTTTGGAATGTGGGAGGAAACCGAAACATCCCAGACATGAGGCAAATGTGCAAATTCCACACAGACAGTCACCCAAGGCTGGAACTGAACCTAGGCCCCTGGATCCCTGGTGCTGTGAAGCAGCAGTGCTAACCACTGAGCCGCCACGATGCCCTAAATTTACAGTTAGAACTTATATTTAATAGTCTAATTTCTTTTCCCCCTCCCCGAGTAATTATTTACTTTATTTCATCAGAGTCCCCAGTTTAAATGGACGTTTTCGGTGGTCTCCATGGGTGGAGGAATCACTCAGCAAAACGCTTTCCCAGGCAATTCCCTTGGAGTCTGCTGCAATGAGAATTCTGCAGGATCCCCATAATAAGTAGCCCATGAGCTGGCATAACAACTCTTTGGCTATTGGAAAATCTAGATTTGTGTCCGGTTTTTTCCCGAAGTAAGTTCACCTGTTATTTCATGACCTCAACTTTCTAGCTCAACATGGCTCCAACCTTTTAGTGATAAAAGGTTCCAACCTCCCTTTAATTACATTGATCTCATTTTCTATGATAGCACTTTAATTCCTAAAATGAAAAGCTATATACTAAAACACATGAGCTGGAAAGTCTTGATGGTGTCCATTCACTCACACCCCATGCTGCTCCATCTGGACCCTAGTACGCGGTGAAGTAGAGTCACTCCATTTCAAACACCATGGGACCCAAAGCCCTTATTAGGCTGGGACTCCGTCATTTCAATTGGGTACAAAGCTCAGCCGAATAATCCAGGCAAGGGTCAAGAAAATTGGAATGAGTGGGCAGAAACTATTCCAGAAGATACTTCAAAGAGTTGTATTCAGGAGTTAAGGAAGGACAGCAAATGAAGCCTAACTCTCGACAAATAGCAGAATTGGAGAGGAATTTGGTAAAATCCCTTTCACAAACAGGGTGTAAAGGCCTACTTTGAAAACAATAAAGGAAACTAGAACAAGCTGTATTTGTCAGCACCTTGGCAATGATATGATTCTTTCCTTTCTATTTAAGCTTGTCCAAATAGAAAATGCTTTATAATTAACAGACAGTGCAGCCAAACCAATTTGACAAATCACCATTTTTTTAAATGCCATTCATGCATTTGCTCACAGCGTGTAATCAGTCAGCCATTTGAGACTTTTTTTTTGTTTAAGAAAAATTAAGATCTTCCCACTCCAGCTGCTGGAACGTGTTCTGTTTTGCTCTGGTTCTGGTCAATACAGTTCAGCATCCCGGGGCCAAAGTAAATCATCCTTAAACCTGGACATTTGTTAGGTTTTTCAAAAAGTAAGCAAACAGAGAGATCGTTAAAGGTGTCTGTGGAAGCAGAGGGGTCACAGGCGATTGCATTTGCAGTCTATTTGACGGATATCAGGTTCCACGCTCAATACAGAAAGCCACTGTTTTATTTCCTGGCTTTGGAAGGGAGAGGCAGCTACATGCAAAGCTGAGATGGGGACAATGTGAGAGGAGGGCAGCCTGATATCTGCACCTAGGTTCCTATTTTGAAGGAAACCTGAGCCAGCGTGATTTCATTAACTGAAGACCACTGCTTTTCTCGGCTAATTTGCCACTCCCACCCGCCTCCCAGTAGATAGCATCAGCAATCACAGCTTACACAACAGACACACAAAGTAGCAAGAGATTGTGGTGACAGCAGTAGACTAGTCATTTAGAGATCCAAGCTGATGATCTGGGCACATGAGTTCAAATCCCACCATAAAACCTGGTGGAATTTACATTCAATTAACAGGAATTAAATCAATTAATAACAATCTAGAATTGAAGATTAGTCTTAGTAATGCAGCATGAAACTATCAGCAATTGTCACTTAAAAAAAAACACACCTGAATCATAAATTTCCTTTAGAAAAGGAAATCTTCTTGCCTACACATGACTCCAGACCCATAGCAATAGAGATGTCTCCTCACTGCCCTCTGAAGTGGCCAAGCAAGCCACTCAGTTGTACTAATCTGCTCACCACCACCTCATCCAGGGCAGTTACGGATGGATAATAGACATGAACCAGCTCATTTGACTGTGGGGGTGGGTGGGTGGTGAGGTGTTACACTCTCTGTGGTGCTCACTTATTCAGCTGATTAGATATACCTGATTACTATTGGTTCTCACTGCCCTTAATTAGTTAAGCCTGAGTGCGGACTTGAAAAAGGAAACAAGCTATAGCATTTCCAAGAAGCAAAATGCTGTAAGCATGGAGCTGATATGAAAGGATAACTTGTAACTAAAATGCATGCACCCATAGAAACTGGTGTGTCACCTCTCTATACCTCTGAGGTACCTAATATGCAGTACACTGATGGAGTTTCACTGGTATTTGTGGTACTGTGCCTCATCCAAGTCCTCTTTTAGATAAAATGCCAATCATTAAATGCGTTAGTTGTGGGGAAGGGGAGTCACTCCGGAACAGGACTGGATAGCATTCCCTGTTCTCACTTATAGAACATAGAACATAGAACAATACAGCACAGAACAGGCCCTTCGGCCCACGATGTTGTGCCGAACATCTATCCTAGATTAAGCACCCATCTATGTACCTACCCAATTGCCGCTTAAAGGTCGACAATGATTCTGACTCTACCACTCCCACGGGCAGCGCATTCCATGCCCCCACCACTCTCTGGGTAAAGAACCCACCCCTGACATCTCCCCTATACCTTCCACCCTTCACCTTAAATTTACCTCCTTATACTGAATAAAAGTCTGAACTTTGCTGTGCCTTCATTATCACTGGGGGTGATTGGGTTGAGTAGATCATACATTGAAAGGAAAACTGGACAAACACATTGAGGAGAAAGGAATAGAAGGATATGCTGATGGGGTAAGAAGAAGAGGAAGCTGGGAGGAGGCTCATGCTGAGCCTAAACATTGACATAGACCAGCTGCTGTGGATAGTCTGTTTCTGCACGGCGGGTTCGATGGAATATAATTCCATATAAAAATCAGATAACTTAAGACAAACTACTGACCAAGCCCAAAACCTTCTGGTTCCATGCTGTATAACTGCCAAAAATCCACCCGAGAGCCAATAAATCAGCATCTCCAACAGTTATTTCTGCTGGAGCTGGTTGAAGGTTCACCAACGAATGGGACATGTGTCAATGGCTCAGCAGTCAGAGCACTGTTTCATTAAGAACATGGGTTTGGAACTGAACCAACAGCTTCGAAGCTTATACAAAGGATAAAGGGAAAACAGGGCAAGTAAGAGTGAAATTATTTAAAGAGAAAGATTGATTGATTGCCCAAATCGAGGGTGTGTGCTGATCGTCTAAATAGATGTTTCCCCTGGGCCTGTTGGTACTCAGAGGAGTAACTCTGGCTTATTATTATCACTTCTCAGTGTAGAAATCTCACACCTGCCCAGTCCTGGCATACAGTGCCCAATATTTGTGGTTATAACACGCTGTTCTGTTGATGTGCACATTATTCTCTTGAAGCTCAATGACCTCTTCATCATTTTTGGCAACATCTTTGCCAGGTTTCAGCGAGTGATCCTTCGATAAATTATTGAGCAAAAATGTCCAGTTGCGATTGTAATGTCCGTGAGGATGGAGGGTGACACTCACTGAGCCTGTCAAAATCATCTCCACTCCATTCCGAAGCTGCATGCCAATCTGAGGAAGGTGGCTTGTTGGATTAATGACACTTGAGCTTAGGCTGTTTTAGCACAATCTATCACACTTAGAAGTAAAACCTCACTTATCAGATATTTGCTTAAGTCACCCCTCCCAAGCCTCTTAAAGCTGCGATCGCCCACAGAGACACATTCTGCTTCATAACCTTTGGAACTCGAGTAATTGTTTCTCTGGCATCTCACCAAAAACATCAAGTTAGAAATTGAGAGAATGTGAACAGGCTGCTTAATGTTACATTTTATGCATCTTTTGATTAGAATTGTGAAGATGCCAGGCGTTCTGCGGCACTGCTAACAAAATAATACAAATTTCTGTCTAGCAAAAACTCTTGCCAAGTTTAAAAATTACAGGATGAATTGACTGAGTCTGTCAGACAATGAGAGGGTTTCCACTAGTGTCCGTTTTCTGAGCGACAGTCCCATCCTCTTCCGACTGGGAAAGGAGCTCTGATGAATGTGCCCCTAAAAGCACATTATATATTTTTAAGTGTTGGTTCGGCCACATAAAAAAGACTGGATCAATTCTACTGAAAAAATGTCAGTTGATAGCAGTGAACAGTTATTAGCCATGATGTAGAGAGCAAATTGGGATGGTCAAAGTATTCTTTCCATTCATTTGAGGCTCAAGATCTGATGATATAGTTCTCAGCTTGCATTTTATAAGATGACAGTTTTCAAGTTAAGTAACTTTGGGTGTGGCGAGGATGTTGCAGCTAAAACTGGAGCCTGATAAGCCATTCTCAACCCAGGTAACTGATAGGGGTGCAACGTGTTTCCTCCATTTCCTCTTGCCGAGATGGTATCGGGTTGGGGGCTGCTTTCTCTTGGTGATGAGGCTGTGAGGATGCATTGCACCATTCTAGTGGCTGAGGCAGTGGATTCGTTCCTGCAGCGGGCTGATTTCCTGCTCCATTCTGTTTTGCGTGGCCCCCCGCAAACGCACTGTAAGGCCTGATCTGCTTGAGTGGTAGAGAGGGTGGTAGTGTGAGGGGTGGTCTCAGTTGGCACTTGCAGAAGGGGCAGTTTTTGTCCTCAAGCAGCCAGCCTTTGGTTCCTCTGGAGTGCTAAAGACAGTGGATAGTTCCAGTTGGAATAAATACATTGCAGCTGCTGCCAGGTTAACAGCCAGTCACCGAAATGATAACCTTGGCCGGATCACACACCAGCTACTGAGAAGATGATAAACTCCTCCACATCTGGAGGAGTCAGCTCAATGTTGTGATAGATGGAATACTGGGAAATGTTATCTGGGTCTCCTGTTCCCACCTGAAAGGGCACAGACGTGTAAAGATGGAGGGTAATGGTACCATTGTAGCCACTAACAGGGCTGTCCTTGCCCTGCTGCATGGTGCCAGGTTGGATTAAAGAAGATTTCATGGTGACCACCACCTTTTTGAACTTGAATCACTCAGGCAATATTCCTGGGTCAGGTATAGGTATGGGAATTACTGTTGAAGAGTTCTTAGTGAGTCTCTATCAAGCACCCTCTTCCTCCTTCTTCTGTGTAGAACCTATCTTCTTTCCATCCTTTGCTCCATGTCCTACTTATGGTACAGACCAATGACCTACAGACCTCCCCTTACCTCTGTTCATCCTGAGGGAAAATGCCAATTGTCAATAATCACCTTCCAAACACAGCGCAGCATTGCCACAGACTCAAACCAGAGAAAGCTAAGTAAAGATCAACTTTACTTGCAGCTTGTTGGCTGGTTAGTATAGAGCCCACCTTGAAGCTGAATGCTTGATTGCTGTTAAATGGTGTGTGAATTCGCGCATTAGACCGTGTGGCTTAAATATGGAAAAATGGGTATCAAATCTGTGTGATGCTGTGATTTTATTCGTTCAGATGTTTCTGGTACTTGCAGTGGACAGTCGGACACTTCTCAGGTTGGTATATCATGTGGACTACACCAGAAGAAGCAGTCGTACAGAACAGCAACCTCCCCCCACTACACCCCACCCTCCCTCCTCAATAACCCCCCCCCACCGTGAGACCCAAAAAGGAGGACAATTCATCTTTGCAGTGCCATCTCCAATAATAGCACAAATTCGGATTCCAAACCTTCTTCAGAGAAGTGAAAGCCTCAGATGGAAGCAGAGAATGGAGTCGGAATGATTAGAACTTCAGAGGCCACTGAGTGGCTGCTGCAATCTCTGACCAAGTTGCTTCTTGAATTATTTACATTTATTATATCCTTGGCTCCTCTAGCTTCACCATTATCAGTGCATCTGATATCAAAATCCCAAATCCCAAATCCCAAGCATGCTCTAAATTCGAAGCAGGTTATTCCATTCAGTAACAAATGAGAAGAGGAATATTCCAGTCTTACTAATGTGGAGAAATCAAGCAATCAAAGAATCCATAGCCCAAAGAGGTCATTAAGCCCATCATGACCGTGTTGACTCTTTGAAAGTCATGTTTTACTCAAATTCCTACTTGTTGCCTGTAATCCCCATAAGTTCCTCACCTTTAGCTACCTGTGCAATTCTATTTGAAAATTCTTAATTAAATTAATTACAGGTTGAGAGTTCCTCACTCTGACAATTTTCTCTGAGTGAATGTAATTCTCCTTATCTCCTCCCTGGAACTTCTGCCCATGATTTTCATTGCATAATCTTTAGTTATCAAGCAGCTCACCAGAGGGAATCGTTTTTTCAAGTATCAACTCTATCAAAACTTCGCAACATCTGGAAAACCTTTCATTACCTCACATCTTACCCTGCTCTTCAAGAAGAACAGTCACAATTTTTCCCAATCAGTTGCCAATAATGAAAATACTAAACTGCAAATTTTCACAATTTGTTGAGGCAGTATCAAGGACCCATTAACCCTCACCTGAATTGATTTTGAACTAAGCCATTCAGTGCACTTTGATCCCTCCATTGTGATAAACAAGCTAGATCTGACTTTAGAGCATCTGTATATGCCTCTTACACTCCACTCTTCCTTATCCAGGCAGCATGGTGACTCATTGGTTTGCACTACTGCATCACAGTGCCAGGGTCCTGGATTTGATTCCAGCCTTGGGTGGCTGTCTGTGTGGAGTTTGCACATTCTCCATGTGTCTGTGTGGATTTCTTCCCACAGTCCAAAGATGGGCAGGTAAGGTGAATTGACATGCTAAATTTCCAATGGTATCCAGGAATGCGCAGGCTACATGGTTTAGCTGTAGGGCTGGAGGAAGAGCACCTCATATTCCGCCTAGGAACCCTCCAACTATAAGGGATGAACTTATATTTCTCCAGTTTCCTCATTTCCCCTCCCCCACCTTGTCTCAGTCCCAACCCTCGAACTCAGCACCACCTTCCTAACCTGCAAACTTCTTCCTGACCTCTCCGCCCCCACCCCCACTCCAGCCTATCACCCTCACCTTATCACCCTCACCTTAACCTCCTTCCACCTATCGCATTTCCAACGCCCCTCCCCCAAGTCCCTCCTCCTTACCTTTTATCTTAGCCTGCTTGGCACACTTTCCTCATTCTTGAAGAAGGGCTCATGCCTGAAACATCGATTCTCCTGCTCCTTGGATGCTGCCTGACCTGCTGCACCTTTCCAGCAACACATTTTCAGCTCTGATCTCTAGCATCTGCAGTCCTCACTTTCTCCTTGGGATAATAACCCACTGCAAGGAAAGAAAGACAAGTTGAGAAGGATATCTCACTTTTGGCCAAATAAGCAAGTTAAGAATAGTATTAAATCAAAGAAACACTCTCCAAATCTGTAAAGATTAGTAGTATGTCAGAAGATCAGGCAGGTTTTAAGAATTATTTGGGACTTCCATAAGGCACTGGATAAAGTGCCACAGCAAAGTTTGCTACACATGTTGAGAGAAATGTTTGGAAGGGATAACATATTATCATGGATAAGGGGTTGGTTAGCTAACAGGATGCACAGAAAAGGGATATTTGAGTTATTTTTGTGTAACTAATGGTGTTTCCAAGGAACCAAGGCTGGACCTCTAATATTTCCAAACTGTACTAATGATTTGAATGAGAGTACTGAGCACAGGGGATCTAGGTTTGCAAATGATGCCAAGGTAGGCAGGTATGTAACTTGTCAACTCTGAAGAGGTAAAGAATCTGCAACAAGTTTTAGAAGGTTATGTAAATGAGTAAAAGTTGAGATTGGAGATGGAGAATAACACGGATAAATGTGAACTTTTCCATTTTTGATAGAGAATAGAAAAGCAAGATACTACAGGTAGTTCTCCTATTATGCTGTGATTGTGTTCCAGCAAAACATCGTTAAATAGAAAATTGCTTAACAGAAATAATGGAACCTATGGGCAAAATGGGGTTTGGGTAGATCGCTCAGAAATCACCCAAATGTCTAACACAGAGTATAGCGCAGCCTGAATGAAGATATAAATCATATTTATCAGTCAAACAAAAGTAAATTTAACACAGTACATTTAAAAAATATTGTTAATGCAGGGACAGAGGGTCATCATGGTGCTTAAGGTAGACTCCCTCATTCCTGTTAAGCGAGCCGTATCACATATTCTCTCCTTACACTCAAAGCACTTTATAATATTTAATTCTCTTCCAGTGTTTTGCGTTCACTTTCTACAGCTTTATCACCAGGACACTTCTCACGAACATTCTTGTCACTATGTTCCTCCATTTTTTTCAAAAATGGGAATAATCTAGATTGCCCAGGAAGCTGCTCAATGTTTCTCTCTCAGAAAGCTGCTCTGTCAGCAGCTGACATTGGCACATGTGCAGAGTGAAATGATCACCGCTGGAATCACGCTATTGCATTCTCGAAAATACCATTCCCTACTTCTTCAGCATTATAAACAAATTGGCTGCTGGAACTCACATTATCTGAGAACTACCTGTACTTAAATGGAGAAATACTGCAGGACTCAGTGGTACAGGGGGACTGGGTATCCTGGTATATAATTGCATCATGTCAGTATGCAGGTACAGCAAGTAGGTCAGAAGGAAGATGGAATGTTGCCATTTTAGCAAAGGGAATGGAATATACTGCAGCTGTATAGGGTTTTACTGAGACAACATCTGGAATACCATGTACATTTATGGTTTCCTGATTTGAAAATTGCTTTAGAAACAGTTCAGAGAAAGTTCACTTAACTCATTCATGGGATGAAGGACTTCTGTTATGAAGGAAGTTTGGACAGGTTAGGCTTACTTCCAGTAGAGTTTAACAGAGTGAGAGGAAATCATATTGAGCCCCTGAGGGGACTAAGAGGATGAATGCACAGAGGATGTTTCCTCTTATAGAGAAACTAAAATCAAGAAACAGCTCAAGAATTCGAGGTGTCCCTTTTAAGACAAAGATGAGGAGGGTCATTACAGAGTGGAATTCCTGTTCCCAGAAGGTAGTGGAGGCTGGGTCATTAAATGCATTAAAGGCTGAGTTTATAGGTTTCTGATATGAAACAGTAGAGTTTGAACTACCCACTCTGAGACTGGTCTGTGCTCAACAAGTTCAGCACAAGCCAGGGTATCTGCACAGCCAACCTCCTGAGGCTTCCCAGTTCCAACCCCTTATGCATTTGTAGATACACAAAATGTGCTGTATATTACTGAGGTGTGCACCCTGTATAGACTAAATGGTGAACAAATTACCTTAAACTCAGCAAATGAGGAGGCTTTAGGGTGTTTAGCTCTGGTGATTTGCATCTAATAAATAAAATAAAAAGGCAGGGAAGCATCTATGGTAAACCAATTTGCCTAAAACCTGTGGAATAACAGTTTGGGCTTATTAAAGCTCATTTAACTCTGGTTCAGGAGTGTCTCACCCAAGGTGGCAGCAGTGAATTAAAGCATCGAGTCTTTGCTCAGCCTTTTCTGAGTTTAACCGCATTTTGGAACCAACATTTTACAAAATTCTTCATTTGGTCATCATTTATTGCTTTAATTGGAAGTCCATTCAACAAGGCATCTACACTGTAAGAGTAGAAAATATGTGAGGGTTAAGGGAAGCTTGTGTAAATACTAATTGTGAACGTATTAAGCTAAGTGATCTACTCTGTGCAGGAAATACATTATATTTACAATATGTGGTCATAAAACCTAGGCCCATCTCATGCAATGTATGCTGGGAGGACAATCCTAATAAGGATAAAGTTTGTTGAAATTATACCAAACCTGGTGACAATTATGGTTCCCTGTACCATATAAAAAATACCATCACAGCCAGAGAAAGTGGAGAAATTCTTAAGACATTTTCAGTCCATATATAGAGATCATCTTTGAAGAACAACCTCACTCAAGGATAGCCTTGATCAAAGTACTCACGCTGTCCATTGATGATCATATAAATCTGCAGATATCAAATATAGATCTGTCCTGTTCAGGAATAGTCTATGTATCCTGGCAGAATTATAGTTTCCCCAACCACCAAATATTCTGTTCCTCTTTCTCCTTGCAATACACGTTGGTTAGATGACATGACACGTATTCATAAAATTTAGCATCTAACTTAGGTTTAAATTTTAGATTGAGATTTTAGATTTCATGGTCATGTATACTCACATACAAAAGTACAGAAATACAGTGATATAGTGTAGAATGTCACCGTACCAAAGTACAGTACCGAGGTACAAAAAAAAGCTTCGGTACAAAGTAGTAAGAGAAACAAGAGTTTAAATATTAAGCATTACTTCATAGAATAGTGGAAGAATAAAGAAGTAGATAATAGTTTACATTAAAGTCTTTCATAGTTAAACTAGAAAAATAAAGGAATAAGTTAAAAGTTCAATAGTCTTTGATAAGTCCTCCACTTATCTTGCTCTGCTGTCTGTTCTTGATGCTGCTGCTGCTGAAACTGCTGTCTCAGTACAGAAGAAGGTCATGCAGCCCGTGGTTTCTGCACTAACGCTTTGCAAGAGCAATTTACCTGGTCTCACTGCTCCCCTGTTCTGCATGGCCATGTTTAGTTTTGTGTTCTTTCATTCTTGCCAACATGTAGATCAAAACTCGATATTCCCTATTTACCTGATGCTTTCAATGCAAAAATTGCTTTTTGTTTTTGCTAACCTGTCTGCACAAAATGAGATACATTCTAAAAAACAAAGGTGTCAGTCCCTGCTCCTTTTTGCTTATTTAGTTTCCTCTTAACTGCATCTCCTCTACTCAGCTGAACAACTCACTGTGGGAGAGTTTCACATTGCAACCACAAGATTACTTACATTAAATTCTTGAGCTCCATTTCCAATACACAATCTCAGCTCCAGTTTCCATCTGCCAGCTATTATTTTCAATTCTAGATAGCCTTCAGCACAAGGGCAGATGTGTACATTTAGAGGTTCCAGTTAAATAAAAATTAAATCCTATAAACAGACAACACTGAAAATGATAACATACTAGACTGACAATCCAGAGGTCAAATTTCATCATGGGGAATTCAGATTCGGTCAGTGAAGTAAATAAAGAATAAAGAGACTGTGTCATATGAGTAATAGACTCATAGATTCATATAGTGCGGAAAAGGCCCTTCGGCCCATCGAGTCTGTGCCTCCCACTAAAAAAGTGAGGCTCAACAAAAATTTTAACTTGGATTTTTGAATCTATGAGGAGGGCATGCCTTCAATCTGTTGAGATCCTCTGTTCATGAGGTACAACCACTGAATCTCTCCCTTGTTCGTAGAGTACCGCAGATCCAAAAGGTCATCCTATATAATGCCAAGCATGTGGCAGACCTGGTTCAGGGAGCCCTTGCCATTTGCTTTCGGATCCATCTCCACCACTGAGTCGGGCCTGGTCATGTAACACAGCATGTCAGTGGCAGGCTCCCGGGGATCCAGATCACTGGCTATCACTCAATGTTAGCTTGCTCTCTCTCCATGGATGCTGCCTGACCTATTGTGATCTCCAGCATTTTATGTTTTCGAAACAGAATACAGCATCTGCGGTAATTTATTCCTCCCCTGCAACGGTGCAATAGGTTGCCAGGCAGCTCATTACAAGCTTGTCAAGGGCATTTCAGAATGGTCATAAATGCTGGCCTTGTCACATCATATGACTGAATAGAAAAAGCCAACACCCTGACTGAGTATGAGAGATATGGAGACAGCGGGATTTTTGTTGCCAGGAAACATCACAAAACATTTTGCTTTCAGCCCAATACTGGAAAACAGCAAACCTATTACAGAAGTTTAAGCCTGAAATATTCTCCAAAAGGGACTAATTATTTCAGGGCTCATACGCACTTTTTCCAGAATTGTGTAGCTGAAGCCAATTATATAATTCTGGTGGGAGAAATAAAGATTGAGAAAATAAACCTCTCGTCAATACGGAGATAAGTTCCTAAAATGACAGAATAATTGCAGACGTATAGAGGGTGCAGATGCCGGTCATTTAGCCCATTGTATCTACACCACCTATCCAATGTGCATTATGACTTAGTAGCATTCTCCCTGCTTTGCCCAGCACCTTTCGACATTGTTTGTATTGAATGTCTTAAGTAATCCTGCCTGCACCATGCCTCCAGGCAGTGCATTCCAGATCATTGTCCCTCCTTTATGTGGGAAGGCTGTACCCAGCAAGTCTAGTTAATCTAGAATTAGCAGAAGTTGGAAAGAACTACACTTATCCTATTCAACAAACTACAAATTAACATTCCAGTGAAATATTCCAGCAACACTTTTTCTCTTCTTTCAGAAAGAGCAGCTTGGCGTTTGCTGGAAGATCCCTGGGAAAGGTAATTGAAGTTAAATAGCATGATGTGAATTATGATAGTGAAATCTAATTTAGTGCTTCTGAATGAATGAATAAGTTTTGTTCTCAATATGGTAGCCAGTGTTACTGGAATCAACCATTGGTGAAAGAATGAAGCACAAGGTGCTGTATCAAAAGCAGAAATAATAACAAATTTCAACTATTTTATTAAAGTTGACTTTGCATCTATAGTTCAGTTAGATTAAGGTTTTGTCTAATAACTGACAGGTTGCAACCTTCGCTCTTATCTTGTTTACTGTCAATAGAAAGTCGAGTGCTATCTAATTTTGCTTCAACTTTTAAACTCAACAACAAGTTAAAACTTCAATGGGAAAAAAACGCAGTGAAAGGAATCCAATCACTTTCACTCAAACTCAGCCTGCCTTGTGACTGAGGAAGACTTGCAGTGCCTCCAGGCAGCTGTGTTACTGAAGGAATAATCCCTCTTGAGTGTGAAACAGTACTAATGGCCTAATTAGAACAACTAACATTTAATTAGCAAATAAAGACTGTTAAAAGTGCACTGGAGAAAATGCATGAGTGTATGTGAGGGTTGTGCTGATAACAACGGATATGCAGGCAGACAGTATTAGGGAATGAAACACCTTCAACTGAATCTTTCACATGTTGCTAGTACACATACCAGCATAACATTCTTCAAGGGTTTGATGGGTAGATGCTGAAAGGATGTTTTTCCCTATCGAAAGAAGCTGGAAGTAAGGGTCAGCCACTTAGGACTGACATGAGGTGAGATTATGCCCATAACTGCACATGTTCAATGTACTTAGTAACTGAAATAAAAACAGATAATGTTGGAGAACACTTAGCAGGTCAGGTAGCAACTGTAGAGAGTGAAATGTTTCAGGTCATTGACTTTTCATCAGAATCCACTCACTCTCTCAAACAGCTTCTGTTCCACAAAGAGCTGCTGAAAAGAGATAGACTGCAGCCACCAGGAGGGTGGAGAAAGTTGTGCTACAAGACCAAACAGTGCATTTGTGAAAAGACCACGGTACGTGTGGGAACAAAGGCCCACAAATTGAAACCAACAAGTCTTTGTCACAGCATTTGTTCCATATGCGTGCTCAGCCAATTGGGTGCGACTAGGACTCAAAATTGAGTTTAGATCTTTAAAATCCTTTGCATACAGTCTGAATTCAGGCTCCAAGTACTTCTGCTGTCAGAGACCTTAGGCAAGTCCTGTTGATCCAGAAGAGGGCTCAAATCACAAGTGCTTTATAACCTGAGGATCTAGAATATAAAACACAACAGAACTTCAGGCACCTCCTGCATTGCTCAATTTGCAGGTTGATCGAAATATTCTGAAAGCACCCTGATTTCTTCTATTCTGGCCAGATCACCCCTGAGTTCTAAATTCACTTTAGGTCAAGACAAGTTTAAAATTCCAACGCTGAAGTGAGTCTAGAGATAGTCAAGTGGCTGATCCCTATTGTTAGAGATTACCTTATATGGGCATAAATAATAGTAAAAGGTAAAGAAATGGATTCTTAGGGACCGTTCCCTCCAGGACACCCTGGACCACTCCCAACACCTTCCCATGCCCCCAAGGCATCTTCCCATGAAATCGCAGGAGGTGCAACATTTGCCTGTTTATGTCCTACCCCTTACCCGATGCCCAGACACACTTTCCAGGTGAAACAATGATTTACCTGCACTCCATTCAATCTAGTCTGCCACAGTCACTGTTCACAATGCGGTCTCCTCCAAAATGGGGAGACAAAACACTGACTGGGTGACTACTTTGCAGAACACCTATGCTTTGTCTGTAAAAATGACACCGAGTTTCCAGTTGCCTGCCACTTCAAGTACACCACCGTGTTCCCTGGCCAATATTTCTGTCTCAGGCCTGCTACAGTGCTCTAGTAAGGTGCAGTGTAAGCTGAAAGAACAACACTGCATCCTTTGCTCGGGGACCTGACAGTGCTCAGGACTTAATATCAAGTTCAATGACTTTACAGCATGAAGACCTCCTTTCATGTCTATTATCTACCCCCACATTCCAGGTCCTGCCACGAAATGGGTTATTTTCAACACATCCAACTCATTTTCACCTACTCGTAGACCCCATTATCACTTATGCAGCTTCTCTACTTCCCTGGCTCACTACCAACAATCCCTTTGTCTGCCGACCTATGTTCTCTCTCTCTCTCTCTCTCTCTTTGGGCTATATTTCCATTTTTTATTCACACCCCGTCATCAGCATAAATATCACTTCCCTCCAGGCAGCTATCTGTTCTGAGGAAGGGTCACTGGATTCAAAACATTAACTCTGTTTTCTTTTCACAGATGCCACCCAACCTGCTGAGTTTCTCCAGCAAACTCTGCTTTTGTTTGTTAAAGAAATGGATAGTAAATTAGACTTAGACTCCCTACAGTGTGGAAACAGGCCCTTAGGCCCAACAAGTCCACACTGACCCTCCAAAGAGTAACCCACCCAGACCCATTTCCCTCTGAAAAATGCACCTAACACTATGGGCAATTTAGCATGACCGATTCACCTGGCCTGCACATCTTTGTGACGGTGGGAGGAAACCAGAGCACCCAGAGGAAACCCATGCATACACAGGGAGAATGTGCAAACTCCACACAGACAGTCGCCTGAGGCTGGAATCAAATCTGGGACCCTGGTGCTGTGAGGCAAAAGTGCTAACCACTGAGCCACTGGTCCACCCATAGTCTGTAATATGATTTTGAATTAGAGTGTGTTGATAAAATTATTAAGTTTCAAACAAAGATAAGGCAAATTGAGGAGATTCTTCTTCACAATACAAACAATGAAGAAATGGACCAAACTCATGGATAGAATTTTAGAACTGAAAACTCACAATAATTTAAGGAATACTTGAAATCATTGAAATCAAATAAGGGTAAATGCAATGTGCTTCTGGAGAGATAAGACAGAATAAGTTAAATTAACTTGCTCATGTTTATTTATTGTTTAGTTAAAATTACTCAATCCACCAAAATCCCAGGATCTACAAATTGCACCAGTATTGTGTTATCTCAATGGAAATCAGATGCCTTGGGAAATTGAAGGAATGCATGGAAATATGGTAATGTAAAGTAGATATTAAATTTGGACTTAATAAAATGTGTGAGGCAAGTTTTTCACACAAATGGTGGTAAGTGCCTGGAACGCGCTGCCAGAGGAAGTGTTGGAAGCAGACACAATAGCAGCATTCAAAAGGCACCTGGATGTAATACATGAATAGGAAGGGAATAGAGCGATACAGATCCTAGAAGTGAAGACATTTTTAATATGAAAGGACAAAACATGGCGGTGCAGGTTTGGAGGGCCGAAGGACCTGTTCCTGTGCTGTTTCGTTCTTTGTTCTTCTAAATAACACTTTCAAAGAAGCCTACACTCAAAAAACAGAACAGCTTCACCAAGGCTGTAGCCACCAATCTAACTAGGTTGGAGGGAAAGGTTGAAAGAGCTTGGATATTATTCCTGAGAATAAAATTTTTGCTTTGAAATTTCACCTCCTCCATAAGCAGGAGCCAATATCCTGCTTGATTCTTGACACATAGGAACATAGAGTACAGAAGGGGGCCTTTGGCCCACTCAGTCTGCATTGACAAAATTTCTCTAAATCTACATTCATTCCACTTTCTCGCACTCGGCCCATAGCCTTGAACATCCAGATATTACAAATTTCATCTGAAAGATTGCAGGATTTCCCATCTCAACTAGCCTCCCAGACAAGGAATTTCAGATTCCCAACACCCATTGAATGAAAATATTCCTCCTCAAATGCCTGTCTAAACCTTCTGCCTTTCTCCTTAAAGTTATCCCCCCCACCCCGCTGTTGACCTTTCAACTAAGAGGAGCAGCTGCTTTCCATCCACCCTGTCCATGCCCCTTATACCCCTTAACCATATCTCACTCTTTTCTGCTCTAAACAGAACAGCCTGAGCTTATCCACCTCCTCTTCATAGCTAAACTGCCCCATCCCAGACATCTTCCTGGTGAATTTCCTTTGCATTCCCTCCAGTGCAATTTTACCCATTCTATAGTGTGGAGTTTCAAACTGCACACAGTACCCAGCTGTGGCCTAACCAAAATGTGGTTCAGCTCCAACATAACCTCCCTGCTCTAGTAGCCTACACCATGACTGATAAAGGCAAGTGTCTCATATGCCTTCTTACTAGGTAATGTCACCTTCAGGGATCTGTGGACAAGTACCCTAAGATCCCTCTGCTCCTTTGAGCTTCCTCATGTCCTGCCCTTCATTGCTTACACCGTGTCTTGTTACTTCTTTCAAAGTGCATCAGCTCATACTTTTCTGGGTTAAATTCCACCTGCCTTTAATCATCTTTAATTAACTCACCTATCTGACATTATCTTAAAATGACAGGGTGTATGTATGATTTTACTAACTTTAGCAGCTCATTCTGAAACCTCATAAGCCACTGTGAAGAAAAGTATTTTCCTGTACTACACTAAGCCTGTTACATGTTACTTTCCATGGATCTCCCTTTCTTTTCAAACTTTCTATTAGTGGAAGCAATCTGTTTCCATTCACTCAGTCGCATCCCTTTATAATTTTCAACGTTTGCCCAATTGAAATCAGCCTCAGTTTATGGAGCTCGTCTTCATATATATAATTTCTAATTTCAGAGTGACTCTTGCTCTATATTCACTTTGCTGACTCAATATGTGGACCTGCTCCAACAGTGGCCTTATTGGGATTTTATATAAATTAATCATTACACCGTGACATTTATATGCTGTACCTTTTGGTGTGAAATGCAAAATTCAATCAATGTTTTCTTTTCCAGCTTGCGTCACTTGAGGCAGCATTGTGACTGTCTTGTGAACCTATCCCCAGTGTATGTAGCTTAACATATTTGAATTAAATTTGGCAGTCAATCAACCTTCCCCAGAAAATATTTTTCGAGAGTCCCTGCGCAAAAATATAAATGGAGTAAACTGTCCAGTGTCAATATTTTATATTTGCACTTTGTCTGCACACGTAAATATTATACTGGAGATTTCCATCTTCACCTTCAGTTCTACAGAAAGATCTTCTTGAATTCTCTGCCCAAAGGTTGGTTGAGCCACTTCTTCCTAAGACTGCCTCTGTTAGTTCAATACTCAAGGCCCAAGTGGATATGCAGTGATAGTTTCATTGGACTGGATCTTGGGATCGTTTGGGCGAATTGTCAGTTTTGTCGCGATCCATGACCAGTTTCACGAGTTTCCCTCTGTGAGGCCCAGTGACATCTTTCACTGTATCTTACCAAACGTGCGTCATTAATTCCTTACCCTGCATCAATGGCACCCTTGTCTGATTCTTGCCTAATCACCACCCCTACCCCGGCCTGGACACCTCGCCACTCTCTTGCTACCTGCTGAAAGGCTGGGTAACAAGGGAGAAGGGGGAGGGGCGGAGGTGCTGAGGGGTGGGGGAAGGTTGCTGGGAGCATCCAAATGACCTTTGCTCACATGGAAACAGGGCAGTGCCAGGAGGCAGCCAGCTGGAGCCGGGACCATTCGGATGTCCCTGAGAAATCTCTTTCAGGCCACTCCCAGACCCAACTGAACCCTGCACTTCTCCGTGGCTGCCCACCTCCGACCCTTGGAAGTTCAAGCTGAGGAGTGTCAACCTGTTTCGGGTTCAACAGAAACCTTTTACTTTCGATAGGAAAAGTCAATAGAAAATTCGAAGTAACTCAATTTGTGACTGTGAACATGGTGCCTGGAGCAAATGTGGCCAATGATTATCATTTAATCTTAATCCTTGACTGAACACCTTAAAAAGCAAAGTCCTTGCCCAGTCATGATCTAGAATGGCAGAGTAGGGCCCAACCGCAACCTGTTCCTGCTCTGATGTTCCTTACAGTCAGATGGAAATGATTTATTAGCTGTTTATTTTTTGAAAATGTGATTCTTTACAAAGGAATCACAGAAACTTTTCAGGATGTACAACCTATGCTGGTGTGTATGCTTCCCCCTAATTCATTTGTCCTTTTCAGCATATCCTCCTATTACTTCCTCACCTGCTTATCTAGTGTTCCCTTAATACATCATAGGATCCCTACAGTAGGAAGCAGGCTGTTCAGCCCATCGAGCCTGCACCAACCCTCCGAACAGCATCCCATCCAATCCCATCCTCTCCTATCGTATCCCTGTAACCTTGGCCATTCACCTAACTTGCACAACTTTCGAGTGTGGAAGGAAACTGGAGCCCCCAGGGGAGAATGAGCAAACTCTACACACTCGTCCAAGGCTGGAATCAAGCCTGGGTTTCTGGCATTGTGAGGCAGCAGTGCTAATCGCTGAGCCACAGTGCTGCTCCATCTATGTTACCCTTTCAACTACACATCGTAATTTCAAATTCCTCCTTTTTAAGGAGAGATGGACTTTCTTCTGAATTTTCCACTGGGTTTATTCATGGCTGCCTTGTCCTTAAGGCTCCAAACTCTGGCCTCACCAGCAAGTGGAAATATCAACCTTGTGTCTATCAAACACGCTTACAATCTTAAGTACTTCTACATGGAGGACCCGAATCAGGTCGCTTTGAGAACATATTCTGGCAATAAAAACAACAAGTGCTTGTCCCGTAAGCAATGTGCTTCCAGAAAGGAGATACAATCCTTTTTAAACTGTAGAGGAGCTCAAAAAGGGAGTTTCAAAATGACCAGGTACCTGCTGTCTAATTACAGATTTCTCCCAGAAAAGCCTTGGTAAAATGGCAGCTAGAAAGGGTGTGAGCACCTAGATGTCAGATGAGGACAGGATTGGGTACAACAGAGTTGCCCTGCTCCCTCAGTTGGCTAGTGATGCTGAATCCAGGCTTGGTGTTTTGTCTGACATGATGTGTGTGGAAAGAGGAGACTGAGAGCTGTCTCAATCACAAATCATCATCACGTGTCCTTTCCTGAGGTCACACGGGCAGATTTCAGTGAAATTATTAATGAACATAAGCAGGTGTAAACAGCTAAGGCCAGTTTCAAGAAAGGCACACATTTTCATAGCACCTTTCTCAATCCCAAAGACATCCCAAAGAGCTTCCCAAACAACAGAGCATTTTAGTAGCCACCCTTGTAATGTAGAAAATGCAGCACAGCATACTTCACAAAAACAACAATCCGTCTACATGATATCGATTGAGAGATAAATATTGGCCAGGACACCAAGGAGAAACATAGGAAGAGGATCAAGTAGGCCATTCAGCCCTTCGAACCTGGTCATGGCTGATCATCCAAATCAGTATCCTGTTCCTGATTCCTCCCCATATCTTTTTAATCTCTTTAACCCAAAGAACTATATTAACTCATTTTTGAAAACATTCAAAATGTTCACAGCCCTGTTCTGCTTCAATACAGTGCCGTGGAATCTTTTAGATCCACCTTCGAGGACAGTATTGGGCTTGGTTTAAAGGCTCATACTCAAATGATGACACCTCCCACAGTGCAGTGCTCCATCGACATGACACCAAGGTGTCAAGCCAGGTTGTAGTCTGGAGACCCTGCAGCAAGGCTTGGCTTTAGCAGCATCTCATATGGCGCTCAGACTGTGGTCCACCTACTCTCCACGTGTGGCCCTCACCAGACGTGCTGCTTCATGTGTCTTTGGGCCTCCATCCACAGCCCACCATGCTCGAGGGCATTGCTGCTGCCAGAGTAAACACATATGTACGAGAAGGAAACAGATATCGGGATTGTGGCTCTTTACAAAAACCCTAGTGAGTACCTCAGCTCCATGTCATAATTAAAATCACTGAAATTCCAGTTACCATGTGCTGTGACGGCCTGAACAATTGGTACTATTTATGTAACTCAAACTTACAGGATTTCTTCTAAAGCGTTGATTTGTTTTGGCTTAATCTTTCATGGCTTTGCCAGGACTGCTGTTCTGGCCTCCATGCAGCTGATGCATCCCGTAATGCATTTGGTGTGAATGCTAGCAACTTCAGTGTTTGGATTTGATGTCAGTCTGTACCCGCTCAGACTTTGGCTGCTGACAAATGCAAACAACAAATGTCCTCTCGGAGTGCAATTTATTTCTCATGGTCATGCAGTGTGGGCAATAGAAAGACCTGTGGCTTGTGTTCCACCACTCACCCCTGGCACCTTTTCTCACTGGAAATGATGGTTAACAGGATGCAAAAGGGTGGCTGGTAAAGATCAATTTTAACCCCTGAGCTCTTTAAATCTGAGAGCTACCTCGTCAGCTTGGAGAACATATCAAGTCCTAAATCACACTACACTAGTATATAACTTTCAAATTTGGAACATGTAAATAAGATGGTAGGGTCTTGGGCAGTATTGTAGAACAGAAGGACCTAGGAGTTCAGGTACATGATTCTTTGTAGTTTGCATTACATTTAGACAGGGTGGTTAAAAAGGTGCTTAGCATGCTTGTCTTCATTGCTCAGTCTTTTGAGATGGGAAGTCATGTTGAGGTTGTATAGGTCATTGATGAGGCCTCTTCTGGAATGCAGTGTCATCCAGTTATAGGAAGGATACTATTATGCTGGAAAGGGTTTAGAAGACATTTACCAGGATGTTGCCGTGTATGGAAGGTTTGAGATATAAAGAAAGGCCAGGTAGTCTGGGACTTTTTCACTGGAGAGCAGGGTGTTGAAAGGTGACTTAACAGAGGTTTATAAAATCATGAGGGGTATAGATAGGGTTAATAGTAGTTGCCTTTTCCTTAGGATGGTGGATTTCAAGACAAGGAGACACATTTTTAAGGTGAGAGGAGAGAGATTTTAAAAAGGCATTCAGGACAATTTTTTTACATAAATGGTGGTTCATGTGTCGAATGAACTTCCTGAGGAAGTGGTGAATGTGGGTACAATTACAATGTTTAAAAGACACTTCGCTAAGTACATGAGTAGGAACTGTTTGGAGGATATGGGGCCAGGAGCAGGTGGGTGGGACTAGTTTAGCTTGGGAACATGGTTGACATGGACTGATTGGTCCGAAGGGTCAGTTTCATGCTCTGTGATTGTATAACTCTATGATTCTATGACTCTATGAGACTATTCAAAGCTTTATGCTTGACCTGCATCATGGATGATTTGTGACTTAACTCCACAGATCTCCCTTTGCCCAATATCACTTAATTCCCTTGCTTAGGGAAAATCTATTGTTCTCGGGTTTAAAAATGACATCAGTTATTGGACAAACCTTTGAATTAGGAGATGGAGTAGTCATGTGGTCCCTCAAGCCTGCTCTACCATTTGATACAATCATGGCTGATCCGATTTTGGACTCAATTCCATTTTCTTGCCTATCCACGATATTCATCGACTCTTTGTTAGCTAAGAATCTATCTCACAACAACTCAACATGTTCCTTGACCCTGCCTGCCCACACTCTAGGAATGAGAATTCCACAAACTCATCAGCCTTTGTGAAAGTAAATTCTCTTTGTTGTTGTCTTAGGTAGGAGATTTCTCATTTTTAACCTGTGTCCCCTAGTACTAGTCTCTCCTACAAGATCAAGCATTGTTTCAGTATCAATCCTGTTGAATCCCCACACAATCTTCTTTGTTCATTTTAATAAGATCACCTTGCATTTTTCTAATCATGTCATTTGCATAAAAGTATTCTAAACTTTTGGCTCTTTTTGTTTCCACTTTTTGAGGATTTAGGTGAGCTCAAAAATAATCCAAATCACTTCTCTGTGTACATCGTTCAGAAAAGCGAACTCATTAAAACAAATATGTGACTGAAAAGTAGCCTTGAATAAATGTCTACGAATAAATGTATTGTTTCATGGGGAATGGATTTTTTTTATTATCATGTTAGATGTCAAGATTTCTTTTGGTGTTGTGTGATCACATTCTATATTTCAGTGTATGGTATTTTCTAGTTAAACTGAAACCTGATGGTCCCCTCCTCATGTAACATGCCAAGAGAAGTAGTTACAATAGGGAGTGCAATATGCTCATGACCTATGCTATACATATATCCAAATCCATCAATTATATTATTGGTAAACAGAAGTGCGATTTTTGCAGAGGTGGATTTTGATAATTTGTTTTAGATGCATCTGAGATACAATATACATATCCTTTAGAGAAATTAAGAGTTTACCCCGAATGATTTTGAAAAAAAATTAATCTGACGCATTTCAATTCTTCTAACCTTTCTTGCCTAACATCTATCAACATGTTCCTCCATTCATTCCAATGAAACTTTCCAGCTCTCTTCCTCCAGGATTTATTATTGTTCAGTTACTGCAATGGGTAAGTGCAACACACTGTGAGGTCTCAGGAGCAGCAAGAAGAAGGAACGTGTTCTTTTATCTTCTTTTTGTTCATAGCATGTGGATGCCAGCATTGTTTTCCCATTCCTCATTGCCTTTGAACTGAGTGGCTTGCGTGCTTATTTGACAGGATACTTACAAGTCAACCATGTTGTTGTGGGTGTGGAGTCAGATGTAGGCCAGACCATGTGGGAGATTTCCTTCCCAAAAGGACATTAGTCAGCTAGGGGTGACAATTGAGAGAAGATACCCTGTTCTTCTTTCATTAAATCTTTCATGTCCGCCTGATCAGGGCTTCAGAGTCTAGATTAGAGTCGTGCTGGAAAAGCACAGCAGGTCAGGCAGCATCCGAGGGTAGAGGCTTCAGTCTAACATACCCAAACACCATGTCAATCCATGCAAAACTAGCCTGGTTTCTGTCCAAAGTGGAACTTGACCCCTTTGATTCACAGATGAGGACTCTACCACGGGTCTAATATTGAAATAAGGACTTTTGTTAATAAATTGAAGCAATTCCTTCTTTTTTCAGTCAAAACAAATATAATTGCCAGAGCCAGAGAATTAAGCGGAACAGCTTTCAAGAGAGGTCCAGGTCCATTGACTCCTGGAGAATTCAGCCAGTTCCAAAATCAACTGATTTTTGAGCTGACTGGTGGGTGCCAGCTGTTACACATTCACTCCTAACTCTGGCAGACCTAAAAAACTGAAAGTTAATGCGCCAGGTCGGCTGCTTTCCAGCTTGCCCTGTAACCCACTGCATTATGTTTGCAGCCCAGATCCTGTGCTGAAATGCTGCCCGGACTGTATCACATTCTCAGTCAATAAAGTAATCAACATTGTGGTGACACAACACAACAGTGGCAAAAAGATAGTTCAAACCCACGTGGCTTTGGTTAGTTGGGTCCTGAAATATATTGACTTCCTTCAGACCAGCACATATGGAGTCACTCAGCACCTGCACATCACAGTCAAAGGGAAGGACAAGATATACAAAGTGTGCTGGAAGAGCGTGGAGACAGGCTGGTCAAGTTAAGTGTTCATTCTGACCACAGATTGACCTCCTCCCAAATCTTGGCATGCTCCATTATTGAGCTTGGAACTGCAGTACATTACCCCAATGGTTATTCACGCCCTCCCATTTATCTTCCCACTCTGCCTCTGACTCCTGAACTGATGTCATGTGTGATAGCGTGCGCCAAGCTGTGTTTGATTGCCAGGTGATTAAAAAGCAGCCCTGTGGACAGTAGGATGTACAGTAACACAGAATAATCCTGGACGCGGACTAATAAATAAAACTAAGTAATGAAATCAAAGGTCTCATGTTAAGAACGAGTATCAAGCACTATGGAATAATTAATATATGTCCTTGCTTCAGTCTTACTGTCAGGTCAATGATGGAACAGCTGAAGATAGTTGGGCTCAGATACTTCCCTGAAGGAACTCCTAAAGTGATGTCTTAAGGTTGAGATGATCAGCTTCCAACAATTACAACTGGCTTTCCTTGTAGGTAAACAAATGCCTCAAATTCCTCAAGTTAAAATGACTCTGTGGCTAACTGTCTGATCCACCTTTGCTTGCCTTGTCTCAGCACAATTCAAAGTGGCTCCAAGGATCACCAGCCAAAACAAATTGTGCTTGCTCCATTTTGTCACTGTTATGGAGCAGGCCAGATCTCCTCAAAGCATGTCAAGAAGGTCGCCCATGCCCTGCTTTGGGTGGCCGACGTTTCTAGTTGTTTTAAACAAGTGTAAGGTGAATATTCCAGGGGTGACACAGCTGGTCAAACCACCCAGTTTTAAACAAAACAGAATTTATTTACACAAGAACAAAAGAAAACCAAATTTAGAATAAAACTTAACGATTTGAAAACAAAGAGCTGTTCTGATTTCCTGCAACATCCCAGAACACACCCCTTGGCAAAAAGGTAAATTCAAACACAGGCTCTTACATGAGAGAGGTTGCAGAGAGCGAGAGAGAGAGAGAGGGTCAATACAGAGCTGTTTCTTTGGGTCCAGCAGTTTCTCTGGGTTCCCGGCTAAAAATAAACCAAACCAAACCAAACCAAATAAAAACCCTGAACTAGGAGAACTGGCCACTCACTATTTATTGTGTAAGTATTTTTTAAAAAGCTTAAAAGTCTTTTCAAGTAGACATTTACAGACATATTGGAGCCTCTGCCTCTACAACACCTTTTGACAAAAAACAAGGACAACATAACCTTGTTAAACGGGCAGCATCATTACCCACTTCATGAACAACCGGGAACATGATGGATGAAAATTAAGAGAGATGACCAATCGGGTGGCCAAAGAAAGAAGCTCTAAGTAGTTTTTGGAGGTGACAGGTTTAAGACAGTGTAGGAAGAGTGTTGGGTCAAAGAGACTGAAGTTGTAAGGAGTACCACTGAAAGACACTATAATCAGTAGACACATCATGGAAACAATTTAAAAGGATAATAAAATGGTATTTTTTAGCATCAAATGGGCTAGAATACAAAGGGGTGCAAGTTATGTTATAGTGATATAAAAGCTCTGGTTAGGTAACATCTGGAGTTATTGCATTCAGATGTTGACTCAGTATTGCAAAAAAGGATATCATGGGCTTAGAGAGGAGTGGCATGAGTCAGCACATCTTCACCTGAATCAGAACAGAGCTGATTCAGATTGTGTAAATTACACTTATATACCCTTGAGACTAGGAGAGAGGTGGGTTGTTGGGACAGCAGGAGAAGCTATGGCAGGGATCTCTTGGAACAAAAGGGACAAGACCTTAAAATTAGAGCCAGGGGGTGCTGTCAGGAACATGTCTACTCACAAAGAGGAGTAGAACTCTGGACTGCTCTCCCCCAAATAAATTGTTGAGCCTGGGTGTTCATGGCAAATTTCAAAACTGAGATTTTTGTTAGGATATTAAAGGACTTCAAATCAATTTGGGTGGATTGAGTGGAGCTGAAGAACAGCCAGGATCCATTGGATTTGTGGAACAGACTCAAGGAGATAAGTGGCCTCTTAGAGTTGTGAACAATGATGCAACGCTTACATATGATGGGACTCTCATCTAATCCCATGGTGTTATGCCTAGGGCTCTGAAACTAGCTCAGTTATTAACTAACTAGATTTATGGCGTTATGATCCTCACACAAGGGCAGCTGTTTACTTCGTTATGAACTTTTTCCCAGTGTCATTAGACAAACTGAGTGATTGAATGATAATGGGTATGTCAGGGTAGTGGCCAAGTCTGTAAGCACACTGGATTGGCTTGTGCCTGGTGACACACAGTATAATTAGATTATAAACTTGCTGCCCCAGTATAAAGATGAAATGGCAGATTTAAACCGCTGGAAGGAAATTTGGATGATTTCTATAATGGGTGGCCAATCCACATCACCAACCAAATGGCCTTGTGTCAAATTTATAATGAATAAGACTAGTCGCTGAGGTAAGCATGGGATAAGTCCAAGTCCTGTCAGCAGGTAGCTCCCCTTCCCCTTGCAACACTAAACACCTGTGTCAAAGCGTCATCTGCACATCTCCAGGGAATGTTTCATTGGAAAATGGAAGCTATCACTTCCACGATATTGCTACAAAGACAGAGTAACCATTGTAAATCTTGAAAACCACAACTTTGTCAGGATTGAAAATATGTTAAGCAGTAATGAACCAAAATGTCAAGCATGGGGAATAGTAATGAGTTAGTCAAAGCCGCATTGCATCACAGGCCTCCTGCTGACTTTATAATCAATGATTGCTCATATGCCAAGCTGCCTCAACATCTGAAGGCTCCAAACATGAAACAGATGCATTTCATGAGTAAAGTTCACCTCACAGTGTAACCTTCAGTTCCAAAAAAAACATTCCAACCTCAAGAAGCTATCGCGGGGGTAAACTGCTTGATTTTTTGGAAATTCATCTGAATCCTTCTGAATACTGTACTCTACTTATGAGGCTTATTTTAATGCCAACAAGGAGATAGTTAGCCTGATGTGATCTCCACTGCCTTGAGACAGTAGCTCCTAATGTCTGAGGAAAGGAACTCTAACGGTGTAGCAAGCATTGCACTGTCCGGGATACATCGCACTCTCTCCTCTGCCCTCCTTCGCTTCTGACAATGACAGGTACAACTTTTAACTTCAGTAGTCTTTGGACATTTGTGGGAATAACTGTGTTGACTGCCAAAGTTTGCCAAGAGAGAAGTGTAAGCTATTTTAATGATCAGGATTTAGATGGAGAGGAATTTGTTAAGTGTGTACAAGAAAATTTTCTGATTCACTATGTGGAATTGCCTACTAGAGAAGGTACAAAACTTGCCCTACTCTTGTGGAAATAAGGCAGGGCAGGTGACTGAGGTGTCAGTGGGAGCACTCTGGGGCCAGCAACCATAATTCTATTAGATTTAAAATAGTGATGGAAAAGAATAGACCAGATATAAAAGTTGAAGACTAATTTTGACGGCATGAGGCAAGAACTTTCAAAAGCTGATTGGAAGCAGATGTTTGCAGGTAAAGGGACAGCTGGAAAATGGGTAGCTTTCAGAAATGAGATAACGGGAGTCCAGAGATGCTATATATTCCTATTAGGTATTTACTGTGGATAAAGACATGGAAGATATAGAATGTAGGGAAATCATTGGTGACATCTTAAAAAATGTCCATATTACAGAGGAGGAAGTGCTGAATGTCTTGAAATGCTTAAAAGTGGATAAAACCCCAGGGCCTGATCAGGTGTACCCCAGAACTCTGTGGGAAGCTAGGGAAGTGATTGCTAGGCCGCTTGCTGAAATGTTTGTATCATAGTCACAGGTGAGGTACTGGAAGACTGGAGGTTGGCTAACGTGGTGCCACTGTTTACGAAAGATGGTAAGGACAAGTCAGCGAACTATAGACTAGTGAGCCTGACGTCAGTGGTGGGCAAGTTGTTGGAGGGAATCCTGAGTGACAGGATATACATGTATTTGTAAAGGCAAGGACTGATTAGGGATAGTCAACATGGCTTTGTGCATGGGAAATCATGTCTCACAAACTTGATTGACTTTTCTGAGGAAGTAACAAAGACGTTTGAGGAGGGCAGAGCTGTGGATGTGATCTATATGGACTTCAGTAAGGCGTTCGACAAGGTTCCCAATGGGAGACTGATTAGCAAGGTTAGATCTCATGGAATACAGGGAGAACTAGCCATTTGGATACAGAACTGGCTCAAAGGTAGAAGACAGAGGATGGTGGTGGAGGATTGTTTTTCAGGATGGAGGTCTATGACCAATGGAGTGCCACTGGGCCCACTACTTTTTGTCATTTATATAAATGATTTGGATGTGAGCATAAGAGGTATAGTCAGGAAGTTTGCAAATGACACTGAAATTGGAGGTGCAGTGGACAACCAAGAAGGTCACCTCAGATTACAACAGGATCTGGACCAGATGGGCCAATGGGCTGAGAAGTGGCAGATGGAGTTTAATTTAGATAAATGTGAGGTGCTACATTTTGGGAAAGCAAATCTTAGCAGGGCTTATACACTTAAGGGTAAGGTCCTAGGGAGTGTTGCTGAACAAAGAGACCTTGGAGTGCAGGTTCATAGCTCCTTGAAAGTGGACTCGCAAGTAGAAAGGATAGTGAAGAAGGCATTTGGTATGCTTTCCTTTATTGGTCAGGTTATTGGTCAGGGTGAGAGGGGAAAGATATAAAAGAGATCTAAGGGGCAACCTTTTCACACTGAGGGTGGAACGTTTATGGAATGAGCAGCCAGAGGAAATGGTGGAGGCTGGTACAGTTGCAAATTTAAAAGGCATCTTAACGCATATATGAATAGGAAGAGTTTGGAGGGATATGGGCCAGGTGTTGGCAGGTGGGACTGGGTTGGGTTGGGATATCTGGATGGCATGGACAAGTTGGATCGAAGGGTCTGTTTTCGTGCTGTACATCTCTATGACTCTATCAGGCTTCATTTGCATGGAATTGGTGATATGTCAGCACCATCCAGATCTAAACTGCAAGGCAGAGGTTGGAGTGAAAGGAGGCAAGGAGTAGTGAGTTGTAGGAGGGAAGATGTTCCAGAGGCCAAGGGGAATGCAATATTTTACACACTTGTTTACTTTATCATGGCAAACCTCCTCTACAAATATGGGAAAGAAAATCATCTTTGACAGACCATCTACAACATCATTACCCAAGTTGTTTCAGCAGTCACTCGAGCATCTCTAACCTGAGTTCACGCCACATAGTGTAGTCAGTCCGCCTCCTACATTTAACACTGAAATTCCTTTCTCGTTCTCCCTTCTTAAATATCGCAGTGAAAATCTTCCACTTCTCCAATCTAACTCTTTTCTCCCCACTTGCCTCTCCAGATCAATTCCTTCACCTTTTTCCCAAGTCAGTATGCTGACAATACAAAGTCAGGTGAGAAAGTAAGGTGCGTGGAGGACATAAACAGACTGAAAAGCAAGTGAATAAGATATTGGAAGATGGAACCTGATGGGGGAAAATATGAAACTACTTACCTTCAGTAGGAAATCTAGAAAAGCAGGATATGTTTTAAAAGATGAAAGGCCAGTGATTGTTGACATACAGAGGCATTTGAACACTAACTGCGGGAAGGTAACAGACAGGCACTACAAACAATTAGGAAGGCAAATGGTATATAGGGTCTTATTTCAAGGGGCTATACTAACAACGTAAGGATGTATGGATTACAATCCTAACATTTTCCCCAAAGGTGATAGAACGAGTATTCACTAGGTTAAACTAAAGCACTGTGGATGCTGGAGATCTAAAATAAAAGCAGGAAGTGATGAAGAAGCACTGCAGATCTGATAGGATCGGTGGAGAGAGAATGTCGAGTTAATGTTTTGAGTCAAGTATCTTCTGCAGCTCTAAAGAAACCATTCCTGCTGAGTTTCTACAGCACTTGCAGTTTTTCTTTGCATTTGGTTGATTCCTGGGCAATTCTATGAGGCAAGATTGAGAGGACTGAACCCACATACTCTGGAGGTTAGAAAAACGAAAGGTGATCTCATTGAAATACTTAAAATTCTTAGAGGAATTAAAAAATGGTAAATGCTTGTGTTAACTCACAGCTGAAGAGCTCTGAGTCAGAGTCTCAGAATAAAGAGTCTTTCATTTAAGACTGAGATGAGGAGAACATTCCTAATTGTGAATCTTTGGAGTATCTTATCCCATAAGGTTAGTCAGTTGTTGAATGCATTCAAGTCTGGGATCAATTAGTTTTTGGGCACCAAGGGGATCGAGGGATAATGGAATAGAGCAAAAAATGCAACTGAGGTGGAAGGTTAATCATGGCCCTATTGAGTGGGGGTGGGATAGATTTGAGTGACTGAATTTCCTCCTTCCTTTTATTCCTTTTATTTTTTGTGCATTCCCCATCATCGATCTCTATCGTTTTTGTTCATTTCCTTTTACACTTTGATTTAATCTTACCCTTGAGTTCCTCTCTATTATGCTTTGTTCTCTTTTCCTTTCCCTGAAGACTGCACCTAACTCACAGCTACTGCAGATGAATTGAACTCGGGGCACTGCCTTCCCACAGTGCCACCACTGCTGTGGTGCCAGTTATCAGGTACGTCAAACTGAGGCAGGCAGTTCTCACATTGACAACATAAAACGAGGAGTGGCAATGGGGGAGACTGGAAGCTGCAGGTAGTACCAAAACAACAGACTGAACCAAATGCAGCCATTATTAGGAGGCGTAAAGGTAGCTCTCTCTTGACATTAAATGCAAGAGATGGAGTGAGCTGAGAAATCCTCCTGCCTATACTCTTCATCCTCAACTATAAAAGAACAGTCCAACAAAACAGAGATGAGTTTGTTTTTTAATGGAAACAATGGGATTAAGAGATCATTGGGCAGACTAGATAATTGTTGAGTCACATGGATAATACAACTGTATATAGGCTTTTTAAAATTGGATTAACGTGAGCACGGAATCAGAGGATTTGAGAAAAGAATTATGATGCAAAATGGAAGGGTTTATAAAAGTCCAATTATTTGAAGTTGAATGGAGTTTGTTTGCTTGAATTGGTGACGTTTGAATTTTTCTTCAGTTTCCACAAACTTTGATGCAGCATTAGGGGTGGCACAGTGGCTCAGCGATTAGCACAGCTACCTCACAGCACCCGAGGTTCAATTCCATCCTCGGGTGACTGCATGTGTGGAGTTTGCACATTCTCCCCGTGTCTGTTTGGGTTTCCTCCCACAGTCCAAGGATGTGCAGTTCAAGTGAATTGGCCATGTTAAATTGCCCATAGTGTTAGGTGTGTTAGAGGGAAATGGGTCTGGGTGAGTTACTCTTTGGAGGGTCGGTGTGGACTTGTTGGGCTGAAGGGCCTGTTTCCATACTGTGGGGAATTTAATCTAATCCTTCACCATATCTAGTAAATGGAGTGGATTCAATGCGTGGTCCAAATGTTATGACCAGTGATAAAGGTGCAACACTTCCCAATCTTGAGGTTATCACCTGCCCACAGATGATTGGTTAGTTTTGGAGCAGTTACAGATGGCCATCAGAAGTTTGATAGACATCACGGGTTTTCAGAATAGAGGGACATTGATAGTGGGGTTTTCCCAGGGAAATTTCCTCCTATTCCTACTGACTTACATCTTGACATGCCAGGCACAATTACAGAATTTGCACATCATTGAAAACATGGAAGCCTTGTGATCTATGAGAAAGACAGTGTTAAACTTTAAAAAATTACTTAACTGTAGACAGATTGGTTGAATAGGTGGACAAATGGCATATTAAATTTAGTGCAGAGGAATGTCAAGTGATTCATTTTGGTGAGAAGAGCAAGGAGAGGCAATATCAAATAAAGGATGCCTCAAGTGTGAATGTACTTTGATTTCGCTCTGTGAAGGCATCCTATTGTTCAATTTTGTCTGTCAATTTATGATTTCAGTTTATCTGGGTCAGATCTGTTCTCAACTCAATGAAATTCATTTTCCCTCAACTAATTATTCCTCGTCGGATTGTTCCTTATCCTGTGACAGGTTACCTGACTGCTTACTGGCAAATAAAAGACAGTCTGTTTAATAAAGACAAACATTAAACAGACATTAATAGCAAACCACATAATGAATTGGCAACCATCTTTATTTTTGATTGACTGTCCCATAAATACTTCACTAACTGCTCTTCAGGCAATGCTGCAGTTTGTATTGTTATCATAATTTTTCTTTCTGCAAATCACTACTCAATCTATATATATATTAATCAATGGTCCTTGAACCACAGTGAGAGGCTGCAAGAAGAGTCTGACCTGTGACTAGTCTGAGCTGCAGAGATAATGAGAGAGAGAGAGAGGGACCTTGTGCTGTCTGATCAATCTGTACTGAATCACAGTCAGAAGCTATAGGAACTGTCTGACCAGTGACTATACTAAGTTGCAAATAGAGATTACTTGGACTGACTGTGTCCCCGATTGAAAACACTGCTGACACTTGCTGTCAAGTTTCATCAGTGAGGAACAGTGACTTGGGCGGTTTGCCAGATGAAACCAAGCCTCAGCAAAATCCAGCATCTTTAGGCGACACAGCTACTGACAGATGCTCTGAGTCAAGTAGGAAGGGATCCTGTCCTTGCTCATATAGCAACTAGTGGATTATTTCTCTTCTGATAGGAAGCAGACATATATTGCCAAAAGGTCACAATTGGAAAACCGCTCATCTACCGATTGAGGTGCTCGTGATAAGAATTTTACAGTTGGAAAATTTCCCTTGCCCTCAAGATGTATCAACTGCATTCATATTTAGCTGTGGCTGTTGATTAAATCTAATGCCTTGATTGCAAGGGATTGAGATATGCCCTGAAGTATAATAAGGTTTCTTGTTTTTTAAACTGAAATTTCTTTTCTGAGCCTAATGTGTGATTGGTGAATTGCAGGATCCGTTGCCCCCTAGCGAGGATTGTTACCGACTGCCATGTTAAATCAGTTAGAGCTTCGTGAGTTTTTATTCCAGAAACATACTTTATTCATATAAAATATCCTTATATACCTATATAGTCACTAAAGCAGCTTGGTTCTGTACAGTATCCTATGAAGGAACAAACAAACATTAGAGTTTGACTCTATCCAACAAAACAAACCAGACGCATTTCTTGCTTGTGCAAGATTATATTTACATATACTTGAGGCTCTGGGAGAGTCTGACAACTGAATAGACTTCCATTGAACTTCAGCAGAAAGACCTTAGATGGAGGTCTTTCCCCACTGCATCTTGCAGACAGCTGCTCCAAGCTTTAGTGCATCCCTTAGCACATAGTCCTGGACCTTGGAATGTGCCAGTCTGCAACACTCAATCGGGGTCAACTCCTTCAGCTGGAAGATCAACAAGTTTTGGGCAGACCAGAGCAAGTAAATGCTTTATGATTGAGACAGCCCAACTGCTATTCCACAATTCAGCCCTATTTATTATTTTTTTTCTTCCTCTCTGCCCTTAACGCTCCAAGTATTATTTACTGTCGGATTGCTTACCCCGAATCACGGACGAATCAGAACTTTCACTGACAAGATTGATGCTATCCTAGAATCATAGAACTATTTATGCCACAAAAAGAAGCCCATTCAGCCAATTGAGTCAATGCCAGCCCTCTGTGGAATAATCCAATTAGTCCTACTCCCTCACTCTCCTTGTAACCCTACTAGTTTATTTATCTCAAATGGCCAGTCAATTTTCTTTTAAAATCATTGACCATCTTTACTTCCATCACCCTCATGGATAGTGAACTTCAGATCTGTACCACTTACAGCTTGAGTGTGTTCTTCTTTCCATAACCAGGCATCTCTTGCCCCAAATCCCTGTCAGCTATTAAGAATTGTTTTTATTTTGTCGACCCTCTTTTAACCTGATATAATTTTCTGCATCGCAATCAAATTTCCCTCAATCTCATTTGCTCCTTGGAAAACAGCCCCTGCTTCACCATCCTAATCTTATAGCTAAAATGTCTCATCCTAGAAACTGTTCTGGTAAATCTCCTCTGCAATCTTGCAAGGACCTTCAGATCCTTCCCAAAGCGTGGTGGCCAGAACTGGAGAGTGGACATTTCAAGCATAAGCTCTTCATTCCTGCTGAAGGATTTATGCTCGAAACATTGACTGTACTGCTTCTCGGATGCTGCTAGACCAGCCGTGCTTTTCCAGCACCACACTTTTTGACTCAGATCTCCAGCATCTGCAGTCCTCACTTTCTCCTAGAACTGGACTCAATACTCTATAGGCGCTTTATGCAGGTTGAGTATAACTTTCCTGTTTTTGTACTCCAACCTTCTATTTAAGAATCCCAAGATGCTATGTGCTTTGTTAGGTACTCTCCTGATACATCCTGAAATCTTCAACATTGTGCTATGCGTCGTTTCTGACTTGCATAAGTTAAACATTTGCTATTATTGACAGCAGCCTCTTAATTCCAGCATGATGTCTACTCAGTCTCACAAGTTATCTGTCTTGGGTCATCATACAAATGAGTAGGATAATTCCCACCCCTCTCAGATCTCAGTGTACATGAGCCAAGATGGTCCATGAGTAATGGCATCCAGAGGGCAGGATTTGACTCATTTTCCTTCCTTCTCTGTCACTGCTCTGCCTCAATGTTAAGATGTTGTGAATCAAACATGGCGTGGGTTGAACAAGTTGTCACTACCTCAAACTATTAGTTGACCCTTCCCAATCATTAATGTCAATGCTGTCACACCTCAGCAGAACTTCTGAGCAGCATTGAGGCATTTTCATAATCTTCCACTGAAATGCTGGCCATTTGAGAGTTCAGAGAACAGGGACATGGTTTGTGCAGTGGTTTCTGGATAGAGTGTCTGAATGTTTGTTGAGCTAGTTTCATGAAGGACACTAGTGTATTTTTTGTCAGTCGTCCTATTGAATCCCAAGGATACAGCAGAGGATAACGAATTTTCTGCAGTGCTCTTATCTGTCCAGGTCTCACTTGCAGCGATCTTTGTTGTCTCACGGTCACTGCAAAAAACTGAGCTGATGCAGCTGATCCAGTGTTTGATCTCACTATCGACGATGACATTTTGAGAGAGGTGGTTGCCAAGGTTTAGGAAGTGCTTAACACATTCCAGAATCTCTCCCTTGACATGCATGGGAGGCTGAATATTTGGCTGACCAGGTCTAGATTGATATATGATCTTGGTTTTAGCAACATTCAAGGACAGACAGAGTTTCTTGTATGTGGCATTTAAGGTTGGCTTAGAAATCTGGGGTGATGACACTGCAGTCAACCACAAGTTGTTGATCATGCCTGTGTATGGTGGTGAGTTTAGTTTTGGAACAGAAGTGACTGAGGTTATAGAGGTTTCCATCTAGGTGTTACATAATACTGACATCAAAGGACAGTTGATTTGTGGTGAGGTGAATAGCCACTATCAGGTAGATTGATGTAACGTGGGGGCTATCATGGGGACTTGCTGGATTCTGGTCCAGAGTTTGGAGAGATTGGTTTCAGATTTCCACTGAAATCAGTTACAGTCAAATCACCATGAAGCAATTTCACAGGTGGGATAAAGTTTCCTGGATATTGAAATCCTTGAAGTACAATCCACAGATCGTCGCGATTTACTGAGTTAATTGCTTTGGTCAGGTCAATGAATGTAATGAGAGCACCTGGTGCTGTTCTTGACATTTTCTTGTGCATGGGAACCTTGATCTGAGGAAAATCCTATCAGCTTTAAAGACCTCAGCTGGAATACTATGGGGTCACAGATCTTGTTTCTCATCCATTTGTTTGTTGAACTTCTCCCATTTATAGTGGTTTAACCATGGATTCTACCACAGAGTACAGCGGCACAGCTTGAACAGTACTAACTATCACTGTAGACTCATGGTTGAGGCGTTACTAAAAATGATCTTTCCAATATTGATGGATGTCAATTGCTAACCTTAAGAAGAAAAACACTATCCCATAAGCAAAGAGGATTCTGTCCACTTGACTATGCTCTCTAGATGGACCTTTGCTGTACAGTTGTCATGGCAACCAGCATACTATTAAATATCTTGGGCTCTCTCTGCCCACAATGTGTCTGTATCATCTGGATTTATCTTTGGGAATGTGGTTGTCTTGATATGTGAACTTGGTTTGTTACTGCCAGGCAATGAAGTCTGCTGAATTTTATTCCAGGAGGTTTCATATTTTGGCATAATTTTTATTGAATCTAAAGGACTAGGCACAGGCATCTAGTGCGGCTGCCTTTCCTTGACCCCACTGCTCAACAATGGAGTTGGATGTCGGAAGATTTTCCAGATTAATTAGGGACCACATTTGGGTTTCTTCTCTTTGGTTGGGTAGCTTCACAGCTGGAAATTTGATCGTCTTCCTCTTGGACCCTTGGGTTTTGCAATGCCTTGGTAAAAGGTGAAAGTTTTCCTTGAATCAAACAACTCTATAATCTGTCCAAGAGGCATCAGTCCCCCAAGGCAGTTGAGTGACACAGCCATTATTTAGAACTTTGATCTGAACAATGACATATACCAGGGCTTAGGCTGCCTCCATGTGGTTTTGTATTTAACAGGAGGAGATTATTGTTATAATAAGGGCACTTTATGAGCAGGAGGATACCATTTGAATTGTTTCTTCCCACCTTGTTTTTCCCAGTAGTTCTGCTATAGATGTCGGTGTCACCGCCAACCCCAGTGTTAAGTCCGCAGAAAGATGATACTTTCTTCATTTAGATGACAGTAGAGACTTCTTTAAGGTCAGAACAAATTTTTCCTTAATATCATCATCAGAGTCAAGGGTGGGGGTGTAAGCTATAGGCGAAAGCTTGGGGAAGTTCTAGCAGTGTCTCTGACATCCTATTCTGCATGGTAGAACAAATAGTATCGATAGTAGGGTCATTGTCAGCCTATTGTTACGAGCAGAAGGTGTATCCTCCTGCATGATTAGTTATCAGATTTCAGTGGTATGTCAAGCCATGATAACTGGGGCCTCCTTGTTGTTGTAGCCTTCTTTCACCTTCGCAGCCAGCAAGATGAATGTTCTTCCCTTGTCTTTTTTGCAGTTGATGACATTTTGGACCACACTTTGCTGTCATCACAGCTGGACTTTGCTACAGTGTGTGGCCCTACCAGCACCAAGGAATTGTACAAGCCTTTCCTCCATGTTAAAGTGACGACCCATGGAGGGAGTTAGGCATTAGTCTCATTTAATGATGAGTGTGGTCGGTATTTCATATAATTCTTCAGTAATAGTAGATAAGTCTGGGCCACCTGAATTTTTGACCTGTCCTACCATCAATGTGTCATAGAGTAAAAAATGAGGTCTGCAGATGCTGGAGATCACAGCTGCAAATGTGTTGCTGGTCAAAGCACAGCAGGTTAGGCAGCATCTCAGGAATAGAGAATTCGACGTTTCGAGCATAAGCCCTTCATCAGGAATGGCTTATGCTCAAAACGTCGAATTCTCTATTCCTGAGATGCTGCCTAACCTGCTGTGCTTTGACCAGCAACACATTTGCAGCATCAATGTGTCATGTCTGCCAATTCACAGTTTAGATCAGAGTGGTGCTGGAAAAGCGCAGAAGGTCAGGCAGCATCCGAGGAGCAGGAAACTCGGGCAAAAGGCCTTCATCAGGAATGTTGTCAAATTGTTCTCCTTGCCTAGACCCCTGCCATCCAAACCTGTGCCTTCACAACCCTCGCTGGGATCTAACGCAGCAAAATCTTTGTGAGAGCTCATTCCTTATTCGCCACTTTGATTTTTGTTTTCTGTCCCACTGAGCCACTGGTGAAATAAAACCCCATTTAATTCTTTATCCTGAGGCTCCGGTAAGTCCAGTGTATCTGCAAACTCATTGTGAAACAATGAACCACATTCAATGAGTCTTGGCAGACTCTGAGAGTGCATGCTTCTGCAATGTGATCCTTCAGTCTATTTTTAGAATTCGTAGCATTTGTTTCTGTCCCTGTTTAAAACATTCTTTTATAATTCATTGGGGCACCATTTAGTTTTAAACTTGCTTTATTGAAATGAAGTTGAGGCTGTTTTTTCTCGAACCTGTTTTAGTAGTGCGGTGTCACTGCTGATGAAGTGTGTTTTACTGTATAAACTCCTGCAGAGCTCATATCTACCTTAACAAGCCTATTATTTTTATAGCTGTAGAGCTACAAAAGGCAAACTGTGCACTGATTAGATTCAAGATACAAGGGATGTTGCACTTACTGCGGTACTAACTGGCACTTAAATATTTGTCTCCATGGCTAAGGCTTATGCATTACAGTCTTCCCGACCTGCTCTGAATGTGCAGGATTTCACATGAGCCATGAGTTGCTATCAATCAAAAAGGCTGTGGCCCTTACTACAGGGTGAGACTCATGAGCTCAGTTGGCAATCCACTGAGGGTTGTGAAACAGATCCCGAATTACCTTCCATTCATGCTTGCCTGCCAAATACCCCCTGCAACCCAGGCAAATACCCCCTGCAACCCAGGCAAGTCCCCACTGCTCCCCAAGCAAATACCCACCATAAACCAGGCAAATACTCATCTCAACCTGGGCAAATAGACAATAGACAATAGGTGCAGGAGTAGGCCATTCTGCCCTTCGAACCTGCACCACCATTCAATATGATCATGGCTGATCATCCTTAATCAGTATCCTGTTCCTGCCTTATCTCCATAACCCTTGATCCCACTATCATTGTGAGCTCTATCTAACTCTTTCTTAAATGAATCCAGAGACTGGGCCTCCACTGCCCTCTGGGGCAGAGCATTCCACACAGCCACCACTCTCTGGGTGAAGAAGTTTCTCCTCATCTCTGTCCTAAATGGTGTACCCCGTATTTTTAAGCTGTGTCCTTTGGTTCGGCACTCACCCATCAGCGGAAACATATTTCCTGCCTTCAGAGTGTCCAATCCTTTAACAATCTTATATGTCTCAATCCCCCAGATCCCCGCTCTGTCTTCTAAACTCAAGGGTATACAAGCTCAGTTGCTCCAGTCTTTCAGTGTAAGATAATCCCGCCATTCCAGGAATTGACCTTGTGAACTTACGCTGCACTTCCTCAATAGCCAGAATGTCTTTCCTCAAATTTGGAGACCAGAACTGCACACGGTACTCCAGGTGTGGTCTCACCAGGGCCCTGTAAATCTGCAGAAGAACCTCTTTGCTTCTATACTCAATCCCGTTTATTATGAAGGCTAGTATGCTATTAGCCTTCTTCACTACCTGCTGTACCTGCATGCTTACCTTCATTGACTGGTGTACAAAGACACCCAGATCTCTCTGTACTGCCCCTTTACCTAAATTGATTCCATTGAGGTAGTAATCTGCTTTCCTGTTCTTGCCACCAAAGTGGATAACCATACATTTATCCACATTAAACTGCATCTGCCATGCATCTGACCACTCACCTAACTTGTGGTCACCCAGTAATCTCCTAACATCTTCATCACATTTCACCCTGCCACCCAGCTTAGTATCATCAGCAAATTTGCTAATGTTATTGCTAATACCATCTTCTATACCATTAACATATATTGTAAAAAGCTGTGGTCCCAGTGCTGATCCCTGCGGTACCCCACTGGTCACTGCCTGCCATTCTGAAATGGAGCCGTTTATCATTACTCTTTGTTTCCTATCAGCCAACCAACTTTCAATCCAAGTTAGTACTTTGCCCCCAGTACCAAGCGCCCTAATTTTGCTCACTAACCTCCTGTGTGGGACTTTATCAAAAGCTTTCTGCAAATCCAGGTACACTACATCTACTGGATCTCCCTCATCCATCTTCAGAGTTACATCCTCAAAAAATTCCAGAAGATTAGTCAAGCATGATTTCCCCTTCATAAATCCATGCTGACTCTGACCTATCCTATTACTACTATCCAGATGTGTCGTAATTTCATCCTTTATAATAGACTCCAGCATCTTTCCCACCACTGAGGTCAGACTAACTGGTCTATAATTTCCTGTTTTCTCTCTCCCACCTTTCTTAAAAAGTGGTATAACATTAGTCACCCTCCAATCCGCAGGAACTGATCCTGAATCTGTCGAACTCTGGAAATAATCACCAACGCATCCACGATTTCTCGAGCCACCTCCTTCAGCACCCTGGGATGTAGACCATCAGGCCCCAGGGACTTATCAACCTTCAGACCTAAAAGTCTGTCCAACATCAATTCCTGCCAAATATAAATTCCCTTAAGTTCAGGTCCTTCAGCCACAGTTACCTCAGGGAGATTACTTATGTCTTCCCCAGTGAACACAGATCTGAAGTACCAATTCAATCTTTCTGCCTTTTCTTTGTTCCCTGTAACATATTCCCCTGTTTCTGTCTTCAAGGACCCAATTTTAGTTTAACCATTTTTTTTGCCTTTCACATACCTAAAAAAACTTTTACTATCCTCCTTTATATTATTGGCCAGTTTATCTTCGTACCTCATTTTTTCTCTGCGTATTTCCTTCTTGGTAATCCTCTGTTGTTCTTTAAAAGCTTCCCAGTCCTCCGTTTTCCCCCTTAGCTTTGCTATGTTATACTTTTTCTCTTTTAACTTTATATGTTTCTTAATTTCCCTCGTCAGCCACGACCACCCATGCCTCCTCCTAGGATTTTTCTTTCTTTTTGGAATGAACTGATCCTGCAACTTCTGCATTATACTCAGAAATATCTCCCATTGTTCCTCCACTGTCATCCCTGCTAAGGTATTGCACCATTGAACTTTGGCCAGCTCCTCCATCATAGCTCCATAGTTCCCTTTATTCAACAGAAATGTTGTCACTTCCGATTGTACGCTCTACCTCTCAAATTGCAGATTGAAGCTTATTGTATTACAGTCACTACTTCCCAATGGCTCCTTCACTTCGAGGTCCCTGACCAATTCTGGTTCATTGCATAATCCAGAATTGCCTTCTCCCTGGTCGGCTCCAGCACCAGCTGTTCTAAGAATCCATTTCTGAGGCACTCCACAAAGTCTCTTTCTTGAGGTCCAATACCATCCTGATTCTCCCAGTCTACCTGCATGTTGAAATTCCCCATAACAACTGTACTAATATATTTGCGACAGGCAATTTCAGCTCCTGATTTAACTTACATCCGACATCCAGACTACTGTTTGGGGGCCTGTAGATAACTCCCAAGAGGGTCTTTTTATCCTTAGTATTTCTCAGCTCTATCCACACTGACTCTACATCCCTTGATTCTAGGACCCCCCCGTGCAACCCAGGCAAATACCCAATTCAACCTGGGCAAATACCCACCCCAACCCAGGCAAATATCCACCCTAACGCAGGCAAATACCCACCCCAAACCAGGCAAATATCCATCCCAACCCTGGCAAATACCCACCCCATCCCAGGCCAATACCCACTGCTTTCAGTCAAATACCCACCCCAGCTAGCCAATCTCATGCAACCAAGATAGAATGATTGCAACCCAGAAGGGTTCCCTGTCCCTAAACCCCACACTGGCCCCCAGAAAGACTAATATTAGTTAATGCCACTGTCTTGCTTTTCCCGTGTAGTTCTTCAGTTTTTTTTCTCTCCTCAGAGAAGGTGTTTTGCCACTCCCTCTGGCAGTGCATTTCAGATTCCAGTCACCACCCGTGTTACAAAAACACCTTCCTTCCTGTTACCATTCGTTTTACCAGTCACCTTAAGTCTGTGAACTCTGATTCTTGACTCTTCCATCAATGGGAATAATGTCTACCTATGAACTCTGTCTAGACCCATCATGATTGAGCTGAAAATGTGTTGCTGGAAAAGTGCAGCAGGTCAGGCAGCTCTGATCTCCAGCATCTGCAGTCCTCACTTTCTCCTAGACCCATGATGATTGTCAACATTGCAAATCAACACTCAATCTCTAAGAATTGCCTCTGTTATTTCAACCGAACCAATAACTGATGTCCCTGGAATTATTCTTGTGAATCTTAGCTTTACAATCTCCAACTTTCTTCCTAAAGTGTGAAAAAGTTCAGACCTAGACACAGTACTCCAGCTGAAGTCAAAGCAGTGTTTTATGAAAGTTTACCATAATTTCCTCGCTTTATGCTCTCTGCTTCTCTCTTACTTTGTAGGGGAGAGGGCAAATATAAATTAAGTTTGATTGACATCCTGTAGGCAACGTGCATGGGTCAGGTGAGAGGCAGCAACAGACTCAGTCATAATGCTCTCTCTCTCTCCCTATAAATAAGATTTGCCATCTAAACTTGAACACCAAATATGGGACCTTCAGTGGGTTTAAAAGCCAGTCAGGCACGCTCAGCAACCTTAAGGAGGAGAGAAAACTAGGTTAAATACAAAATAATTGCATAATATATGATTTCATACAATCATTCCAACCAAGATGTGAACCCATTTCTTATTTTCAGCCACTGACTGATTTGCTGCCTCTTTCCAGCATTTCATGTTGGTTCAATTTCAGATTCCTGGTGTTCTGATGCCTCTATTTGCCAACCCTGGGTGATCTACATGCAATAACAGTACCTATTAAGGTTAGCTGATCAAGGGTCAACTCTGAAACCCTATTAAACTTTATTCTCTCAGCACCATTCAAGAACTTGACCCACTGAGCTCTTACTAAAGCTAGCAGTGCAAGGCATTCCTGGGTAGATTTTGGACTGGGCTATTTGTAACTCCGTTCATTGTGCTCCTCAAGTGAAAGGGATTTTAAAATAAGGAATTGCTCATTCTGCCCCATTATCCATCAGTCACCAACACAAAAACAGATTATCGGGTCATTGCTGTTTTAGACAGTTTGCAAATTGGCTACAGTGTTTCTTACACTACAACAATGAGACGTCCTTGCCTATAAAGCACTTTATTACATTCTGAGGTGGTGAAAGGTTCTATGTACATGCACATTTTCCTTTCCTGAATGCAGCTTTTATAAGAATCTAACAAAAACATACTTGATACTAACTGCATTATTACATTGGGGATATTCTTCTTGTTGCAGTGCCTTTATTTTCCTCTCTATGGTTCTACAACACTTTGGTTGTCATAAAGGCCTGCAGAGATAAACATTGGTAGTTGTTGTATTAATTGGTTGCTTCCAATCCTTAAGCAGTCAATCAGATCTGTTACAAAGATATAAATAACAATTCCCATGAGCCAACAGCCAGCAGAACGAATGTCATATACAAAATACTCTGCAAGGACTGCAACAAACATTACGTTGGACAGACAGGCAGGAAACTAGCCACCAGGATACATGAGCACCAGCTAGCCACCAAAAGATATGACCAACCATCACTAGTATCCATACACACAGATAAACAGGGGCACTGTTAGACTTGGACAGTACATCCATCATGGGACAGGCTAAACAAAGACATGCATGGGAATTCTGGGAGCCCTGGCATTCAAACTGGAACTCTATTAACAAATGATTTGGACAGACCGGTGTTGGACTGCAGTGTACAAAGTTAAAAATTACATAACACCAGGTTATAGTCCAACAGGTTGAATTGGAAGGTAAAAACAATGACTGCAGATGCTGGAAACCAGATTCTGGATTAATGGTGCTGGAAAAGCACAGCAGTTCAGGCAGCATCCGAGGAGCAGTAAAATCGACGTTTCGGGCAAAAACCCTTCATCATTCCGGATGAAGGGCTTTTGCCCGAAATGTAGGTTGAATTGGAAGCTTTAGCTTTCACCTGATGAAGGAGCAGCGCTCTGAAAACTAGTGCTTCCAAATAAACCTGTTGGACTATAACCTGGTGTTACGTGATTTTTAACTCCATTAACAAACACATCGATTTGGATCCCATTTACCAGCCTCTCAGAATAAGAACTGGAAGTGATATCACCCACCACAACAGACACACAAATAGAAAGTGGGACAGAACACAAGTGCTTCATCGGAGGTTCACTGATGATGTTACCAAGAATGGTGACGAAACGTCCAAGAACAAATCTACCAGTTCAGCAAGCAAACGTACAACCTGATTCTCATGAAAAGCTGCCAGTGTGATTATCAAACAAAATATTTGCTCATAAATATTCACACAGCCATCCCTCAGTCTGCCACCTTTCCACTTCCCAGTGGGATGCCTCATTCTGTGGTATGGCTGTGTAAATGCTGAAAGTTCCCTGATCTTGCACAACAAAACACTTATCTAATCTGCCTGGTTACAAATGGTAAAGAAGTAGGATATGGCAACCCCACCATAAGTGGTGGGCAACCTTGTCTTCATGATCCCCGGCATTGCAGGTACATTACTTCTGACACTTCCCACTCCAGCAGCATTTGAAAGGAGCAAGGCATCACTGTGATGTTGTCTGAGTCAAAGGTGGCATCTGGCAGGGACGAAGGGGAGTAGGGAAGGTGACACAGATGTCCCATGTTGGTAATGAAAGAATGGTAGAGGAATGGCAACATCTTTGAACACAGATGGCCACTGGCCCCCGTGGTGAGAAGTGCAATATACTTATTTCTTCCCAATAATAGTCTTAATTACTCACCGAATATCACTCAGAGTGCCTTGACATACCCCACTTTACATGCACTTACTCTGTTAAATACATTTTGGTAAGGTAAGTGGAGTCACAGGTAGACAGGATTGTGAAGAAAACTTTTGGCATGTATGTTTTCATCTGTCAGAGCACTGAGTAGAGGAATCAGGACATCTTGTTGGAATCATAAAATCCCTCCAGTGTGGAAACAGGCCCTTCAGCCCAACAAGTTCACACCAACCCCCTAAAGAGTAACCCACCCAGATCGATTCCCCTATCTTGACTAATGCACCTAACCTAGGCATCCCTGAACACTATGGAGCAATTTAGCATGGCCAATTCACCAAACCTGCACATCTTTGGACTGTGGGAGGAAACTGAAGCACCCAGAGGAAACCCACACAGACACATAGAGAATGTGGAAACTCCACACAGACAGTTGCCTGAGGCTGGACTCAGACCCAGGTCCCTGGCGATCTGAGGCAGTAGTGCTAACCACTGAGCCACCGTGCCACCCCAGGAGTTGCAGTGGTACAAGCCAATAGTGAGGTTACATCTGGAGTACAAATGCAATTTTGTTCACCCTAATATAGAAAGGATATTATTAAGCTAGAAAGAGTGCAGAAAAGATTTACTACTTTGCAACATGGGCTGGAAGGTTTGTGTCATAAGAAGAGGTTGGATAGGTTGGGACATTTTTCCCTAGAGCATAGGAGACTGAGAAGTGACCTCATGGAGATCTATAAAATCATGATAGACACACAAACTTGAATAGCCAACAGTTTTCCCCACGGTAGGGGAGTCCAAAACTAGAGGGCATAGGTTTAAGGTGAGAGAAGACACATACAAAAGAGTCCAGAGGGGCAATTTGTTCACCCAGAGGATGATGAGTGTCTGGAATAGGCTGCCCAGAGGCAGTGGTGGAAGTGGGTACAATGTTGTCTTTTAAGAAACATTTAGACAGGTACATGGATGGGATTGATATGGAGGGATATAACCAAACACAGGCACATGGAACTAGTTTAATCATGAAAACTGGGCGGCATAGGCAAGTTGGGCCAAAGGGCCTGTTACTATGCTGTAGACCTCTACAACTCTATGACTACAAATGCATAGTTTGGTGCTGAAACCCACCATTACCTTATTACAGCCTGCTTGGAAACACCAACTCTTACTGTATGTTATTAATGATCCAGGACAGCTCAGTAATGTTTTATTCCTTCGCCAGTACAGGAAGACACGTAACACGAGAGACACACCAAAGACTGTCAGAGAAACAGAGAGAAAGAAAACCAGAGAAACTGGTAATCCCTCAGGAACCTTCGGAGGAAGAAGCTCTTCAAACCAATGAAACAGAATTTGAGGACCCGTAAGACAAAAGCAATACACTGCAAAAACAAAAAGAGGAATTGCTGGAAAAACTCAGAGGGTGTGGTCGCATCTGCGGAGTGAAATCAGAGTTAAGATTTCGGGTCCAGTGACACTTCTTCAGAGACTGGAGATGCCAAAATGCAGAAGTAAAAAGTGCTGGAGGAACTCAGCAACCAATTTGTGCACAGCAAGATTCCAAAATCACCATCCAAAAACAGGCAAAATGTGTCTGCGCTATTTTGTGTTTCTGTTCAGACTTGATGTCGATCGAGAGGTAAATGCTGTCTAGGAAACCTGGGAAAGCTCTGCCGCTCTGGTTCCGACTAATGGCCACAGGATCTTTCCCATCCACCTGAGACAGGGCCTCAATATATCAATGCAGCTGAAAGGCCGTAGTTTCAGCAATTGGCCTTTGCCTCAGTGCTGCGCTGGAGGTGGAGGCCGAGGGATCGTGAGCTGGGAATTCAGCTCAAAAAGCTATGGGCCTTCTTAGGTGAGTGTTCAGCCAACCCCAGTCGTGCTGCCAATTAAACCATCAAGTCTCCAGGAGCCCGCTGTGAGGGTTTCAGGAAAGGAAATGTAAAGACAGCGGGGTGCGATTGCAGTTGGGTTTTTTTTTTGTTTTGTTTAATCTGGAATTTCTCAGGCAGAAATCAAAACCATTTAACGTGAGGGGGAAAATAAGCTTCTCAAGGAAAACCACAAAATAACGTTGCTGACTGTTCCGTTTATTGCTTACACATTTTGAAAAAGGGCTGACACACACAAGCTGTAATTTAAACAGAGTTGAATATATTATTTAGGGAAGCACAGCACAGGGTCAATGAACAAATACAAGTGGATTGAGTCAGTCCCGCTGAGCTGATGCCAGGCTGAGCATTTCTGGTAAATGTTTGCCTTGGCCAACTGCAATGGGATAGAATGAAAGAAGGGATTATCTCCTGGGGCACTGCGGAAGTGAGTTAAATAATTTATGTCAGGTGTCAGGGTGAGAGCCTTCACCCTGGGGTTATATCTTAACTGGTGTCCTTAAAGCAAAAGCACAGCTATGCAGAGTCATATTCAATGACTGTCTCAGCCCCGTCCCTGGCTAAACATAATGTTGGATAGCAAATTCATAGACAGGCATGCAGATCTTTGCTATTGTTCTGGCATTTTCTTATTTTGACGATATGGATTCCATTGAACTTCACTGGGACCTCTGCAACAACTTGTAGAATTTACAATCGAGTCAAGAGAAAGGAGGTTGGCACCTCCCCTCCCCCCAGGGTTTTCAGAAGGAGCCCATAGGCTGAGTAAGCGTGAGTGAACGAGAGTGGCACAGAGGGACAGAACACAATCAAAGGCAGAAAGAGGTGTAGCAAGACTGGGAGCTGGGCCAGTCAAGGGTGCCGTAAAAACTGAATGTGCTGGAAATATTCAGCAGCTTCTGTGGAGAGAAAAACACACAGAGATAATGGGTGGAATTTGTTTATGCAACCCCACCCCCACCTCCTCCCCCAACCCCAACAGTGAGGTTAGACGTAAAGAACCAGGCATTTAACTAGGTGGAAGATGCCAGATCTGCACTCCTTTCCACCCCCACCCAATCAAGTCCAGGGCAAGAAGACTCAGGAATGGTGTGGCAGTGACCTCTCATAGTTATATAGATACTGAGATCATTGAACTCAGTACCCTGTTCCCGCTTTCTCCCTAAACTCTTTGATTGTTTTAGTCCTAAGGACTATATCCAATTCCTTCCTGAAAACATTCAATGTTTTGGCCTCAACTGCTCTCAGTGGCAGAGAATCCCATAGGCTCACCACTCTCTCCATGGAGAGGGAAAAACCCAGAGATAATGGGTGGAATTTGTTCACATGACACCCAATTCCAACAGCTCTCTGCAGGTGGAAATTTCTCCTCACCTCAGTTTGAAAGGAGTCCTAAGGGAGGCAATAGCCTAGTGGCATTATCACTGGACTGTTTAATGTAAAAGCCCAGATGATGATCTGGGGACACAGGTTCAGAACCTGATACGGTGGAATTTGAATTCAATTTTTAAAAATCTGGAATTGTGAGTCTCATTATGACCTTGAATCCATTGCCGATTGCTGGAAAAACCAATCTGATTCACTAATGTCCTTTAGGGAAGGAAGCTGCCATCCTTACCTGGCCTGGTCTACATGTGACTCCAAATCCACAGTAATGTTGTTGACTCTTAATTGGGCCATAAATACTGGCCCAGGCCAACAATGCACTCATTCTATGAATGAAAAACGAAATGGCCCCCACCACATATCCTTAGACTGCCACTGAACTCCCTGGTCATTTGGAAACATCTTTCCTGCACTTACCCTGTCTGGTCAAGTTAGAATTTTGCAGGTTTCTGTGAAATCGACTCTCATCCTTTAAAGCTCCAATGAATATAGTCCTAACTAAACTAGATTATGAAATATAGGAGCAGAATTAAGTAAGTTGTCCCATTGCCTCTGTTCTGCCATTCAATCATGGCTGATATATTTCTCAACACCACTAATCTGTGTTCTCCCCATAACCTTTGATCCTCTTAAAATCAAGAACCTATTGATCTCTGCCTTAAATACACTCATGATTTGGCCTCCATAGCCCGCTGCAGTGATAAGTTCCACAATGTAACCACTCTCTGGTTGAAGAAATTCCTCAACATCTCTCCTCACACATCAGTCCTGTTTATCCCAGGAATCAATCTGGTAAACCTTTGTTGCACTCCCCAACCAGGGGAAACATCTTCACTCATCTACCCTGCCTACTGCTTTAAGTCTTCTGTAAGTTTCCACTGTGATCACCACTTATTCTTCAATACGCTAGAGAATACAGGCCCAGTTTGTCCAATCTCTCTTCATAGACAGTCCCCCCATCCTGGGTGCTCTACAGCAATAATACCTTTCCTGAAGTAAGGAGTGCAAAACTGCACAGGGTGTTCCAAGCGTGGTCTAACCAAACTCCTTTACAATTGAAGCAAGGCTTCATGACTCCTGCACTCAAACCATCTTGCAATGAAGGTTAACATTCCATTCGTTTTCCTAATAGCTTGCTGCACCAGCAGGTTAACCTTCAGTGATGCATTGGCAAGGACACCTAAGTCCCTTCCTACGCTTACACATCCCATTTAAAAAAATTACTCTGCACATCTGTTCCTTACCAAAGTAGATAACTTTACATTTCACCACAAATTTGGAATGATTAATTTGGACCCTTCTTTGTTCAATCCCCTCTTAGTGCTGTGTTCAGAATGAAGTCACTCTCCACTTTCTGTGCTTGTTTTAAACTTGCTAGCTCCTCTCCCAGTGCTATGTTCAGAATGAACAGTTTCTTAGTATTTACTTTGTCTTGGCTCCTCCTGGTTCTAAAACTTCCTATAAAATCTCCTCTCAGCCGTTTGTCCAAAAAAAAATCTTCCTAACTTCACTTATTTTTTTCTTCATGACTGAAGAATGAAACATCCAAGAACTTGCTTTCCCCATCAAGGCTCCAGGAGTGTGACAATCCTAAACCAATGGAGACTGCAGAAAACAATCAGCTGCTCAGCGAGAACACGAGAGCATTTATTGATGTCTTGAAAAAGCTGCCCACTTGTTACAACCTTGAAGAATTTCAAGAGGGAACATTGTGGGATAGAGTTTCTATAATTTGAAAGTGACATCATTCACAAAGAGTTGATGTCTTTGACTTTCAATGTAACTTGTAAACAGCAATGTCCATGGATACAGTGGAACGGCACTCAAGAGAAATCAGCCTACTGAAGCTGTCTTTTGAAGTCAGTAGCCTGCAGATGAGTAAACAGACAGCCCCAAAGACAGCATCTGATAGTAGCAGTGGTGCACCACTGAGCACAGAATCGTCAATTTGTTCAAGTAAAATGCTACAGCTGCAAGAAGGATCACCCTGTCAATCTCATAGAATCATGGAGTCATATAGTCACATAGCACAGAAGCAGGCCCTTCAACCCAACGTGTTCATGCTGACCCGCTTTCCTAAATTGAACTAGTCCCATTTGCCTGTTTTTTGGCCCATATTCCTCTAAACCTTCCCTGTCCATCTACCTATCCAAATGTCTTTAATGTTATAATTGTTCCTGCTTCTACCACTTCCTCTGACAGCTTGTTCTACATACAGAGAGCCGCGATTATCCGAAAGACATGGGCAGGCAGTATTTCAGTGGGTCAATAAAATTCCAGATAATTGAATGTCGGATGACATAGTTTAACTGAGCAATGGGACCTTGTGATCTTTTTTTTTTAGATGCTCTACAGTGTGGAAACAGGCCCTTCGGCCCAACCAGTCCACATCGACCCTCTGAAGAGTAACCCACCCAGAGCCATCTCCTTCTGACTAATGTACCTAACACTATGGGCAATTTAGCATGGCCAATTCACCTGTCCTGCATATCTTTGGACTAACCACTGAGCCACCATGCCGCCATCTTGCCGGATAATCCAATATTCAGATAATCAAATGCCGGAAAATTGAGGTTCCTCCATACTCACCACCTGCTATGTGAAAATGTTGCTCCTCATGTCTCTTTTAAATCTTTCCCCTCTCACCTGAAGCCTATGTGTTCTAGTTTTGGACTCCCCTACCCTGGAGAGAAGACCTTGACTATTCACTTTATTCATACCCTCGTGATTTTACAAACCTCTAAAAGGTTACCTCTCAGCCTCCTATGCACCAGGGAAAAACGTCTCAGCCTATCCAGCCTCTCTTTATAACTCAAACCTTCCAGTCTCAGTAACATCTTTGGAAGTCTTTGTTTGCACCTTTTCCAGTTGAATAACATCCATCCTGTAGCAGAGTGAACAGAATTGTATACAGTACTCCAAATGTGGCCTTACCCATGTTTCATACAGCCGGAACGTGATGTCCCAATTCCCCTGTACTCACTGCTCTGACGGTTGAAGGCAAATATGCCAAATGTCTTCTTCACCACGCCTGTCTACCTGTGATGCCATTTTGAAGGAACAATGTACCTCCACCTCTAATTTGTCAGAAAAAAGATAAATGAAGAAAGTGCTGACTAGAAGAAATGACAGTTGTTGCAAGCTGTTGATGAACAGCTCCAAAGGTCAGTTGAAATCCTTATGATCAGAAGCACAGGATGTCCCACTGAAGTTTGCAGGGAGTAGCAGTCCAAGGTAGCATCATGGAGCATTATCTCCAGTATACATGGAGGTCAAAACTGGTATGTGATTCCTTAGTCATTTGTATTCTGAAAAGCTGAGTCAACATCAGGAGGAAGAATCATGAGTAGAGTTACGGAGTTACGGAGTTACAGAGTTACAGAGTTACGGAGTAGAGAAGATTCCCATGGTTGGAAGCGTGTTAGTTTCAGCCACATTTAATGAGAGATCCGCAAAACCGCTCATTATCGTGGCAGAAAGTGAAAATAAGACTTGGAAGGAAGAAACTGGCAGCACCAATCAAATGAAGTTGGAATAAGCTTTTCTTATGTCAAAGCAACATTTGCATTGCAAGACAACATGACCAACAGGCGCTCTCTGGCATTTAGTCAAACTAACAAAACCATTTAAGAATACAAGGCTAATGTACCTGTGCAGGTACACCTGGAAGATTCAAGGCCAGTTTATTGTAGGCCATGTGGAGGGTACCTTGTACTACAAGAGAGAAGGAAGAGCAAGAACAGAAAAGCTCTGAGGTTAAGACTATTAACTCAAACCTCGAGCAGAGTGATTGGTCTTCTCCGATAGTTGAAGTCAGATTGTACAGTAAGGGTATGTGGTAATTACAACATAACAGTACATCAGCTACTATGGCCTAATCAACTTGGCACTTGGCAAAATGTCTAGGATCTGTTCACAATGTAACCAGGAAAATAAATTTCTGCAAAGTTTGACCTAATAAATGCATAGCTGCAATTTGAGTTAGATGATGAGGCTAAGTTAAAATATACATGAATTTTAGTACAATAAGATGTCAACTTATGGTTTTTCAGTTGCCAAAATTTTCCAAAGGACCATGAACCAAATTCTGTGAGGAATTGAGAGAGTAGTGTGCTGTATGGACGACATATTCTATCCAGCTTCAAACAGGCAAATCAATGATGACAGGCTTTAACATTCGAGAAGTGTGAGGAGGCCAAGTGAAGGCATACCAAAATGAAATGTTTTCAAAAGCTGTAGAGTAGTTTGGTCACAGGTTACACAAAGATGGGCTACAACTATGCCAAGTAAGGTTCAAGCAGGAAGAAATGCATCACACTTTCAGAACATTTCTGAGCTCAGATCGGGTTTTGGTCAAGGACTACCTACAATTCATACTGAACCGGGCAGTATTATTGCATTCATTGAATCAGGCTGACTATATGCACATCTAGGTTGATTGGCAGGAAAGTTTCCTGCAGCCGTATGTGTCCAGTCCAACAAGAAGGGAGGCATTGCTCAACCTAGTCGTTAGAATGGGAGGGGCCACGTAGATCAAGTGTCAGCAGGTGAACAATGAGGGGACATTGTATCATAAGGTTCAGAATGATGGTGAAAATGGGCAATGAACAATTCAGAGTAAGAAAATTGACTGGGGAGAGTTGACTTCAATGGAACAAAATTGGAACTGGGCCATATAGAGTGACATTAAAGGTTGGTGAAACTAAGATGTCAGCTAAACAATGGACTTTCGTCAAAGAAAAGCTAGTTCAGGAACAGTGGATTCATGTTCCCTCAAAAGGAAAACATACAACAAACAAATCCAGAGCTTGATGGATGGAAAAGGAGATAAAAGTTGACATAAAGAACATAAAGAGTGCTGACAGGTGGAAATTTGGGGATCAAGCTGAATATAGATTATTTGGAAAGGAGGTGAGAAAAGAAATAAGAGGCTCAAAAGGGATTACTACAAGTGACTTATAGCTATCATAAATGGGAATCCCAAAGTGTTCTAAAGGCATACAAATAGTAAGTGTGGTCAAAGGAGGACCAGGCCTAACTAGGCACTTAAAAAAGGAATTTACAAATAGAGGCAAATGTCATGGCTGAGGTTTGACATGAATATGTTACATCTGTCTTTACCAAGAAAGCCGATGCTACCCAGGTCATGGGGAAATTCAGTCGCTGGAAGAGATCTTATAACAGATATTACAGCTAGGCACTTCAACTTCAGTTCTGGGAAATCCTCTGAAGGCAATAACTTGCAATGGAACTAAGAATCACACAGGAAAATGTGAATTAATTAAGCAAAGCCAGCATAAATTTCTCAAGGAAACATTATGCCTAACTAACATGCTGGAACTTTTTTTGAAGAGGCAATAGAGGGTTGATGAGGGCAATGCTCTTGATGGAGTGCACATGGACTTTCAAAAGGCATTTGATACAGTGCCACATAACAGACTCATTACCAAGTTTAGAAACAAAAGGATGGTCGTAACATGATTACAAAATTGGCTGAGTGACAGGAAACAGAGCGTAATTATTAATTGATAGTTTTTCAGGCTGAAGTAAGTTTGCAATAGTGTTAAACAGGAGTCAATATTGGGACCCTTGCTTTTCCTGTTGTGTACATTAATGACCTGTACCTTGGTGTTCAGGGGACAATTTCAAATTTCTCAAACGATACAAAACTTGGAAGCATTGTAAACTTTGAGACAGTGGAACCGCAGAGGGATACTGACAAGTTGTTGCTAGATGAAGTTCAATGCAAAGAGTTGCGAGATAATACATCTTGTTAGAAAGAATGTGGAGAGACATCAGTAAATAAAGGGTGCAGCTCTAAACTGTGCATGGGAGAACCTTGGATGTACATGCAATAAGTCATTAAAGATGGAAAGTGGAGAAAGCAGTAAATAAAGTATACAGTATTCTCGGTTTTATTTATCAATGCAGAGAGTAAAGAGTAAGGGAGTTATGCTGAACTTGTATAAGATACCAGTTAGAGTTCAACTGGAATATTGCGTAGAGTTCTGAGTATGACACTTCAGGAAAAATGTAAACTCATTGGAGATAGTGCAAAAGATGTTTATAAGAATAGTTCCAAGGATGAGAAACTTCAGTTAAGAGAGGCAGGACTTTCATCCTTGGAGAGGAGAAGTTGGAGAGGAGATTTGCTAAGTGTTTTTCATATTATGATGGGTCTGTACAGAGGAGATGGTGAGATAATGATCCCGATTATAAAAGGGCTATGAGTGGGAGAGCACAGATTTAATGAAAAGAAGCAAATGTGGCGCGCATAAAACATATTAACAATGAACGGTTAGAGTGGAGGCTGGTTAAATTGAGGCATTCAAGAGGGCGATGGTCAGTTATTTAAATACAATCTGTGTAGGATTGTGAAAGAGAAAAAAGCAGGAGAGTGCCACCAAGAACGAAGCTCATTTGAAGAGCCAGTGCAGACAAAGGGGGCCAAATTGCCCTCTTCAGCACGACAACAATACTGTGTCTCTCTGGCAAAACAGAAGATAGATCAACTCAACTTGGAATCAAGGTTTAAATCCTGCTTTTTGGCATTTGACAAATACAGTTTGTGAAGATTGACGCTGATGCAAATTGTGCTGTCTCCAGGATCCAGAACATCACTGCTATTGATTGAAGGATGCCATTAGTGCTTAGTCTGGCATCTGTAGAGTTATGATTGATGATGGAGTGATTATTGGAATTTATTATTCAATAGTCAATTAGAACTTTATTTGGTCAGTATTTTAGATAAATGGAGATTATATTCATCCCAAGAGAATTATTGTGTGTATTTTGCTCAATATACCTCCTTGGTAAATGCTTAGTAAACATTGCATTTACCTTTAACCTCTGTGTTTAAAAAGAATCTTAGAATGAACTTCCTGAGAAAGCAGTGGATGTGGATACAATTACAACGTTTAAAATACATTTAGATAAGTGCACGAATAGGAAAGGTTTGGATCAATATGGGCCAGAAACAGACAGGTGGGACTAGTCTAGTTTGGGATTATGTTTGGCATGACTGATTGGACTGAAGGGTTTGTTTCTGTGCTCTATGGCTCTATGAACATCTGGGCTCAAGGTTCAGCTGACAACGAAAGTAGTTCAGAAAGGTCAAGACGTAAATAATCAGTAAAATTGAGGATTTAAGCAGAATTATCTTCTTTTCTTCTTCCATTTGTTGGACACCAAATCATCTCAGTCCCAGGATATCACTGTAGGCTTTACTCATGTGACCCAATCTCATCTGTTTCAAAAATTCCATTCCAGCCCCAGAATGGAGCTGCTTATTTAGAATCCCAGTGATCACATGAACTGATATTTTCTCCAATAATGAGGCAGCTCATGTCAGCCTTCAGCAACTACAAGAACATTTAGCAGTAAGCTGTCCAGTAGTACAAAACTTATTTGCTAAAAAGCAACCATTTTGTTGAGGCTTTTCACCTAGCACTCATAAGGACAATTCACAAGAAATATTAAGTCAAGGGGAAAGCTAACATTTATACTATGTGAGATGAGAGTGCTGATTGATTAGCAAGTGGACTGTGATTGGTAAAGAGGTTGCCATGAAGAGTGCACGCATTAACACTGACTGACAGTTAAAAACCAGTCTTTGTTCAAATTTAAACCAACCAGTTAAGTCAGGGCAGGGCTGCGTACAAAGGATATGCCCCTGTGTATGAATACATGCACCGTCCTGTATACACAGGTATGCCACTGACAGCCAGGCTGACTGACCCCAAATTGGCTGTCAGTGTAATTCTTCACACACTCAGGATTATCCAGCAAAAGTTGTCCAGTTACAGAATCACTCCTGATTTTAGACATTGGGGTGCATGTTTTCCAAGAGCAGTATGGTTGTCATGAATAACTAAAGTGATAGGCTGTTTGATTTCATTTGCCGTTAATTCATTAACATACAGGAAATCAGATGGTCAGCCCGCAATTATTTACCATCTAAATGAACTACTTGGAGGAGGGGGCAGAATGTGGGTGTATTTACTTTTTCTGACAATGCAAGAATAGGTGTGAGGGTATGTTACGATGAGGACATAAGGAATGCGAAAGGGGTTATAGATGGGATGGGCATGGGCAAAAACTTGGCAGATGGAGTTTAATGTAGGAAAGTGCCAAGCAGAATGAAAAACCAAAAGGCAGACTATTATTTAAATACAACCATGAGACATATAGGAGCAGAAGTAGGCTATTCAGCCCATCAAGTCTGTTCCATCATTCAATGAAATCCTGACTCATCTGATAATCTTCAGCTCCACTACAGAGGAACCTTTATTATCCGAATATCAATTATCCGAATATCGGATTATTTGAAGGAGACCTCGAGGTCCCGATAAAAACATTATATCAAAGATATGTTTCCAACAGTGATCGTGTCTTTTGTTTACAGTGATTAAACAGGCACCGTCTCCAAATGACTAACCTCCTGCCCTCTCTCTCTCCCCACACTTTCCCTGGAGTTCTCCAGAGGGGTGTACCCTAAACCCCCTTTCCCCAGATAATCTTCCCAACATTGTCCTGTACAGGGCAAAGGTAGAACCTGTCAAAATGTTGCAGTAATGTGTGTGTGTGTGTGTGTGTGTGTACTATTTGGACACTCACCCCCCCAAAAGGCAGCAACAGCAGCAGTCTGGTTGTTGATGTCCAATCCGGCTGCCCCGGACAGGGGCGGGGGCAGACGGGGGAACGTCACAGGGGGGCGGACGGGGTGGCAGTGTTGGACAGGGTTGGGGGTGTGTGGTGGGTGGCGTTGGATGGGGGCAGGGATTGGTGTTGGACGGGTCAGGCGGGGACACTGTTGGACGGGGCAAGAGCGGTGTTGGATGGGGGCGGGAGGCGGGGTTTGATGGGGCAGGCAGTGGGTGGTGGTGGATGGGGTTTGGGTGGTGGGTGGGGGCAGTGTTGGATGAGGGCAGGGGAAGGGTGGAGGGTGGCATTGGACGGGGGCAGGGGGTGGGCAGAGGGTGATGTTTGATGGGGCAGGGGGTGGGGTTGGACAGGGTGGGCAGGGGGCGGGCAGGGAGCAGGGTTGGATGGGGGGCACGGGATCTCATGCACTGTGTGTTGCTGCCTCAACTCCTGAATGGCGAGCAGACTTAAAAAACTCCAAGCCCCAGAGGAACGGCATTGAATCAATCAACTGAATAATCGATTATCTGAACAAAATGGTGCCCACCCATCTCATTCGGATAATCGAGGTTCCACTGTACATTGTCACTTCCCCATAATCCTTGATTCCTTTACGGATTAAAAATCTATCTCATCATTGAGCATGCTTAACGACTCAAACTCAACAATCTTCTGCAGCAAAGGATTCCATAGATTCACTCATCTATGAGGGGAAAAAAATCCTCCTCATTTCTGTCTGAAATGTGAGACCTGTTATTCTGAGATGATGCCATCTGAGCCGAGACTCCCTCACAAGGGAAAACGACCACTCTGCATCGGTCAAGTCCTCTAAGAACCTTGAGTGTTTCAAAAAGGTTGTCTCTCATTCTGCTATATTAAAATGAGTACAGGGTCAACCAACTCAATTTCTCCTCATAAGACAATCCCTTCGTACCTAGTGAAACTTCTCTGAGCTGCTTCCAGTGCCAATATACTTTCCAAAGATAATGAGGCCCAGAACTGTTCGCAATAGTTCAGGTGTGGTCTGGCTGGTGCCTTCTTTAGGTTTAGCAAAATATCCTTACTTTTATACTCCATTCCCTTTAAAATAAAGGCCAACATTCCATTTGCCATTCCTATTACCTCCTGAGATTGGATGCTAGTTTTTTTGTGATTCATGGACAAGGACTCCCAAATCCCTCATTTTTGTAGCTTTCTGCAGTCTTTCTCCATTTAAATGACATTCAGCTCCTCTAGTCTTCCTGACAAAGTTCATAACCATGGAAGAGGAGTTGAGTCCTATAGCAGCTTAACCATGATGCTATCCAATGCTGAGGCAGGCTTGTGGGGGGCCAAATGTTCTACTCCCGTTTCTATTTCTTATGTTCTCATGTCCATCTTTGGGACATTAAGCCTACATACCTGGCCTCACACCAATACTAAAGTTCAATTACCACATTCCTCATTTTGTAATAGGCAGAAGACCTTTATTGGCTTCATCAATGCATAGTAGCAAGCACCATGCCTGTCGCTACTGAATTGCAACAGTATCACATTTAATAGGGTAGCTACTGTCAGGGTAGTCATTATCCTGTGGGATGGCTTCGATATACCAGATTGCAGCTAAAGGTTTACACAGTGAACAAATGGCTCGGGCCCTATTTAAGAGGTTGCTGGTTGAGTCAGTTTTATAGCACTTAGAACTGATAGAATCCCAATGTGTACATTGACCAGCGAAGGTGGGTTTATCATTGACAATAATAAGGAGATCCTGGCCAATTGTTCAACCAGGACACCAAGTAAAGGGACCTCGTTTCAAATGTAAATATGAGCACAGGATGGAGCCCATGATGACATATAAGGAAATTCTTATATGCAGCTGCAGATTTAAATAACTGCAAGGAGTAGGAGGAGATGTCAGCCCACCAAAGGCACGCTTATCATGGAACCCAACAAAGATATTTGCAAGAGCTGGACGTGGTGGGGATCCCATGGCAACAACAACTATTTGTGCATACATGGTTTCATTGAAACTGAACTCAAGTGTGCATGTTGCTGCGCAATGGAGGCATGTCTAGATATGGTCAGATCTGAAAATGTGTTGCTGGTTAAAGCACAGCAGGTTAGGCAGCATCCAAGGAACAGGAAATTCGACGTTTCAGGCATAAGCCCTTCATCAGGAATGAGGAGAGGGTGCCAGGCAGGCTAAGATAAAAGGTAGGGAGGAGGGACTTGGGGGAGGGGCGATGGAGATGTGATAGGTGGAAGGAGGTCAAGGTGAGGGTGATAGGCCGGAGTGGGGTGGGGGCGGAGAGGTCAGGAAGAAGATTGCAGGTTGGGAGGGCGGTGCTGAGTTGAGGGAACCGAGAAATCTGAGTTCATTCCTTGTGGTTGGAGGGTTCCCAGGCGGAAGATGAGGTGCTCCTCCTCCAGCCGTCGTGTTGTTATGTTCTGCCGGTGGAGGAGTCCAAGGACCTGCATGTCCTCGGTGGAGTGGGAGGGAGAGTTAAAGTGTTGAGCCACGGGGTGGTTGGGTTGGTTGGTCCGGGCGTCCCAGAGGTGTTCTCTGAAGCGTTCTGCAAGTAAGCGGCCCGTCTCCCCAATATAGAGAAGGCCACATCGGGTGCAGCGGATGCAATAGATGATGTGTGTGGAGGTACAGGTGAACTTGTGGCGGATATGGAAGGATCCCTTGGGGCCTTGGAGGGAAGTGAGGGAGGAGGTGTAGGCGCAAGTTTTACATTTCCTGCGGTTGCAGGGGAAGGTGCCGGGAGTGGAGGTTGGGTTGGTGGGGGGTGTGGACCTGACGAGGGAGTCACGAAGGGAGTGGTCTTTGCGGAACGCTGATAGGGGAGGGGAGGGAAATATATCCCTGGTGGTGGGGTCCGTTTGGAGGTGGCGGAAATGACAGCGGATGATACGTTGTATACGGAGGTTGGTGGGGTGGTAGGTGAGAACCAGTGGGGTTCTGTCTTGGTGGCGGTTGGAGGAGCGGGGCTCAAGGGCGGAGGAGCGAGAAGTGGAGGAGATGCGGTGGAGGGCATCGTCGATCATGTCTGGGGGGAATCTGCGGTCCTTGAAGAAGGAGGCCATCTGTGTTGTGCGGTGTTGGAACTGGTCCTCCTGGGAGCAGATGCGGCGGAAACGAAGGAATTGGGAATATGGGATGGAGTTTTTGCAGGGGGCAGGGTGGGAGGAGGTGTAGTCCAGGTAGCTGTGGGAGTCAGTCGGTTTATAGTAGATGTCTGTGTTGAGTCAGTCACCCGAGATAGAAATGGAAAGGTCTAGGAAGGGGAGGGAGGAGTCTGAGACAGTCCAGGTGAATTTGAGGTCGGGATGGAAGGTGTTAGTAAAGTTGATGAACTGTTCAACCTCCTCGTGGGAGCACGAGGCAACGCCGATACAGTCATCGATGTAGCGGAGGAAGAGGTGGGGGGTGGTGCCAGTGTAGTTGCGGGAGATGGACTGTTCCACATATCCTATGAAGAGGCAGGCATAGCTGGGGCCCATGCGGGTGCCCATGGCAACTCCTTTAGTTTGGAGGAAGTGGGAGGATTGAAAAGAGAAGTTATTCAGGGTGAGGACCAGTTCAGTCAGTCAAAGGAGGGTGTCAGTGGAAGGGTACTGGTTGGTGCGGCGGATGGAGTCCTTTGTGATGGGGGATGGAGGTGTACAGGGACTGGATGTCCATAGTGAAAATAAGGCGTTGGGGACCGGGGAAGCGAAAATCCTGGAGGAGGTGGAGGGCATGGGTGGTGTCCCGAACGTAGGTGGGGAGTTCTTGGACTAAAGGGGACAGAACCGTGTCGAGGTAAGAGCAAATTACTGAAGATGCTGGAATCTGTACTGAAAACAATAAATGCTGGAAATTATAGCGGCTCAGGCAGCATCCATGGATAGACAACAAGCTCATGTTTCAAGACGAAATGACTCATCATCAGAGCTGTAGTTTATGGCTTCCTTGAGTGGTATGTTGGTGAAGTACCAGCAATATCAAATGAGCACATGGATATTGCATTCTTATCGATATGGATATCCTGTATGGTCTTCACAAATGAAAAGGATTCATTCCGTATGTGTGTCTGGAAATCCCACATCAAAGGGCAGTCACTGCAGAAGAGTTTGCATGAATCATTCCCTTACTCACTCACAAACATTCAGACAGCTTGCATATTCAAGTGGGTGGAAAACAAGCCATCTGAGAAAAAAGACACTTTGGACCATGGGATCCTGGTTGAAAAAGGAACTCATCAGCCAGGATCTAATCATGTGAAGCATGGACCTGGAATCTACTTCCAAAACCATATTAGGAAAACTAGTCAGGTTGTGAGAGGGGGTCACGTAATCTGCCAACTCACCCTCTTTTGTGTTTAAGATTTTTTTAAAAATTCCACACCACAGAAATGCTGAGAGGACAGGACCATCAAGTGGGGCACATTAGCTCTCTCTCCACTCAACCTGCAGTTCTGAGCCCTGTTTGCCATCCAGAACATCTGCACACCACAGGCAATGTTTTCAGAATAAACCCAGCAACTGCCATCTCAGAAAGGACAGATAAATAATCTATCAAAATGTTTAGACAGACTTAACATCAAATACTGAGAGACCATCGAGCTCAGAGTAAAACCACCCAAGTCATCAATCTACATGAACTGTACACCACGAACATTGATTGGAAATTATTTTTTAAAAACTGGCTATTCTATCTTTTATTTTGGTGTGCAAGTGTCTTCATGTGGTAGAATCAGGCACAATAACTGCTATTATCTGTTTATCTCACCTGCCTCTATGTATCTTTCACAGTCACGTCATGTATTTATGCACTCACTAAATTGACAAACATATCTTTTTCACTAAAAAGTCTGTTGTGGTCAAACAAGGAGTGAGGAACAAGGGGAGCCAACTGCTCCTCCTCATTTGACCATGAAGCCTGAATCTATGAAAGAAAAGCAGAACACTTTGTAAAAATGCAGCAGTTATGGAATCACAATCAGCTCCAGATAAAACTTCCGCTGTCAGCGGAATTGGAAGAAATTCATTGAATTTGGGATGGCTACATTTGAAGCCAGGTTATAGAGTCATAGAGTCATAGAGATGTACAGCAAGGAAATAGGCCCATTTGTCCAACTCATCCATGCTGACCAGATAACCCAACCCAATCTAGTCCCACCTGCCAGTACTTGGCCCATATCCCTCCAAACCCTTCCAATTCATATACCCATCCAGATGCCATTTAAATATTACAGTTGTACCAGCTTTCACCACTTCCTCTGGCAGCTCATTCCATACATGCACCACCCTCTGTGTGAAAAAGCTGCCCCTTAGGTTTCTTTTATATCTTTCCCCTCTCACTATAAACCTCTGCCATCTAGTTCTGGACTCCCCCACCTCAGGGAAAAGACCTTATCTATTTACCCTATCCATTCCCCTCATGATTTTATAAACCTCTATAAGGTCAGTCCTCATCCTCCGACACTCCAGGGAAAACAGCCCCAGCCTATTCAACCTCTCCCTATAGATCAAATCCTCCAACCCTGGCAGCAGCCTTGTAAATCTTTTCTGAACCCTTTCAAGTTTCACAACATCTTTCTGATAGGAAGGAGATAAGAATTGCACGCAATATTCCAACAGTGGCCTAACCAATGTCCTGTACAGCTGTAACATGGCCTCCCAATTCCTGTACTCATTACTCTGACCAAACGCCTTCTTCATGATCCTAACCACCTGCAACTCCACTTTCAAGCAACTATGAACCTGCACTCCGAGGTCTCTTTGTTCAGCAACACTCCCTAGGACCTTACCATTAAGTGTCCTAGACATAAAAATCTAATGTGCCCACTCAGCAGCTTTGTAGGCTAACCTTTGTCACTCCTGTACAGACAATGCCCCAACACTTATTTGTTGCTGTTTGAAGCAGGAAGCAGCTTTTACATAGAAGATAGGAACAGGAATAGCCCATTTAACCCCTCAAGCTTGCTCCACCATTCAATAGATCATGGCAGATCATTGAACTCTATCCCTTAATCCTGCTCCCCTGGCCCCTCAATATCCCTTGATCCCTTTAGATTGGGAAAGCTTTAACGTTCAACAGAAAGCCACAAAAAGAGCTATAAAGAAAAGTTGGATGGAACGTGAAAATAAACTAGCACAGAATATAAAGACAGATCACAATATTTTCGATAAGTATATAAAATGAAAAACTGTGGCTAAACATTGGTCCTTTAGAGGATGAGAAGGAGCATTTAGTTATGGGATATGATGAAATGGCCGAGGCGTTGAATAGATATTTTGTGTTGGTCTTCACAGTTGAAGACACAAATAACATGCCAGTAATTGACAAGGAGACGAAGGAGAAATATTATTTACCCCTCAAAAATCAAAACTCTCCCTGATGCTCATTCATCCTAAGACCATAAGACCAAAGGGGCTGAAATGAGGCCATTTGGCCCACTGAGTCTGCTCCACCATTCGATTATGGCTGTTAGGTTTCTCAATCCCATTTTCCTGCTTTCTTCCCGTTACCTTTGATCCCCTTGGCAATCAAGAAGCAATCTATCTCTGTCTTAAATATACTCAATGACCTGACCTCCAATGTCTTCTGTGGCAATGAATTCCATAGATTCACTACTCTCTGGCTGAAGAGGTTTCTCATTATCTAAGTTCTAAAGGGTTTTCCTTTTAATGTAAGGTTGTGCCCTCAGGTCCTCATCTCTCCTGCCAATGGAAACAACTTCCCAAAGTACACTCCGTTCAGGATTCTGTATATTTCAATCAGATCCCCTCCTCATCCTTCTAAACTCCATTCAGTATAGTCCCGGAGTCCTCAAATGTTCCTCATATGTTAAGCCTTTCATTCCTGGGATCATTCTCATGAACCTCCTCTGGATCTGCTCCAGGGCCAGTACATCCTTCCTGAGGTATACTGTTACAATTACCACCAGCACACAGTAGCCATGTGGTAATATCTCACTATCTTCAGTAAAGCAGGCCTTCTCCACCTTTCAACAAGTGCACGACACATCTTTTAACTCAACTTCAGCTTCCAACACTGTCTCTGCATCACCTAATTCCCTTAATATCCATAACTCTGTTTCTCTCTGTCTGAGCATCCACAGGCCTCTGGGATAGAAAATTTCAAAGATTCATAAGCGTCTGAGTGAAGAGATCTGTCCTATTCTCAGTTCTGGTACTCAGAGACTTTGATTGCACGTTCGAGATACTCCAGCCAGATGAAATATTTTCTCAGCATCTGCCCTTGCCAGGTCTGCTCAGAATCTTATGTTACAAGAGATAATCTCATACCCTTCGAAGATCCAGGCCCATTCTACTTAATCTCTCCCTCACAGGAAAATCTCCGCATTCCAAAATCAGTCAAGTGAAGCTTTCTTGCATGTCCCCTGGGGAAATTACGTTCTTGTTTAGACAAGGGAAAATCAGAACTGCATACAGTATCGCAAGGACGGCCTCACCCAGTGGGAAAAAGAGAAATAGGTAGTGGATGTACCAGTCATGCGGATCCTCTGTTTGAAAGCATACACGATGAACTGAACCAGTACGTCCCATTTGCAAGTCTTTTTTTTCGGTGCAGTAATACCATGAAAATGTTGGAGCAAGACTGGTCTAGTCTTATGCCTCACTGTCTTTGTAACAAAAACGGTTGTCTTTTTAATTGCTTCCTGCACCTACAAGCTTTGACTGTGAAATATGACCATGAGTTGCAGGCTCTTCTTTCTTTTATCCACGTCCCTTTTTCCAAATATATTTGGAAATTAGAATCAAAACCTGTCCAGAATAAACTGGTTAGCATCGTGTATAGGTTTCACAGATTCTGTGAGGCTATGAAATATTGGATAAAAATATCCCGGTGGGATGTTTCAACAAAGGACCACTGGAAAGCTGAGTTGCTGTTGTTTTGTGGCCCACAAGAACATGTGAAATAGGAGAATGTGGAAACCAGTCGGCCAGTTGTGCAGTTCCACTATTCAATACAGAGAAAGTGAGGTCTGCAGATGCTGGAGATCAGAGCTGAAAATGTGTTGCTGGAAAAGCGCAGCAGGTCAGACAGCATCCAAGGAACAGGAGATTCGACGTTTCGGGCATAAGCCCTTCTTCAGGAACCCTGAAGAAAGGCTTATGCCCGAAACGTCGAATCTCCTGTTCCTTGGATCCTGCCTAACCTGCTGCGCTTTTCCAGCAACACGTTTTCAGCACTATTCAATATGATCATTACTGATCTAGGGCTATAACTCCATCTTCCTGCTCACTCACTAAATCTTTTGATTCCCTGACTGACCAAATCTATCTCATTCAACGACGGGGAAGCCATAACCATCTGGGTGAGAGCATTCCAAAGATTCACAACTCTCCCAGTGAAGGCGCTCTCTCCATTTTAATCTGAAATGACCGGCCCCTCATCCCAAAACTATACCTTCATTCCCCCACCATCTGAAATGTCACCAATTTTGAAATAAAACTGTAAGTTATCTCGAGAATGTGCCTTGAAAGAGGTTCTGGGATTTACATATTAATGAACTGAAACCTGCAACCCAGTCTAAAAGATGAAAGCCTTAACAACAACCTAGGTTTGCATAATATGTCGTTTCAGTTGCATGACCCTGTAATCTTTTGCTATAAACTCTGTGTCTTATGATCCTGCTTCACAAGCACCTGATGAAGGAGTGGTGCTCCAAAAGCTAGTGCTTCCAAGTAAACCTTTTAGACAATAACTTGGTGTTGTGTGATTTTTTAACTTTGTCCATCCCAGTCCAACACCGGCTCCTCCACATTGTCCCCCACTATCAGAAGTCTACCCCATGAAGCCCCTTCAGAATCGTTCATGTCTCTGTGAGATTGTCTCTCATACTTAAGACCTGAGAATATAGACCTACTTTATTCAGCCCCTCATCATAGGACAGTTCCCTTGTTACATTGACCAATTGAGAACATGTGCTGTTTGGCTTCCCCCTTCCATGTGCAAGTATATCCTTTAGTAAATGTGGAGGCCAAATCTGCACATAGTATTCATAGACGTAAATCCTGTACGACTGGAATAAGGTTGTGTGCTTCAACAAATACCTGAATTAACTGCAACTATTGGACAGGCTGAGTTCAGCCTCAATGTCAGGCAGGATACTCTATTTGATTTATGATACTTTAAAAGCTGCCAGTGCCCTCTTGTGGTGGTCAGCTTACTACAGCAGTCAATAACACCTATTGCCACTTAGAGCAAAGTTCTGCCATTCCAGCCTTTAACAAATTCACTTATCTTGCAATGCTTACTTTACAACTCTTTTTGCCAACAGTGAATCCAATCTTTGCTCATCCATTCTTTCAAAGAAAGGAAAAATCTTGTTTCCAGGAGTAAAAGTGCGCACTGAGCATGCACTGCGTCCTGCACAAAGGAAGCGTGCCATGTCCATTCTTTATGAAGGTCACTGACTGCAGTGTTCTCTGGGCATGCATTTCCTGCAAACAACACGTTATTGCATATAATGCAGTTATAAAAAAGCCACGAACTACACGCACCAGTGTGGTCAGTCAAAAATATATGCCAAACAAAAGGAGATTTTAAAGTGGTGGAGGGGAAGGGGAATCCAAAAGCTTGGTTTAAAAAGGTGGATTTTAAAGAGGGGTTTGGGAAGGGAGTTTCAGAGCCTGGGGATCTAGGTGGCGTAAATGGTGGCAGGAAGTCCAAGAGGTCAGAGTTGAATGGAGAGTGAGTTCTGGGAATTTGTAAGGTTGGAGGGAAGTGATTTAAACCTGAGGATGAGCATTTTATCTCAGAGCTGTTGTGAAACAGTAGCCAGCCTATGTAAGTGAGGACAGGGTGATGGGTAAGCAGAATAGGATGCAGACAGAAGAGTTTCAGATTCGCTGAAGTTTCTGGTTTGTGGAGGATGGAGGGCCTGCCTGGAGACCATTGGGGTTGGAAGCTCTTCAGGCAGAGAAGGAGTAAAAATTCAGGAAGCCCAGCTGGAAAGGAACATCCTTTATTGCTGGACACAGAAACAGAGCCACTGTTTGTGGTGTACTTAGGCTAGTCCCCATCTGGGACAGACAGTGCTGCGGACCCATCCCTGAGTCTGCTTTATTTATGTTTGTTTAAAATAACCACTGTCGAGGTTACAATTACTGTGATGTGCTTTTGAGTTCAGATTCAGTAATCAGACTTAAACTCAACCTTCTGTTTCCATGGGGCTTGAACCCACGGACCCCAATACATTAGCAGTGGCTTACTACATTATTCATCATCATTACACCGGCACCCTTCCACTGGGTCCGCTTTATACTCTTCTTTTAATAAACCTGTTCAGACATGTCATGACACATGTCTGGAGCAGGTCTTCTGAATCAGAGGTAGGGACACTATCATTGCACCACAAGAGCTCCTTTGGGTCTGCTTTATAGGTACATTTTTCAAATCAACCTGTCCAGAGATGTTATTTCACAGCTCAGAGGCAGGGTCACTACCGCTGCACCACAAGAGTGCCCCTGGGTTGGCTTTATTATTTCTTTGCTGAAAAGGTGTTGCTGGAAAAGCGCAGCAGATCAGGCAGCATCCAAGGAGCAGGAGAATCGATGTTTCGGGCATGAGCCCTTCTTCAGGAAACCTGCTGAGCTTTTCCAGCAATACCTTTTCAGCTCTGATCTCCAGCATCTGCAGTCTTCACTTTCTCCTTTATTATTTCTTTTACTGTTTCCAGAAGTGTTATCACTCATAACTGGATGGCTTTCCCACCATCAAATATCCATGACTTTTTTTTTGTTCTTTTTTAATTATTGATCATTGCCCAGCACTGAGGGCATTGATGGACACTGTGCGCCGTCTTTCCAAGGACGTCCGAGCGTGAACATAACCATGGAAGAGGGATTGGGTTGTTTTTTTTACAATCTTATTCCCAAAATTCATATCACACACAACTGAGCAACTTTACTATTACCAAAATCACTGTAGCTCTTTTCTTTTTGTTTTCCTTTCTAAACACTAACCCCAGGAGTAAAACACCATGTAGCCATTTAGATATATATATGCAAAGCCCGTTATATGTAATACGAACCATTAGAAGTGAGGGATGGGTAGGAAGAGAGGGAAGGAGCTGAATCAAGATGGAGTTGGAGGGAGAAATTAAACACTGTATCCCTTGGTTACCCACCTCTCTCTAAAGGCAATGAGAGCATTGATGGATACAGTGTATTTCCTCCCCAAGGACACACAGGCATAAATAAACGGCAAAAGAGTTTTTGATGAAGGGAAAGGTGATAGCTTTGATCTTCCCCATGTTTAATTAAATGAAATGACACTCCGACCAATTATTTGTATCGAAAATAGAATTCAACAACAAAAAGCTCTGTAGATCAAGATAAAGTTAGTGGAGAGCTGTTATTGCAATACCATGTTGCCAAGAGGCAGAACATAAATGAGATGAAAGAGGGAGCCAAGGTGATTTTTGAATCAAAGATGCAAGAGCACGAAAAGGCCTTGTGAATTTGGTGTGTTAGCACTGGTAATGGATAAGTGATGGATAAATAATAAAGGAACCAAGTGAGGGCAGTTCCATTAACCTAGAAAGCAGAAGAGATTTCTAGGAGGAAGTGATCTGTAGTGTAATACACTGTTGAGGAACCAAGGAAATCTAATGCATAATAGACCTGGAGGATAGAATTTTTAAGTTTTATTTGCGTTATCCCTACACCCCTCCACTTTGCCTCCTTGCATTCCTTCTTTAAGCCGCTCCTTAAAACCAACCGCTTTAGCCAAGCTGTGGGTTATATGCCTCATCTCTCTTTATCTGACTCAATGTGTTTCATTGTGTTTCTGTAAAGCACCTGGAGATGTTTCATTATGTTAAAGGTGATATATAAATAAAAGTCATTGTTGATGCTGTTGGTGAGCTGTTCTATAGGTATGACGGCAACAAACGTCTCATTGTAATATTGGAGCAGGAAGAGACCATTTGACCTATCATGTCAGATCTGCCATCCAATATGAACATGACTGATATGACAGATCTTGGCCTTTAACTCTTCTTTCCCACTCATTCCCCTTATCACTTGATTCAAAATTTGTCAATGCCAGCCTTAAACACATTCAACAAAGAGGTGTTAATGACTCTCTGGGGCACAGAATTTCAAAGATTCACAACCCTTTGAGGGAAGGTTTCTCCTCATTTTAGTCTTAATTCCTTAACACAATGCTTTGCCCCCATATTCGATATCCCCTAGCCAGGGAGGAAAAAAATCCCTCAGTGTATATATGCCAAATCCTTCAAAATCTTGCATGTTTCAATGAATTGACTTCCCATCTTTCTAAATATCAGAAAATATAGGCCCAATGTAGACATCTTCTCAATATAAGACAACTTTCTCATCCCAGACCCTTTGCTGTGTTGGCTCCAAGGTAATTATATCCTTGCTTAAATAAGCAGACCAAAACTGTATATTGTGTTCTATCTGTAGTCTCACAAAAGTCCTGTACAATTGTAGCAAGATGTCCTTGTCTCTTACTCCAATTCCCCTTGCAATAAACATTTAATTTGCCTTCCTAATTATTTGCTGTACCTGCATGTTAATGTTTTGTGTCACTCATTTGAGTACACCCAAGTCCTTCTGAAAATCAATATTTATAAATTGCTCACGATTTTTTTCCTGTACTTAAATAACCTCATATTTCCAAATTACATCCGGTCTGACACTTTCTTTTCCATTAACTTAACCTGATTATGTCTTTCTGCAGCTTTGTGTCATCCTCACAGCCTATATTCCCAACTCGCTACTTATATGAGTAAACTTCAATACATTGCTCTATCTCTTCATATTGATTATTAATATAGATAGTAAAAAACTGAAGCCCCAGCACTGACTGTTGCAGCAATTCCAACCTGTCAACATGTCCCATTTATGTCTACTCTTCACTGATAACCAGTTTTCTATTCATGTTAAGCAGTTATCCAAACTCCATTATCACTTTATCTTGTGTTAACCTTGTATATGTCAACTAATTCAATGCCTTTTGGTAATCCTGGGATACCATATTTACTGTCCCCATTTAATAACCCTAATAGTTGCATCCCCAAAAATCTCCAACACATTGTCAAACATGATTTCCCTTTTTGAGAAACCAAGCTAATGTTGACTCAAGTCATTGGATTACTATTCTTGTAACATAAAAGCTATACTCTCCTGCCCTTATAGATAGCACTGTATCTACACCACACCTTGACAGGTAATAAATATTGAGTAAATCTCAAAGTATGCATAACAGAGAGTGTGTTTCTCATAATATACAAGCTGGAATGTATGACATGCAAGGTATTTTATGGGTAGGGCAAGGTTGCTACATGCAGGGTAGAATGCAATTAGATGCTATTCTCAGCAGCCCAGAGTAAAACCAACATTTGATTGTTCAATGTCCGCTCCTTGAAAAATAAGTCCCACCCACTTTATACAACTATACATGTGTACAGACCAAAAGCATGAGTGAGGACTGATATAACTATATTCTGTTTCTTTAATGGTGATGGTTGTCTTGGTACACTAGCATGCCACAACTGTACCCTTATTCCACTCTTATGACTAGAAGCACAGTGACATGCAGTAATAGTTTCTTGCATGGTATAGGAGGACAGCAAGTTCCAAAGCAGTAATGTATCTTATGAGTCAGACTGCAAATGCACTGCAAGAGTAGGGCTGTAGCTGGATGCCCCTTGTCGGCCTCTTATCTGCAGGTGGAGGTCTGGGACTCACTTCAACATCAGAGAGAAATATTAACAGTAAGCCAAGTACCATAAAGGACAGTGATACCCAAATTCACCACAGTAACTGTTAATGGTCATTGTAAACTGCACTGTAAACCGGACTAAAGTTTCCTGGCAATTTGTTGCAGTTGTAGGGTCACTTGACCAGCGCATAAACTGTCTGTGTGGAGTTTGCACATTCTCCCTGTGTCTGCATGGGTTTCCTCTGGGTGCTCGGGTTTTGTCTCATCATCCAAAGATGTGCAGGTCAGGTGAACTGGCCATGCTAAATTGCTCATCGTGTTCAGGGACTTGTAGGCTAGGTTTATTAGTCAGAGGAAATGTAGAGTAATAAGTGTAGGGGAATGTGTCTGTTTGGGATACTCTTTGGAGGGTTGGTGTGGACTTGTTGGGCCAAATGGCCTTTTTCCATACTGTAGGAATTCTAATTCGAATTCAAACAAAAATGAAGATACTGCACAGTAAATTCCACACACTGTTCAGTGCACCACATTTGTGCAGTTTTTCCACTGCTCCACTGAAAAGTACATTGTCATAACCTCCCCTCTATTAAATCAAGAGCAATAGTGGCTTTGTTCCATTTACATTTGTTTTCATGGCCCTATCATTTACAAATAAAGGCAAATGCCCATGCAGAAACATGATTTATTGCTCTAAGTTTAAATCTCCCAGATGTTAAAATGTTATTACTAGCACAAAGATTAGCCAACTAGAATCTTTGAATATCCATTTCCTGCACCTGGTATTTATAATTTTAGCACTGCCAATCTTCATGACTGGTGTCAATCCCATTAATGAGTGTTTTCAGAATTTAAATGCCCTTTCTGTTTTCCCCACAGGGCTAAACCTCACTCAAGTCATTAAGACAAACTCTATTTTGGTCATTAATCACTCACGGGTTAATCAGTTATGAACAAGTTGATATACATATAACATAGGAACATATGTCCTGCCACAAATATTTTTGCTTTTCAGATTCATATTAAAGTAATTATCAGAACCTTCCAATACGTAATTTTCAATGGGTATAATGGCACAGAGGAGGTTGGTTTTCCATGGAGGAAACCAATCAAGAGATTGAGCCAATATTAATATTTAGACTTATTTTGTGAGTTGCCAGTATGTAATTACAGCAAGCACAACTGATTGAAATGATCATGATTAATAAGCATACGACAGGCAATAGAACAGATAGATTTGTCATGTTAGTGGCTTTAGAGAGGTTAATCACTGTGGGGATAACAAGGAGAGAGGTCATTTAAATTTTGAAAGGCAAAATTAGCTTGCATAAATCTTGCATTCTACAAAAATTAAGGTCAATTAATCATTTTATTCATGAATTAGGATGAATTTATAACAGAATGACTTGGAATGGCCTGAATTCATTGGTCATCTGTTCGTGTGAAGTTAGTTAAAATCTCAAATTCAAAAGAGAGGCACAGCAGACTTTGGTTAATAGTCTATTTTAAGAGGCTGCATAGTTCAGGCAGTAGAGCACAAAACTTGTAATCTGAGGGTTCAGAGTTCAAATCCCTGTTCAGCTGCTACTTTAAGGGCCCTGTCATGGCACAGTGGTAGTGTCCCTACCCCTGAACTGAGAGATCTGGGTTTAATCCCACCTGCTTGGAGGTGTGCAGTAATACCGCTGAACTGAATGATTAGAAAAATAGGTTAAATATGTTAAAAAGAGCTCCATTTGACAGCCTCTTGTGGTTCAATGGCAGTTTCCTCACCCCTGGAATGTGAGGACCACGTTCAAGTCAGAAATGCCCTAGAGCAGGAGTGGGCAATTAATTCGTCCAAGGGGCCACATAAAAAAACCTGAGTTGTGTTGGAGGGCCGAACCAACAATAGGTTGAACATAATTCTGCTCAGTATTAATTTTCTCCCATTGTAAAAAGTACTACGTTATATAGTTTTGCACTGAAACTTATAATCAAAAGAATAAAGATGTTCTGTTACAATAAAGATATGAAATTGTGGAGTAGGTCAATTATAGAAGAAATAAACAGTAAAAACAATAATTTCAATATTTCATTTTATTTTTAACATGTTAATCTCACAAACCAATAATGAAAAGTTGTTTCATTATTGTTCAGTATTACAAACAACAAACTGTGTACAAAAAGCAATAAGTGCTTTTGTTGTTTTTCACTTCATTTTACTTGTTTAGTGAGAAAAACCCAGTCTGTTTTGGGCTTGAACAAGTGCACTGAAATCTGGTTGAATGTCTGAGGTGGATATGCGAAGGACAGCTGAGAGGTGATCATCAGTGATAGAGGATCTCTATTTGGATTTATTGAACTTCATCACTGAGAATGTCTGCTCGCATATATAGGTAGATGCAAAGAGGACTAGAATCTTCTGAGCATGCCTCCTCATGTGTGAAACGTTCTCCTCTTTGAGGGAAGAGTAAAAATCAAGCAGTGAGACTGACCTAAAGTTCTCTGCCAGAAGTGTGTCAGACTGCAGCTCAATGAGTTCAAGCTAAACATCACTAGGTGCATTCTCCACATTGCATGGGAATGGGAAAAAAATCATGTGCATTTCATTCCCAACCGTTTTAAAGTCTTGAAATCGCCTTGAAACTTCACCATGCAGTGCTTCTAACATAGATGAGTAGCTGTGGAGGTGATCAGCTGAAGGTGCAGTTTCCTTCAGTGTTGGCAAGTGGATGAGAATGGTGCCCTCCATTTGGCTTGAGAGAAGCTGCAACTTTCTCATAAAACCCTTCACCAAGTTGTACGTTTCATGCACAAAAAGGCCCTTGCACTGCAGTTTCACATTTAGTTCATTCATAAGTGCAGTCACATCAACAGCAAAACCAAGGTCTGCAAGCCAGTCTGCATCTGAAAGCTGTGGAATGCCATTCCCTTTCATTGACTGTATGGCTGCCAGCTCCTCCGTGATTGTAAAGTCCGTAGTTATCCCATGTATGAGATGAGTAGCTGGGCTGTGTCATGTATGTCACAGCTCTCATCCAAAGCCAAGGAAAAAATTGAAAGTTGACCGCTCTGTGCTGCAGCTGAAGCTCCAGATTTCTCGCAGTGTCCCCGATCCTTCTCGTTACAGTGTGTCAGGAGAGGGGCACATTCTCAAATGCCTCCTTTTTCTCCGGGCATATTAGTTCTGCAGATTCCAACAAGCACTCCTTAATAAACTCTCCATTAGAAAATGGTTTACTGTTTCTGGCGATTTTGTGGGCTATGACATAACTTGTCTTGGCGTGAGCTGACATTTTGAGAGCTAGCCAGCAAGCAGCACTTTTAGCTGTTCACGCACGCACACGCATACACACGCATATGCGTCCATATGTAAATAAAAAAAGCATCCTTTTCAAAACAAAAGCAACACAGTTGTATGGCATGTATGGGGTAAATACTTTTTCATTTATGTTCTAATTTAAGATTGACCTCATGCGGGCCGGACAGGAACAATGAAAGGGCCGGATATGGCCCGCAGGCCATAAAATGCCCAGGTCTGCCCTAGAGGTAGAATCATAGAATCCCTACATAGTGGAAACAGGACCTTCGGCCCATCAAGTCCAAAGCAACCCTCCAAAGAGTATTCCATCTAGACCCATTCCTCTACATTTCCCCTGTCTCACCTCACCTACACATCCCTAAACACAATGGTCAATTTAGTGTGGCCAATTCACCAAATCTGCACATCTTTGGACTGTGGGAGAAAACTGGAGCACCTGGTGGAAATCCTTGCAGACACAGAGAGAATGTGTAAACTCCACACAGACAGTTGCCCGAGGCTGGGATCGAACCTGGGTTTCTGGTGCTGTGAGGCAGCAGTGCTAACCACTGAGCCACTGTGCTGTCCGGTGTGTAATAAATTCCTGACAAAGGTGATTAGGAAAAATAAGGTAACAAAAAAGAAAAGGAGCTGCCTTTAACCTAACCTTTTGTTTGAATGAATTGCCCTTGAAGGGCTTTGCATGTAAATTGGTTATTAACTGGAAAGACAAGTGATTTTGTGGTGGTGGATTAAGGTGTGAAGTAACACTGGTGGTGTTGGTTTAAAAAAACCTATTCACGAAAATCCTTCTGAGTATGAGAAAAGATGAAAAAAGTGCGGCATTCACTGATTCCCACAAATGAGCCATGGATTTGCGGTGATAGAAGTGCCCGCCACATCAGCTCTTCCTGATTCCCAGTTTAATTGCTGCTAGTCTAAGCCAAACACCCAGGTCTAATGTGGAACTGCTGAGCAGTGTGAGATCGCTAGGCAAGATGGCAAGATACACACATTGTCAATCATACAAGTGAGGACTGCAGAAGCTGGAAACCAGACTCCAGATTAGATTGGTGCTGGAAAAGCACAGCAGGCCAGGCAACATCCGAGGAATGGGCTGATGAAGGGCTTTTGCCCAAAACATCGATTTTCCTGCTCCTCGAATGCTACCTGACCTGCTGTTTTCTCCAGCATCAATCTAATCCAGAATCTGGCCTATTGTGGTTTAAGTTCTGATTTTGTGTTATTTTGGATAGACTTATGTCAATAACCATGGTAAGACTAGATTTGACCAGCTATAATGTGACCTATCTTTGGACATAAACAATTTATATGCCAAAATATGAAACCCTGTCACTGCAAGTTTATCAAGAAATAGCATTTGTAGCCATTTCTCTGGGAGAGTCCATAGCCAGCAAACACTTTAAAATCAGTGTCAACTAACAAACCTGTTTAACATTCTCTTCAAAATTTCACACAGTTCAAGGTGTTGTATTGTGCCATCAATTTATCAGATAAAAGATTCAAACATGCTGCCATCTACACAATTTTAAAAATTGACAACCGCTACTTTACAACTCAACACAAATTGCTCGGTAACATCTGAAGGTATCATTTTAGGAAACGGTGGTTCATGAAACAGTGGGCAAGGGATGAATGATGACACCTTTTCTCTTTCACTCCAGCAGAAAGGTCACAGAATGTTTGAGTGAATAATTGAAGGAGAGGGTTCACATAATTTGAAAACACACTGACGAGCGATTGTTATACATTTCAAGGATGTGGTCTGTGCTCTATTTATAACAGGTTGAAAGCTGAAAGGTTACTATTAGTGTTACAGGGGATGGGTACCCATTTGAATTAAATTCTTATCTTAAAAAGGCAAGGACCAGTATTGTCTCAGTATATCTGAATGAAATCTCCTTGTTAGGTGAGATATGTTGGGGCACAGTTGGAGGTACCTCTCACTAATCAACAATTGAGGTAGCCACGAGTCAACATCAAGGGCTCCCAAGTCAAGTACAAAGTGCGAAAAGTATCAAGATGCATTATATTCTCTCTGATTATTGTGCCATCATTTTAGTAACCTGCTACACCACCATGACATTTCCATGTCCCACAGTGTGATCCTCTGGGTCAGTCTGGTGCCTATTTGTGCTGAAACTATTGCAGTTTTATGTCCACGTGTCTACTTGACTTAACCAATTCCATGTAGAGCACACCACTAATCAGGTGGTTTCCATTACAATGCTTTGAACTGGATTTGAACACCAATGTAAATCAGATGGCTGAGTCCTCCTAGTCTTTAGTTCAAACATTTCCTACATTATCAGTTGGTGAGAAAGGCAGGGAGCATTATGCTTTCAGAAAGCTCTGTGAGGGGCATGGTAGCCATTACAAATGCTGTGTTCTATCTTCCAAACTCTCACACAAAGCACATTATTTCACAACAATTGCTTTCTTTCAGTTCAAACCACAAGACACAGGAGCAGAAATTAGGCCAGTTAGCCCATTAGGTCTGCTCCACCATTCAATCATGGCTAATAAGTTTCACAGTCCCATTCTCCTGCTTTCTCTCTGTAGACCTTGATCTCCTTGATACTCAAGAGCCTACCAATTTCAGTCTTACATGTACTCAACGACTTGGCCTCCAGAGCCTTCTGTGACATAGAATTCCACTCTTTGCCTGAAGATGTTTCTACTTTGTTCTAAAAGGTCTTGCCTTTACTCTTGGACTGTTCCCACGAATCGTAGTCTCTCATACCAAAGGAAACATCTTCCCAACATCCTCTCTGTCCAGGCTATTCAGTATTCTGTATATTTCAATTAGATCCCCCTTCATCCTTCTCAACTCCATCGAATCTAAACCCAGAGTCCTCAAATGTTGCTCTTATGTTAAGCTTTCCATTCTGGGACCATTCCTGTGAACATCCTCTGAACAGACTCCAGGACCAATACATCTTTCCTGAGATATGGGGCCCAAAACTGCACACAATACTCCAAATGTGGTCTGATCAGAGCCTTATACATTCTCAGAATTATGTCCCTGCTTTTATATTCAAGTCCTCTCAATCTAAATACCATCATTGCACTTGCCTTCCTAATAACTAACTCAACCTGCAAGTTTACCTTGAGAGAATCCTGGGATTAGAATGACAAGTCTCTTTGCATTTCTGACTTCTGAATTTTTTCCCCATGTAGAAAATAGTCCATGCCTCTATCACACCAAAGTGCAAGACGTCATACCTTCCCATGTTGTATTCCATCTGCTAATTCTTTGCCCACTCTCCCAACCTGTCCATATCCTTCTGCAGCCTCCTGGCCTCCTCAATGCTCACTGTCCCTCTACCTTTGTTAAATGAATATGCCGCATTGCTCTAAGGAAAGGAACTTTGGCTTCTTTCTACTTAACAGTGAATTTAGTTCAATGCAATGACAACCAATCAGAGTTCAACAGAGTGATCCCAGTTGATTTGCCTCATTTCCCTGCTGTCTTTGTGAGCAGGGCCTATACCATTCGACTGGGTGAGACTCACCCTGAGATTCATCGTAAGTTGGATAAATGGTGGAACTTGAATACTCAAAGTGACAGTCCACATTCTGCAGTAAATCGGATGACTATACATCTGGCACTCTAGCCCAGAGACATTGCCCTTTTCAATAGCTTTGGGTGGAAGGATAGGGTTAGGTGAGGTGGAGATGTGTTGTGTTAATGATGACATTAACTGGGCTTTGTACACCGTCTAAGTAAAAGTGAGGACTGCAGATGCTGGAAACCAGACTCTAGATTAGACTGGTGCTGGAAAAGCACAGCAGGTCAGGCAGCATCCGAGGAGCAGGAAATTGACGTTTCTGGCAAAAGCCCTTGATCAGTCTGTCAGCTCTACTGGTGCTGGAAAATAGAGGACTGGATTCACATCATACTGTTTAAACAATGGGATAGAATATAGAACGCTATCACCTGTTAGGGTGAAAGGAAAGGCTGGTAGGTATAGGAAATGCTGGATGACTAAAGAAATTGAAGGTTGGGTTAGGTATAGACAGGATTGATCGAGTGAATCCTTAGAAGAGGATAAAGGAAGTAGGAGTACAATTAAGAGGGAAATCAGGAGGGCAGAAAGGGGACAAGAGATAGCTTTGGCAAATAGAATTAAGGAAAATCCAAAGGTTTTTTACAAATATATTAAGGACAAGAGGATAACTAGGGAGAAAATAGGGCCCCTCAAAGATCAGCAAGGCAGCCTTTGTGTGGAGCTGCAGAAAATGGGGGAAATACTAAATGAGTATTTTGCATCAGTATTTACTGTGGTAAAGGATATGGAAGATATAGACTGTAGGCAAATAGATGGTGACACCTTACAAAATGTCCAAATTACAGAGGAGGAATAACTGGATCAGATGTACCCTACAACTCTTGTGGGAAGCTAGAGAAATGATTGCTGGGCTTCTTGCTGAGATATTTGTATCATTGATAGTCTCAGGTCAAGTGCTGGAAGACTAGAGGTTGGCTAAAGTGGTGCCACTGTTTAAGAAGGGTGGTAAGGACAAGCCAAGGAACTATACACCAGTGAGCCTGACCTCAGTGGTGGGCAAGTTGTTGGTGGGAATCCTGAGGGATGGGATGTACATGGATTTGGAAAGGCAAGGACTAATCAGGGATAGTCAACTTCGCTTTGTGCATGGGAAATCATGTCTCACAAACTTGATTGAGTTTTTTGAGGAGGTAACAAAGAGGATTGTTGAGGGCAGAGCAGTAGATGTGATCTATGTGGACTTCAGTAAGGCGTTCGACAAGGTTCCCCACGGGAGACTGATTAGCAAGGGTAGATCTCACGGAATACAGGGAGAACCAGCCATTTGGATACAGAACTGGCTCAAAGGTAGAAGACAGAGGGTGGTGGTGGAGGGGTGTTTTTCAGACTGGAGGCCTATGACCAGTGGAGTGTCACAAGGATCGGTGTTGGGTCCTCTACTTTTCATTATTTATATAAATGATATGGATGCAAGCATAAAAGGTACAGTTAGTAAGTTTGCAGATGACACCAAGATTGGAGATGTAGTGGACAGCAAAGAGGGTTACCACAGATTACAACAAGATCTTGACCAGATGGGCCAACGGGCTGAGAAGTGGCAGATGGTTTAATTCAGATAAATACGAGGCGCTACATTTTGGGAAAACAAATCTTAGCAGGACTTATACACTTAATGGTAAGGTCCTAGGTAGTGTTGCTGAACAAAGAGACCTTGGAGTGCAGGTTCATAACTCATTGAAAGTGGAGTCACAGGCAGATAGGATAGTGAAGAAGGCGTTTGGTATGCTTTCCTTTATTGGTCAGAGTATTGAGTACAAGAGTTGAGAGGTCGTGTTGCCGCTGTGCAGGACATAGGTTAGGCCACTGTTGGAATATTGTGTGCAATTCTGGTCTCCTTCCTATCGGAAAGACGTTGTGAAACTTGAAAGTGTTCAGGAAAGATTTACAAGGATGTTGCCAGGGTTGGAGGATTTGAGCTATAGGGCGAGGCTGAACAGGCTGGGGCTGTTTTCCCTAGAGCATTGGAGGCTGAGGGGTGACCTTATCGAGGTTTATAAAAGTATGAGGGACATGGATAGGGTAAATAGGCAAAGTTTTTTCCCTGGGGTTGGGGAGTCCAGAAATAAAGAGCATAGGTTTAGGGTGAGAGGGGAAAGATATAAAAGAGATCTAAGGGGCAACTTTTTCATGCAGAGGATGGTATGTGTATGGAATGAGCTGCCAGAGGAAGTGGTGGACGCTGGTATAGTTGCAACATTTAAAAGGCATCTGTATGGGTATATGAATAGGAAGGACTTGGAGGATATGGGCCAGGTGCTGGCAGATGGGATTAGATTGGGTTGCGATATCTGGTCGGCATGGAGGGGTTGGACCAAAGGGTCGTTTCCATGGTATACATCTCAATGACACTATGACCTGAAGACAATTGTACTTAAACAGAATCTAAGTCCACACTTTACATCAGTTAACTGCACTCCGAAAATACACATCCCGCTTACACAGAATTGAATGTTCTTTTTTAAAAATCACCAAATCACCACAGCACCTGTGGAATTGTTTCACCTATTAATCACTCCCTGATTACTAGCTCACCCTATTCAGTCTTAATTTACATATTGGTTATCTGTTCCTTTATTAGTTTTAATCTCATGCATTTCTTCAGATCATATTAGGTGGTAAAACATGACAGCAATATCAGAGCGAATCTATATAATTCAAGTTCTGATTTCACACTAAAACCGGAGAATAATTGGTTGAAAATAGTTCAGGTAAAAACGCACGTAATCTACATTTATTTTAAACTTGTTTCACTTTATATTTCAGGATGGCCTATTCTGACCTCCCTATTTAACCATTGCAACAATTTTCATCCAATTTAGTTTTCTTTTAAACATTCTCCATAAATACTGCAAACTAAGTCCCAAAGGTTTCCTGTCGATCTCTCTTAATCGATTTGATTTGATTTATTATTGCCACATGTACTGAGATACAGTGAAAAATATTGTACTGCGTGCTATCCAGACAAATCATCCTTTGCATATGCACATCAGGGTAATAGAACAGATTGCAGAATAAAGTGTTATTGCCACAGAAAAGGTGCAGAGAAAGTTCAACTCTAATATATGAGAGATCTTAGTGACGTTAACTATGACAGGAAATTGGCAGGAACACCATTGAGGGATCTCTCACAAGCAAAGGCACAGTGGCCAATCAAGAGTCACCCTGAGTAAATTCTTGGCATCACAGTAAAGACATTCCCAAGATGCAATTGGAGTTTAACAAAGCCCATCACACTCTAGAATCAAATTGAAACTGAACAACACTTCCCTCAATATGTGTTTCCAGATTTTCCACTGGCCTGGCAACCATTATTCCAATGTAGGTAGAAGTTAAGTGTGGGGACTTCATGTACTTCCCATCATAGCAGACTCAAAAAGGCCTGTTCGGGAAACTGAAGATTCTACTGGGCAATTGCTCTATGTTTGAAACCGCCCAAGTACCTCAATTTAAATCATTGAAATTAGGTAAAATGGTTACTCAGAAAAAGTTAGTCTATTAAATCCATAAGACTGACCATACTTGAGCCATCCCTGCCAATGGAACGAGCCCAGTTTCCCAAACCCCACCCCTATCACTAGGCCAGACCAGACCAGAACCCCCAGACTGGACTGGGCCAGATCCAAACCCCCCTGTAGGGGAGGGTGGTGGTGTACAGTTATTGGGATTGAAAGAAATGCCTTGACATTAACAAAGATTCTAGGTTAGGCTGAGTGGAAGTTAGCTCTACTCAGTTGCAAAGCAAGACCATTAAATAATGGCACTTGTCAACAGAACTGTTAATTGGGAGAGCGCGGGGTAGTTAAAAACAGATAAAGTAGATTTAGAGCATAACCTGAGGCTTAACAGAATCCCTCAAGATATTGTCTACGCTTCAGGCAAGGCATAAGTAACCACAGATACACTCTTAAGGACAGCAGTGGATCAAACAGAAAAAAAGAGAACTCACTCTTGTAGAAGTATTGCATTTTTCTTCATTTATAAACTATACTTCACCAAGAAACTGAGGACAGATTTTCAAAGGTCAAATTTTACAATTCTGGAAGGGAAAGGGAACAAATTTGTAAAGCTCAAAAATCTGAGTGCACTAAAGTGAGACAACTTTTTCTGCAAGGGTAGCCTGAGTACAGTTCACCAGGACATGAGCTGAAAAAGTACAATGATCAGAAAACATACAATTGACATTATTAGAAGATTCATTGATGCACGACCATAGAATGGTTATGCCAAAGCCAATGTGAAGAGAAATCCTACAGACACTCTCACAAAATGCAGAGCAACAACATTCAGTCAGTGGTCAGGCATTTCAGAGAACAGACAGGATTTCACCATGCCAAATGGGCACTATACACAGCCAACTACCTACAGTATAGGGTTATTGATCTCATCAGGATTTCTGGAAAGACCATGAGGAAAGGCTAGCAATAGATCTGTTTGATTTTAGAGGGAGTATGTGTTGAATCTTATTAAAGATGAATTGAGGTGGCAAGATTAGATTAGATTAGATTACTTGCAGTGTGAAAACAGGCCCTTCGGCCCAGCAAGTCCACACCGACCTTCCAAAGAGCAACCCACCCAGATCCACTCTCCTACATTTACCCGTTCACCTAACACTACAGGCAATTTACCTAACCTGCACATTTTGGACTGTGGGAGGAACCCACACAGACACGGGGAGAATGTGCAAACTCGACGCAGACAGTTGCCTGAGGCAGGAATTGAACCAGGGTCCCTGGCACTGTGAGGCAGCAGTGCTAACCACTGTGCCACCATTCAACAAAGGCAGACTCAGTGATCAGTGTGTTGCAAAGGATCTTTGTAGTACGTTATTTCCCAAAAGAGTGAGTATTTCAGCAACTTCACTTTGGAGGCAGCATCAACCACACGGAGAGGCTGAAAGAGGAGCCAATTCTGTAAAGTCGCTGATAGCTCAGCATCCAGACCGGGAATTAACTCAACCCAACTACACAGCAAAAGCTTCGAATAATTGGGTATTTGGCAGCAGAATTGTTGATGGGAAGGAGGTTAAAAGCAGACGTCATATCTTTAAAACAGAACCGTAAGATAAACTTAAACTCTCAAGACCATGAGAAGGTAAAACAACTAGAGAAGAGCCTCAGAAAAAAACAGCTGAGATCTAGATAGAGGACAAGAACTCTGTCAACCTTAAAGCCAAGACAGAAAAGTCTGGTTAAGGCACAAAAGTGTCAAAAGTCACAGTCACCATAGAAACAGATACACCAAGATCTTACATTGCCAGAATATCTGAAGAGACTTTCAGAAGGTACAGAAAGTAGGCGGCACGGTGGCACAGTGGTTAGCACTGCTGCCTCATAGTGCCTGAGACCCAGGTTCAATTCCTGACTCAGGCGACTGACTGTGTGGAGTTTGCGTGTCTGCGTGGGTTTCCTCCGGGTGCTCCGGTTTCCTCCCACAGTCCAAACGATGTGCGGGTCAGGTGAATTGGCCATGCTAAATTGGTAAGGGGTAAGGGTGGGTTGCGCTTCGGCGGGTCGGTGTGGACTTGTTGGGTCGAAGGGCCTGTTTCCATACTGTAAGTAATCTAATCTAGAAAGTATTGCTGTGACTGAAGCCAAGAAGTAAGACTGGGGGAACAGATATTCCCATGAGATAGGGTACAAAGTGGCACAACAGCATCATGTCAGTGTTGGACAGGAGTGGACTGGACTGGGATGTCTAGTGAGAGATTTTGTGGAAGCTGTGGCTGTTTCTGCAGAGATGGTGATGACAGTGATAATGGTAACAACAAAGTTAATAATGATGTTAATGATTACATAAGGCACACAAATAAATAGAAATATTCCAATACTGGAATAAGAGAAACCAAGTAGAGGGAAACTGGGCTTTGGATGTGACGTGTGAGAGTCATGTAAACATGATAATGGAACTGAGGACATGACTGTAATGTCAGTGAGAGAAGACACCAATTTCGTATGAGTAGATGAAAATAAGGGTCTTTGGCACCACATGGCAGAGTTATATTTAATAGCTATAATGTGCAGATGTCTGTAAAGGATAGTTACAGTACAGAAGGGGTTGAAGTGTTTTACTTAATGTAAGGAGTAAGCAGCCTCAGTATGTAAGTAGCAGTATTTGGTTTAAACAAGACTAGGGAAAGTAGCAATTACAGAGCTTTAAACACCACAGCCTCTCAATACCAGGCAAGGCCACAATGTGAGCAGACTTGTTCACAACCTCTTCATCAAACCCATTTTGTTTTGCATTTTCAAACAAGCTTTAAGAATTCTTTACATAGACACTGGGTGCACACACCCATAGGATCTTTATTACATAGCACCCTTCAGAGCTATCTGCTCCAATCCCAATCTTGTTTCATTTTGCTCTTGTGAAGCACGCTGCAGTGTTTTACAACATCAATGGTTGTATATAAATGCATATTGTTGTTCTGCAATTCTCCACTTTGTCTTTCATCTCTCATGGTCAGTGATCAGTGATCCTGAGCTAGTATTCCACTGGCCTGGAATATTAATCCAGAAATGTTAGATCAAATCCCAACATTTGGGAATTTAAGTCCAGTTAATTAAATAAATCAGCAATAAAGAAAGTTATTATTAGAAATGGCTGCCGCACAACTACTGCATATCTTAGAATGCCATCTGGTTCACTCACACTCTCCCTTTATACAAAGTAGTTCTTACCTGTTCTGAGCTAAATGTAACTGTAGAAGTACAGCAACGTGGTTCACTCTTAACAAGGCCCTGAGACCTGGCAAGTTACTCAGCTGCACAGAGATAGACAATAAGTGAATAAAGTGGAATGGGGGTGTGGGAGGAAAGATCACGTGCTGAGCTATGTGAAATAGCCTGAATAATTTCAGAGCACCGTACAATTTCAGTATGAAGGAAGCACCCAGGCCGAATAGAACCATGAACCAATGTTTCTAAAGTAGTTAGAAACAGGGAAAAATAATTATGTTATCAGTTTCTCTTGAACAGATGGAAGTTTACTTAATTGGACTTAGGATTTTATGAAATCCAAATCCACTTCTAGCTGAAAGTAGTAGACTGAAATACTTAATGGGATCTATCATGAATATGATGCTTGTGTGAGTGCTGTTGAACCTACTGTTAATAAGTGATTATCACCAAAATACATTGCAATGTGCAAATCGCTCTTCATAACATTTATAATGACCTGCTTAATGCTCTTCTGTGTCTCTGATGGACGATTCCTGCCTTTGTGCTCTGATTGTTGTCATTCATTGGGATTGTTTGGTTTGATTTGATTATGATGTTTCCCCACAGGCTAAGCTAACAGTTATTTTCACAGCAAAAGCTGTGAGAGAGAGTGGGTGGGAGCAATACAAAGTTAATCATCCTGCGATCTTCACACAATGTCACCTAAAACACAAGATAAAATATCCTTGTACATCATCACTACCCACTCTATTTTACTTCAATTTTTTTAACAGACATCCTCCACTGGCTAATTTGTCTCCCCAATTAGATTTCCACACCTCTTTTGAGAATTGACATCAGGTACAGAGATTCACAGATATTAAGGGGCATTAAAATAAATGCAATATTAAATGGTATGGATCAAATGAAGCAAGAACATTACTTCAATTTATTAAGTTGGGTGAGTGCTAAGGATGGGTGAAGTTAATTTATTGAAAACAAAACTCAAAAAGGCTCATTGGAAACAATATTTTCACACAAAACATTAGTAAGTATTTGAAATAGCCTACCAAAGGTGTTATAGAGTAAAATAAAATTCAAGGTATAAGTTCAAAGTATGCCTGGATAACTGGCAGTACTGAAGGATGAATATTAGATAAACAACTCTTTGTAAAGGAGAGAAACTTGCCTTTTATCTACAATGTGACTCTAAGACTGCTGCCTGCCTCTTCTGTAGCTGGAGCAGAAGAGTAGCCAGGAGCAACCTGTATGGCTCTGTACAGAGGAGAAAGTGAGGTCTGCAGATGCTGGAGATCAGAGCTGAAAATGTGTTGTTGGAAAAGCGCAGCAGGTCAGGCAGCATCCAAGGAACAGGAGATTCAACGTTTCGGGCACAAACCCTTCATCAGGACTCTGTTCAGAGGAAAGGTCACTGGACCCGAAATATTAACTCCGATCTCTCTCCACAGATGCCGTCAGACCCTCTTGGCTTTTCCGGCAATTTCTTGTTTTCTTGCACATTTCCAGCATCTGCAGTTCTTTAGGTTTTTATTTTGCATAACTCTGTTCCCTGATTCTGCCTTCCCTTAGCCTGGAAATTCCAAGAGTTCCCTTTGAGGACTTTGTCTCTCAAAATCCTCACAAATGATTTCCTTCCTTTAATCTGTAGTCTTCCAATGCCATTTTTATTTGCTCTATACTGCAATTGCTTAAACTTTCATGTGACTTTCATGCTCAATTTTGTTGCTACCTGACCTGGCAGTAACTGGTTTGGTGGACGGTGAGCATTGGTGCTTACTTCCTCCAATTCCCCAGACAGCCATTAAGCAGTAGTTCTCTAATCTTCTGTTTTAGACAGGTACCCAAGAAGGCAGCAAGGTCAGATTTTAAATTTGCAAATCATGTAACTCTTCCAAGGCAATGAGCCACGCTGGAAGAATAGTGATAAGAGGTCAGAAACAGCGACTTAATATTGTCCCAGATGAGATTCAGGACGTATCCTTCAGGCTTCACAATGGATCGTAGTGCTTCATCTGTTGTAGGCTTCCCCCTCCGCACCAACCACCCTCCAACTGTAACATCCACTTGACGAGCCTCTCCTTCCCTCAACATATCCAATTTACTGTCAAGAGTTATTCCTTCAGGCCCTTCCCTTCACCCAAAATAACTTACCTGGGCTGGCACAGCAGCTCAGTGGTTAACACTGCTGCCTCACAGTGCCAGGGACCCAGGTTCGATTCCACCTTCAGGTGACTGTCTGTGTGGAGTTTGCACATTCTCCCTGTGTCTGTGTGGGTTTTCTCCGGGTGCTTCAGTTTCCTCCCACAGTCCAAAGATGTGCAGTTTAGGTGGATTGGCCACGCTAAATTGCCTATAGTGTCCAGGGATGTGCAGGTTAGGTGGATTAACAATGGGGATATGAAGCCTTATAGAGATAGGGTAGACGAGTGGGTCTGGCTGAGATAATCTTTAGAGGATCGGTGTGGAGTCTGGGCAAAATGGCCTGCTTCCACACTGTAGGGATTCTATGACTCTATAGGATAAGTGCAGCTCCAGCGATACTCAAGAAACATGGCACCGGACAGGACAAAGTAGCCTGCTTGATTGGCACTGCATCCACCACACTAAACAATCACTCCTTTCTCCCAGCTCACATACACCGGAACAAGTGTGCACTCCAGTAACTCTTCGAGGCTTCTTTGACAACAACCTCTAAACTTGTGGCCTTTGATATCCAGAAGGACAAGGGCAGCAGGACCATGGGAACACCACCACCAGCACATTGCCATTCAAGTTGCTCACCATCCTGACTTGAAAATACATCGCTCTTTCTTCTCTGCCATTTGGTCAAAGCCATGGAATTTGCTCCCTGAGAGGACTGTGGCTGTGCATCCAAATTAAATGGATCACAGCAACTCACTGTCACCTTCTTAAAGGCAATTAGGGACAGGGAAAATGCTGGTCTAGCCAATGACACTGAGACCCCACGAAAGAATGAAAAGAAAAATCAGCTCCTACCCTCTGGATAACCTTACTATTCCTGCTGGAAATTGTCCTACAGCATGCAGTTGAGGGAGTAGTTGCCTCTGGGCTTTACACTTTGAGTGGTAGAGGAGGGCCTTGTGAGGATTTGTCACCTGACTTGACCATGCCGACATCCCTTCCCCAATCGACCGCCTCTTTGCCCAAATCTTATCTGACTCACCTATTTTATTTCTAAAATGGTTTCCCAAACTGGATGCGATAGTTGTAGAGTCATAGAATCATAGAGATGTACAGCATGGAAACAGACCCTTCGGTCCAACCCGTGCACGCCGACCAGATATCCCAACCCAATCTAGTCTCACCCGCCAGCACTCAGCCCATATCCCTCCAAACCCTTCCTATTCATAAAACCATCCAAATGCCTCTTAAATGTTGCAAGTGTACCAGCCTCCACCACTTCCTCTGGCAGTTCATCCCATACACGTACCACTCTCTGCACGAAAAAGTTGCCCCTTAGGTCTCTTTTATATCTTTCCTCTCACCCTAAACCTATGCCCTCTAGTTCTGAACTCCCTGACCCCAGAGAAAAGACTTTTCCTATTTATCCTATCCATGTCCCTCATAATTTTGTAAACCTCTATAAGGTCACCCCTCAGCCTCTGACGTTCCAGGGAAAACAGACCCAGCCTGTTCAGCCTCTCCCTTTAGCTCAAATCCTCCAACCCTGGCAACATCCTTGCAAATCTTTTCTGAACCCTTTCAAGTTTCACAACATCTTTTCGATAGGGAGGAGACCAGAATTGCACGCAATATTCCAACAGTGGCCTAACCAATTTCCTGTACAGCCGCAACATGACTCCCACCTCCTGTACTCAATACTCTGACCAATAAAGGAAAGCATACCAAACGCCTTCTTCACTATCCTATCTACCTGTGACTCCACTTTCAAGGAGCTATGAACCTGCACTCCAAGATCTCTTTGTTCAGCAACACTCCCTAAGACCTTACTATTAAGTGTATAAGTCCTGCTAAGATTTGCTTTCCCAAAATGCAGCACCTCACATTTATCTAAATTAAACTCCATCTGCTACTTCTCAGCCCATTGGCCCATCTGGTCCAGATCCTGTTGTAATCTGAGGTAACCCTCTTCACTGTCCACTACACCTCCAATTTTGGTGTCATCTGCAAACTTACTAACTGTACCTCTGATGCTCGCATCCAAAGCATTTATGTAAATTACGAAAAGTAGTGGGCCCAGCACCGATCCTTGTGGCACTCCACTGGTCATAGGCCTCCAGTCTGAAAAACAACCCTCCATCACCACCCTCTGCCTTCTACCTTTGAGCCAGTTCTGTATCCAAATGGCTAGTTCTCCCTGTATTCCATGAGATCTAACCTTGCTAATCAGTCTCCCATGGGGAACCTTGTCAAACGCCTTACTGAAGTCCATATAGATCACATCTACTGCTCTGCCCTCATCAATCTTCTTTGTAACTTCTTCAAAAAACTCAATCAAGTTTGTGAGACATGATTTCCCATGCACAAAGCCATGTTGACTATCCCTAATCAGCCCTTGCCTTTCCAAATACATGTACATCCTGTCCCTCAGGATTCCCTCCAACAACTTGCCCACCACTGAGGTCAGGCTCACTGGTCTATATTTCCCTGGCTTCTCTTTACTGCCCTTCTTAAACAGTGGCATCACGTTTGCCAACCTCCAGTCTTCCGGCACCTCACCTGTGACTATCGATGATACAAATATCTCAGCAAGAGGCCCAGCAATCACTTCTCTAGCTTCCCACAGAGTTCTCGGGTACACCTGATCAGGTCCTGGGGATTTATCCACCTTTAACCGTTTCAAGACATCCAGCACTTCCTCCTCTGTAATCTGGACATTTTGCAAGGTGTCACCATCTATTTCCCTACAGTCTATATCTTCCATATCCTTGTCCACAGTAAATACTGATGCAAAATATTCATTTAGTATCTCCCCTATTTTCTGTGGCTCCATACAAGGGCCGCCTTGCTGATCTATGAGGGGCCCTATTCTCTCCCTAGTTACCTTATTGTCCTTAATATACTTGCAAAAACCTTTTGGATTCTTCTTAATTCTATCTGCCAAAGCTATCTCATGTCCCCATTTTGCCCTTCTGATCTCCCTTACACTTACTTTCTTTATACTCTTCTAAGGATTCACTCGATCTATCCTGTCTATACCCGACATACGCTTCCTTCTTTTTCTTAACCAAACCCTCAATTTCTTTAGTCATCCAACATTCCCTATACCTACCAGCCTTCCCTATGACTCTGACAGGAATATATTTCCTCTGAATTCTTATTATCTCATTTCTGAAGGCTTCCCATTTTCCAGCCATCCCTTTATCTGCGAACATCTGCCTCCAATCAGCTTTCAAAGGTTCTTGCTTAATACCGTCAAAATTGGCCTTTCTCCAATTTAGAACTTCAACTTTTAGATCTGGTCTATCCTTTTCCATCACTATTTTGAAACAAGTAGAATTATGGTCGCTGGCCCCAAAGTGCTCTCCCACTGACACCTCAGTCACCTGCCCAAGAGTTACCATGCAGAGTCCAATTCCTAGCTCTGCCATTCTATATGATCAGAATCGGGGATGAAGGGCTTATGCCCGAAACATCGATTCTCCTGCTCCTCGGATGCTGAACTTTTCCAGTGCCACACTTTTTGATATATAATCAGAGCGGTCTTTCTGTTTGGAGGAGACAAGGGTTGGTGTGATTGGAACAACAGCCGTTTTGAGAATGATACACAATTCTGCATGAGTTTTCAATTCAAACAAACCCTTGGCTGGAAATAGATGAAAGCTTTGTTGGACTGTCAAATTCTTCCCGTATCTGTATGGGTTTCCTTCAGGTGCTCCAGCTTTCTCCCACAATCCAAAGATGTGCAGGTTAGGTGAACTGGAGATGCTAAATTGCCCACAGTGTTCAGGGGTGCGTAGGTTAGGTGCATTAGTCAGGGGTAAAATGTAGGGGAATCGGTCTTGGTGGGATACTCTTCGGAGGGGCAGCATGGACATGTTGGGCCAAATGACCTGTTTCCACACTGTAGGGATTCTATGATGATTCAATTCCCCCATGTGTTGCTAAGTAGAAAGAAACTTGAAGGGAAAGCCATCATTTTTCACGTACCCTTGTAATATTTTTCTGTTTTCTTTCATCGACAAGGCTGAATGGAGATTGCAGGGAGATTTTTGACTCACCCAGTCTTGGAAGTAACTTAATTTAATAGGTGTCCCAGCCTTAAACCATTGTTCAATCCTGAAAGGGAAATGCGAGCTTGGTGTCTAGGAGACCAGCGCTGCACACAGCAGCTGTGAATCATACATATCGCCCATACGGTCACGTGATATGTCTAAATATTTTGTTCTGCAACAGTGATAACAAAATGACACCATAAGGCCACAATGTGTAGCAGCAGAAGTAGCCCATTTAGCCATCGAGTCTGCCACACCATATTCAGCAAGAACATGGCTGATCTGATAATCCTCAACTCCATGTTGCTCCTTTCTCCCCATTACCTGTGATTTGCTTCCAGATTTTAAACTCTGTCTATCTCAACCTCGAATATACTTAACGACCCAGTCTCAACAGCCCTCTCTGATAAAAAAAAGGACATAGTTTTAAATTAGATGGGGTGATAGATTTCAGATATATATTAGGATTTGTTTCTTCATTCAGAGAGTAGTAGGGGCGTGGAACAGCCTGCCTGCCACAGTAGTAGACTCGCAGACGTTAAAGGCCTTTAAATGGGCATTGGACATACATATTGGTTATAATTGAACAGTGTAGGTTAGATGGGCATCAGATTATTTTCACAGGTTTGCACAACTTTGAGGGTCAAAGGGCATGGACTGTGCTGTAGCGTTCTCTGTTCTATGTTCTCTGAATTCCACACATAATGTGAGAGAGGAAGTTCCTCCTTTTAAAAACCAACAGGTGCTATAAATCAGAAACAAAAGCAGAAGTTGCTAGAAAAGCTCAACAGGTCTGGCAGCGTCTGGGAAGAGAAATCAGAAGTAATGTTTCAGGAGCAGTGACCCTTCCTCCTTCGCTCTGTTTAAAAGTGTCACTCCTTACTCAGATTAAACCTTCCGATCCTACACTCCCCACACAAAAAAAAACCTCTCCACGTCTGCCCTGTCAAGTCCTCTACGAGAGGTATTCAAATAGTGCACGGTCCATGGAAACACTGCTCATCATCCCTTCATGGTCGTGATGTGGAGCTGGCATGTACTGTTATAGTGTGATGTAAGCAAAGGTGAATCAACTTAGATATGCCCAGGAAGAGCACAATCTGATGTCTTGGCAGATCAAAGAGGAGCACACAGAACAGATGCATCAATGTTGATTCCAGCATTCATGATAACAGTAACAAGAATCAACATGGAGCATCCAAAAGATCAAGATGGGCACAATTCAACCAAGATAGAGCTGACAAAGCGATAAAGTTAACCAGCTAGACATGCTCTTCAGCAACTCTCGCTAAAAAGACCACCTTATTTATCTCATATCAGTGCTGCAAACTTTGTTGTCATAACCCTAATAAAAGTATCATCAAAAGTACAAAACACTTCATTCTGTAGTCTAGTGTTAAAGAAGATACTTTCTTCATTCAACATAGACTATTTTTAGTTCCTACACAATGAGATGGAAATGAGGACAAGACCCATATATACCGAGGGCCTGTTGATTCTTCTGTTCCTGGCAAAAATGCCATTGAGGCAACAATGGTTGGTAAAGCAATATTGTGCATTCTTCATTTGAAGATAAGATTATATACAGACAATACAAACATATCGATAATTATGACAGTAAGACCATTGCTTTGTTTTATCTACAATGTCAAGGAATGAGATATTTCTTCCTGTTGTATGGTGGATTGTGAGGGGCAGCACTTTAAAATACACCCCCATAATGATACATATACATCACAGCGCAACAGTCTCCAGCTCCTCAATGTAGCATCATAGGCTTTTCATTGAATTCTTGAATGGACATAAGAGGCATGCATCACCCTGACTGTATAAGCAGCTGAATGGTATATTAATTGACTGTGAGTTTTGATGTTCATTCACACAGTGTGTACATCATAGAGTCATAGAGATGTTCAGCATGGATACAGACCCTTCAGACCAATTTGTCCATGTCGACCAGGTAATAATCTAATCTAGTCCCATTTGCCAGCACTTGGCCCATATCCCTCTAAACCATCCTATTCATGTACATATGTAGATGCCTTTTAAATGCTATAATTGTACTAGGCTCCTCCACTTCCATACACACACCACCCTCTGTGTGAAAACATTACTCCTTAGTCCCTCTTATATCTTTCCCCTCTCACCCTAAACCTATGCCCACTAGTTCTAGACTCCCCTACCCCAGGAAAAGGACCTTTTCCTATCAAGGGCCTCATGATTTTATAATCCTCTATAAGGTCATACCTCAGCCTGCGACGCTCCAGGGAAAACAGACCCAGCCTATTCAACAACTCCCTATAGCTCAAATCCTCCAACCCAGGCAACATCCTTCTAAATCTTTTCTGAATCTTTTCAAGTTTCACAACATCTTTCCGATAGGAAGGAGGCCAAAATTGCACACAATATTCCAACAGTAGCCTAACCAATGTCCTGTACAGCCGCAACATGACCTCCCAACTCCTGTACTCAAAGCTCTGACCAATAAAGGAAAGCATACCAAACACCTTCTTCACTATCCTATCTACCTGTGACTCCACTTTCAAGGAGCAATGAATTTGCACTCCAAGGTCTCTTTGTTCAGCAACACTCCCTATAATCTTACTATTATGTGTATAAGTCCTGCTCTGATTTGCTTTTCCGAAACATAGCACCTGCATTTATCTGAATTAAACTCCATCTGCCACTCCTCAGCCCATTGGCCATCTGATCAAGACCCCGTTGTAATCTGAGGTAACCTTCTTTGCTGTCTGCTACACCTCCAATTTTGGTATCATTTGCAAACTTACTAACTATACCTCTTATGTTCACATCCAAATCATTTATTTGCATGTTCAGAAGCAGTGGACCCAGCACTGATCCTCGTGGCACTCCATTGGTCACAGGATTCCAGTCTGAAAAACAACCCTCCACCACCACCCTCTGTCTTCTACCCTCAAATATGTTCTGTATCCAAATGGCTAGTTCTCCCTGTATTCCATGAGATCTAACCTTGCTGACCAGTCACCCATGAAAACCTTGTTGAATGCCTGACTGAAGTCCAAATATATCATGTCCACCATTCTGCCCTCATCTTCACTACTTCTTCAAAAAACTTAATCAAGTTTCTGAGTCATGGTTTCCCATGCACAAACTGATGTTGACTATCCTTTATCAGTTCTTTCCTTTCCAAATACATGTACATCCTATCCCTCTGGATTCCCTCCAACAACTTGCCCACCACTGATGTCAGGCTCACTGGTCTACAGTTCCCTGGCTTGTCCTTACCACCTTTCCACCACGTTAGCCAGCCTCCAATCTTCCAACACCTTAACTGTGACAATCAATGACACAAATATCTCAGCAAGAGGCCCAGCAATCACTTCCCTCGCTTCCCACAGAGTTCTAGGGTATACCTGATCAGTTCCTGGGGATGTAAACACTTTTATACATTTCAAAACATGCAGCACCTCCTCCTCTGTCATTGGCAGAGTCAGATTTTATTCCCCATCTCCCATTGTCTTGCAATACCAATGTCGCTTGTTAGAAGATTTCAAAGGGTTTTGTAACATGAGAGAACCAGAGTGTTTTGTTTTTGAACAAAAATCTGATAGTTTCTTGGTCACTATGGAGTTTGTTTATCTAACCTCCATATTTATTTAATTAACTAAATCCAGATTACCCCAGGTAGTCGTGGGATTTGAATTCTTGTCTCGGCTCAAGAGTGTAGCCTCTGAATTGCTAGTCGAGGAGCAAAACACTCTCCCATCACATCACCTGCCCAACCACTGAGATGCCCTCTGTAAAGCCAGCAATGGGACAGAAGCTCCAACTATATCATTGACTGCTTTGGTTGTATGTTCATCATGTTACAGACAGGAGTGTGTAACATGACCCAGTGAAAGTGAATTGTTTCTCCTTGTGCTTGGAAGTGGGGCTAGTAGCTCACCTCCACTTGCTCACATTCCTGTGGCACCTCCTGGGAATGGGTGCTTCCAGCGGTGGAATAAGCAGAGTCTGAGGCGACACCTTCCATACTGGATCTCACGTCCACATCTCATTCTGTGTGAGAGTAGAGTCATAGAGATGTATAGCACGGAAAAAGACCCTTCGGTGCCGACCAGATATCCCAACCCCATCTAGTCCCACCTGCCAGACCCGGCCCATACCTCTCCAAACCCTTCCTATTCATATACCCATCCAGATGCCTTTTAAATGCTGCAATTGTACCAGCCTCCACCACTTCCTCTGGCAGCTCATTCCACACAAATACCACTCTCTGCAGGGAAAAGTTGCCCCTTAGGTCACTTTTATATCTTTCCCCTCTCACCCTAAACCTATGCCCTCTAGCTCTGGACTCCCCCACTCCGGGAAAAGACTGTCTATTTATCCTATCCATGCTCCTCATAATTTTGTAAACCTCTATAAGGTCACCCCTCAGCCTCTGACACTCCAGGGAAAACAGCAGATCTGGAGCTTTGCACCATACTGAAAAATGGTGGCTTTGTCAAGATAGGAGCTGTTTCTGAGACCGGTGGATCCCATTCTAAAGGAAGACAAGACCTCCCGAAGGGGTGAGCAGGAAGATAAACTGCTGTGCATATGGTATTTGACTTGTCATCCTAAAAGCAATGCTGAACCACAAAATTTGAAAAGCAAAAATAGGAAGATTTATTTTTTCTGGCTGGATTTACAAAGCTTGGAGCAATGGCCAAGAGCAAAATTAAATAGCTTTTATTTGCTCTGTAGAATGTGATGAAAAAAACAATTATTCTAATGTGCAAAAAGCATAGTAAAATGCTTGAAAACTGGAACGACTGTTGCTCATATATGTTACAATGCGTACACGTAAAACCAATTTCCTCTGAGCGATCCCCATCTTAATTTGTTAAATTAAGGCTTACTTTCAAAAGCCAGATACAATTTTCAGCTTTTAATTGGACACCAAGCAATTGGAAAAGATATGTTAAGGTACATAAATGACCTCCAGAGGAAGAATGTTGTTATTGCATCCACTCTATGCAATACATCTAAAAGTGAATCTATTTCACCATCATAAATCAACTTTCTTTTCCATTCATGGGATGTGTGTGTCTCTGAGTAGGCCAACATTTACTGCCTGCCCCCAGTTGGCCTTGAGAAAGTGGTACTGAGCCACCTCTTGAGGAGCTGCAGTCCACGTGCTGTAGGTAGAGCCACAATGCTGCTAGGGAGATTGTGGTCTTGGGTTTGGAAGGGGCTATATAAGGACCTTTGGTAAATTGCTGTCGTGCATCCTGCAAATGGTACACACTGCTGCTATTGAACACCGGTAGCGCATGAATGGTTGAGGGTATGCAGCCAAGCTAGAGAGCTGCTTTGTCCAGTGTGCCGCTGGAAAAGCGCAGCAGGTCAGGCAGCATCCAAGGAGCAGGAGAATCGACGTTTCGGGCATGAGCCTCTCCTGCTCCTTGGACGCTAGCTGACCTGCTGCGCTTTTCCAGCAACACATTTTCAGCTCTGATCTCCAGCATCTGCAGTCCTCACTTTGTCCAGTGTGGTGTCAGGCTTCTTGAGCGTTGTGGGAGACGCAGTCACCCTGACAAGTGGAGAGAATTCCATCGCACTCCTGACTCGTGCCTTGTAAGTGGTGGACAGGCTTTGGGGAGTCAGGGGCTGAGTTACTCACTGCAGTATTCCGAGCCTCTGACTTGCTCTTGTAGTCATTGCGTTTATATGACGAATCCAGTTCTGTTTCTGGACAATAGTAATTGTGTCTTCTTGTGTTCGATAATAATAAATACCAACAAGCACAACTCCCACATGAACGTATTATGTAGTGTCTTTGATGAAGTAAAATATACCAAAGTACTTCACAGCAACACGATTAAATATAAGTTGACACAGAGTCACATGAGCAGATATTAAGAGCTCGGTGAAAGGAATCAGTTTTAGAGAATGTCTAACAGGAAGGGAGAGAGGGGGAGCAGTGTGGGAACAGAATTCCAGCGCTTGCAACAAGACAGCTGATAGAGTCCCCACAATGTGGAAGCAGGCCATTCGGCCCATTGAGCTCCAAAAAGCACTGCATCCAGATCCAGCCCCTATCCTATCCCTGTAATCCTGCATTTCCAATGGCTAATCCACCCAGCCTGTATATCTCTGGACACTTATGGATTGTGGCCAATCCATCTAACCTGTACATCTTTGGACTGCGGGTGGAAACCAGAACACCTGGAGGAAACACACACAGACACGGAGAGAACATGCAAACTCCACAAGACAACCACCCGAGGGTGGAATCAAACCCAGGTCCCTGGCGCTGTGAGGTAGCAGTGCTAACCACCGAGTCACTGTGCTAATAATAGACAGCATGGTCTCCAGTGGGGATGCACAGGAGACCACCATTAGAGGGGGACAAATACCTCAGAGGGTTGTGGGCTTGAAGAAGATTACAGATAAAGAAAACATGTGAGGCCATGAGGGACATAAAAAGAATTAGAACTTTAAAAGCAAGTTGTCGCTTAGCCAGGAGCCAGTGTAGATCTGTAAGCACAGGGACGATGTGCAAATAGAACTTGCTGTATGCTGGAAGTGGGCACCGGTGTATTGGTCTAATCTTCAATGCTGTTGACTACATAGGTAATCGTCCATGTTCTCCTTCCATAGCCTTGCAAGTTCTACACTTGCTACCCTCAAAAATAAGTAAAGGTTGAGCAACAGCTTCACAAAAGTTAACCAGTCCTCAGGTAAGGTCACCCACATTTCAAGATGGACCTCAGAGAATCCAGGAGTCAACAAATAACCGCTGGATCATGATTGCAACCAACCAGGTGGATAACATCTAATTTATTTCATTTACTAGTTGCTGGAGAGGATAGTGGGTAACTGTTTGACCAGCTGGCAAATGGGGTGATCATATGTTCGAATATCCAGGAATACTTCCAACTGGAGTTGGGAATGCTAACCCCAGAGGTTCTGACATTGCAAAAAAATAACTTTGACAACCTGGAGAAGAGATTTAGTGCCAAGAGTACAGGGTTACATGGATGGGCGCTAACCGAACACTGCAGATGTATCTGCAGATATATCCAAACTTTTGACTAGTTTTTAGTGATGGAGGTGAACCGTAATGAATATTAATGTGCAGTTATAGAGTCAAAAAGTTGTGCAGCATGAAAACGGACCTTTTGTCCAACTTGTCCATGCCGACTAGATATCCTAAATTAATCTAGTCCCATTTTCCAGCATTTGGCTCATTTCCCAATAAAACCTTTGCTACTCGTACGCCTTTTAAATGCTGCAAGTGCACCCCAGTCTCCATCACTTCCTCTAGCAGCTCATTCCATACATTCCAAATTTGCTCTTTAAATCTTTCCCCTCTCACCTTAAACCAATGCCCTCCAGTTTTGGACACTGTTACCCTGGAGAAAAGACTTTGACTATCCATGCCAAAATCCATGATTATAAAATCCCTAATTTTATAAACCTCTATAAGGTCACCCCTCAGCCTGCAATGTAATAATGAAGGGAAACAACTCCACAGAGGCCAGGATCCTGTCACCAAGTCACCCTTTATTAATATCTGCATAGTATTTGACACTGGTATGGCTTCCTCAGAGCTAGCTGTCAGAGTGAATAGAACCTCTGATATTCCTGCTGATTAGAATTGCTACAGTGTGGAAACAGGCCCTTCACCCCAACAAGTCCACATCAACCCTCCAAAAAGTATCCCATTCAGAGCCATTACCCTATCTATCACTCTACATTTCCCCTGACTAATGTACCTAACCTACACATCCCTGAATACTATGGGCAATTTAGATTAGATTAGATTGCTTACAGTGTCGAAACAGGCCCTTAGACCCAACAAGTCCACACCGACCCGCCGAAGCGCAACCCACCCAGAACAATTCCCCTACACTTACCCCTTCACCTAACACTATGGGCAATTTAGCATGGCCAATTCACCTAACCTGCATATTTTTGGATTGTGGGAGGAAACCGGAGCACCCAGAGGAAACCCACACAGACACAGGGAGAATGTGCAAACTCCACACAGACAGTCATCCGAGGTTGGGATCAAATGACTGTCTGTGTGGATTTTGCACATTCTCCCCGTGCCAACCTCTGACGGTCCTATTTCTATCTGTCAGCCAAGGCTCCCTCTTTGGACCAGATTAACAGCCCCAATCAGGGAACTCATATTCTATGAGGCCCACCTGGCTGACCTTGTTCCACTCACTACAGTAGGACTGAAGAAATGTTCAAGGCATAGAATTGAGTATCTAAGGAAATGTAGGTGCTGCCCTTTCAAAAAGCTTTCACTTTTGACATTTTATTTTCTGTGTTTTTACTGCTTCCTGCAATTGTTTACTTTCAACTCAAGAGTACTTGAAATAGGGAAATAATAACATGTGGGAAAACCTCAGTAAGTCAAATGAAATGTGGTAACACCACCTCATAAAAAAGATGTTTGGAGGAACGTCAAAACAAATCAGCTAAAGTGTTCTTTCAATGTTATCACCAACAGTAATGCTTAAAGAAAATAAATACTTGCCTTTATAAAACATCTTTCACAAGCACAGGATGTTCCAAAGAATTTTACAGCCAGTGGTGTACTTTTGAATGTAGCACTGTTGTAAAGCTCCCACAAATGTTGTGACATTGACCTAATAAGCTGTTGCAAAGATGCCAATTTAAGGCTAAATATTATTAAAGACATCAGGTGAACTTTCTCACAGTGCTTCAATGTAACATCATGGGATCTTCTACATCCACATGAGAGCCACATCTCACTCAAAGGATGGTACCTCCAACAGTGCAGCACAGGGAAAGCCCAAAGTTCATGAAGCATGGATTCTTTATTCCACTGGCATTCGGTCATGAGGAAGCTGAAGGAAAATTAAAGTTAAACCAGAAAATCATTGTTTGCATTTAGAAATAAGTCTACCTCCTCCTTGCCTCAAGACACCCTTTCTACCAGAATGTTTTACTGCCTTAGCTGCATGACCAGTGCCTCCCTCAACATTGCCACCTGCTGCTGGAGGTCCTACTAAAACCACTCCAACTGCACTCCTTCACCATCACCACATGTTGTTGGAGTTTCCATTACATACTACCCTGCTTGAGACCTGCCACCCGCTTAACATGTCTCATGCACGTGGACTTAAATATCACACATAGAGACTGTTTATTATCAGTTGCATGATAATCAGGCTCAGTTGTGCCATGATGGCTAAAACATTTAGGTCCACAATAGTCCTACATCACCAATCTGGGCAAATAGCAAAGGTTGGGGTGATATCCAGCATTTGCCTGATAAGAGCTTCTCAACCTTTTATCCATGCTGGTGGCTGTCTGAAGATCCAGGCTCTGTGGTCAATCACCCATGGTGGGGCCTAGATCAGAGGAACACAAGTAGGCCATTCAGCCTCTCAAGCCTGTTCCTCCATTCATTAAGATCATGGCTGCTCTATGGCCTAACTCCATATACCTACCTTTGGTCCATACCCCTTAATATCTTCACTGAACAAAAATTATCTATCTCAGATTTAAGAATTATAACTGATCCAAACTTAACTGATACCCTTCCACTGCCTGGCTGAACTGAACTGATCCTCATCTTCAACAATTTCTTCTTTGAATCCATCCACTTCCTCCAGACCATGGGCAACACATGGTTCCCAGCTATTCCTGCCTCTTTGTTGGGTACGTGGAACAGTCCAGCTTCCTCAGTTACACAATTACTGTTCCCCACCTTTTCCTCCGCTATATCAATGACTGTATCGGCACCACCCCTTGCTCCCACGAGGTAGTTGAACAGTTCATCAACTTCATTAACACCTTCCACCCTGACCTCAAGTTCACCAAAACCATCTCAAATACCTCCCTCCCCTTCCTGGATGTTTCCATCTCCATTTACAGCGACCAATTCAACATGGACATCTACTACAAACCCACCGACTCCCACAGCTACGTGCACTCCACCTTGTCTCACCCTGCCTCTTGTAAACATGGTGTCCCTTATTCCCAATTCCTCCGCCTCCACTGCATCTGCTCCCAGGCAGACCAATTCCAACATAAAACATTCCAGGCAGCCTCCTTCTTCAAGGACAGCAATTTCCCCTTCCACATGGGTGCCGATGCCCTTGAGTGCATCTCCTCCACTTTTCACCCCTCCACCCTTGAATCCCACCCCACCAACTGCAATAAGGATGGACCCCCTTCCCAGTCCTCTCCTTCTACCCACCAATCTCTGGGTACAGCGCATCATTCTCCACAATTTCAGCCGCCTACAAATAGACCCCACCATCAGGGATATTAGATTACTTACAGTGTGGAAACAGGCCCTTCGGCCCAACAAGTCCACACCGACCCGCCGAAGCGCAACCCACCCATACCCCTACCCCTACATTCACCCCTTACCTAACACTACTGGCAATTTAGCATGGCCAATTCACCTGACCCACACATCTTTGGACTGTGGGAGGAAACCGGAGCACCCGGAGGAAACCCACGCAGACACGGGGAGAACGTGCAAACTCCACACAGTCAGTCGCCTGAGACGGGAATTGAACCCGGGTCTCCAGCGCTGTGAGGCAGCAGTGCTAACCACTGTGCCACCGTGCCGCCCACAAATATATTTCCCTCCTCACCCCTATCTGCATTCCACAGAAACCACTTCCTCTGCGACTCCCTTGTTAGGTCCATGTCGCCCACCAACCCACCCTCCCCTCCCAGCACCTTCCCCTGCCACCACTGAAAGTGCAAAACCTGCGCCCACACCTCCCTCCTCACTTCCATTCAAGGCTCCAAAGGATCCTTCCACATCCAACAGGGATTTACCTGTACATCCACACACGTCATCTACTGTGTCCATTACCCTCGATGTGATCTCCTCTACACTGGGGAGAAAGGGCATCAACTTGTGGAACATTTCAGAGAACATCTCTGGGACACACACACTAAACAACCCCACTACCCTGTGGCCTAACACTTTAACTCTGCCGACCACTCCACCAAGCACATGAAAGTGCCAGCCCTTCTCCACAGCCAAACTCCAGTCACCCGACACCTGGAGGAAGAGCATCTTGGGACCCACCAACCACACAGGATCAATGTTGATTTCACCAGTTTCCTCAGCTACCCTTCCCCCATCTTATGTCAGATCCAACCTTCCAACTTGGCACCACCCTCTTGAACTGTCCTACCTGTTCACCTTCCTTCCCACCTATCCACTCCACCCTCTTCTCTGACCTATCACGATCACCCTCACCTTCATCTACCTATCGCATTCCCAGCTACCTTCCACCAGCAACTCCCACCCCCTCCCCCATCTCCCCGCTCGAAACGTCAACTCTCCTCCTCCTCGGATGCTGCATCTCCAGCTGTGCTTTTCCAGCACCACACTTTTTGACTCTCCAACATCTGCAGTCCTCAGTTTCTCCTGATTTTGGTGGAATACAGCTCCAAGGCTCACTTCTGTTTGTATACAGAAGTGCTCCCTAACATCTCTCCTGATTGGGTTGACGATAAATTTTATGCCTGGAATCTCCAACCAGTGGAAATGGTTTATCTCTATCTACCCTTACCTTTTAGATTAGATTAGATTACTTACAGTATGGAAACAGGCGCTTCGGCCCAACAAGTCCACACCGACCCGCCAAAGCGCAACCCACCCAGACCCACTTGCCTACACCTAACACTACGGGCAATTTAGCATTGCCAATTCACCTGACCCGCCCATCTTTGGATTGTGGGAGGAAACCGGAGCACCCGGAGGAAACCCACGCAGACACGGGGAGAACGTGCAAACTCCACACAGTCAGTCGCCTGGGGCGGGAATTGAACCCAGGTCCCTGGCGCTATGAGGCAGCAGTGCTAACCACTGTGCCACCGTGCCACCCTTTTCCTGTTAATATCTTGAAGATTTTAATCAGATCACCCCTTAACCTTCTAAACGTTTGAGAAAACAGGCCTAATTTGTCTAATCTTTCTTCATAACTTAATCCTTGAAGTCCAGGTATCATTCTTGTAAACCTATGTTGTACTGTCTCCAAGGCCAATATATTCTTCCTCGGTTGTAGTGCCCAGATCTGCTGCCATATTCCAAATGGGGTCTAACCAGGGTTTCATACAACTGCAGCATAATTCCTGCATTCTTGTACTCCCATCCTCGAGATAAAAAATGCCGACATTCCATGAGTGTTCTTGATTATTTTGTGCACCTATTCATGATATTTTAAAGACCTATGCACTAAACCCCCCAACCCCACCCCACCCCCACCCTCACCAAGTGTTATTGGAGTCATATGATCAGCAGCACTTGTTACTTCAATTTCTGTCTCCTGACAGATCCTCCTTGTGGAGTTTTCCTTGGTGAGAGCAGGGTTCCTCTCACCAAATGCACCCCTTGGATCGTTCCAGGATTCCTCATCACTCTATCGCTCCACCTCATTTGCACCATCACGCAGTAACACCTCAAGTTCTGCAATGCTGTAGACTGAATTATTTGCTTGCTCATCATCCATCAGACTTCTGGCCTCAAGCCCCTCCATGAACATTTATTTGAGGTTGCTCCAGCTACCCAGAGTGAGACACCTGAGTCTAGTCACGTGGAGACTCTGTGGGGTTCAGGACCCCAGACATCATGTATCATCTTATTCTGACCCATGATTTTCTAGTTCCAGAGGATTGGAAGATTAGTCCTGTCAGTCTTGTGATTGCACAATGTTCTTTCTCCAGCACTTCCTCAGACCTCTTGGATGCCATCTTGAACCTGGCTAAGCCTCGTGAGATGCTTGACCATCCATTCATTGGACATTTAGAGTCATAGAGATGTTCAGCATGGACACAGACCCTTCAGTCCAACCCGTCCATGCGACCAGATATCTCAACCCAATCTAGTCCCACCTGCCAGCATCTGGCCCATATCCCTCCAAACCCTTCCTGTTCATATACCCATCCAAATGCCTTTTAAATGTTGTAGTTGTACCAGTCTCTATCACTTCCTCTGGCAGCTCATTCCATATCCCTCATGCCCCTCATGATTTTATAAACCTCAATAAGGTCACCCCTCAGCCTCCGACGCTCCAGGGAAAATAGCTCTAGCCTGTTCAGCCTCTCCCTATAGTTTAACTCCTCCAACCCTGGCAACATCCTTGTAAATCTTTCCTAGGAAGGAGACCAGAATTGCACACAATATTGCAATAGTGGCCTAACCAATGTCCTGTACAGCTGCAATATGTCCTCCCAACTCTTGTACTCAATACTCTGACCAATAAAGGAAACCATATCAAACACCTTCTTCATTAACCTATCTACCTATGATTCCACTTTCAAGAAGCTATGAAGCTGCACTCCAAGGTCCCTTTGTTCAGCCACACTCCCTAGGACCTTACCATTAAGTGTATAAGTCCTGTTAAGATTTGCTTTCCCAAAATGCAGCACCTTACATTTATCTGAATATAACTCTACCTGCCACTTCTCAGCCCATTGGCCCATCTGGTCCAGATCCTGTTGTAATCTGAGGTAACCTTCTTTGCTGTCCATTACACCTCCAATTTTGGTGTCATCTGCATATGTACTAACTATACCTGTTATGCTCTCATCCAAATCATTTATATAAATGATGAAAAGAAGTGGAACCAGCACCGATCCTTGTGGGACTTCACTGGTCACAGGCCTCCAGTCTGAAAAACAACCTTCCACCACCACCCTCTGTCATGTACCTTTGAGCCAGTTCTGTATCTAAATGGCTAGTTCTCCCTGTATTCCATGAGATCTTACCTTGCTAACCAGTCTCCCTTGGGGAACCTTGTTGAACGCCTTACTGAAGGTCATATAGATCATATCTACTGCTCTGCTCTCATCAATCTTTTTTGTTACTTCTTCAAAAAACTCAATCAAGTTTATGAGACATGATTTCCCATGCACAAAGTCATGTTGACTATCTCTAATCAGTCCTTGCCTTTCCAAATACATGTACATCTGACCCATCAGGATTCCCTCCAACAACTTCTCCCTGTGTTGCATGTGAGCTATACTTGTTAACCACGGACATCAGGCTCATAGAGATGTACAACACAGAAACTGACCCTTCGGCCCAATTCATCCATACCGACCATATAATCTAAATTAATCTAGTCCCATTTGCCAGCACTTGACCCATATTCCTCTAAACCTTTCCTATTCATGTACCCATCCAGATGCCTTTTAAATGCTGTAATTGTACCAGCGTTCACCACTTCCTCGGCAGCTCATTCCATACGTACACCACCTTCTGCATGAAAAAGTTGTCCATTAGGTCCTTTTTAAATCTTTCCCCTCCTATCCTAAACATATGTCCACGAGTTCTGGACTACCCACCCCAGAGAAAAGACTTGTCTATTTATCCTATCCATTCCCTTCATGATTTTATAAACTTGTATAAAGGTCACCTCTTGGCCTCCAACACTCCACGGCAAACAGCCCCAGCCGATTCAGCCCCTCCCTATAGCTCAAATCCTCCAACCCTGGCAACATCCTTGTAAATTTTTTCTGAACCCTTTCAAGTTTCACAAGATCCTTCTGATTGGAGGGAGACCAGAATTGCACACAATATTCCAAAGTAGCCTAACCAAAGTTTTGTACTGCTGCAATATGCCCTCCCAACTCCTATATTCAATTCTCTGACCAATAAAGGAAAGCCTTTAAAATGCCTTCTTCACTATCCTATCTACCTGAGAATGCACATGCAAGGAACTATGAACCTGCACTCCAAGGTCTCTTTGTTCAGCAACATTACCTAGGACCTTACCATTTAGTGTATGAGTCCTGTCCTGATTTGCCATTCCAAAATGCAGCCCTCACATTTATTTAAATTAAACTCCATCTGCCACTCTCAGGCTGTTGGCCCATTTGATCATGATCCCCTTGTACTTGAAGGTAACCTTCTTCGCTGTCCACTAACCTTCAGCACCGATCCTTGTGGCACTCCACTGGTCACAGGCCTCCAGTCTAAAAAGCAACCCTCCACCATCACCCTCTGTCTTCTACCTTTGTGCCAGTTGTGTATCCAGATGGCTTGTTCTCCCTGTATTGCATGTAAGGTAACTTTCTTAAACAGTCTACCATGAGGAACCTTGTTGAATGCCTTCCTTAAGTCCATATAGATCACGTCCACCACTCTGCCCTCACCAATTCTCTTTGTCACTTCTTCAAAAACTCAATCAAGTTAGTGAGACATGATTATTCCACACACAAAGCCATGATGACTATCTCTAATCATTCTTGCCCTTCCAAATACATGTAATCTTGTTCCTCAGGATTCCCTACAACTTGCCCATCAGCAATGTCAGGCTCACTTGGCTTTTGCTTATCACCTTTCTTAAATAACTGCATCACGTTAGCCAGCCTCCAGTCTTCCGACACCTCACCTATGACTATCGATGATCCAAATATCTCAGCAAGGGGCCCAGCAATCACTTCCCTAGCTTTCCACAGAGTTCTAGAGCACACCTGATCAGGTCCTGGGGATTTACCCAGCTTTATACATTTCAAGACATCACCTCCTCTGTAATATGGATATCTTTCAATATGTCACCATCTATTTCCCCACATTCTATACCTTCCATGTCCTTCTCCACAGTAAACGGTTATGCAATATACTTGTTTAGTATCTTTCCCATCTTCTGCATTTCCACGCAAGATCCTTGTTGATCTTTCACGGGTCCTATTCTCTTTTTAGTTACCCTTTTGTCCTTAATGCATTTATAAAATCCCTTTGGATTCTCTTTAACCCGATTTGCCAAAACTGTCTCCAATTTTTACCCTCCTGACTTCCCTCTTAAGTACACACGTACTGCCTTTATACTCTTCAAAGGATTCACTCGATCTCAGCTGTCTATACCTCTAGTCATCCAGCATTCCTTACATCTACCAGCCTTTCCTTTCACCCTGACAGGAATATACTGTCTCTGGACTCTCATTAGCACATTTCTGAAGGCTTCTCATTTTCCAGCTGTCCCTTTACCTGCAAACATCTGCCTCAATCGGCTTCTGAAAATTCTTGCCTAATACCATCAAAATTAGTCTTGCTCTAATTTAGAACTTTAACATTTAGATCTGTTCTATCCTTTTTCTATCATTACTTTAAAACTAATAGAATTATGGTCACTGGCCCCAAAGTGCTCCCCCACTGCTCAGTCACCTGCCCTGCCTTTTTTCCCATGAGTAGGTCAAGTTTTGCACCTTCTCTAGTAAGTACATCCACATACTGAATTAGAAAATTTTCCTGCACATACTTAACAAAATTCCTCTCCATCTAAACCCTTAACACTAAGGCAGTTCCAGTCTATGTTTGGAAAGATAAAATCCCATACCATAACCAACCTATTATTCTTACAGATAGCTGAGATCTCCTTACAAATCAGTTTCTCAATTTCCTGCTGACTATCAGAGGGTCTATAATACAATCCCAATAAAGTGATCACCCCTTTCTTATGTCTCAGTTCCACATAAATAACTTTTCTGGATATATTCCCAGGAATATCCTCCCTAAGTGCAGCTGTAATGCTATTCTTTATCAAAAACATATCTCCCCCTCTCCTCCTGCCCCCCTTTCTATACCTCCACCTGACACCATTTGTGTGCTGGAAAATTAAGCTGCCGGTCCTGCCCATCTCTGAGCTATATCTCTGTAATTGCTATGATATCCCAGTCCCATGTTCCTAACCATGCCTGAGTTCATCTGCCTTCCCTGTTAGGCCTCTTGCATTGAAATAAATGCAGTTTAATTTATCAGTCCCACCTTGTTCTTGGCTTTGTCCCTGCCTGCCCTGACTGCTTGACTCGCTTCTTTTCTCAACTGTACCAGTCTAAGATTGAGCTCTTTCCTCACTATCTCTCTGGGTCCCAATCCCCACCCTTTTACTATTTTAAATCCTCCTGAGCAGCTCGAGCAAATCTCCCTTCCAGTATATTAGACCCCTTCCAATTCAGGTGTAATCCATTCTTCTTGTACAGATCACTTCTACCCCAGAAGAGATTCCAATGATCCAAAAATGAATCCTTCTCCCATACACCAGCTCCTCAGCCACACATTCATCTGCTCTATCCTTCTATTCCTATCCTTACCATTTCATAGCACCGGGAGTAATCCAGATAATACTACCCTCAAGGACCTCCTTTTTAAATTCCTGCCTACCTTCCTATATTCTGCCTTCAGAATCTCATCCTTTCTTCCTTCCTACATCACGAGTTTCAATATTTACAAAGACCTCCTGCTGATCCCACTCCCTTTTGAGAATATTCCAAGATATCCTTGATCCTCGCACCAGATAGCCAACACACCATTTGATTTCTCGCTGTCAGCCACAGAAACATCTGTCTGTGCCCCTGACTAGAGGGAACCCTATTACAATCGATCACTTGGACCCTGATGTACCCCTCGCAACATTAGAGGCTATCTTGGTACCACAAACTTGACCATTTGTGTTACATTCCCCTGGAAGTCCATCACCCCTTACATTTTCCAAAACAGCATACTTTTTTGAGATGGAAATGTCCACAGGAAACTCATGCACTATCTACCTCCCTCTCTTACCTTTCCTGGAGTTAACCCATCTATGTGGCTGTATCTGCAGCTTTTCTCCCTTCCTATAACTATCATCCATCACACACCCCAGATCCTGTAAATTCTTCATTGTCTCTAACTGCCACTGCAACCAATCCATGCGATCTGATAGGATTTGCAACCAAACACACTTACTGTAGGCATAATCATCAGTAACATAGAAACTGTCCCTAATCTCCCACATCCAACAGGAAGTGCACAGCATTCTACTAAAGACCATCTTTGCACCTTAACAATCTACAGACCCAGAAAATAGCATAGTCTTACTGCTCTAAAAAACACTTCTCCAGGCCAATTTAGTACCCATTTTAAAATAATTTTTGAATTTTAATCTGGCGACAGACCTCAATAAAACATATAACCAAAAAGAACCCACTCTACTCATTATCAAAAAAAGGCAGCAAGGTTATACTTTAAAACTATACACCTAGCTTCTCCCGTGCTGTGAACTTTCCAACAGAAGTTCTCCCAAGGTCAGCTGTGAATGTCACAGTTGGCCAATTTTTCTTAGATGCACTCTGATGTCCAGATATACTTGAATTCAAACAGCAAAGGCAGTAGCTATGTAGATTCATTGCTGTGGCAGTGTAGGTCTCTCTCTCTCTCACACACACATACACACACATTTAAAGTGCCATTGTTTTGATTGTTTTCTCCCCAAAGTTCCAAAACAATGCAGCAGCTTATAAAACAGTAATTACTGCTTCTGGAATTTGAGGAAATCAGCTCCAACACCTAACATACCTCAAAAAAGGAGCAACTCTTACAGCCACAATGTTTTCCCATCCTCCATCTTGGATTACCCAACAGAAGGTGTGGTAAGCTCAAGAATACTATCTTTCCACAGGAAAGACTGGGTCTCATCTAACGAAGAGCTAGTGTGGAGAATAACCTGTGGCTGAGCATGGGGTGCTGCAATAATCATAAACCAACACCAGAAGATACTCTGCTCACTTCTACTTACTCTCAAGAGGGAAGATCCACAGACAGCTAACACGGTGTATTGTTGAAACGTTCACACAGTCTTTTACTCTCTGGGTGCCAGGGACTGGTGCCACCCTTGGGAATGCTTACAAAGCTCCTTTCGGATGCTGCTCTCAAGGTTTCTCTCAATGTTGCTCCCCGATAACTGTGAATCTGACATCCAACAGCAAATCAGACAAACAAATCACACCCTAGCGCTCTAGATGTATTTGAGATTTGATGATTCCTTTCAACAGTTTGTGATCTCTTTCTCAGGACGTGTTCCTTCCCACTGTTTGTGGTTGCATTGCAATCTGTTGTGTTCCACATTTGTACTCCATCCTCCCAACCTCCTACCCATTTGTCCAGCATCCATGTTGTCCAGTAGTTGTTAAAATGGTCACATTTCTTCATTGACTAGCTTCTTTTGTTAAACACTTGGCACTGCTTTTGGCAGTTGTTCGTTGGGACCAATGATATTATACAAATCATCAGAACTGAACTGTCCATCATCTGGCAAACTGTCAACTACAGCAGTTTGATCCTAATGACTGTACAACATTTGAGCATGAGAGGTAACATATAGAACATTACAGCGCAGTACAGGCCCTTCAGCCCTCGATGTTGCACTGACCTGTCATACCAATCTGAAGCCCATCTAACCTACACTATTCCATGTGCATCCATAAGCTTGTCCAATGACGACTTAAATGCACTTAAAGTTGGTGAATCTACTACCGTTGCAGGCAAAGCATTCCATACCCTTACTACTCTCTAAATAAAGAAACTACCTCTGACATCTGTCCTATATTTATCACCCCTTAATTTAAAGTTATGCCCCCTTGTGCTCGCCGTCACCATACTTGGAAAAAGGCTCTCCCTGTACCCCCAACTAACCCTCTGATTAGCTTATATGTCTCTTGGTTCCTTATTACTTCCCATAACTTCTTCAGAATCTGCAGATTTGTAATCCACACCAAACAACCCTGAATGGAATTCTCATGCTGTCCAATTTTTTTCCCCTTTTTACCGGTGACCTTCCTCATGCTTCTGCATTTTTTAAACCTTTCTCTCTTTTAATAAACTCCATTCCCATGATTGAAACTGGTTTCTGATGGCATACCTTATACCATAAGGCCTGCCAAATTCTTTCAGAGACGTCAGTTTTACTGAATGTCTTTCTGATTGCATGCAGTACATTCAAATATTCCAAAAAAATTGAACTAATTGTAGATCCTTCCCAAGCTGGGGGTTGAATTCTTATTACTGAAGAAACTTTAATATTACTACCAAAATTGAACTGGATATTGATTATATCCTGCAATGATACACACCCCATGCTGCTGCAGATAATAATTTACTGTTTGACTGATCTGCCAAACTTTTATGAATTGTTTTGCCCATTACTTCATGGTTCTTTTTACAAATCTAATTGCTAAAAGGGTTTTCTGCTTCTGTACTCATAATTATTATGTTCATATGTGTATCCTTATCTCTAAATTCAACAGAAGCAAATTCGTCTGATCCCCATCCCCCATTAACAGTGAGAAAGCTTGCCAGTGGTCCAAGTTCAGTCCCTATTTATTATCCATTTTCCATTACCTTCTCCACATTTATTTTCTTATCTTTGCCAAATATTATTGTTGACTGACAAAACTTGCTTCCCAAATCTACAAAATATAAATTGAAAATGCTTGCTTTCTTCATTCCATGTCTTTAAACCCACAGCCTTGACCTCATTGAATCCCTTGCTGACGGCAGAGTTAGTATAGACAATGTTAGTGTCCTCTGGCCTTTCGAACAAACCTAGGTGCAAAAGAGTGGTGCTAGAAGAGCATAGCCGGTCAGGCAGCATCCGAGGAGCAGGAGAGTTGACGCTTCGAGCCCAAAGGGGCCAAAGAGCGAGGCACAAGGGGACTAAGAGATAAAGGGGAGGTGGTGGGGCTGGTGGGGAAGGTAGTGGGAATGGCATAGGTGGATGAAGGTGGGGTGATGATGATAGGTCGGAGTGGAAGGTGGAGCGAATAGGAAGGAAGGAAGTTGACAGGTAGGACAGCTCCCGAGGTCGTTGCCGGGTTGGAGGGTTGGACCTGGAATAAGGTGGGGGGAGGGGAGATGAGGAAACTGGTGAAATCGACATTGATCTCATGTGGTTGGAGGGTCCCAAGGTGGAAGATGAGGCATTCTTCCTCCAGATGTTGGGTGACTAGAATTTGGTAGTGGAGGAGGCCCAGGACTTTAGATTAGATTACTTACAGTGTGGAAACAGGCCCTTCGGCCCAACAAGTCCACACCGACCCACCAAAGCGCAACCCACCCATACCCCTACATTTACCCCTTACCTAACACTACGGGCAATTTAGCATGGCCAATTCATCTGACCGCACATCTTTGGACTGTGGGAGGAAACCGGAGCACCCGGAGGAAACCCACGCAGACACGGGGAGAACGTTCAAGCTCCACACAGTCAGTCGCCTGAGGTGGGAACTGAACCCGGGTCTCTGGCGCTGTGAGGCAGCAGTGCTAACCACTGTGCCACCAAGCCGCCCACTTGCATGTTCTTGGCGGAGTGGGAGGGGGAGTGAAAATGTTCGGCCACAGGGTGATGGGGTTGTTTACTGCGTGTGTCCCAGAGATGTCTCTGAAACATTCCACAAGTTGGTGTCCTGTCTCTCCAGTGTAGAAGAGACCACGTTGGGAGGAGCGTACACAGTAGATGATGTGTTTGGAGGTGCAGGAAAATTTCTGCTGGGTGTGGATGGATCCTTTGGGCCTCAGATGGAGGTGAGGGAGGGAGGTGTGCCCGCAGGTTTTACACCTCTTGCAGTGGCAGGGGAAGATGACGCGAGAGGCGGGTGGGTTGGTGAGAGACGTGGACCTAACGAGGGAGTCACAGAGGGAATGGACAAGGGTGGAGGTGTGGGAAATGGAGGAGATATGCCGGAGGGCATTGTTGACCACGAGGGAGGAGAAATTGTGGTCCTTGAAGAAGGAGGCCATCTGGGAGATGTTCTGGAGTGGAATTGGTTCTGGGAAGTTGAATGGTGCAATACCTTCTCATATGGTCCACAATGGCCTTCAGCGCATCTCCTCCAAGTCCTGCAGCACCGCACTTCAACCCCACTCCTCCAACCACAACAAAGACAGAACCCCACCAATGTCCAGATACAATGCATTGTCCTCCACCATTACCATAACCTACAGACAGACGCTACCACCAGAGATATATTTCCCTCCCAACCCTATCAGCATTCCGCAGAGATCATTCCCTGTGCGACACCCTCGTTAGGTTCCTTGCCCCCACCAACCCACCCTCCATTCTTGGCACCTTCCTTTGCCACCACAAGCGGTGTAATAGCTGAGCCCAGACCTCCCCCCTCACCTCCATACAAGGCCCTAAAGGATCTTTCCACATCCAGCAGAGATTTTCCTGCACCTCCAAACACTTCATCTACTTGTCCATTGCTCTTGATGTGGTTTCCTCTACACTGGAGAGACAGGATGCCAACTTGCGGAACGTTTCAGAGAACATCTGTGGGACACACGCATTAAACAACCCCACCACCCTTTGGCCAAATGTTTCAACTCCCCCTCCCACTCTGTCAAGGACATGCAAGTCCTGGGCATCCTCCACCGCCAAACTCTAGCCGCTTGATGCCTGGAGGAAGAATATCTCATCTTCCACCTTGGGATCAATGTTGATTTCACCAGTTTCCTCATTTCCCTCCCCCCACCTTATCCCAGAACCAACCCTCCAACTCGGCACCACCCTCTTGATCTGCCATGCCTGCCAATCTTCCTTCCCACCTATCTGTTCCACCTTCCACTCCAACCTATCACCATCACACCCCACCTTCATCTACCTATGACATTCCCAACTACCATTCTCCAGACCCAACCCCTTCCCATTTATCTCTCAGCCCCCTTGGGCCTCCTCCCACCTCCCTGATGAAGAGCTTATGCTTGCAATATTGACTCTCCTGCTCCTTGAATGCTGCCTGACCAGCTGTGCTTTTCCAGCGCCACACTTTTTGACTCTGATCTCCAGCATCTGCAGTCCTCACTTTCTCCTCCTTTTTGACATACCTCCCACCTAGCATAAATGTTTCTATGAGCTTACCATACTACTTATTTGTTGTTGTGTTGACATCTCTCTTACTTTTAAATTGCTCCCTCCAGTTCTAAACAACCAAGCGCAGGGAAATATCTCACCAGCATCGACACTGTCTATCCCTTTAAGTATTTTGTCATTTTCAATGAGATCACCTCTCATTCTTCAAAATTCTGAAGAACACAAGCACAAGTTGCCCGATCTCCTGCCATCCTGTGAACAAATCTGCTGAATTTTCATTGCATTTCCTCAATTGCAACAATACCTTTGCTGCGATAAGGAGACTAAAACTGCATGCAGTACACCAGGTAACAGTTTAAACCAAGCTTCTGTACAATTCAAACAAGATCTCACTACTCTTGTACTCAAATCCTCTTACAATAAAGGCTAATATCCCAATAGCCCTAATTAACTGCTGTGCCTGCATCACTGGCAGTGACTAATTGGCAAGGATGCCTAGCTGCATTTGTACATCTATATTTTCAAACTTCTTAGTGTTTAAGAAATACTTTGTGTACACATTTCCTCATCCAAAGTGGATAACCTTTCCTCTTCCCATATTATATTCCACCTGCTGTGTTCTTGCCCATTCACTAAGCCTCTCCAATTTCTTCTGAATGTTCCTTACAATACACATTTGCAATTTGCTATGTATCATCTGAAAATTGGAAATACTACATTTGGTCCCTATCTCCAATTATTGATATATGTTGTGAACAGCTGGGGCCCAAGTACTGATTGTTGCAGTGTCCCACTAGTCTCTCCACCAATGAGGGAATGACCCATTTTTTTTCCTAATTCCTGTCTTCTGTCCATAAGACAATTGTTAATCCATGCCAGTACATTACTTCCTATCCTACATGCTTTATTATTTCTAATCAGTCTACTGTGGGGAGTTTTATCAAAAACCTTCAGAAAATCTAATATCCATCAGCTCTCCTATAAAAATAATGTTTGCAATATTTTCAAAGAATTTCAGCAAGTTAATCAAATACAATTGCCCATTCATAAATCCATACTGACTATGGTCAAACAGATCACTCATACCTCGGTGTTAATTTAGCTCATCCTTTATGAAAAATTCTAGCATTTCCCTACTATTATTGTTCGACTAACAGTTCCGCAGTTCCCTGTTTTCTCTCCCACTCCTTTCTCAAATAGTAAGATGACCTTCCAATCTAGAATCTATAGAATTTTGGAAGATAAACACCAAAGTATTGAACAAGTATTTTGTATTTGTCTTCACTATGGTCCTACCTTCAGTCTGATCAATCTTATGGCCCTGATTGACTTCATCCTTGGGGCCCACAATAAATGGCTCTTGAGACGGGCTCTTAATGTTTCAAAATTGCTTAGATTTGGGGAAGGTTCCCTTAGATTGGAAGATAGCTAATGTAATACCTTTATTCAACAAGGAAGAGAGACCAAATGCAGGAAATTACATCTGTATTAGGTAAGGTGTTAGAAGCTGTGAAGTTCAAAATAATCAGGGAAGAATACGTGGCTTTGAGAAAAAAATAGTGAATGCATCATAGTTAGATTTCCAGAAGGGATTTGAAAAGGTACTACATCAAAGGTTATTGTGGAAAATGAAAGGTCAGGCTATAACACATGCTTTCTCAACTCGAATTCACTGTAATGTGATTGACAAGTTGGGGACGCTATTTGTAAAGCACGAATTTTTAAAATGTGTGTTGGCTGTAATGCAATTATATCGCCAACATTTTAAACGCTGTTTCTAAAGCGCGATTTTTCTGTAACGTCGCGTTGCCCAAGAATGCAACCATCACGTTATAGACAAACTGACGATATTTGGTAATATTTTAGCAAGGAAATAGAGAGCAGACATTAATGGATCAGTTTCTGGTTGGTAAGATGTAACAAGTGGTGTGCCACAGGGAACATTACTGGACCCTCAGCTTCTTAAAATTAATAGAAATGACTTGGATGAAGGAAGCAAAGTGTTGTGTGCTAATTACCACAAGCTACCTTTAATTCAGCTACTTATTAAGAAATCTCTCAGACAGTCATATCCTGAAATAATTATTTAAGTAAGACCCCTCAAGTAAGCAAGTTAAACCTCACAACCCAACTTAGCTATTACCCATTAAAGGTGGAATTTAGCCACAATTCCAATCAACAGTGACTGACTTTGGGTGTGTCCAGGGTTCGATCCTTATGCAGTGTTGTTTTCTGGAGCTCTGCTACTGAAGAATCCTGGAGTTGAATTCTTTTAGTATTTTCTGTCCTTCAGGTTTATGGCGTGATATTGTTCATGACACTGCAAAAGTCACTGAGGTTGTAGCTTATTTTTCTATCAGGAGTAATTTCTTTGAACCTTGCTACATTCAGTGTTAGCTATCCATTTGAAACACAGCTTCTCCTGCCATTAACTCTTTAAATTCTTCTGCAGGGCAATCCTTCCTCCTTGTGGCACGAGGCAGCCAGTTATTAAATAGATGTTATAACAGCTTTGTTTACGTAGCTTTGATTCGTTCTTTTCCCGGGCATGGTGAAATGCTTTCAATTCCTGTAATAACAGTTTGTCCTTGTCCCTTAGCATTTTACTTTCGATAGAGCTACTGGATTAAAAATTATTTCAATCCATGAACAGTTATTTAAATTCTGAAGTTTACACTACCACAAAGGTATAATTGCTAAATTTGATGATGACATAAAGATAGACTAGAAAATAAGTTGCAAAGTAGATACAAATGAGTATATACAGGGAGAGTAAGTGGGCAAATATTTGGCAAATGGACGATAATGAAGAAAAATGTGAAATGTCCATTTTAGCAGGAAGATTGAAAGAGTGGCATTTTACCTAAGTGGTGAAAGATTGCAGAACGCTGAGGTACAGATGGATCTGGTATTCCAGTGCATGAATTGCAAAAGGTTAATATGCAGGTACAGCAAGTAATTATTAAAGCTACAGAATATTATAATTCCTTGCAAGGAGGATTGAATGCAAAGTAGTGAGGTTATTCTTCAGTTACTCCATTTCTAGTTAATTTATAGGATTTGGGTGTCCTTGCTGAACCTACATTTACTGCAAGTCTCTATTTGCCCTTGAGTAGGTGGTGGTGAGCTGCCTTCTTGAACTACTGTCATCCATTTGATATATGGACAACAACACTGCTGTTAGGAAGCAAGTTTCTTGATTTTGATCGAGCAACACTGGGGGAATGGTAATATATTTCCAAATGGGAATGCTTGGACAGTCCAGGCTTGTGTTCACTGATGTTAAAATTACAAGAGGTGACCTTATTGAAACATATAACCATCCTGAGGTGTCTTGACAAGGTAGATGTGGAATGGATGTATTCTCTTGTTGAAGAATCCAGAACTAAGGTAGATTCAAAGTAAAGTGTCATCTACTTAAGACAGAGGTGAGAAGACTTTGTTTCCCCCACAAAGGGTTGTGATTGTTCAGAACTCTCTCACCTAAAACGTAGCGGAAGCAGACTATTGACTAAGCAAGGGGCAAAAGATTATCAGGGGTTGCTGAGAATATAGAGTAATTGGATCAATCATGATTATATTGAATGATGGAGCAGGTTTGAGGAGGCAAATGGCCTATTCTGCTTCTAAATCATATATTTCTATACATTTATCACAGCAGTAAACTGTAGCAAAATCCACTACTTGAGAATCTTAGTGTATGTTATTTAACTGCACTGTCAACCCCCTCTGTGAATGTTGCTGGTTCCATCAATGAAGTGAGAAACAAGCTAAATTAAGCCAGTTAATCAATTCATAAAACAGAACATCCACTTTATGTTAAAAACCAGTTGCAACCATACTGGGAAGTATTATGTTTGTGTACCTAAGCATTCATATTAGAAGACAGTTACAAAAAGTTCCTCAAGGGAAAATTTAAAGTTTTTTGGGAGGCAGAGACTTTGCAGCTGAGACTGTTGGAAACCATCTTTTTCTTCAAATCATCTCACATTTGTTCACGAGAAGCAATGGAAGGGAAATATTATTTTATAAAGCTTGAAGCTCCCCTTCCAGAGGAACAGATTGGTTCTGACAGTCTCCAGCTGCAGATTCCAGAGATTCTGGCTGACTCATTTTGACAACCTCAAATCCCTGTGAAAAAGTTGCTTTTCTTCTCTGAGTTCCTGACAAGCCAACATGAGTTGAAAAGCTGGGAGTGTTGGCTGAGAAACCTCCTGGCAACGGCAGTGGAGTGCTATTTGCAGGGCTGAGGAAAATAAGTGCACCATGCCATCGGGATGCTGCTTTGAAATCTCCCATTACAGTCTAATCCCTTAGGCATCTCTCAGATGCCAGTCCAGTTCCTGGCTGCATAATGCTGTGCAGTCAAAATGGCAGGCATGCGCAGAATTCAATAACTAATACATGTCTTCCAATTACATGGATAATTCAGGTTCAAGAAACTGATGACAGTGTCAATCTCAGGTTTGATGAGGTTTCTTGAAGGATAAATAAGTTCCTCTAGTAGCTACCAAAGAATTTAGTGGGCGGCACGGTGGCATAGTGGGCGGCACGGTGGCATAGTGGGCGGCACGGTGGCACAGTGGTTAGCACTGCTGCCTCACAGCGCCTGTAGACCCGGGTTCAATTCCCGACTCAGGCGACTGACTGTGTGGAGTTTGCACGTTCTCCCCGTGTCTGCGTGGGTTTCCTCCGGGTGCTCCGGTTTCCTCCCACAGTCACAAAGATGTGCGGGTCAGGTGAATTGGCCATGCTAAATTGCCCGTAGTGTTAGGTAAGGGATAAATGTAGGGGTATGGGTGGGTTGCGCTTCGGCGGGTCGGTGTGGACTTGTTGGGCCGAAGGGCCTGTTTCCACACTGTAAGTCTAATCTAATTGCCCATAATACCCTATGATATGCATCTATGGTTAAAATTACCTTTATGGCATTATTATGTGCTGAACTCTGGATAGCCAGCTGCATTTTTGCTGTCCAGGATGGATCTGTAACCAGGACAGCAAACCTTTTCTGCTTTAGCCTGCGTTCTATTTAAGTAGGACAAAGTGAGGACTGCAGATGCTGGAGATCAGAGTGTGGTGCTGGAAAAACACAGCAAGCCAGACAGCATCGGAAGAGCAGGAGAATCGACCAAAGTCGTTCATCAGGAAGGGATCGAATCTCCTGCTCCTCGGATGCTGCCTGACTTGCTGTGCTTTTCCAGCACTACACTCTTGACTGCATTCCATTTAAGTCTGAGCATTGAAGATCCGAGAATAATATTCGATTTCAACACATTGCTCAATTACTTAGCAGAAATATTTTTGAGAAGAGACAAATCTAGACATTGACCTCTCAAAAGACATGCTGACTTTCTTCCTAAAGATGAAGCAAAGAAAATTGTAAAAGTAGAGGGATGATTGGAGGAACAATGACATATGAAGAAACCATAAGAAGCTGTAATAGATTTTGATTTCTATATAGAATTCCTTGAGTGTGGAAACAGGCCATGTGGCCCATCGAGTCCTCAACGACACTGCCAAGAGCATCTCACCCAGCCACCTTATCCTTGTAACCCTGTATTTCCCATGGCTTACCCATCTGGCCTGCACACTATGGGCAATTTAGCATGGACAATTCATGTAACCTGCATGTCTTTGGACTATGGGAGTGCCTGGAGGAAACTCATGCTGACATGGGGAGAATGTGCAAATGCCACATGGATTTTTGCCCGAGACAGGAATCAAACCTGGGCCCCTGGCGCTGAGAGGCAGCAGTGCTAACCACTGAGCCACTCATTGCGTTGAGAAATGGTGACCGAATAGGAGGTAGGTTTAATTAGGAGTTCCAATGTGTCAGAATTCATCAGAAGAATGGAGAAAGAGGCAAAACACTGGATTAAACAAAATGAGCATCTTGCCTCTGCTCCATGTGGGCACAGTTTGTTTGGACTATTCCATGTGACAGCCTGGTCTGCTTCTACATGTACACGTGTGCTCTCACAGTTTGCCAAATGAATTAAAGCCTGAACACTCTGGCCCTTGGCTTCTGGAGCAATTCAGCTTCAAACGTTCTGAAGACAAGACATGCCATGACAAAGCCAATCCTCTTGCATCTACTTGTACACTAATTTCCATATTGGCTCTACCCTTCTGACCAATTCAGTCCCTCATAAACCATGCTTGGTCATTACATGTAGGTGGAAAGCAATTACTCATCAGCTACACATTAGGCTCAGTGATATTGGTTCAAAAAAATCCTGAAGTTTAATAAAATCCCCAGCTTTGGCCAGGTAATTCTGAGTTAACGTTTCACATAAGCACCAAGCAGACAACACATTTTTCAGAAGTATATATCCCAGATGGTTTGCCTTGGCAACAATAAATACCTCTACCCTCGAACTGTGATTTTTTTTTCTCTCTTTATAAATCTGCTTATGGAATAGTGTCAGATTGCAAAACAAATAAGATGATTTGCAGACTTTTTATCCAACTGCGTTTTGGGTCCTTCAACATGCATGAGATGATTTTCACAAGTTAAACTAAAAAAGATTAAAATGATTGAAATGCACTTAATAGAAAGTGGATCATTTGGGACACATAGTATAGCTCATGCGCTCTCTGCCTGAACATAGATCAACAAATTCCTGCCTGCAATTACTATTATGCTCAGCCATGTTGAACGCTGCATCAGAGTGATGACCAGAGACTGGGCACTTTGTCAGACAGCAAATCCTGCATTTAAATATTTGGAGTCTAACAGAATATTAAAGCAATAAAAACTGAACAAAAAACACTGTAGAATTGAGTTTCGGTTCTTAAATTGTGCTGAAGGTGAATAAGATATTGTTATTACTTGAGTTCCTCGAGGAAAAATGGGCTTCAGTTTGCAGTTCTGCAAAGACGACTTCTTTAACAAAGATCAGAAAGTCATTTTGCATGGTGAACTAAATATAGCTTTTCCATAAAAAATGTACATGACTTAAATTAATCGACTTGATGGGGTATCTGGAGAGTTAGTTGCTGATCGTTTACAAAGCTAACACAGAAACAAGCGATCAGGACACACTAGAGTCATAGTGCTATACAGATGTACAACACAGAAACAGACCCTTTGATCCAGCTTGTCCATATCCCAAATTAATCTAATTCCATTTGCCAGCTTTTGGCCCATATCCCTCTAAATTCTTCCTATTTATATAGCCATCCAGATGCCTTTTAAATGCTGTAATTGTACCAGCCTCCACCACTTCCTCTGGCAGCTCATTCCATACACACACCACCCTCTGTGTGAAAATGTTGCCCCTTAGGTCCCTTTTAAATATTTCCCTTCTCACCCTAAATCTATGCCCTCTATTTCTGGACTCACCCACCCCAGGAAAAAGACCTTGTCCATTTACCCTTTCCATGCCCCTCAATTTTATAAACCTCTATGAGGTCACCCCTCAGCCTCCAATAGCGCCAGCCTATTCAGCCTCTCCCTACAGCTCAAATCCTCCAACCCTGGCAGCATCCTTGTAAAGTTTTTCTGAACCCTTTCGAGTTTCACAACATCCTTCTGATAGGAGGGAGATCACAATTGCGCACAATATTCCAAAAGTGGCCTAAGCCCTACATGACCTCCCAACTCCTATACTGAGTGCTCTGACAAATAAAGGAAAGCATACCAAACGTCTTCTTCTCTATCCTATCTACCTATGACTCCACTTTCAATGAACTTTGAATCTGCATTCCAAGGTCTCTTTGTTCAGCAACACTCCCTAGGACCTTACCATTAATCCTACCCTGATTTGCCTTTCCAAAATGCAGTACCTCATATTTATCTAAATTAAACTCCATCTGCCACTCCTCAGCTCATTGGCCCATTTGATCGAGATCCCATTGTACTCTGAGGTAACCTTCTTTGCTGTCCACTACACCTCCAATTTTGGCGTCATCTGCGAACGTACTAACTATACCTCCCATGTTCACATCAATTGTACTAAGTTCTGAAGAAAGGAAGTTGTACCAACAGAAGGGCAGTGTTTGTTAGCTGATGGGAATCTTCAGGCTGTCAGAGTTGGTAGAAGTTTCCAGGTGGTCCTCAGACTGAAAAGAAGTTGTTTTATCATCTTTGCTGTTGAAGGCAGGAAAACCCCAAAGAAACAAGCAACACCATTTTGGTTGCCTGAAATCGTAACAAAGGTTTGTAAGCAGCTATGAAATACATTATTACTAAAAAAATTCAAAAAGCTTAGAAGCAGTCAAAGATAGTAAGACAGCAGTGACACAATTTAAAACCTTATTGAAGAATCTAATACAGCATGACAGATACAAAATCAAAAGTTGCTGATAAAGCTCAGCAAGTCTGGTAGCATCTATGAAGAGCAATCAGAGTTAATGTTTTGGGTCCAGTGACCCTTCCTCAGAAAGTACCTCAGTATTACAGATACTCAGAGTTAAAAAGGTTGGCCAATAAAGGGAACAATGCACTGTCTGAAGGTTCTAGGGTTCCGCTCATAATCAACCAAACCGTGCGTTAAGAAATCAACATTTCCAGCTTCTCATGTCTGCCAATAACAAAAATGTTTTGCAGGTTAGGTGGAGGTAGAATTGTGCCTCTCAGCACCATATTACACTGAGAGCTCAGATTAAGTGCTCACCTTCTGGAGCGGTGCTTGAACTGACAAGGAACAGGGAAGAAGAAAAATGAATGAAGAGACTCATTATAGCAGTTCTCTGTGTCCAGCCCACTGCCCCAATGTTTTTATAATGCTGTGAATTGGGTTGTTTAAGGTTATGGTCCTGAAAGAGCTAATATTTAAGTGTCATTAATTCTACGCAATATGAAGATGTAACACAGCCTTTGAGTGGACATTCGGGCTGTCTTGAACAGGTTCATAACGGAGACAGATATACCATCTCTGGCTTATGAGTCTATAATTATGCCTAACTAGTTAATGTTTTTGTATCTATTGTTATCATGCAATAAAGGGCACCTTGCTATGTAATTCAAGTACCTCTTCTTGTTAAGTCTGTTGTGCCATCTTGAAGCAACTTTCACCTTCAGTGTATACTCCACTCTTGCCTGGAGCCCAGCTCTCACTTTCATTGCACTTTCTCAGACAGTGTGGATGGGGGATCCAAAACAAGCCCGGGAGCAGATTCATGTTGAGCAACACTACTGGCATAAACCACTTGAACCTAATGGCTTGTTTATGCTGTAAATACAATGCAATTCATTGTAATAAAGGAACTTTTGGTATTGATCAATTATTGTATACATACTAAAGCTGGTAACAAACATCTAAATCTGCCAGAAATTTACATTGTTACTGAAAGCCTCAATTTAAGCTTGATGTAGCTTTGTTTTCTTATGCTGTAATAGCAGCTCAGTGCCTCCCTCAGGACTTTAAATTGAGTGAGATGGGTTCATCATCAATAGATCAGACTGCAGATTTCAGTTAATGGTTTGGGCTTGTTTCCTTATGCTATTTTGCTTTTAAGGAAATGTCACTCAGGACTAAAGAAAATACTTCTATGCACTTGGAAAGTTTTGTTGAGAAAATATGTTTTCATTATTTTCTACTGTATCCAGTTAATTTCTCAAAGGCCAAATCGCCAAGTTTTGTTTTACTCCTGTATCCTGCCAACATCCATTATGAAAACACATCAGTCTCCTAAAGCAACTTATGAGCTGTTTGCTGAGGGGCTATTAAAACGTCAGTAAGAATCAGAAGAACACAACAGGCATTTTGAAAGCGAAATTATTGCTAGGATGCTCGACGGCTCCATGCTATTATGCTAGTCATTAACTAAGAGGAAGAATAATTCCTTCAGGTCAAGGAAACATCTTCAACATTTCTTCCTGCATAGAGTTTCACATTTCATGTGAAAATTTCATGAACCAAGTTGTTTGGGGCCTACTAAAGCAGAACAATTTGGGAAGGTCAGGTATGTCAATGTGGTGTAAGTTCAGTGCAAAGTACTCCAGCCCTCTCTACCTTGCTGAGTTAGATGGAGCTGCTGGGTTGGTCTTGGTTAGTTGGCACCAACTGTAACAGGGGTTACACAAGACCCAGCAGTTGGTCTGTTGGCCACCAGGCTGCACTCTGGTTATTCATTTTTCCTGTTGAAGATGACCTCGGTGGTGGGCAAGTTGTTGGAGGGAATCCTGAGGGACAGGATGTACATGTATTTGGAAAGGCAAGGACTGATTAGGGATAGTCAACATGGCTTTGTGTGTGGGAAGTCATGTCTCACAAACTTGATTGAGTTTTTTGAAGAAGTAACAAAGATTGATGAGGGCAGAGCAGTAGATGTGATCTATATAGACTTCAGTAAGGCATTCGACAAGGTTCCTCATGGGAAACTGATTAGCAAGGTTGGATCTCACGGATTAAAGGGAGAACTAGCCATTTGGATACAGAACTGGCTCAAAGGTAGAAGACAGAGGGTGGTGGAGGAAGGTTGTTTTTCAGACTGGAGGCCTGTGACCAGCGGAGTGCCGTAAGGATCGCTGCTGGGTCCTAGGGAGTGTTGCTGAACAAAGAGACCTTGTAGTGCAGGTTCATTGCTCTTTGAAATTGGAGTCGCAGGTAGATAGGATAGTGAAGAAGGCGTTTGGTATGCTTTCCTTTATTGGTCAGAGTATTGAGCACAGGAGTTGGGAGATCATGTTGCGGCTTTACAGGACATTGGTTAGGCCACTGTTGGAATATTGCATGCAATTCTGGTCTCCTTCCTGTTGGAAAGATGTTGTGAAACTTGAAAGGGTTTAGAAAAGATTTACAAGGATGTTGCCAGAGTTGGAGGATCCGAGCTACAGGGAGAGGCTGAACAGGCTGGGGCTGTTTTCCCTGGAGTGTCGGAGGCTGAGGGGCGACCTTATAGAGGTTTACAAAATTATGAGGGGCATGGATAGGATAAATAGACAAAGTCTTTTCCCTGGGGTCAGGAAGTCCAGAACTAGAGGGCATAGGTTTAGGGTGAGAGGGGAAAGATATAAAAGAGACCTAAGAGGCAACTTTTTCACGCAGAGGGTGGTACGTGTGTGGAATGAGATGCCAGAGGATGTAGTGGAGGCTGGTACACTTGCAACATTTAAGAGGAATTTGGATGGGTTTATGAATAGGAAGGGTTTGGAGGGATATGGGCCGGGTGTTGGCAGGTGGGACTAGGTTGGGTTGGGATATCTGGTCGACATGGACGGGTTGGACCGAAGGGTCTGTTTCCATGCTGTACATCACTATGACTCTATGACTCTATGACAGGCTAAAGGACTATGTTCCTGTGAGAGATTACCGAGCCAAATCAAATTTTGATGAATATCGCCTTCCCAGTAGATACTCCGGAGAGAGCCGCTCATGGCTTTGGATTTGGGAAACTGGCATCTTTAAGGGGCTCGAGGAATGTCGCGCTGGTGAGCAAGTCACGAGGTCAGTGTCAGAGGATGGGAGGCCAAATAGGTCTCAGGTTGCTAGTCCATGGCAGCTTAAAAAGTAATGAGAGCTGTGTCGCCATGGGTAATGCTTGGGGAAGCCAACAAGGCCATAACTGTGCCTGGGCCCTCTCTCAATGCGAAGCCAAAAGGTGACAAATTTGCCAGTTGGGGGAGATGGTGGTGAAGTTGTAATGTCACTGGACTGGTAATCCCAAACCCTGGTTAGTGGCCATGGAACATGAGCTCAAATTCCCCCTTTGCAGACGGTGAAATTTGAATTCAATTATACAATCGGAAGTTAAAACTAGCCTAATGGTGACAATGTAACAATAGTCAGTTGTTGTAAATACCCACTTGATTCACTAATGGAAGGGAATCTGTCGTCCTTGTGTAAAAAGTGAGGTCTGCAGATGCTGGAGATGAGAGCTGAAAATGTGTTGCTGGTTAAAGCACAGCAGGTCAGGCAGCATCCAAGGAACAGGAAATTCGACGTTTTGGGCCAGAGCCCTTCATCAGGAAGGGCTGTCCTTAATCTGTCGTCCTTACCTGGCTGCTTTAGATGGGGTTCCAGGACCATAGCAACGTGATTGATACATAACTGACCTAACAAGGAACACAGATTTACGTGCAATAATTGCTGGCCCACAGCCCATGCCAATAAACGGTAAACATGAGGAGCACATGCCTATTTCTGCAATCTGTCTGATACGGCAGGGCTGGCCTGAAATGAGTCAGTTTCATTTCCCTTGGTGTGGTGGTCACAGACGGATCCAGCAGAGCAGGCTGACCATATCAGTCTCCAGGTGGACAATTGCAGAGATGTCCTCCTGCCTTGCCAATGAAGTGTACTCTTCTTACACAGATAAGTCATGTCGCAAATTGTGCTATCGGTATTACAAGTGCGACAACGCTCCAGATGCTGCAGAATCGATGAATGACGACCACCAAACTCTCTTTCACTCCATCCTGTGCCTTTTCTCCTTCTGGATAATGGCATTCACTGGGAAACCCATCGGCAAAACCAAATCCAGCATCTGAAGTGCTCTGAGGTGCAGTGGGAGGTAGTGTAACAGGGAGGGGATGGTGGCAAACGTCTTCTGTTGGGCTGACCCACCAGTGCCAGCTCATGTACAGAACAGAGGTTTTCTAAAAGGGTTTTAAACTCTCAACCAGCATTGTATGAAATTTCCAGAGCCCCCCACATGGCAAACTCACCATGTGATCCACACAGATGCTGGGTCTCAGTCGAACCGAACCACAGTGTGTGTTATCAGGGATAAAGCAGGAAACTGGCAGGCGCTGCTGAACTGGCTCATGGAGATATTTCCAGTTGAGGCCAGTTTTGCTGGGAGAATTAAAATATATGAAGAGTCCTCTGACACAGCAATGTAACAGTGCTGAAATAGTGAAGCAGACCTCCACCCAGACCTCCTTGCTTAAATATGGCATTCCGTGTTTACACATCAGTAAACACTTGCTCTATAAAGTACAAAAAAAACTCCTCCCTTTTGTATCTTGGCTGTTTTACATTTCAAAGAGCTGCCTGCATGTATTTAAACAACTTGCCTCTCAATGGCTCTGTCAAGACATTTCAGAGATAGAAATCTCCCATAGTTGGAGTATACCAAACCCCATAGCTATGAACCAAACCCCATGACAATGAACCAAACCATTCACAATCAACCAAATCCCACCGTAAGGTCTGTTTCCATGCTGTATGACTGTATAATGAACCAATACACTCCAATAGGTCCAATGACAATTTTCTCTACTCACCAAAACTACAACAGAATCAAATAATGGACAGTACTGGGATTATCTACCACAATTTTGACTAACAGAGTTTTGATCATAACCGAAAATCATCATGATCCAAAGAATCTAGATTTCTGAGAGGATTTTGTTTTATAACAGTAACAAAGTGTTGCTGTGGCTATTCAGTGACCGATTTTTCTTATTATTTCATAGAATGTGGAAGTCACTTGGTATAGCCAGTATTTGTTGGCCATCCCTATTTGCCCATGAGAAGGTAGTAATAGTGGACCATTTCTGGAACCACCACAGTACATGCGGTATAAGGACACACACAGTCATGTTAAAGTGGGAGATCCAGGAAGCTGACCCAGCAACTGCTCAGATCATATGGTGTCAAGTCAGGATGTGGCTTTGAGGGGTGCTTGCACATGTTGATGGTATTTGCCCGGATGCTCTGACGTCAAGCTGGTGTTCTTCTCTGACCACTGCCTCCTGCTGGCTGACTGTCACCTACAGGATGAGCAGTGGGCTGGTAAGGGAATGTGGAAGCTGAACACAAAGCTGTTGACCCTGGGAAACATTGAGGAGCTCAAGAGGGACTATGCAGGTTGGAGAACCGTGAAGCCCCTCTTTGAGTCCGCAGCGGACTGGTGGAAAACAGTAAAAGGGAACATCAAGAGGTTCTTCATCCTCAAAGGTGTTCAGGAAGCAAGAGAGAGGAGGGGAAAATCTCCCAACTGCAGGAAAGTATGCAGAACCTGCTCCTGCTGCAGACGATGGGGGTCGATGTCATGGAGTGACTCAAGGATGTGAAGGGCCAGCAAGCCTCGGTCTTTGCCTCGGAGGCCCCCAAGATAATCTTCCGGTCCAGGGTCCGCTCGGTGGAGCAGGACAAGGCGTGCTCACGTTTCTTCTTCCAGAAGGTGCACAAAGAGAGCTCTGTACTCAGCGGCCTGAAGGAAGAAGATGGCTCGATAACGTCATCTCAGGCTGCCGTCATGAGGATCAGTAAGTCCTTCTATGCCAGTCTGTATGACGCGAAGCCAACCAACAGCGAAGCCTCCCAGTCATTCCTGTCCTCTATCACGGAGGTCTTAGATGACAGAACACGCGAGAGGCTGGACCAGCCGCAATCTCTGGATGAGCTGACCAAGGCCCTCGAGTCCTTTGAAAAGAATAAAACTCCCGGAAGCGACGGCTTACCGGTCGAGCTCTATTCCGCTCTGTGGGACTTGATTGGCCAGGACCTACCTGCTGGAGGTGTATGTCAGTGTGCTCCAGGCTGGAGGAAAGGCATCGTCACCCTCATCTACAAGCGGAAGGGGGAGAGGGAGGAACTCAAAAATTGGAGAGCAATCTCACTATTGAATGCAGATTACAAAATTTTGTCAAAGGTTATCACCAACCGGGTCAGGTCTACTCTGGGGTCAGTGATTCACCCTGACCAAACCTGTGCTGTGCTGGGCAGGAAGATCACTGAGAGTCTCACACTCCTCAGGGATACGATCGCATATGTGCAGGACAGAGGGTTGGATATCTGCCTGATCAGCCTGCACCAGGAGAAGCCTTTGACAGGATATCACATTCCTATATGAGAGATGTTCTTTCCAAAATGGGCTTTTGGGAGGGAATCTGCAATTGGATCAGACTTCTCTACACCAACATTGTCAGTGCAGTCTCAATCAATTGGGTGGGAATCAGATAGCTTCCCAGTCAGAGCTGGAGTCAGGCAGGGCTGCCCTCTCTCTCCCGCCTTGTTTGTGTGCCATTTGTCGAGTCCATCAGGAAGGATGCAAGCCTGAGAGGGGTGACTATTCCTGGCAGCGGGGGCCTGCAGGTTAAGGCCTCCCTGTACGTGGATGACGTCGCCGTTTTCTGCTCGGATCCGCTGTCTGTGCACAGACTCATGTGCATATGTGACCAGTTTGAACAGGCCTCGGGGGCCAAGGTAAACTGAGGCAAGAGCGAGGCCATGCTCTTCGGGAACTGGGCCGACCAATCCTCGATCCCCTTCACCACCAGGACTGACCACCTGAAGGTGCGGGGTATTTGGTTCGGGGTGGGGGGGGGGGGGGGGGGGGGGGGCGGGCGGGGGGGGGGTGGCTGGCTGGGGTGTGCACCAAGTCTTGGGAGGAGCGTATCAGCAAAGTGAGGCAGAAACTGGGCAAATGGAAGCTACGGTCGCTCTCCATCACGGGGAAAAAAACCTGGTAATCAGGTGTGAGGCACTGTCATTGCTGTTGTACGTGGCACAGGTCTGGCCTATTCCCAGAACCTGCGCCGCTGCAGTCACCCGGGCCATCTTCCAATTTATATGGAGATCAAAGATGGACTGGGTCCAAAGGGACTCCATGTATAAAGACCTGGGCAACGGGGGAGAAAACACACCCAATGCCACCCTCACCCTGATGGCCACCTTTATGTGTGGCTGCATCAAGCTGTGCGTGGATCCCCGGTACGCAAACACCAAGTGTCACTACATACTGAGGTTCTACCTGTCCCTGGTGTTACGAAAGATGGGCCTGGCCTCGCTACCGCGGAACGCTCCGAGTAGTTGGACCGTTCCGTATCACCTGTCCTTCGTGGAGAAGATTATGGAGAAAAACACCTTTGACCACAAGTCCATCAGGAAGTGGTCAGCACGTAGTGTCCTCGAGACCCTTCAGGAAAAGGAGAGGGCGGATCCTATCGAGCGGTTCGCTGAGCAGACTGTCAAAGTCATTTGGCAGAATGCCTCATCGCCAGAACTTTCAACAAGCACCAAGACATGTCTTGGTTGGTGGTGAGAAGGGCTCTGCCTGTGATATCTTTTATGCACGCCCGGACTGTCAGCCGCACCGCACGCTGCCCTCGAAGCGGCTGCGGGGGTGGGACGAGACTGTCACACACCTCCTTCTGGAATGTGCCTATGCAGAAGAAGTCTGGAGAGGAATGCAGTGGTGTTTGTCGAGGTTCTTCCCAAGCAGTGCCGTGACGCGGCACTCCGTGCTCTACGGCCTGTTCCCCAGGACGCACACCGAGACGAACATCAACTGTACCTAGAGGATCATCAACTTGGTGAAGGACGCTCTCTGGGTGGTCCAAAACCTGTTGATCTTTCAGCTGAAGGAGTTGACCCTGACTGAGTGTTGCAGACTGGCACATTCCAAGGTCCAGGACTACGTGTTCAGGGACGCGCTGAAGTTTGGGGCAGCTGCCGCGAAGGCGCGGTGCGGAAAGACCACTGTGTAACATCTGCCTTGTCCTTCTAGATGATAGCAGTCATAGGTTTCCGTTACTTCAACACATCTTGTGGATATGGGAGACATTGTTGTCACTGGCCTCAGTGATAAATCGTATGTTCCAGGTGGTGGATGTAATGATGTTCAAGCAGATCGCTTTGTCCTGCAGGGTGTTGAGCTTCCTGAGTGTCTTAGGAGCAGCACTTACCCACATAACTTCATGGATATTTTGAGGATAAATTAATTTCAAAGCCAGTGTACTGTAAATTTGAGTTTCGAGTAAATTAATATGACAGTACACAACTGATCCATCAGCATCTGCAAGTGAAATACTATGTCTCCCAAATGCCTTGAACAAAAATCCCAGCAAATTATATCGAGTTTTGCAGCATGGAAATAGGCTATTTGACCCAACTGGTCTTTACCAGTGTTTCTGACTGCTAGCTTCCTTTTTATCTCATCCCATCAGCATTTCCTCTATTCCTATCTCCCATAGCCAGTGTTTATTCAGCTTCCCCTTAAATACATCAATGTTATTCATCTCAATCTCTTCACGTGGTTGCAAGCTCCACATTCTCACCAGTCTCTGAGTAAAAAACATTTCTCCTAAATTCCCTACAGTGTAGAGAAAAGCCATTTTGGTCCAACAAGTCTGTACTGAACCTCTGAACAGCATCTCACCCACACCAAGCACCCTCCTACACTATTTTTCCCATGCACTTCCCATGGCTAATCCACTTTGCCTGCACATTACTGGATATTACAGTGTGATTTAACACAACCAATCCTCCTAGTCTGCAAATCTTTGAAGGAAACTGGAGCACTGGCAGAAATCCATAGGGAAAACATGTAAACTCCACATACGACAAGGCCGGAATTGAACCTCGGTCCCTGGCACTGTGAAGCAGCAGTGTTAATTACTGAACCATCATCCCATTGTTGATCGGATATATTATCTTATATATACCTGGGCCCTAGTTTTGGACTCTTTCACAAGTTGAAACATTTTCTCTATTTAAGTAACATCACAACATATGGTATCACTGCAAATATTTCCCCTGCCTCTGCTATATAAAACTTCAGGACTTGTGCCACAATATCAATTAGATCTGGTCTGAAGCCAACCCGATGGTTAAAATGAAATTCGCCATAAAACAATCAGCCTTCGGGCCTGAAGAAGCTGAGGGGTGGGATTGAGGATTGTGGGGGAAATCAGATTATTTAAAAAAAATATATGGAGATGTTCTGGGAAGCTCTCTTGCCTTATTCTTTCATTACATATCCTCCGTGAGCCATAACAATGTCTCTCAAAATAAAACAGCCAAAAGCTATTGTTAATTCTGAACTATAGCACAGAGGGAATGAATCAACATTGCATATGTTATCAATTAGAACCTGATAGAGATGAGCCAAGAATCTCTGTAAAAGCAGAGGGAATAACCCTTCACCGAAGGAAAACAAGCTACTCAATGGGCCAGATCCCTGGCCTTCATTCAACACAGCAGAGGAAGTCTGTGTGTAACACCCACCCATCTTCGACATCAACACGACATCCCAGTCCGGTTTTGAGATCTTTGGCCAGGATCCTCATTCAACTGGGGCTGCATTACCAGAAATGTGGTCACTGCTGCAGATTGTTAGCCCGACCTTTTAAATAATTGGTTAAAAATGCATGCTCAAACCGCAACTGACTTTGGAGCGCATGGTACTGGTGGAGGGGAGACTCCCTGCCAACTAGTCAAAGTCGGAAAATAACCCTTTCCCTGACGCACTGTCAGCACCTGGTTTCCCAGAGCTTGCGGGGCTGTGGTTGCAGTGGAGCGAAGGAGAAAACATGATTAGTTTGACAGGCCTTTATCATTTCCTGACTTGGAAATATATCGCTATTACTTCGCTGTCACTGGGTCCAAATCCTGAATTTAAACACACAGCAAATGGAACTGCAGCCGTTCAAGAAGGCAGCTCACCATCGCCGTCTCAAGGTCAGCTAGGGACAGGCAATAAATGCTGGCCCAGCCAGCGATGCCCATCTCCCACGAGTGAATAAATAAAAAGAAAAGGTCAATGCTGTCTGAACAATTCAGAGTGACTCTGAACAATCGTTAACACTTAGAAGGAAATACACACGTCAATCATCTCTGACAGCAACACTGTCAGTCATTGATGTAAGATAAAGCAAAGCAAAACTTCTGGTAGGCTGCCAACTCCAAAGGTGAGTATACTTGCACTGAAAGCCACCTTAAGAACATCAGGTATGATGGACAACCTATCCAGTAACCATCCTAATGTCCCTGTATCCGTCCCTGGGGAATTAGTAACACCATTCCTCATAACATTCTAGCTCTGAAACATCTTTCAAAGTGCTAGCAGCATTTCTCAGCTTCCCTCACTCAGAAAGAAGCACACAGAAGGAATGAAAAAAATGCTGTGCAGGACTCCAAGGCAAATCTGTTTATCTGCAATGACCTCCCTTATTTAACTCATATGTGTCACAGAATGGATCATTACACTGTATGTACATAATCAAGATCCCATGGCAGTATTCCGAAAGGATCAGGATTTCCCCTAAGGTCCTGAGCAACATCTCTCTGTCAAGCAACGACCAGCACCAAAACAGAGCAGCATTGTCAATGAGCTTTTGGAATCTTTGTAGTGTCATAGAACTGTACACCACAGAAACAGACCCTTCGGTCCAACTCGTTCATGCAGACCAGATATCCTAAATTAATCTAGTCCCATTTGCCAGCAATTGGCCATATTTCTCCCAATCTCTCCTATTCATATACTCATCCAGATGCCTTTTAAATGTTGTAATTGAACCGACCTCCACCACTTCCTCTGGCTGCTCATTCCATACATTTACCACCATCTGTGTGTAAATGTTGTCCCTTAGTCCCTTTTACATTTTACTACTCTCACCTCAATCCTATGCCCTCTAGTTCTGGACTCCCCTACCCTGGGAAAAAGACATTGGCTATTCACCCTATCCATGCCTCTCATGATTTTAAAAAGCTTTATAAGGTCATGCCTCAATCAAGAAGGACGAATTGCACCTAAATTGGAAGGGGACTAATATACTGGCATGGAAATTTGCTAGAACTGCTTGGGAGGATTTAAACTAGTAAGGTGGGGAGTGGGACCCAGGGAGATAGTGAGGATAGAGATCAGTCTGAGACTGGTACAGCTGAGAACAGAAGTAAATCAAAAAGTCAGATCAGGCAGGGACAAGGTAGGACTAATAAATTCAACTGCATTTATTTCAATGCAAGGGGCCTAATAGGGAAGGCAGATGAACTCAGAACATGGTTAGGAACATGGAACTGGGATATCATAGCAATTACAGAAACACGGCTCAGGGATGAGCAGGACTGGCAGCTTAATGTTCCAGAATACAAATGCTACAGGAAGGATAGAAAGGGAGGCAAGAGAGGAGGGGGAGTGGCATTTTTGATAAGGGATAGCATTACAGCTGTGCTGAGGGAGGATATTGCTGGAAATACATCCAGGGAAGTTATTTGGGTGAAACTGAGAAATAAGAAAGGGATGATCACCTTATTGGGATTGTATTATAGACCCCCTAACAGTCAGAGGGAAATTGAGAAACAAAACTGCAAGGAGATCTCAGCTATCTGTAAGAATAATAGGGTAGTTATGGTTGGGGATTTTAACTTTCCAAACATCAACTGGGACTGCCATAGTGTTAAAGGCTTAGATGGAGAGGAATTTCTTAAGTGTGTACAATACAATTTTCTGATTCAGTATGTGGATGTACCTACAAAAGAAGGTGCAAAACTTGACCTACTCTTGGGAAATAAAGCAGGGCAGGTGACTGAGGTGTCAGTGGGGGAGCACTTTGGGGCCAGTGACCATAATTCTATTTGTTTTAAAATAGCGATGGAAAAGGATAGACCAGATCTAAAAGTTGAAGTTCTAAATTGGAGAAAGGCCAATGTTGATGGTATTAGGCGAGAACTTTCGAAAGCTGATTGGAGGCAGATGTTCACAGGTAAAGGGACGACTGGGAAATGGGGAACCTTCAGAAATGAGATAACAAGAGTCCAGAGGAAGTATATTCCTGTCAAGGTGAAAGGGAAGGCTGGTAGGTATAGGGAATGCTGGATGACTAAAGAAATTGAGGGTTTGGTTAAGAAAAAGAAGGAAGCACATGTCAGGTATAGACAGGATAGATCGAGTGAATCCTTAGAAGAGTATAAAGGAAGTAGGAGTATACTTAAGAGGGAAATCAGGAGGGCAAAAAGGGGACACGAGATAGTGTTGGCAAATAGAATTAAGGAGAATCCAAAGGGGTTTTACAAATATATTCAGGACAATAGGGTAACTAGGGAGAGAATAGGGTCCCGCAAAGATCAGCAAGGCGACCTTTGTGTGGAGCCAGAGAAAATGGGGCAGATATTAAATGAATATTTTGCATCAGTATTTACTGTGGAAAAGGATATGGAAGATATAGACTGTAGGGAAATAGATGGTGACATCTTGCAAATTTTCCAGATTAGAGTGGAGGAAGTGCTGGATGTCTTGAAACGGTTAAAGGTGGATAAATCCCCAGGACCTGATCAAGTGTACCCAAGAACTCTGTGGGAAGCTAGAGAAGTGATTGCTGGGCCTCTTGCTGAGATACTTGTATCATCGATAGTCACAGGTGAGGTGCCAGAAGACTGGAGGTTGGCAAACGTGGTGCCACTGTTTAAGAAGGGCAGTAAAGACAAACCAGGGAACTATAGACTGGTGAGCCTGACCTCAGTGGTGGGCAAGTTGTTGGAGGGAATCCTGAGGGACAGGATTTATGTGTATTTGGAAAGGCAAGGACTGATTAGGGATAGTCAACATTGCTTTGTGCATGGGAAATCATGTCTCACAAACTTGATTGAGTTTTTTGAAGAAGTAACAAAGAGGATTGATAAGGGTAGAGCAGTAGATGTGATCTATATGGACTTCAGTAAGGCTTTTGACAAAGTTCCCAATGGGAGACTGATTAGCAATGTCATATCTCATGGAATACAGGGAGAACTAGCCATTTGGATACAGAACTGGCTCAAAGGTAGAAGACAGAGGGTGGTGATGGAGGGTTGTTTTTCAGACTGGAGGCCTGTAACCAGTGGAGTGCCACAAGGATCGGTGCTGGGCTCTCTACTATTTGTTATTTGCATAAATGATTTGGATGTGAGCATAAGAGGTACAGTTAGTAAGTTTGCAGATGACACCAAAATTGGAGGTGTAGTGGACAGCGAAGAAGGTTATCTCAGATTACAACAGGATCTGGACCAGATGGGCCAATGGGCTGAGAAGTGGCAGATGGAGTTTAATTCAGATAAATGCGAGGTGCTGCATTTTGGGAAAGCCAATCTTAGCAGGATTTATACACTTAATGGTAAGGTCCTAGGGAGTGTTGCTGAACAAAGAGACCTTGGAATGCAGGCTCATAGCTCCTTGAAAGTGGAGTCGCAGGTAGATAGGATAGTGAAGAAAGCATTTGTTATGCTTTCCTTTATTGGTCAGAGTATTGAGTACAGAAGTTGGGAGGTAATGTTGTGGCTGTACAGGACATTGGTTCGGCCACTATTGGAATATTGCGTGCAATTCTGGTCTCCTTCCTATCGGAAAGATGTTGTGAAACTTGAAAGTGTTCAGAAATGATTTACAAGGATGTTGCCAGGGTTGGAGGATTTGAGCTACAGGGAGAGGCTGAACAGGCTGGGGCTGTTTTCCCTGGAGCATCGGAGGCTGAGGGGTGACCTTATAGAGGTTTGCCATGTTATGAGGGGCATGGATAGGATAAATAGACAAAGTCTTTTCCCTGGGGTCAGGGAGTCCAGAACTAGAGGGCATAGGTTTAGGGTGAGAGGGGAAAATATAAAAGAGACCTAAGAAGCAACTTTTTCACGCAGAGGGTGGTACATGTGTGGGAGGAGCTGCCAAAGGATGTGGTGGAGGCTGTACACTTGCAACATTTAAGAGGCATTTGGATGGGTATATGAATAGGAAGGGTTTGGAGGGATATGGGCCGGGTGCTGGCAGGTGGGACTAGATTGGGTTGGGATATCTGGTCGACATGGACAGGTTGGACCGAAGGGTCTGTTCCCGTGCTGTACATCTCTATGACTCTATGACTCTGCCACTCCAGGAAAAGAAGCTCTAACCTGTTCAAACCCGCCAACCCTGGCAACATCCTTATAAATATTTTCTGAACCCATTCAAGTTTGGTAACATCTTTCCTGTAGCAGGGAGACCAGAATTGAATGCAATATTCCAATGGTGGCCTAGCTACTGTCATGTATAGCTACAAAATAAAATCCCAACTCTGTACTCAAAGTACTGACAATTAACAAAATGCCTTCTTCACCACCCTTCTACTTGGGAATTCACTCTTAAGAACAATTAACCTTTATTCCAAGGTCTCTTTGTTCAGCAACACTCCCCAGGACCTTACCATTAAGTGCATTAGTCCTGCACTGATTTGCCCTTCTAAAACGTAGCAGCTCACATTTATCTGTAGTAAACTCTATCTGCCAATCCTCAGCCCATTGGGCTATGTGATCAAGGACCCATTGCACTCTATTTGCTGTGCTCTATACCACCAATTTTGGAGTCCTCTGCAAACTTACTAACCATACCTCATAATGTCACATCTATGTCTACATAGGTTTACTCCGGGTGCCCCGGTTTCCTCAATCAGTCCAAGAATGAGCAAGTTAGGGGGATTGGCCATGCTAAGTTACCCATAGTGTCCAGGGATATGTAGGTTAGGTGCTTTAACCAAGGGAAATGCAGGGATAGGGTAGGGGATGGGTCCGGATGGGATGCTCTTCAGAAGACAAGTGACGTCTCATTGGGCCAAATAGCCTGTTTCCACACTGCAGGGATTTTTCAGACAAAGACATTGCAAGCCATCTTCTTTCTGAGGGGAGCTGTGGAGGCAATTTATCATCGCAAGCATTCGTCACTGACATTCAGACAACTGCTGAACATTAGTGATATATTTGGAATTCACAGTTAACTTTTCACACATGTAAGAACCAGTAATCGGAGAAAGTTTTGGTCTCAGAGTGCTCATAATGAGAAGGATGGAAAACCCTTATATTTTTCAATGAACTATTTTAATGGAGCCTGGAAGTGTTCCCTCCCTCTGCCATGGCTCTTGCTAATCTCTCCCCTCTCTTTGATGTGACTTTGGTGAAATGTTTGCCAAGCGAAGCTCTCCATTATAAACAACTCATATAGCAATTCACATTAGGCCAAACAAGACTTGTGGAATTTACAACATACTTTGTTCTTGATGTTCTACACAGGTTTCCCCTGCCCATAATCTCCAGATGTGCAATTCTGTGACTCACTGCGACTACCAAAGCTTATTATACCAACCTATCCCAGTCACCGGGGCAACGAAAGAAATATTTCTCCAGTCATCCACTTAACATAGATTCCATCAGCTTTTAACAACAGTGCCTTTGTTTTTGTCATTCCAATGAAACAGAAGATGAGTTGCAATGATTTTCGAAGAAGTACAGGAATTCAGGTTGATGGGTAAAACAATTTTAGGAGTTTATTTGCCATATATAATCGTGTGCAGGTTGATCTCATGTATACGTCGACCCCCTTATTTTTGACCAAATTATCTTATATTTTCCATATATCTTGTGTGTGGGTCAACCCTAGTTCTTCACAATTACAGATCAATATTAATGAGTCAGTGTACCTGCCCATTGCGATCTGCTCTGGCTTTCCAGTCCACCAGCCATCACGCTCCAATCCAGATTTTCAGAATTACTGTAATGGTACAACGGTACAGGCCAACCACCGTATCCGTGGAGTCAGTTTCCGCAGTTCCATTAACCTGTGGCTTACCGCGGCCCAAACATATTCCAGGAACGTTCCAGAACAAAGGATTGAGGCTGCCAAGTGGGTAAATTTCCCATTTACCTATGTTGTAGATAAATATGCATCCCCTCGAAAACAATACCTCATGTATAAGTCGACCCTCCAATTTCAAATTAAAAATAAGTCTTCAAAATGAGACCCCGGTTCAATTCCCGCCTCAGGTGACTGACTGTGTGGAGTTTGCACGTTCTCCCCGTGTGTGCATGGGTTTCCTCTGGGTGCTCCGGTTTCCTCCCACAGTCCAAAGATGTGCGTGTCAGGTGAATTGGCCATGCTAAATTGCCCGTAGCATTAGATAATGGGGTAAATGTAGGGGTATGGGTGGGTTGCGCTTCGGCGGGTCGGTGTGGACTTGTTGGGCCGAAGGGCCTGTTTCCACACTGTAAGTAATCTAATCTAATCTAAAAAAATTCAACCTATACACAATATACATTCATGGTTATGTCTTATTCATTACTTAATTTAGGGCCTTAAAAGAAGTCGTTCACAAGATTGTTGACACATTGCATTTTCAAATTTTCCAATTTTTTTAAAAATTGGGGATATTCCATTACAGTGAAATATATCTAATGCAACTCCTTTATTCAATAAAGAATGGAGACTGAAAGCGGGAAACTACAGGACAGTCAGTTCAATGTGTGTCATAGGGAAGATGTCATTTGGGCAACACGGTGGCATAGTGGTTAGCACTGCTGCCTCATAGCGGCAGAGACCCGGGTTCAATTTCCGCCTCAGGCGACTGACTGTGTGGAGTTTGCACGTTCTCCCCGTGTCTGCGTGGGTTTCCTCCGGGTGCTCCGGTTTCCTCCCACAGTCCAAAGATGTGCGGGTCAGGTGAATTGGCCATGCTAAATTGCCCGTAGTGTTAGGTAAGGGGTAAATGTAGGGGTATGGGTGGGTTACGCTTCGGCGGGTGGGTGTGGACTTGTTGGGCCGAAGGGCCTGTTTCCACACTGTAAGTAATCTAATCATGTTAAAGCTCCTATTTAAAGATGTTATAGCAGGACACTTGGTTAGGTTTGGGGTAATCAGACAAAGGCAACATGGCTTTGTGAAAGGGAAGTCATGCTTAACCAATTTATTGAAGTTGTTGGGATGGTAACATGTGCTGTGGGTAGACAGACTGGTGAATGTGCTGTACTGAGACTTCCAGAAGGCATTTAGTGATGTGATCGTGATAAATGAAACCTCAGTGCAGGAGACAACATATTTGTATGTATAGAAAATTGGCTGATTAAGTAGGCATAGATAAACCATTTTCTGTTTGGCAAGGTGTGAGTGGTGTGTCACATGACTTGGGGTGATGACCTCAACCATTTACAGTATAAATGGTTTAGATGAAGGAACACAAGGTATGATAACTAAATTTGCTATTGACACAAAGATAGGTTGGAAAGTAAGTTGCGGTGAGGGCAGAGGAGGTCACAAAGGATCAATTAAGTGAGTGGACAAAGATCTAGCAAGTGGAGTACAGTGTGGAAAAATTCAAAATGGTCAATTTCAGCAGGAGGAGTGAAAAAGACATAACCTAAACAGTGAGAGATTTCAGAGTTCTGAGAAGCAGTAGAATCAGAGTGCTGTAGTTCATGAATCACAAAAGATTAGTATACAAGTAATTAGGAAAGCTAACAGAATGTTATTTTTTAGTGAGAGGGAAATCGAATGAAAGAATGGGCAGGATATGTATCAGTTAAGCGGGTATTGATGAAACCACATAAGGGACACTATGTCAGTAGGAAATTGCTGTTATGGGAGCCTGCTGTGCAGAAAATGGATGCTGTGCTTCCTACATCACAGCAGCAGCTGTATTTCTGAAGGTGCATTATTGGCTGGAAAGCACTTTGAGATGTCCAGTAATTCTGAAAGGTGCTTTATAAATGCATGTCTTTCACTTGTTTTTCTTTCTAAGGTTCGAGCACACTATCGTGTCAGCCACCACTACATTGCTGTTGTTGGAAGCTTGCTGCACAGAAAGTGGAAGAACACTCACCCTACCGGCACCGTTGGCATTAGTATTAAACCAAATGATTCAGAGTGGATATGGAAATATAGACGTTAATACCATAAAGTTAAAATCAGTTTGGCTAAAAATGAACTCTGAGGAAGAGTCACTCAATCCAAAATATTAATTCTGATTTCTCTTCACAGATGCTGCTGGACATGCTGAGCTTTTCCTGCAATTTCTGTTTTTGTTTCTAAAAGCAAAGTCATTAGGGTGATTTTTTTCTATTTTGAGTCATAGTGCTTTATCAAGTGAGATTCATGGTGCCTGGTTTGCTTAGCTCACAGCGACAGGAAATGGAAGCATTCTCCACTGCCAGGACTTCCTGACATTCATTCTGTAGGCACTCTCTGTAATATTGTACATCACTTAGTGAACCAGGGAGTGCCCCACATGTTTTGATGCTTTACAACCTTCAGGAAGAGCAAGGGCCAGGTAGGAAGGCTGGCACCTCGTTTTGCTAACATGGTCATGGAGGCAGAGAGGAGGGCTGTGCTTTATCCTGCTCACTGCCAAAGGAGATCATGCCACCAGATATAGCCAGTCTGGACCCCAGCCATGGCCCGGCTCAGTCCTGGATGAAGTAGAAGGCCGAGCAGTGCAGCACGAAGATCAATGATCTCTCCCACTCCTCAAAGACAAAGTGCCACATCCTCACTCTGCTGCCTCACGCTGACAGGGGCACCACTCACCCTGATGCTGCCACGGCACACTCCGCTCACCCTGATTCTGCCACAGCACACTCCGCTCACCAAAGTTCATGGACTACAACTCTCACTTTTGAGTGCATCATGTCCACTTATCATCCCAAACTACAAACCCTTCCTGCCCTTTGCAATTTCTACTCACTCTTCAGGGACACCTCACCACCTCTCCACTAACTGCTCGTCCATTCACTTCTACCAAATATGACCTCCCTTTGTCTCTCTCTCTCTCTCTCTCTCTCTCTCGGCAGGAAAAAAATGGCACACACCCTGGATGCTTCTGTGGGTCAAGGACTGGGAGATTCTGCACAGATCCCCAATTTGTCCTTGGATCAGGCCACTAGGAAAAAAAATAAATTCAGGGCAGCTGTAACTTTGACAGCCAACGGGATGGGATGGATGGCCATTCTTGAGGGTGTGGTCTGCTCCAACAGATGACACAGTGCAGGGAAGATGGTGGCATGGGATTTCCTTCACCTGCTCTTGGACTGTGTTCCGAGAGCTGACGGAATGGACAGTGAGGTCTATAGGTACAATGTCACATCCTTCTCTTGCACCTCCTTCAGGGGCATCATCACCTGCTGCTTTCTCCCTCTGGGGGCTGTCCTCCTGCATCTGGACATCACTGTCTTTGCTGATTTGCTCTTCCCTTCAGCGCTGTCGCAGAATTTGAACCACTACCACAACTTTCCAGCCACAGCAATGTGCACATTAGCTGCATGTGCAGATTCCCTGTGGGGAGTATGTGAAAGAGAACACCACTTCACTCACCGTACTCCTGAACCCTCACATCAATCCTAATGAAGCCTCATCTTATGCCCTGACACATGATGATGAGGTCAATGCCATGCCTCAAAAATAGGCCTCGGAGTATGTTACCTAATCTGAATGGACATTATCCAGTGGTTGAGTTCATGCTATACTGGGGCAGTGGGATTTAGCAGCCAGCCACTGTACTGGCCTACCCCTACCAAAAATGCACCCTTGCAGAAGTTAGCTTGTCTGATCATCTTTGCTTAGCTGACATAACAAGGAGGCAATTCGTGTGCACAATGTAATGGGGGTGAAGTTTGATGCCGTAATTTAGAATGTGGCTGTTAGTCAAGGAATGACCTGTCAATGGAGTGTAATATGGTGCCAGATGGGTGATATTACTGAATCAGTGGACTCAGGATTCATTCAATTGTTCCTAGCAGGGTCTCACATTCAGGCCATTTTAATCCACCCACCATGCTTGTGGGGGCAGCCAGATTATATTGTTATTGTGTTGCTGATCATGAATTGAAGATGGTCAGATTTCAACTGCATGCCCATTGGGAAATTTACCCTCCATCGCCAGAACATAACAACACGACGGTTGGAGGAAGAGCGCCTCATCTTCCGCCTGGGAACCCTCCAACCACAAGGGATGAACTCGGATTTCTACAGTTTCCTCATTTCCCCTCCCCCCACCTTGTCTCAGTCGATTCCCTTGAACTCAGCACCACCCTCCTAATCTGCAATCCTCTTCCTGACCTCTCCGCCCCCACCCCACTCCGACCTATCACCCTCACCTTGACCTCCTTCCACCTATCACATCTCCATCGCCCCTCCCCCAAGTCCCTCCTCCCTACCTTTTATCTTAGCCTGCCTGGCACCCTCTCCTCATTCCTGATGAAGGGCTCTGGCCCGAAACGTCGAATTTCTTGTTCCTTGGATGCTGCCTGACCTGCTGTGCTTTAACCAGCAACACATTTTCAGCTCTGATCTCCAGTATCTGCAGACCTCACTTTTTACTCGAAGATACTCCCAAAGGACTGTTTCTCTCTGGGTAGGTGGGTTCAGTTTGTCCCTGTTTCCTGCCCTAGTCTCTTGTGTTCATTATACCTTTCTTTATTTGATCCAGGGACAGCCTCTCATTCATCGTAAATACAACACATCTCAGGAAGCAACTTCTATATACACACACATGCACACACTCTCTCACATACTCCCTCTCTCTCACACATGCACACACACATACACACACACACAAACGCAGACTTGCACACAAACACATGCACACACGAGCACACAAACATGTGTACGCACACGCATGCATACACACGTGTGTACACACACATGCATGCACGCGCACACACACACACACACACACAAACACATGCACGAATAACCATGCACACACACAAACACATGCACACACGCATTTGCACACACATGCATACACACACACAGAAACATACACACAAACATGCATACACATGCATGTGCGCACGTATGCACACAAACACACACACACTCCCCTGTCTGGTGGGTATTTGCTGCCTGCAAATACAATGAATGAGCAGATGACCAAAAAAAATTCAATCTTTTCACCATCCACCTCTGTTGACTCAAATATGATAGATTTTTAATAAATATATAATCTCGCATAATACTCCATTTTATATATAAAATGACTCACTTGTTAGATTTAAAGCTTCCCTTTGATTTTTAGTTTTGACTTTGAAAGTTACAGAGCCCAGCTGAGACCACTTGCTGCGAAAGCAATAATGATTAAAGGGACTTCCTGTCATAAGGCAACATTCAGTGCCAAAGCAGCCATCTGCAGGTAGATCATTATTTCCCCAAATCATGCCAGCTTGGAAACAAAAAAAAACGCTTTTAAGACTGCACAATGCAAGCCAGCAGCCTGCTCTGAGAAGCAACATCTATTTCAAATAGAAGTATAATACTGCAGACGCTGAAAAGCTGAAATCGAAACACCAACTGTTGGATAAACTCTGCAAATCTGGCAGCATTGATGGTGAGAGAAACAGAGTTAATATTTTAACACCAGCATGATTATTCTTCTGAAGAAGTTGTGGTAAATCAAAAAGTGGGGACAAGACGAGAGAGAAGGGTATTAATACTGAAACACTAAACGATCTGAGAAAGAAAGGGATAGAGAATGAGAACTTAAAAATAAGTTATGATTTGGAGGTGCCGGTGTTGGACTGGGGTGTACAAAGTTAAAAATCACACAACACTAGGTTATAGTCCAACAGGTTTAATTGGAAGCACTAGCTTTTTGAGCAACACTCCTTCATCAGGTGATTGTGGAGTACACAATTGTAAGACACAGAATTTATAGCAGAAGTTTACAGTGTGATGTAACTGAGATTATACAGTGAAAAATACCTTGTTTGTTTGTTAAGTCTCTCATCTGTTAGAATGACCATGGTAGTTTCACTTCCTTCATATGTAAATCACAAAACCTTTTTTAAAAAGTTACATTCTCAGGTGAACTTTAACAATTGGCATCAGCCCAGATAATGTGTGGAAGGTGTTAGCTCCCTGAGTGCTGTTGTCTGTGCCATAATGTTTAGACTGATTCTAATCTAAAAAATGAGTTAACAGAGTCCTACATGTAAGCACACAGCACACAGGGGGTTAACACCTTCCACACATTATCTGGGCTGACAGCAATTGTTACAGTTCACCTGAGAATGTAACTTTTTAAAAAAAAGTTTTGTGATTTACACATGAAAGAAGTGAAACTACCATGGTCATTCTAACAGATGAGAGACTTAAGGTACAATCAAGGTATTTTTCAATGTATAATTTCAGTTACATCACACTGTAAACTTTTGCTATAAATTCTGTGTCTTACAATTGTATACTCCACAACCACCTGATGAAGGAGCAGCACTCCGAAAGCTAGTGCTTCCAATGAAACCTGTTAGACTATAACCTATTGTTGCGTGATTTTTAACTAAAAATAAGTTAACATATAAGGATAGGAGTGAGAAAAATTATAAAAGGATGGGTGCAAGGAGCGTTCAAAACAAATGGGAAGAACTGATAGCAGAGTCATTCCTGTAGGACAGTGAGAGGTGGAATCTGAATATTGAAAGGTGCACGACATTTAGGGAAGTTCAGAAAGGTGAACAGGTTGCTGTACTAACTAGGAATGACTAGTACTAACTAGCAGATGCTGGAGATCAGAGCTGAAAAATGTGTTGCTGGAAAAGCACAGCAGGTCAGGCAGCATCCAAGGAGCAGGAGAATCGACGTTTCGGGCATAAGCCCTTCTTCAGGAATGAGCTGAAGAAGGGCTTATGCCCGAAACGTCGCTTCTCCTGCTCCTTGGATGCTGCCTGACCTGCTGCGCTTTTCCAGCAACACATTTTTCAGCGCTAACTAGGAATGTACAAACTTGCACTATACAGCGAACAACACAGTAAAATAGAGTGAAAAGCTTCAACTGTCGCCACAATCCACCATTCAAACACTTCAAGAATAAAAAGACAAAGTTGAAAGAAAGTCCGTCTTCATTCTGCCACCTCACCATGAGGCTAGAGCCTGAGTTGCCCGAGCTATGCTGCCCTGGGTGCTGGACACATGAATGGCAAAGTCACCACTCTTCAGGCGCCATCTTGTCTTATGAAGGAAGGTTGAGGGAGCTAGGACTTTTCTCATTGGGGCACAGAAGGATGAGAGGTCACATGATAGAGATGGCCAGGATGTTGAGCGGTGCAGATAGAGTGGATAGCCAGAGAGTATTTCCCCAGGATGGAAAAGTCCCTCATGAGGAGGCATAATTTTAAGGTGTTTGGAGGATGGTTGAGGGGAGAAGTCAGAGGTAGGTTCTTTACACAGAGAGTGGTATGCATTGCCAGAGTGATAGAAGAGTCAGATACATTCGGGACATTTAAGCAACTCTTGGAAAGCACATGGAAGATAGGGCAATGAAAGGCATGAAGGTTAGTCAGATCGGAGAGTAGGAAAACAAGGTCGGCACAACATTGAGGGCCGAAGGGCCTGTACTATGCTCTGCCGATCTATCCCTTCATCGTTGTGCCCACCTAACCAACAGGTCGCTAATGCAGGGTCCCATGCTGAATGTATACTCGCCCCACAACCAGGAGCCCCTGACCCTGCTGATGTCACCGCCTCGCCAATGGCTGGAGCCCCCGCACTGGACCTACCACAAGCAAGAGCCCCAGGGCACCATGCCGCAAGACTGGGCTGACACTGCCCACTGTGATATCACCCTGAACGCTCCCCGTCCGCAATATCACCCCCTCCACTCCCCCTCTGCAATATCACCCCCTCCACTGCCCTCTGTGATATCACCCTGTATGCACCCCCTCTGCAACATCACCCCCTCCACTCCCCCTCTGCAATATCACCCCTTCCATTCCCCATCTGCAATATAACCCCCTCCACTCCACCTCTGCAATATCACCCCCTCCGATCCCCCTCTGCAATATCACCCCCTCAATCCCCCTCTGCAATATCACTCCCTCCACTCCCTGAAATATCACCACCTCCGCTCCTCCTCTGCTCCCCCTCTGCAATATCACCTACTCCACTCCCCCTCTGCAATTTCACCCCCTCCAACCTCGCTCTGCAATATCACCCCCTCCAACCCCACTCTGCAATATCACCCCCTCCAATACACTCTGCAATATCACCCCCTCCACTGCCCACTGCAATATCACCCCCTCCAACCCCACTCTGCAATATCAACCCCTCCAACTCACTCTGCAATATCAGCCCCTCCATTGCCCCCTGCAATATCACCTCCTTCACTCCCCCTCTGTCATATCACTCCCTCCACTCCCCCTCTGCAATATCACCCCCTCTACTCCTCCTCCGCTCACCCTCTGCAATATCACCTCCTCCACTCTGCCCCCTACAATATCACCCCCTCTACTCCTCCTCCGCTCCCCCTCTGCAATATCACACCCTCCACCCCCTCTGCAATATCACCCCATCCACTCACCCTCTGCAACATCACCCCCTCCACTCCCCCTCTGCAATATCACCCCTTCCATTCCCCATCTGCAATATAACCCCCTCCACTCCACCTCTGCAATATCACCCCCTCCGATCCCCCTCTGCAATATCACCCCCTCAATCCCCCTCTGCAATATCACTCCCTCCACTCCCTGAAATATCACCACCTCCGCTCCTCCTCCGCTCCCCCTCTGCAATATCACCTACTCCACTCCCCCTCTGCAATTTCACCCCCTCCAACCTCGCTCTGCAATATCACCCCCTCCAACCCCACTCTGCAATATCATCCCCTCCAATACACTCTGCAATATCACCCCCTCCACTGCCCACTGCAATATCACCCCCTCCAACCCCACTCTGCAATATCAACCCCTCCAACTCACTCTGCAATATCAGCCCCTCCATTGCCCCCTGCAATATCACCTCCTTCACTCCCCCTCTGTCATATCACTCCCTCCACTCCCCCTCTGCAATATCACCCCCTCTACTCCTCCTCCGCTCACCCTCTGCAATATCACCTCCTCCACTCTGCCCCCTACAATATCACCCCCTCTACTCCTCCTCCGCTCCCCCTCTGCAATATCACACCCTCCACCCCCTCTGCAATATCACCCCATCCACTCACCCTCTGCAACATCACCCCCTCCACCCCCTCTGCAATATCACCCCCTCCACTCCCTTCCTGCAACATCACCCCCTTCACTCCCCCTCTGCCATATCACCCCCTCTACTCCTCCTCCGCTCCCCCTCTGCAATATCACCCCCTCCACTCCATCTCTGCAATATCACCCCCTCCACCCCCCTTGTAATATCACCCACTCGACTCGCCCTCTGCAATATCACGCCCTCCGCATCCCATCTGCAATATAAACTACTCCACTCCCCCTCTGCAATATCACCCCCTCCAACCCTCTCTGCAATATCACCCCCTCCAACCCTGCTCTGCAATATTACCCCCTCCACGCCGCCTCTGCAATATCACCCCCTCCACACCCCCGCTACAATATCACCCACTCTGCTCCCTCTCTGCAATACCACCTCCTCCATTCTCCCTCTGCAATATCACCCCCTCAGCACCCCTCTGCTATATCAACCCCTCCGCTCTCCCTGTGCAATATCACCCCCTCCGCATTCCATCTGCAATATAACCTCCTCCACTCCCCCGCAGCAATATCAACCCCTCCACCCCCCCGCAATTTCAGCCCACTCCACCCCCCTCTGCAATATCTCCTCCTCCACTCACCCTCTGCAACATCACACCCTCCACTCCTCCTCTGCAATATCACCCCCTTGGCTCCCCCTCTGCAATATCATCCCCTCCGCTCCGCCTCTACAATATCACCCTGTCTGCTCCCCCTCTGCAATATCACCCATTCCACTGCTCTCTGCAAAATCACCCCCTCCACTCCCCCTCTGTAATATCATCCCTTCCACCCCAACTCTGCAATATCACCCCCTCTGATCCACCTCTGCAATATCACCCTCACCACTCCCCCTCTGCAATATCACCCCCTCCACTCCCACTCTGCAATATCACCCTCTCCACTCCGCCACTGCAATATCACACCCTCCACTCCCACACTGCAATATCACCCTCTCCATCACCCCTCTGCAATATCATCCTCTCCACTCCCTCCCTGCCATATCACCCTCTCCACTCCTCCTCCGCTCCCCCTCTGCAATATCACCTCCTCCACTCCCCCTCTGCAATATCACCCCCTCCTCACCCTCTCTGCAATATCACCCCCTCCACACACCCCTACAATATCACCCACTCCACTCCCCCTCTGCAATATCACCCCCTCCGATCCCCCTCTGCAATATCACCCCTCGGAGAGCGGGACCCCTGGGGCGGCACGGTGGCACAGTGGTTAGCACTGCTGCCTCACAGCGCCAGGGACCTGGGTTCAATTCCCGCCTCAGGCGACTGACTGTGTGGAGTTTGCACGTTCTCCCCCTGTCTGCGTGGGTTTCCTCCGGGTGCTCCGGTTTCCTCCCACAGTCACAAAGATGTGCGGGTCAGGTGAATTGGCCATGCTAAATTGCCCGTAGTGTTAGGTAAGGGGTATATGTATGGGTGGGTTGCGCTTCGGCGGGTCGGTGTGGACTTGTTGGGCCGAAGGGCCTGTTTCCACACTGTAAGTAATCTAATCATGCCCTCCGCATTCCATCTGCAATATAACCTCCTCCACTCCCCCTCTGCAATATCACCCCCTCCAACCCTCTTTGCAATATCACCCCCTCCAACCCTGCTCTGCAATATCAGCCCCCTCCACTCCCCCTCTGCAATATCACCCCCTCCACACCCCCCTACAATATCACCCACTCTGCTCCCTCTCTGCAATACCACCTCCTCCACTCTCCCTCTGCAATATCACCCCCTCAACACCCCTCTGCAATATCACCCACTCCACTCCCCCTTTGCAAGATCACCCCCTCCGCTCTCCCTCTGCAATATCACCCCCTCCGCATTCCATCTGCAATATAACCTCCTTCACTCCCCCTCTGCAATTTCACCCCCTCCAACCCCGCTCTGCAATATCACCCCGTCCAAAACTGCTCTGCAATATCACCCCCTCCACACCCCCTCTGCAATATCACCCCCTCCAACCACCTTTGCAATATCACCCTCTCCACTCTCCTTCTGCAATATCACCCTCTCCACTCCCCCTCTGCAATATCACCCTCTCCACTCACCCTCTGCAATATCACCCCCTCCACCCCCCCCTACAATATCACCTCCTCCGCTCCCCCTCTGCAATATCACCTCCTCCACTCCCCCTCTGCAATATCACCCCCTCCTCACCTTCTCTGCAATATCACCCCCTCCAAACACCCCTACAATATCACCCCCTCCACTCCTCCTCCACTCACCCTCTGTAACATCACCCCCTCCACTCCTCCTCTGCAATTTCACCCCCTTGGCTCCCCCTCTGCAATATCATCCCCTCCGCTCCGCCTCTACAATATCACCCTGTCTGCTCCCCCTCTGCAATATCACCCATTCCACTGCTCTCTGCAAAATCACCCCCTCCACTCCCCCTCTGTAATATCATCCCTTCCACCCCAACTCTGCAATATCACCCCCTCCGATCTACCTCTGCAATATCACCCCCTCCGCATTCCCTCTGCAATATCACACCCTCCACTCCCACTCTGCAATATCATCCTCTCCACTCCCTCCCTGCCATATCACCCTCTCCACTCCTCCTCCGCTCCCCCTCTGCAATATCACCCTCTCCGCTCCCCCTCTGCAATATCACCCCCTCCGATCCCCCTCTGCAATATCACCCCCTCCGCATTCCATCTGCAATATAACCTCCTTCACTCCCCCTCTGCAATTTCACCCCCTCCAACCCTGCTCTGCAATATCACCCCCTCCACACCCCCTCTGCAATATCACCCCCTCCAACCACCTTTGCAATATCACCCTCTCCACTCCCTTCCTGCAACATCACCCCCTTCACTCCCCCTCTGCCATATCACCCCCTCCACTCCTCCTCCATTCACCCTCTGCAATATCACCCCCTCCGCTCCCACTCTGCAACATCACCCACTCCACTGCTCTCTGCACAATCACCCCCTCCACTCCCCCTCTGTAATATCACCCCCTCCGCATTCCCTCTGCAATATCACCCTCTCCACACCCCCTCAGCAATATCACCCTCTCCACTCCGCCACTGCAATATCACACCCTCCACTCCCACTCTGCAATATCACCCTCTCCACTCCCTCCCTGCAACATCACCCCCTTCACTCCCCCTCTGCCATATCACCCCCTCCACTCCTCCTCCGCTCACCCTCTGCAATATCACCTCCTCCACACACCCCACAATATAATCTCTTCCGCTCCCCCTCTGCAATATCACCTCCTCCACTCCCCCTCTGCAATATCACCCCCTCCAACCCTCTCTGCAATATCACCCCCTCCAACCCTGCTCTGTAATATCACCCCCTCCACACCCCCCCTACAATATCACCCACTCTGCTCCCTCTCTGCAATACCACCTCCTCCACTCTCCCTCTGCTATATCAACCCCTCCGCTCCCACTCTGCGACATCACCCCCTCCGATCCCCCTCTGCAATATCACCCCCTCCAACCCCGCTCTGCAATATCACCCCCTCCCTTTCCCCTCTGCAAAATCACCCCTCCACTCCCCCTCTGTAATATCATCCCCTCCACTCCCCCTCTGCAATATTACCCTGTCCCCTTCCCCTCTGCAATATGACCCCTCCACTCCCCCTCTGCAATATCACCCCCTCCACTCCATCTCTGCAATATCACCCCCTCCACCCCCCTTGTAATATCACCCACTCGACTCGCCCTCTGCAATATCACGCCCTCCGCATCCCATCTGCAATATAAACTACTCCACTCCCCCTCTGCAATATCACCCCCTCCAACCCCGCTCTGCTATATCAACCCCTCCGCTCCTGCTCTGCAACATCACCCCCTCCACTCCCCCTCTGCAAGATCACCACCTCCGCCACTCCCCCTCTGCAATTTCACCCCCTCCAACCCTGCTCTGCAATATCACCCCCTCCAACACACTTTGCAATATCACCCCCTCCACTGCCCCCTGCAATATCACCCCCTCCACACCCCGCTCTGCAATATCACCCCCTCCAACCACCTTTGCAATATCACCCTCTCCACTCCCTTCCTGCAACATCACCCCCTTCACTCCCCCTCTACCATATCATCTCCTCCGCTCCCCCTCTGCAATATAACCTCCTCCACTCCCCCTCTGCAATATCACCCCCTCCTCATCCTCTCTGCAATATCACCCCCTCCACACCCCCCTACAATATCACCCACTCCACTCCCCCTCTGCAATATCACCTCCTCCACTCCCCTTCTGCAATATTGCCCCCTCCGATCCCCCTCTGCAATATCACGCCCTCCGCATTCCATCTGCAATATAACCTCCTCCACTCCCCCTCTGCAATATCACCCCCTCCAACTCTCTCTGCAATATCACCCCCTCCACACCCCCGCTACAATATCACCCACTCTGCTCCCTCTCTGCAATATCACCTTCTCCACCCCGCCTCTGCTATATCAACCCCTCCGCTCCTCCTCCGCTCCCCCTCTGCAATATCACCTCCTCCACTCCCCCTCTGCAATATCACCCCCTCCTCACCCTCTCTGCAATATCACCCCCTCCACACACCCCTACAAATATCACCCACTCCACTCCCCCTCTGCAAAATCACCCCCTCCGCTCCCCCTCTGCAATATCACCCCTCGGAGAGCAGGACCCCTGGGGCGGCACGGTGGCACAGTGGTTAGCACTGCTGCCTCACAGCGCCAGGGACCTGGGTTCAATTCCCGCCTCAGGCGACTGACTGTGTGGAGTTTGCACGTTCTCTCCCTGTCTGCGCGGGTTTCCTCCGGGTGCTCCGGTTTCCTCCCACAGTCACAAAGATGTGCGGGTCAGGTGAATTGACCATGCTAAATTGCCCGTAGTGTTAGGTAAGGGGTATATGTATGGGTGGGTTGCGCTTCGGCGGGTCGGTGTGGACTTGTTGGGCCGAAGGGCCTGTTTCCACACTGTAAGTAATCTAATCACCCCCTCCGCATTCCATCTGCAATATAACCTCTTTCACTCCCCCTCTGCAATTTCACCCCCTCCAACCCCGCTGTGCAATATCACCCCCTCCAACCCTGCTCTGCAATATCACCCCCTCCACACCCCCTCTGCAATGTCACCCCCTCCAACCACCTTTGCAATATCACCCTCTCCACTCCCTTCCTGCAACATCACCCCCTTCACTCCCCCTCTGCCATATCACCCCCTCCACTCCTCCTCCATTCACCCTCTGCAATATCACCCCCTCCGCTCCCGCTCTGCAACATCACCCACTCCACTGCTCTCTGCAAAATCACCCCCTCCACTCCCCCTCTGTAATATCATCCCCACCGCATTCCCTCTGCAATATCACCCTCTCCACTCCGCCACTGCAATTGCACCCCCTCCGCTCCCCCTCTGCAATATCACCCCGTCCAACCCTGCTCTGCAATATCACCCCCTCCACACCCCCCCTACAATATCACCCACTCTGCTCCCTCTCTGCAATACCACCTCCTCCACTCTCCCTCTGCAATATCACCCCCTCAGCTCCCCCTCTGCAATATCACCCCCTCCACTCCCCTTCTGCTATAACACCTTCTCCACCCCGTCTCTGCTATATCAACCCTCCGCTCCCACTCTGCGACATCACCCCCTCCGATCCCCCTCTGCAATATCACCCCCTCCGCATTCCATCTGCAATATAACCTCCTTCGCTCCCGCTCTGCAATTTCACCCCCTCCAACCCCGCTCTGCAATATCACCCCCTCCAACACACTTTACAATATTACCCCCGCCAATAACCTTTGCAATATCACCCTCTCCACTCCCTTCCTGCAACATCACCCCCTTCACTCCCCCTCTGCCATATCACCCCCTCCACTCCTCCTCCGCTCACCCTCTGCAATATCACCTCCTCCGCTCCCCATCTGCAATACCACCTTCTCCACTCCCCCTCTGCAATATAACCTCCTTCACTCTCCCTCTGCAATATCACGCCCTCCGCATCCCATCTGCAATATAACCTCCTCCACTCCCCCTCTGCAATATCACCCCCTCCAACCCCGCTCTGCAATATCACCCCCTCCCTTTCCCCTCTGCAAAATCACCCCTCCACTCCCCCTCTGTAATATCATCCCCTCCACTCCCCCTCTGCAATATTACCCTGTCCCCTTCCCCTCTGCAATATGACCCCTCCACTCCCCCTCTGCAATATCACCCCCTCCACTCCATCTCTGCAATATCACCCCCTCCACCCCCCTTGTAATATCACCCACTCGACTCGCCCTCTGCAATATCACGCCCTCCGCATCCCATCTGCAATATAAACTACTCCACTCCCCCTCTGCAATATCACCCCCTCCAACCCCGCTCTGCTATATCAACCCCTCCGCTCCTGCTCTGCAACATCACCCCCTCCACTCCCCCTTTGCAAGATCACCACCTCCGCCACTCCCCCTCTGCAATTTCACCCCCTCCAACCCTGCTCTGCAATATCACCCCCTCCAACACACTTTGCAATATCACCCCCTCCACTGCCCCCTGCAATATCACCCCCTCCACACCCCGCTCTGCAATATCACCCCCTCCAACCACCTTTGCAATATCACCCTCTCCACTCCCTTCCTGCAACATCACCCCCTTCACTCCCCCTCTACCATATCATCTCCTCCGCTCCCCCTCTGCAATATCACCTCCTCCACTCCCCCTCTGCAATATCACCCCCTCCTCATCCTCTCTGCAATATCACCCCCTCCACACCCCCCTACAATATCACCCACTCCACTTCCCCTCTGCAATACCACCTCCTCCACTCCCCTTCTGCAATATTGCCCCCTCCACACCCCCTCTGCAATATCACCCCCTCCGATCCCCCTCTGCAATATCACGCCCTCCGCATTCCATCTGCAATATAACCTCCTCCACTCCCCCTCTGCAATATCACCCCCTCCAACTCTCTCTGCAATATCACCCCCTCCAACCCTCTCTGCAATATCACCCCCTCCAACCCTCTCTGCAATATCACCCCCTCCAACCCTGCTCTGCAATATTACCCCCTCCACGCCGCCTCTGCAATATCACCCCCTCCACACCCCCGCTACAATATCACCCACTCTGCTCCCTCTCTGCAATACCACCTCCTCCATTCTCCCTCTGCAATATCACCCTCACCACTCCCCTTCTGCAATATCACCCCCTCCACTCCCACTCTGCAATATCACCCTCACCACTCCCCTTCTGCAATATCACCCCCTCCACTCCCACTCTGCAATATCACCCTCTCCACTCCGCCACTGCAATATCACACCCTCCACTCCCACTCTGCAATATCACCCTCTCCATCACCCCTCTGCAATATCATCCTCTCCACTCCCTCCCTGCCATATCACCCTCTCCACTCCTCCTCCGCTCCCCTTCTGCAATATCACCTCCTCCACTCCCCCTCTGCAATATCACCCCCTCCTCACCCTCTCTGCAATATCACCCCCTCCACACACCCCTACAATATCACCCACTCCACTCCCCCTCTGCAAAATCACCTCCTCCGCTCCCCCTCTGCAATATCACCCCCTCCGATCCCCCTCTGCAATATCACCCCTCGGAGAGCGGGACCCCTGGGGCGGCACGGTGGCACAGTGGTTAGCACTGCTGCCTCACAGCGCCAGGGACCTGGGTTCAATTCCCGCCTCAGGCGACTGACTGTGTGGAGTTTGCACGTTCTCCCCCTGTCTGCGCGGGTTTCCTCCGGGTGCTCCGGTTTCCTCCCACAGTCACAAAGATGTGCGGGTCAGGTGAATTGGCCATGCTAAATTGCCCGTAGTGTTAGGTAAGGGGTATATGTATGGGTGGGTTGCGCTTCGGCGGGTCGGTGTGGACTTGTTGGGCCGAAGGGCCTGTTTCCACACTGTAAGTAATCTAATCACGCCCTCCGCATTCCATCTGCAATATAACCTCCTCCACTCCCCCTCTGCAATATCACCCCCTCCAACCCTCTTTGCAATATCACCCCCTCCAACCCTGCTCTGCAATATCAGCCCCCTCCACTCCCCCTCTGCAATATCACCCCCTCCACACCCCCCCTACAATATCACCCACTCTGCTCCATCTCTGCAATACCACCTCCTCCACTCTCCCTCTGCAATATCACCCCCTCAGCACCCCTCTGCAATATCACCCACTCCACTCCCCCTTTGCAAGATCACCCCCTCCGCTCTCCCTCTGCAATAGCACCCCCTCCGCATTCCATCTGCAATATAACCTCCTTCACTCCCCCTCTGCAATATCACCCCCTCCAACCACCTTTGCAATGTCACCCTCTCCACTCCCCTTCTGCAATATCACCCTCTCCACTCCTTCCCTGCCATATCACCCCCTCCACTCCTCCTCCATTCACCCTCTGCAATATCACCCCCTCCGCTCCCGCTCTGCAACATCACCCACTCCACTGCTCTCTGCAAAATCACCCCCTCCACTCCCCCTCTGTAATATCATCCCCTCCGCATTCCCTCTGCAATATCACCCTCTCCACACCCCCTCAGCAATATCACCCTCTCCACTCCGCCACTGCAATTTCACCCCCTCCGCTCCCACTCTGCGACATCACCCCCTCCGATTCCCCTCTGCAATATCACCCCCTCCGCATTCCATCTGCAATATAACCTCCTTCGCTCCCGCTCTGCAATTTCACCCCCTCCAACCCCGCTCTGCAATATCACCCCCTCCAACACACTTTGCAATATTACCCCCGCCAATAACCTTTGCAATATCACCCTCTCCACTCCCTTCCTGCAACATCACCCCCTTCACTCCCCCTCTGCCATATCACCCCCTCCACTCCTCCTCCGCTCACCCTCTGCAATATCACCTCCTCCGCTCCCCCTCTGCAATACCACCTTCTCCACTCCCCCTCTGCAATATAACCTCCTTCACTCTCCCTCTGCAATATCACGCCCTCCGCATCCCATCTGCAATATAACCTCCTCCACTCCCCCTCTGCAATATCACCCCCTCCAACCCCGCTCTGCAATATCACCCCCTCCCTTTCCCCTCTGCAAAATCACCCCTCCACTCCCCCTCTGTAATATCATCCCCTCCACTCCCCCTCTGCAATATTACCCTGTCCCCTTCCCCTCTGCAATATGACCCCTCCACTCCCCCTCTGCAATATCACCCCCCCGCATCCCCTCTGCAATATCACCCCTTCCACCCCCCTCTGCAATATCACCCCCTCCACTCCCCTCGGCAATAACTCCCACTCTGCTCACCCTCTGCAATATTGCCCCCTCCACTCCCCCTCTGCAATATCACGCCCTCCACATCCCATCTGCAATATAACCTCCTCCACTCCCCCTCTGCAATATGACTCCCTCCACCCCTCTGCAATATCACCCCCTCCGCTCCTCCTCTGCAATATCACCCCTTCCACTGCACTCTGAAATATCACCCCCTCCGCTCCCCCTCTCAAATATCAACCCCTCCACTCTCCCTCTGCAAACAGCACCCTCTCCTCACTCCCGCAGCAATATAACCCCCTCCATGCCCCCTCTGCAATATAACCCCCTCCACTCCATCTCTTCAATATCACCTCCTCCACTTCTCTTCTGAAATAGCAACCCCCTTCACTCTCCCTCTGCAATATCACCCCCTCCACTCCCCCTCTGCAATATCACCCGCTCCACTCCCCCTCTGCAATATCACCACCTCCGCTCACCCTCTGCAATATCACCCCCTCCGCTCCGCCTCTACAATATCACCACCTCCGCTCTCCCTCTGCAATATCACCCCCTCCGCATTCCATCTGCAATATAACCTCCTTCACTCCCCCTCTGCAATATCACCCCCTCCAACCACCTTTGCAATGTCACCCTCTCCACTCCCCTTCTGCAATATCACCCTCTCCACTCCTCCTCCGCTCACCCTCTGCAATATCACCCCCTCCACTCTGCCACTGCAATATCACACCCTCCACTCCCACTCTGCAATATCATCCTCTCCACTCCCTCCCTGCCATATCACCCTCTCCACTCCTCCTCCACACCCCCCTGCAATATCACCCCCTCCGCCCTCCCTCTGCAATATCACCCCCTCCGATCCCCCTCTGCAATATCACCCCCTCCGCATTCCATCTGCAATATAACCTCCTTCACTCCCCCTCTGCAATATCACCCCCTCCAACCCCGCTCTGCAATATCACCCCCTCCAACCCTGCTCTGCAATATCACCCCCTCCAACCACCTTTGCAATATCACCCTCTGTACTCCCTTCCTGCAACATCACCCCCTTCACTCCCCCTCTGCCATATCACCCCCTCCACTCCTCCTCCATTCACCCTCTGCAATATCACCCCCTCCGCTCCCGCTCTGCAACATCACCCACTCCACTGCTCTCTGCAAAATCACCCCCTCCACTCCCCCTCTGTAATATCATCCCCTCCGCATTCCCTCTGCAATATCACCCTCTCCACACCCCCTCAGCAATATCACCCTCTCCACTCCGCCACTGCAATTTCACCCCCTCCGCTCCCACTCTGCGACATCACCCCCTCCGATTCCCCTCTGCAATATCACCCCCTCCGCATTCCATCTGCAATATAACCTCCTTCGCTCCCGCTCTGCAATTTCACCCCCTCCAACCCCGCTCTGCAATATCACCCCCTCCAACACACTTTGCAATATTACCCCCGCCAATAACCTTTGCAATATCACCCTCTCCACTCCCTTCCTGCAACATCACCCCCTTCACTCCCCCTCTGCCATATCACCCCCTCCACTCCTCCTCCGCTCACCCTCTGCAATATCACCTCCTCCGCTCCCCCTCTGCAATACCACCTTCTCCACTCCCCCTCTGCAATATAACCTCCTTCACTCTCCCTCTGCAATATCACGCCCTCCGCATCCCATCTGCAATATAACCTCCTCCACTCCCCCTCTGCAATATCACCCCCTCCAACCCCGCTCTGCAATATCACCCCCTCCCTTTCCCCTCTGCAAAATCACCCCTCCACTCCCCCTCTGTAATATCATCCCCTCCACTCCCCCTCTGCAATATTACCTAGTCCCCTTCCCCTCTGCAATATGACCCCTCCACTCCCCCTCTGCAATATCACCCCCCCGCATCCCCTCTGCAATATCACCCCTTCCACCCCCCTCTGCAATATCACCCCCTCCACTCCCCTCGGCAATAACTCCCACTCTGCTCACCCTCTGCAATATTGCCCCCTCCACTCCCCCTCTGCAATATCACGCCCTCCGCATCCCATCTGCAATATAACCTCCTCCACTCCCCCTCTGCAATATGACTCCCTCCACCCCTCTGCAATATCACCCCCTCCGCTCCTCCTCTGCAATATCACCCCTTCCACTGCACTCTGAAATATCACCCCCTCCGCTCCCCCTCTCAAATATCAACCCCTCCACTCTCCCTCTGCAAACAGCACCCTCTCCTCACTCCCGCAGCAATATAACCCCCTCCATGCCCCCTCTGCAATATAACCCCCTCCACTCCATCTCTTCAATATCACCTCCTCCACTTCTCTTCTGAAATAGCAACCCCCTTCACTCTCCCTCTGCAATATCACCCCCTCCACGCCCCCTCTGCAATATCACCCGCTCCACTCCCCCTCTGCAATATCACCACCTCCGCTCACCCTCTGCAATATCACCCCCTCCGCTCCGCCTCTACAATATCACCCTGTCCGCTCCCCCTCTGCAAAATGACCCACTCCACTCCCCCTCTGAATTATCACCCCCTCCACTCCATCTCTGCAATATCACCCTCTCCACTCCCCGACTGCAATATCACCCCTTCCACTGAACTCTGCAATATCACACCCTCAGCTCCCCCTCTGCAACATCAACCCCTCCACTCCCCTCTGCAATAACTCCCACTCTGCTCACCCTCTGCAATATCATCTCCTCCACCGCCCCTCTGCAATATCACCCCCTCCACCCCCTTTCTGCAATATCACCCCCTCCACTCCCCCTCTGCAATATAACCCCCTCCACACCCCCACTGCAATATCACCCTCTCCCCCCTGCTCTGCAAAGTCACCCGGTCCACTACCTTCTGCAATATAACCCCCTCCGCTCCATCTCTTCAATATCACCTCCTCCACTTCTCTTCTGAAATAGCAACCTCCTTCACTCCCCCTCTGCAATATCACCCCCTCCATCCCACCTCTGCAATATCACCCCCTCCGCTCCCCCTCTGCAATATGACCCACTGCACTCCCCCTCTGCAATATCATCCTCTCCACCCCCCCCCCCCCCTGCAATATCACCCCCTCCATTCCTCCTCTGCAATATCACCCCCTTGGCTCCCCATCTGCAATATCTCCCCCTCCACCCCCCTTTGCAATATCACCCCCTCCGCTCCCCCTCTGAAATATCATTCCCTCCCCTACCCCTCTGCAATATACCCCCCTCCCCCTCTGCAATATCACCCCCTCCCCACCCCTCTGCAATATCACCCCCTCCACTCCCCCTCTGCAATTTCACTCCATCCACTGCCTTCTGCAATATCACCTCCTCTACACCACCTCTGCAATATCACTTCCTCCACTTCCCCACTGCAATATCACGCCCTCTACCCCTCCTCTTCAATATCAACTCATCCGCTCCCCATCTGCAATATCATCCCACCCACTCCCTCTCTGCGATATCACCCCTTCTGTTACCCCTCTGCAATATCACCCCCTCCACCCCACATCTGCAATATCACCCCCTCCACTCCCCCTCTGCAATATCACCCCCTCCACTCCCCCTCTGCAATATCACCCCCTCCACTCCCCCTCTGCAATTTCACTCCATCCACTGCCTTCTGCAATATCACCCCCTCCGCTCCCCCTCTGTTTTGCTCTTCCAGCACCATACTCTCAACTGACGAGAGAAACAGAGCAATATGCTGAGGGACCTGGATAGACTGGACATGGAGAAGATGTTTCCAGTACTAGGAGAAATTAAGACTTGAGGGTTCACCCTCAGAGAGAAGGGGTGACCCTTTAGAACTGAGATGAGGAGGCCTATCTTTAGCTGGAGGGTGGTTAATCTGTGGAACACATTGCCACAGAGGTCAGTGAAGACCAAATCATTGAGGGCAGTTAAGACAGAGACAGATAGGTTCTTGATTAGTAAAGGGGTCAAAGGTTACATGGAGAAGACAGGAGAATGGGGTTGAGAAACTTATCAGTCATGATCTGATTGGGCTGAATGGCCTAATTCTCCTCCCATATCTTATGGCCTTACTTAGTGAAAGTAAAACAAATCATTGAAAGGCCAACAAGTGAGCACCTGATCTACAATATGAGATTTCTGGTGGGAAAAATATTGGGAGATGAATCAAATGGCTGTCAAGAATAATTATATGAAGTGATGGGGAGTCTGTTCACGACTGAGTTAAGATGGAGAGACAGGGAAACAGAAGAAGTGAATATCAAGCTGAATAATTATGAAATCGGGTATGGACGTACACAAGGTCATTGGAGGTGAGAGGCCATTGGATGAAACCACTGCAAAGAGAACCGATTTGAGGTGTCACACTCATGCATCCATTAAGCCAGAGAGTCATCTACCTGTGTGAAACTTCCCATTTGAAACATTTGGGAACATGAATAACCTGTAGCATAAACAAAAATATCGGCCATTGTACGATAACAAATGCTGAATATACAAACAGGGTATACAGCTGATTAAACTGAAATAAGCTCTCTGCATGTTAAATTAGTGCAAAGTGCACTCGCAACTTTAGAAGAAATTTTTTACTCAAACAGAAATAGATACCTGGAAAAGGAGAAGTAGTTTGGATATGTAGAGTGGCCACTTCTCACCCTTAAATATAAGAATATGAGTTATGAACGGGATTAGACCTTTCAGCAGCTCAAGTCTGCTCTGTGAGTTAATACATTTGTGAGTGATCTGATTGCTCCATACTCCTACCTACCTCCTTTCACCCGACCTTTCACCTTCTTCTGTGAACATACAAGCAAGGAGCAGGACCTGGCTGTTCAGCTCCTCAAATCTGTTCTGCCATCCAATAAGACAGGGATAATGCAACTGTAACCCCAAATTTGCATTCCAGTCTGCTCCTGAAAACCTTTCACCCCGTTGTTTGACACGACTTCGTCCACTCCACTCTCAAATTATTCAAGGACTCTGCTCCCACCAACCTTTCAGGAAGAGACTTCCAAATTTTAAAACCTTCTTAAAAAAATATTTTTCTCACCTCTGTCTTACTGAGAATCAATAATGCCTTATTCTGATATTTACACAACAGGCAAGATCCTTTTTGCAACTACCCTATTCAGACCCCGCATGATCTTATATATTTTTCCTAATTATGTTTCCTAATTATTTAAGTTGTACCTGTATAGTAACCTTCTGTGACTCAAGCCCAAATCCCTCTGCATTTCAGGGCTTTGCAATTACACGTGAGTTAGATAGTATGCTTCTTATCTTTCACTCCAATAGGACAATTCACATGTTCCGACATTATGCAGCACTGGCCAGACCATCCAAGTCATTAATAATATTGACAGCTTTTATAAAATGCTGAGGTCCCATCACTGATCCCTGTAGCACACCATTTGTCACACCTTGCCAACCAGAAAATGACCTTTTTTTTAATCAACTCTGTTTCTTGCTATTTAGTCAACATTCCATCCACGCCAATATGTTATCTTGAGTACTTACCCTCTACAATAAACTTTATTGTGGCACCTTGTCAAGTGCTTTCTGGGAATAAAATACAGAACATTTGCCTCTTTTATCCACAGCATATGTTACTTCTTCAAAGAACTCCAATAAATTGGTTAAGCATGATTTCCCTTTCCCAAAAACAAAATTGACTCTGCCTGATTACTTTGAACTTATCAAAATGCCCTACAATAAGTTATTTAATGCTAGCTGCTAATAGTTTCACTATGATGTGAAGTTAACTGGCCTGTCAGTTTCTGCTTTATATGTCCCTCCCTTTTCGATTGAAGGATTTACATTCATTATTTTCCAATCTAATTGGGCTTTCTTCAAATCAAATGAGCTTTGGAAACTCAAAACCAAAGCATCAACTATCTCACCAGTCTCTTCTTTAAGGCCTCATCTGAATGGATGAAGTCCAGTGGGCCTCTGGGAGTTGTCAGTCCATAGTTCCAGCAAATTACTTCAATCCACTTACGCAGTGCTTGTAATTTTCCTCAGGTCCTCCCTCCCTTTCAGTCTCAGATTTACAGCTATTTTTTCAGATGTTACTTGTATCCTCTATAGTGTAGACAATTGCAACATTGTTAAATTCAACCGTCAACTCCTTTGTTTCCATTACAGAGTGTCTTTCTAGAACATGATCATGATTTGGAGATGCTGGTGTTGGACTGGGGTGTACAAAGCTAAAAATCATACAACACCAGCTAATAGTCCAACGGGTTTATTTGGAAGCACTAGCTTTCAGAATACTGCTCCTTCATTAGGTGGTAGTGGAGTACAAAATCGTATGGATTTGTGGGTGGGAAATCGGACCTCACAAACTTAATTGAGTTTCTTTGAGGACATAATCAAAAAGATTGATGAGGGCAGAGTGGTAGACATTGTCTACATGGACTCTTGTAAGGCCTTTGACAAGGCTCCACATGATAGACTAATTAGTAAATGTAGATCACATGGAATTGAGGGAGAGCTTGCCAACTAGAAATAAAATTGGCTTAATGATAGGAGACAGAGAGTGCTGGTGGAGGGTTGTTGTTCCGACTGAAGGCCTGTGACTAGCGATGTGTCGCTAGGATCAGTGCTGGGTTCATTTTCATTTATCATTTATTTCTCTGACCCTCCCCCCTCCCCAACTCTGCCCTTGTTCATCTCCCTATACACCCCCCCTCACAATTCTCCCCCTCTCATCCCCCACCCACACAAATCTTACCCCAGTTCCCCTCCCCCACCCCGATTGGACACCCGAGTGGGTGGGGGAAGGGGTTAAGGGTCAAAGCTGGGCTGTTGGAACACAGTTGCCACCTGGTGTTAGCAGACAAATTACCATTTGTTTCTTTGATTCCCTGGCTTGGTGGCTCAGTGGTTAGCACTGCTGCCTCACAGCACCAAGGTCCCAGGTTCGATTCCAGCCTTAGGCGACTGACTGTGTGGAGTTTGCACATTCTCCTTGTGTCTGCTTGGGTTTCCTCCATGTGCTCTGGTTTCCTCCCACAGTCCGAAGATGTGCAGGTCAGGTGAATTGGCCACACGAAATTGCCCATAGTGTTTGGTGCAATAGTCAGAGGGAAATGAGACTGGGTGGGTTACTCTTTGGAGGGTCGGTGTGGACTTGTCGGGCTGAAGGGCCTGTTACCACATTGGAGGGAATCTAATCTAAATAACTTGAATGCGAATTTGGGAGGCATGGTTAGTAAGTTTGTGGATAACACCAAAGTTGGTGGTATTGTCAACAGTGAAGAAGGTTATCAAAGATTACAAAGGGATTTTGATCAATTGGGTCAATGGGTTGAGGAGTGGCAGATGGAGATTTAGATAAATGCGAGGTGTTGCATTTTGGCAAAACACACAAGGACAGGACTAATACTGTTCATGGTAGGGCCCAGGGTAGTGTTGTAGAACAGACAGACCATGGGTTCTGGTATATAGTTCTTTGAAAATGTGTCACAGGTGGATAGGGTGGTTAAGAAGATGTTTAGCACATTTGTTTTCATTGCTCAGACCATTGAGTATAAGAGTTAGAATGCCATCAGGTTCTACAGGATATTGCTGAGGCCACTTTTGGAATACTGTGTCCAGTTCTGGTTGCCCTGCTATAGGAAGGATATTAATAAGCTGGAGAGAGTTCAGAAATGACTTACAAGAATGTTACTGGGATAGAGGGTTTGAGTTATAAGCAAAGCCTGCATAAGCTTGGACTTTTCTCACTGCAGCGTTGGAGGTTGAGGAGTGACTCAATTGAAATATATAAAATGACGATGGGCATAGATGAGGTGATTAGCAAAGGTCTGTTCTCTAGGGGGAGGAAAAGCGAGAGGGCATATTTTTAAGGTGAGAGGAGAACGATTTTAAAGGGCCCTGAGGGGCAACGTTTTCACACAGACGGCGGTTTATACGTGGAAGTGATAGGTGCAGGTATAATTACAGCATTTAAAAGACATTAGGAAAGGTTTAGAAGTATATGGGCTGAAAGCAGGTACGTGGGACCAGTTTAATTTGGGAATGTGGTTGGCATGGATGAGTCAAAGTGTAGCTTCTGTTTCCGTGCTGTCTAACTGTGTGACTCTGTGACTGATAAAAGTCATAGTGAGGCAGGGGACCATGCTCCTCAGAGACTAAGGCTCTTTTTCGGAATGGCAGCTAGTGACAAGTGGTGTCCCGCAGGTTCAATGTTGGGGTCGCAGTGGTTTGCATTACATATTAATGATCTGGATGAAGGAAGTGGGGGCATTCTGGCCAAGTTTACCAATGATATGAAGTTAGGCCAACAGGCAGGTAGTTCTGAGGAGGTGGGGGGGCTGCAGAAAGATTTGGACAGTTTAGGAGGGCGGTCCAAGAAATGGCTGATTAAATTCAACATGAGCAAATGTGAGGTCTTGCACTTCGAAAAAAAGAATACAGGGACGGACTATTTTCTAAACAGTGAGAAAATTCATAAAGCCAAAGTGCAAAGGGATCTGGGAGTGCTAGTCCAGGATTCTCAAAAGATTGACTTGCAGGTTGAGTCCATGATTAAGAAAGCGAATGCAATGTTGTCATTTATCTCAAGAGGGTTGGAATGTAAAAGCAGCGATGCGCTACTGAGACTTTATAAATCTCTGGTTAGGCCCCATTTGGAGTACTGTGTCCAGTTTTGGTCCCCACACCTCAGGAAGGACATACTGGCACTGGAGTGTGTCCAGCGGAGATTCACACGGATGATCCCTGGAATGGTAGGCCTAACATACGATGAACGACTGAGGATCCTGGGATTGTATTCATTGGAGTTTAGAAGGTTGAGGGGACATCTAATAGAAACGTACAAGATAATGCATGGCTTAGAAAGGGTGGAGGCTGGAAATTGTTTCCGTTGGGTAGGGATATTATGACCCGTGAGCACAGCCTTAGAATTAGAGGGGGGTCAATTTAAAACGGAAATGAGGAGACATTTCTTCAGCCAGAGAGTGGTGGGCCTGTGGAATTCATTGCCGCAGAGAGCAATGAAGGCCAGGACGTTAAACGTCTTCAAGGCAGATATTGATAAATTCTTGATCTCACAAGGAATTAAGAGCTACGGGAAGAGGGCGGGTCAGTGGCATTGAAATGTCCATCAGCCATGACTGAATGGCGGAGCAGACTCAATGGGCAGAATGGCCTTACTTCCACTCATATGTCTTATGGTCATATGGTCTAAGGTGAAAGCTGGGAGATTGGGTATCGTATGGCAGCACAGTGTTTTTGTACTGGACTAGTAAAGCAGAGAGATGCAGCAAAGAGCCATAGACATCAGGCACTAATCAACTAAATCTGGAATAAGAAGCTTGTCAAAACCAATGCAGAAGAAGATAAGCTCCTTGAACAGGAAATTCAAGCATCAGTTTGGACGTAAACAATACGGTTGGCATAATAAACACTTGGAAAGCATGTAACAGGCAGTGTTTTCAGAAAGACATCGTTTGGTTTGTCTGTTGTGCGTAGTTGGATAAAGGCTCCGCGGAACCTTACGTCACCAGAGAGTGAAGTGTAAGAGGCTCAGGTTTCTGCAGAATCTCTGAGTTTGGTGTCAGTTTGCCTGCCAAAAAAGATTGGATGAAAGTCCATCCATTCCCAGGAAACCAACCTCCCTTTAAGTCATGGGTCTGTAAATTCCAGCTGTTGTACAATCTCCCTTATTCACGAACCAGTTTATATTTGGTTTTAAAGATCACAAGAGACAGATTGCCTGGACATATTTCCTGTGCTCATTAAGCACTTTACCACGAGGCAAACCCTTTGTTTGTCCTGCATCGTGTGTGTGTGTGTGTGTGTGTGTGTGTGTGTACCCTGTTTCAACAGCACCACCTGCTGCCGTTTTGTGAGCACCACTCCACGAAAAAATTGGAGAGTGTTCCTGACAGTCTGGATGGAAAGAGAAAGGGCCCAATCTACTAACCCACCAAACTCATTTCTCACATCGCTCATACTGGATGAGTCACCCCAACCAACCATTGGTTGAAGGAGTCAACGTGACATGTGTAAGAATATGAAACTTCTGGAAATGTGTCTTCAATGAAGAAAAATGCTGAGCAATAGTAACTTCCAGAACAGGGGTAGTGCCTTTTGCCTACTTTGCTATTCAGTTAGATCTTGGCTTATATGTATCCCAACACTGAAGCATTTTGTTCCATATCCCTGAGAACCTAACAAAAATCTACCTCACTGCTTCAATTTATCCAGCACCCATAAACTTTTGGGGGAGAAAGTTCCAGATTTCTACGACATTTTGTGTGCTATGCTTTGTGATTTGAACAGCCTCTGAACAGCCTCACATGAAGTTTAGGTTTATGCTGCCTCGTTCTGGATTCTTCCTCCAGGGAAAGCACTTTCTCTCTTTTGATTGTCATTTATGTAAATGGTTTGGATGAGAATATAGAAGGCACGTTTGGTAAGTTTGCGGAAGACAGACACCAAAATTGGTGACATAGCAGACAGTGAAGCAGGTTTTCCAAGATTACAAAGCAATCTTGATCAAATGGGTCAATGGGCTGCAAAATGGCAGGTGGAGTTTAACTTGAAAAAATGTGAGGCATTTCATTTTGGTCCAACAAATAAGGGTAGGGCTTATCCAATTGATGGTAGGGCCTTGGATGATGTTGTAGAACAGAGGGACCTCGGGTTCAGGTACTTAGTTCTTCGAAGTTTGCATCATGTATAGACAGGATAGTTAAAAAGGCACTTAACATGCAGGCCTTCATTGTGCAGTCCTATGAATACAGGAGTTGGAATATTATGATGAGGTTGTAAAGGACATTAGGTAAAAACAATGACTGCAGATGCTGGAAACCAGAATCTGGATTAGTGGTGGTGGAAAACCACAGCAGTTCAGGCAGCATCCGAGGAGCAGGAAAATCGACGTTTCGGGCAAAATCCCTTCATCAGGAATACAGGCAGAGTGCTTGAAGGGTGGAGAGATAAATGAGAGGATAGGCCATTGGTGAAGCCTCTTCTGGAATAATATGTCCAGTTTTGGTCACCTTGTTATAGGTGAGATATTATTAAGCTGGAGAGGGTTCAGAAGAGATTTACCAGGATGTTGCCGGGTCTGGAAGGTTTGAGATATAAAGAAAAGCTGGGCAGGCTGGGGCTATTTTCCACTGAAGCATAGGAGGTTGAGAGGCGACCTCATAGAAGTTTATAACATAATGAGGGACATAGATAGAATTAATGGTAGTTGTCTTTTCCCTAGGATGGGGTATTTCAAGACTAAGGGGCACATTTTTTAATGTGAGAGGAGAAATGTTTAAAAAAGACATGGGGGACATTTTTTTAAGAGAGGGTGGTTTGCATGTGGAATAAACTTGCTGAGGGAGTGGGGGACATGGGGTCAATTACAGTGTAATTACAGTTCAATTACACTTGGATAAGTATGTGAATAGTAAAGGTTTGGAGGGATATGGACCAGGAGCAGTCAGGAGGGACTAGTCTAGTTTGGGATTATGTTTGGCATTGATTGGTTGGACCAAAGGTCTGTTTCTGTGCTGTATGACTCCATGACTAAACTCAGTTAGATTATTCTTCTATCTAAACACTCAAAGGAGTACAAGCCAAGCTCATACTGTCATGAATGCTGAACTGTAAAAATGGTTATGGTTTGAAAAGTACCTTTAATAAATTAAAATGGAGAATACCTTTTTCCACATATGGAGTCAGATATTACGAGGGGGCATAGCTTTAAATTAAGGGGTGGTAGGTATAGGGGTAGATTCTTTACTCAGCAAGTCGTGAGTTCATGGAATGCCCTGCCAGTAACAGTGGTGGACTCTCCCTCTTTATGGGCATTTAAACGGGCATTGGATAGGCATATGGAGGAAAGTGGACTAGTGTAGGTTAGGTGGGCTTGGATCGGCGCAACATCGAGGGCTGAAGGGCCTGTACTGCGCTGTACTTTTCTATGTTCTATGTTCTAATTCCAAGTAAACGTCTCAGTGTGGTGGTATATCAATGTGATCTGGTTGCCAAGGGAAAAAACTTGAGCAGAAATCAATTGAAGATTTGAGGTGGCAATTTAAACATCTTTTCAGAGCATCTCTAAAACTAATGGAATTGCTATTGCTACGGCTGCAGAAACAAAGAATGTTCTGTTGTGGAGTATTTTGTTTCTGATGAAAAGAAATATAACAGAACACAGAGGCACCTTTTGAAGATTTCAGGAGGACAGAGTTGTTTAATGTGCCCTTCCTGATAGTTATTGCAGGAGACTGCAGGCTGGGTGTAACGGTTATCAAAGGGCAATGGAAGTTTTAACCTGGCATGGAGAGCTGGGAGTGAGTGTGTGATTTTGTCCCTGTAATTGGGCTGTTGGCCAGATGCATGGAATTGAGTGTAAGACACAATAGTCATTGAATGCAAAAATGTACTTTTTCTTGGTGTATTGGTTATCTATTAATTGATGCATAAAACCTACATTGATTTAAATTTGCTGGTTCCAGTAAAAGTTTTAAAAGTTAAAATCTTGAGCACTGGTTTATTTCCATTGGTCTTTTGAGAAATTAATCTACTTCTAAAAGTTAATTGTCTCATATCTCCACAGGATGCCTGAAGTCCTTACATATCATCGAACATGCATTTTCTAAATATGTCTGCCTATTGCTTTACATTATATTACATACAACAGGCCTGTACCTTTAAGACAGTTACATAACGTCTCATGATGTGAGGTATAAAGGTAACTTCCACACTTTATGTCACTCTCTTTGTGCCATGGAGTCAGTGCAGTCAATCAATTATATGTGTGTGTAACATTTGTGAGTACAATACCCAGAGTAGTTGTCTATGATATAGTGCCATTGTAAGTAGTTAGTGTTGGAAGATTTCTGACTCAACACAAATCGAGTTGTTGGATATTACATAGACTAACATAGAAAACCACAAAGTGCATCACCTATGAAGAGCTGTCTGATGTCAAGAGATGTTTAGACAAACACAACTCAGAGTAACAAGAAACTAATCTCTGCTTTCAGTTTAAGACATAATGCGTATGGGCAGGGAGTGCAGAGCTGACAGAACAGAAACCTTTCATAAGGCTGCATTAATAGACCTTATTTAATAGTTATGGAAATTACTTCCCAACTCCACAAACAAATAAACACTGTTTTTTTTGTCCCTGCCAGCAAACTACCTGCTCAATCAGTTTACGAATGGAAAAGTACAATCCACATGAGTAAACCTAGGCCCCGTGCAACTCAGTCTCTCTGCAAAGGATAACCTCTTCCCAGGAATCAGTTTATATTGCACACCTTCTAAGGCAAGGATAGCATTCCTTAGGTAGGGAGATTAAAACTGCAGATGGGAAAAGATAAACATTTGCAACTGTGACCTTTCATTATAACCTTAGATAATAGTTGCATTAAACAGTGGACAAGATACCAAAATGCCCAAAGCATTGACATTTCTTCAACTAATGTTGGGCCTGAAGACAAACAGAAATAACTTAAGGGGATTTACCCAAATGGATTCCCCAGATGTTACAAGGCTTTATATTATGGTCTTCCTACTGAAGTCAAGTACCTTATAACTATAATTACTGGCACAACCATAGTCCCTGCACTGCCAACATAACTTATTGAATATAAGTACTTTGAAATGTGAAAGGCTCTATTAAATGGGAGTATTATTTGGACCATATTCTCACATCCTTTTTTCTTGATTAAAAATAAAAGTGTAGGAGCTGAGGTAAAAACTGTCTAAAAACGGGAGCAATCATTTGCCCATGCTTACAGAGTTTTCATTGACAGGAGCACTTATGCCACTTAAAACTTACTGTTTACTTAAAAATGTGGACAACCAAGCCATTTTGAAAGACAACAGATCGAGATGTCAATCCACAGAGCAGTGATTGGCCACATGCCTTGCAAGTAAGAAAATGTGGAATACGGGGATGTTAGTATTAAACGGTTCAGAATAAAAGTGAATTCAGCATCAGCTGAGAGCGATAGTTGATGCTAATCAATAATATTATTAATAATATGTGCCTGAGGCATCTGTCATGTGTTCATTCCAAGCTTGTCTTTTGTGATTATGTTCATGCAGCCCTTTGGTGAAAAGCTAGCAGATGTGTGCTTCTTTTAGTTGTGAAATAAGGTCAGCGACTTGATCGTTCATGAGCTATTGAGTGTTGTCGCTCCTTCTAAGTTTGAAGGCTGAATCCTGGCAGACGTGTGAGAGGCAGCAGCACTGTGGAGCAAATAGTGCTCCATTTATGACTCCAATGAAATGACAGACATTGGTTGCACATGAGGCCTCTGATGAAAATGCCTGGCACTCCACTTCCTATGTGACAATCCTGTGTAGTAGCAGCCTTAACTCACATTCACAAGGGCATGAATCATTGAGTAGTAGCATGTTACTGGCGGGGCACAGCAGATCATTCAATGACACTGGAGACATGTTTTCTTGACCCACACACTGACTTCCACAATCCAGGTCTCTGTCCAGGCTGTCTTTGTCAGTCCAAATGGCCTTTGTGTTTTCCATAGGGAAAAGAACATCCTTTCTTACCTAGTCAGCAGAACTATAAGGGAGACCTCACTAAAGTGTGGTGCCAATTTTTACCTGGTCTCTGAAAGCAGCTCTGGTTTTCTGGTTAACTTTCACACTTAGTTTCACAAAGAAAACCATTTCTCCCAAACTCAAGTGAAGAATGAAGACCATTGGTAAACATAGGTCCCATGCAACTCAGTCTCTCTGCAAAGGATGACCTCTTCCCAGAAATCAGTCTTTGCTGCACATCTTTTAAGGATAGCCTTCCTTATTAATGGGTGTACTCATCTTTGCTTTACACTGGACTGAATTCTCTCCCTGCTGGAGATGGTGAACAGCGTACAGAAAATGAGAAAAAAGCAAAAGATAAAAATGCCTAGAGACAGAGACTAAGAAAGAAAATAAGGAATAAGAAAGGAGGAATGAGACTAAGGAGAGAGATTTCTCTAAATTAAACCAAAAATATTGATTTCACTCCATTATAAATTTATAGGGAAGATAAGTTTCCAAATGCAGATTCTTTAATATCTCATGTCAACAGTTTGTAAAATATTCCACGCTGGAGAAATTTTGTCACTGTAAGATATTGCTAACATATTGTCAGAGTAATTAGGATACTCAATGTGGTCAAATACATAGGAGAGCAATTTAATAACTGCAAGCAGGGACAAAATTAGGGTGTGGTATCAGTACTATAAGACATTACCTTCAGTGTTAGCACCATAAGTACAATCAGCAATGGCACATTGGGCAGAGACTCAACAACACAGTCTTAAAAATAAGCAAAGTTAAAAAGCACACAACACAAGGTTATAGTCCAACAGGTTTAATTGGAAGCACACTAGCTTTCGGAGCTTCCAATTAAACCTGTTGGACTATAACCTGGTGTTGTGTGATTTTTAACTTTGTACACCCCAGTCCAACACCGGCATCTCCAAATCTTATAAATAAGCAGTTAAGCATATTGCTAACCAGAAGATCCTTAATGTGTATTTCTGCACTGGGTGTATTTCACTTGCGCAATTGTGTCCTGCTCTGTTTGAGTTGGTTTATTTTCTTCTGTATTGCCTATTATTCCAGTTCCCACTGTTGAACACAAGTTTGAAACTCTCTTTATCAACATGCACATCATCCCTGTGCTTACTAATCTACACTGGGTCCCAGTTAAGCAACGCCTGAATGTTGAAAATTCAAATTTGTTTTTTCAAAATCCCTCTATAGCCTTACGACTCACTAACTCTGTAATCTCCTCCTGTCCAACAACCATCAGATCCCTACACTCCTCTCATGCTGACCCCTGGCTTTACTTGTACAGCTATGCTTCAGCTGCCCACATGAGCTCCAAATCCCAGGATTCCCTCCCCGTACCTCTGAACCTTTCGCATCCCTCCTTTAAAGCTCACCTGAAAAACCAACTACTTTACCCAAGCTTTCAGTCATCTGCCCTAATATCTTCTTGTCTTGTCTGGTGTCAAATTTTGTTTGCTGGTGCTTCTGTGTTGCACCGTGGGATGTTTTACAACGTTGAAAGAGCTACCTGGATAGAATAGCAGGAGTAGGTTAGTCTGCTCTTTGAACTTGCTCTGCCAGACATTGTTGTTGCGGTTAATGTGTATGATTGCCTGAGTTAAGGACCTGCTCAATGAAAATGACATTCCCCTTACAACCGACGATAGGATCAATCATCTACCACCAGCATTCACTTACTTCATAGATTTTCTTGACAAATAGAAACAGGACTCCTCAGGACACTGACCAGTCTGGACACCCATTGTCACCATTCACCATTCTGTTTGGGAAGAACACTTTACTGTTATCTGGCCAAACTTTGCCTCTCACTTATAAATTTGAGCTGCTTTCTCCCACTCTGCATTTTTAATTTGAAAAAATAGTCTAGATTTATCTTTTTTTTTGTTCGCTTCATCTCTGTCAGGCCTCCATTCATTCAACTCTTTTCAAGGTTGACGTCACTAAGTACTGAGCTGGGGAACGCTCACTCTCCCTCTCCTCCTCACAAAAGGACAAAGAACCTGGTGACAACACAAATTAGAGGAAAACATTTCCAAGCACTGAAAACTTAGAGTGATCTACAATATTCACTCATACTGAGGATTCAAGATTTCAAATAAACAGCTGTACTGAGAGGTTAATTCCTTTATGCCTCACGCAAGCCCTAACACTTTAACATGTATCATTTCCTTTTTTTCTTGAAACTACTGTGGAATGACCCTGCCTTTAAGAGAATTCACCTTTAAGGACTACATGTTGTGCGGATATATTATGTTGTGAGGCTTTCTGGAAGCGTGTCTGCTGTGCATTTCCCAGTTGCACAGGTAAGAATCAGTTGATTTACTGTAATTTCTGCTATAATAATTGTAATGTGTCTTACTGTTTTAAATAAACTAGCCCATGGAGTTAATCAATCGCTGATGAGGGATTGATTGTTAGGCTACTATCATTAAAATACCATGATGAACAATAGTGGAAAGTATCAGGCCAATGAGACCTATGATGTTTGAACAGTTAGCAAGCAAGTTAACCTAAAGGTGAAATGCATGGTCAACAGTGCTAAATCATGTGGAAGTGCATAAGATAACCCTTGACCTTAAGTTCATTGCTACAACAGGGAATGTTGAAAACATTGATCACTGTTAATCAGACATATCCCCATTGATAGGCCACTTTAACTCACTTGAGAAAGTCAAGTGAACAGCTTGTTTGCTAGGTCGATAGTAAACGAGGGAAAGTCAAAGGCATGTTTGTAAAATTCTCTAGTTTAAATTGGGACACAGCAGATCTCCTAATAAAATTTAAAATATTTAAGCATTCAGAGCAATGGTTTCTAGGTTCAGATGTGTCTAACGTAGAAAAATCAAACTTTAAAATTAGCTTAGAAAATTAATGCATCATTGTTAATAGCTAAGAAGCTAAAAATATTCTCAAATGATTTGGACCACATTAGAAGATCAGTTTGAGTCAGATTAAACTTGTCTAGTCATCAGCTAGAATTCATGCCAGTTAGACAGATGCCTATCGAATCCATAGATCACTTCATCCACAGTTACAGAGTAAAGGGCTCATCGTGTGATTTTTCAGAATGGGAGCTAACAGACTGAATTATTGAGTTTGTGATCAAGTCAGCGCCCATAGAAGCTTTCCAGAATTTGTTGTTGAGATTGCTACCATGGTGCTGAAGCTGGATATGTAACAACAATTTCAACATGGGGAAGGAAGGCTTTAAGGACAAATGTTAAATGACCACATGACAATTTCTGGCTTTAAGGGAGAAAGCCAAGCTGACCATAACAAATGAGGTGTTTTCCCTGACTGGGGATTCTAGAACACAGGAGCACGGTCTCAGGATAAGGGGTCAACAATCTAGGGCAGAGATGCGGAAAGCTTTCTTCAACTCAGTAGCTTATGAATCTTTGGAACTCTCTGTCCTACAGGCCAGTTGATGCTCCATCATTGAATGCTTTGGCCCCTCAGGGAATCAAGGGATATGGAGAGTAGGTGGGAATGTGGAGTTTGTCAGAAGATCTGCCACATCATGTTGAATAGTGGGAAGATTCAAAGCACTGTATGTTCACTTTCTGCTCCTTTTTCTTACAAGTTCATTAGCTCTGGGTGAATGGATTCCAGGATGTTACAATATATGACCCTCTGATGTCAACCATCCCACCATTTCTGCTGTTGGTCACTCACAGTTGCTTCATTACACTACATGGGTCCCCCACGCCATTTGGAAAATTACAAGCCATTCTTCTGTAATTGGGTAAAGTTTAACTCTTGCTGAAACAGTCCCCACATTTTCCCTTTAATTAATCAACAGAAGTGTAAAGGAAACTAAGAGAACAAATCACCAATTATTGTAATATTCCAATGAATTTTCTCCTGGGTTTGCCCACAGCAGTGACGTCCTGTAAGGGAGAAAGAAACTGTAAAGGTCACGAATGATGCATATTGATCAAACTTGTGTCCTTTAAAAAGGAGTTCCAGCGCATTCAGTGGTTCATTTCCAAATAGAGTTGTTTTGTTCCTGGTTTTTGTCTCTGGCTGTCACTCATACATCTTGGCTCCAAGTCAGGTGGTGGTGGATACCTGAACACAACGGTTTAGGTTGACACTCCAGTGCAGTACTGAGGGAATGCTGCAGAGTGAGATGTGCCATCATTCAGGGGAGATGTTAAACCAAGATCCATCCTCCACTTCTAATGTGAATGTTACTGGTCCCTTGACACTATTTTGACAAAGAGCAGGGAAGATAGTCTGGTGCGTATTATCCGTCAATCAACATCACAAGTAAGCAGATTATCTGGTCATTACGACATTGCGGTCTGTGGGAGATTACTGTGCACAAATTCGCTGCCATGTTTCCTACATTAGAATAGTGACTGCACTGTAAGAGTACTTCCTTGGCTATAGAGGACTTGGAAGGACACGAAAGGTTGAATTTTGGTGAACATGTTGGGCCATGTCGGTGAAGCTTTTGATCTTGCACTGATCGGGACAAAAACAAGAATGACAAATTTCAAACAATTGTCACCATTTGTATGACAAAAGCAAAGGATCCTGGGTAGTTGGCAGTTTGACTCTGATTGACTGAGGTATTGCTGTGGAGAAAACGATGGGAGACTATGTGCTCCACAAGTTCCCAGGAATAATAAAGTGTAATACTTGCTCACTTTCCTTTCGTTTATAAAGAGATGCTATTTGATAGAAACCTTTCTTTTCTATTGGGGATGACTACTTAATTCCTGGAGACTCCAGAACATTCTGGGAGGATTAGCAACCCTTGGTTGGGATGAAAAAGGCTGTGGTTATTTTCTGGTGTCTTTGAAGAAAAATGAAGTACTTGACACATTTCTCAGCAAGTGATTTATAGCAATAAGGGTTTCAATGCCAACCCTAGACCTGGTGGGAAAAGATATGGATTTCTGTGCTGAAAGAAAGCCATCAGCTTTTCCAAAACTGTTGCCTGAACACAAAAGCAAGCCCTAAGGACCCACCCAAACTTGTCTCTATGGCTTTGATGAAGGTCAGTGTCTGTCTAAATATTTCTTGAATGACTTATCCAAAGGCATCAAACCATTGGGATCTATATTCATTAACAGCTGCAACGAACCACGTATAATACTGACAAATAAACTCCACATATCCATAATTTACAGCAGAAAATAGCAACTGTTACTAAGGGAGAAACCCATGAAAGCTTAGGGGAGTTTTGGGATAGTGACACAATGCGCAATGTTCCGTGATAGATAGCGTCACTGACCCCTGGGATAATATTACATTTCTCCACATACTTGGCAAAGTGTAGCAGCTCTGTGTTAAACCCATCACATTGTGCTTCACAATTTGCCTAACACAAATAAAGATGAATATTTACAAAGGCACTGTTCATTCTTTAATTTCTTGTGATTACTTCTCTATTATTTTACGAAGTTGATAGACAAAACCTGTGAAGGGTATGAACAGATATGTTGACCACAGTGCAAAAATCTGGCAAATAGAGTATAATTTGGGAAGATGTGAAGTTCTCCATTTCATTCAGAGGATTAAAAGAAGCATATTATCTAAATGGTGAGAGATTGCAGAGCTCTGAAATGCAATGGGATCTCAGAATCCCTGTGCGTGCATTGCAAAAGGCTAGTATGCCAGCACAGCACAGCTAATAGTTATTGCAAAGGGAACTGAATACAAAAATAGTGAGGTTCTGCTTCAGTTATACAGGGGAATGGTGAGACTGCATCTGGAGTACAGTACAGCATTGGTTACCATACTTTAAGAAAGATGTAACTGCTTTGGAAACCCTTCAGAGAGAGTTTCTAAGACTAATGCCTGGAATTAGTGTGTTCTCTTATGTGGAAAGATTAGACAGGTTGGGCTTGTACCTGTTAGAATCTAGAAGAATAAGAGGTGACTTGATTGAAACATCTAAGATCCTGAGGGCTCTTGGCAGGCTGACTGTGGAGAGGGAGAATCTAGAACCAGGGTTCACTGTTTAAAAATACACGGATGCCCATTAACAAAATAGTCATAGAGATGTACAGCACGTAAACACACCGTTGGATCCAAATTGTACATGTAAACCTGATATCCTAAATTAATCTAGTCCCATTAGCCAGCACCTGGCCCATATCCCTCCAAACCCTTCCTATTCATGTACCCATCCAGATGCCTTTTAAATGTTGTAATTGTACCAGCCTCCACCACTTCCTCTGGCAGCTCATTCCATACACGTACCACCCTCTGCTTGAAAAGGTTGCCTTTTATATCTTTCCCCTCTCACCCTAAACCTATGCCCTCTAGATCTGGACTCCCTCACCCCAGGGAAAAGACTTTGTCTACTTAACCTACCCATGTCCCTCATGATTTTATAAACCCCTATAATGTCACCCTTCAGCCTCCGACACTCCAGGGAAAACAGCCCTAGCCTGTTCAGCCTCTCCCTAAAGCTCAAACCCTCCACCTGGCAACATCCTTGTAAATCTTTGCGGAACCCTTTCAAGTTTCACAACATCCTTTGGATGATTGTGTAATGTTCCATACCTACTCACAACCTCTCAGATACTAAAACAGTCCATGTCTAATGGAGGAAGGTAGGTTGAGAAAGCACTTAATAAGGTATACAGTATAACCAGAAGCATAGAGTAACAAAAGTGAATTGCAAACAATATTCCAGAAGTGGCCCACCCAATGAGAGAGAAGGTTAATTCTTTTCTTACTAAGTGCTGAGAGTTTATGGAGTTCTCTTCGTCGAAATGAAGGTAGCAGCAGAATCTTTAAATTTTTTTAAGGCAGAAGCAAGCATGTTCTTAATTTGTGAAAGGGTGAAAGGTTATTGGGGTATGCAGGAAGGTGGAATAATCAGATCAGTCATAACCTTGTTAAATGACAAAATAGGATGGAGGGGCTGATTCCAGCTCCTAACTCACATGTTCTGCTTTTTGTCAAGGTGATGGCAAGAAGGAAGAACAAGGCCACTTTTCATTGTTTATTTCAGAAGAACAATCTAGGCCCCTCAGACATGAACAATCCATTTTAATGCCAACATTAAACATGCAAGCCTATTTCCCAATCCAATAATTCTAAGTCTGAATGAACCAGCAATGAAATGCCAGTCTATGCCAAACCTTTTTATTTTTATTAACATTTGTTTCACATTTTATCATTGGAACACCTCTCAGCACTGCAGTGGAGTTTCAGCCTAGAATTTTGTACTCACCATCTAGAAGAGAACTTGAATCAACGAGCTGCTGACTATGAGGCAGAAATGTTACTATCAGAGCCATTTCTGATAATTCACAACTTTCTATTTCTTGTGATGATACTATTGCTTAAAGAGGGATATTTTTCCATAGTGTTTTTATGAAGGCTAAGGCTGGGGTGTTGAATGGTCTGTTCCAAGCCAATAAAATAAACAGCTTGTGATGCCTTGGTTTCTTTTTAAGTTGGAACAATAGAAGCAGCCTGAATGGGTGGAGTCAGGGTCCCAAAGAACCAGGGTTTTAGTTTAGCTTTCAGCAGTTGTTGGGGTTTTGAAGTTGCAATACATTTCTACCTTTTCCAGCAAAACACCTGAGTTGTCTCTCTTTCTCTGCCAGAATTATCTTTTGACGTTCTTTCCTCCTGGACTGGAAAAACATTGCATGTGAGACAATTTATTTTACTGAATTTTCCTTTGCCATGGCTGTGTTTATAGGATGTCAGTATATTGGAACATTTGCAGTTTAATCATTAAATAATCTATTATTCTGTTAAATTTTCCAACAGAGTTAAAGTTAGACAAATTCTTCTTTGTTTTATTTGTATTTTAGCTGCAGAGATGAATGAAGCGTGTTTTGCTTAAAGCTAAATAGTGTAACAAATCAAATTATATCTGGAACACAGTACCTTACGCTTGCCTTTAAATAAGAAAAACTTAGGCTATCTCCTTGATGTATTTGAAGGCGGTTTGAAATGGTCCATAACATTCTTCTCAATGAGGTTACTGCTTTAATGTCCACACCTTCATTACTAATTTCAATGGCAGTGGTCTAAGTTATGGGAAAACCATGAAAGAAGTTGAAATTTTCAGCTTGGGAAGATAACTTCAAGAGGCGCTATTCTAAAATATGGAAAATTGTTTGCGGACTTTGACAAATAAGCTTAGAATATTACATTAAATTAAACTGCAGAATGTGGGAACAAACTTTGAAGAACAAAAATTCTTATAGAACTTGAATCAGGAAATGAATTTTTACATAAAGAGAGAGCATTGTGTAGAGAGAACTTCCAGATCCAAACAGCCAAACAGAGACACACATGAGAATTCCTAGAAGCATAGCTTTCTAACCAGAACTCTATCAACAAACACATTGATTTGGATCCCATTTACCCCACTCTGAGAAAAAGAACAGGAAATGATATCACCACAGGAAATGACATCACCAACCTAAGAAAACCTAAACACATAAATAAAAAGCTGGCTATACCATCAGTGCTTCATCTGAAGGCTCAATGGTGATGAAATGTCTGAAACCAAACCATCCAGCTCATTGAGCAAACTTATATCCAGACCTTTCAGATTAAGGCAAAAACCCAGGATTGCCTTAAGAAACAATTGGAGTGGGGATGGGATTGTCATTTCACTGGATGAACAATTAACAATGAGTCAAAAGATCTCCCTCATCCTTCATCGTTTTGTGATCAGAAAATATTAAGTTCTTTCGTACATATGTGTTGAGTGCACTCCAAAATGCTGCTAAGAGCACCAACTAAATTGTCAAAGAAAATTGCAACTGAAACCCTTTAATGGCACTTCCTTTAAAGAAAGTGCTCAATGTGAAATTTGCTCCACATGTAGTATTAACTCTCCATCACTAATCCAACTGTTATTTTCAACCATTTCTCCCCAGACTTGTTAGATTTGAAAGTATGATCAATAAGGACCAATCCCGAATTCAGCTCACGTCCTGAAGGCAGTGCCACCTGCAGTTACGATAATAGCTTTCAGGCTAAGCAGCAGCTTTGATATTTTCCTCTCCATACTTTCAGTACTGTAACACTCTTCTAATCATTAAGCAATTAATTTAACTGCCATTAGCTGCCGTTGTACATATGCTCAGCTGTACAACCAAACAGGGACACAGTGATTAACAGGAATTTATTTTAACATGTACTAGTGCTTTGGACGGGAACTGCAAATGTTTTTGGTTTTATGAGCAGCGTTGGGCTCCTGTTTTGCTGACTTTGGACAACAGGTCATTAACATTCCCCAGCAGGATTATAATTTCTTCCAGAGGAAATATCAGGGAATTCTGTTGGAATGAGGCATCAGCCCTGGGTCTGCTTTCTTGTCATTTATTTATGGCAGTATTCATCATTCTAAATCATCGACAGTTCTACTCAGCAGCATTCAGTCAACAGTAACCGGCTCACTTACACACTCAGTTTGGATGCTGCCGACTCACCTTCAGACAAAAATACCGCATTGGCCGAAACGTGGATTACAAAAACTGAACTGCGGTGATAAAAATACGAGCGATTGCCATTGACATCATGACAGTATTTGGCTGAGTATAAGGAGTTTTATCAAAATTGAAGTCAATGAAAATCAGGGGGATTCCTCTTTGTTGGTTGAAGTTTGCCAGGGGGCAAAAAATGGTTGCGCGCTTTTGGAGGTCAATCATCTCAACCCATAGGATATCTTTGCTGAAGGGTAGTGTCATAGGCACAACCATCTTAAGCTGATTAATTAATGACCTTCCCTCCATCAAAATGTCAGAAGTGGGGATGTTCCCTGATGCCTGTACAATGTTCAGCACCAGTCATAACTCCTCAATACTGAACCAGTCTTTGTCAAAATGCAGCAAGACCTGGTCAACATTCACGCTTAGACTGATAACATGCATCCCACACAATGTTAGGCAATGATCATCTCCAACAACACAGAATCCAGGGCAGAGTGCTGATTGGTTGCCAAGTGGTCTAACTGGTAAAGGCATTGCTGTGGAGAATACACCAGTCAAGATAACTGACAGCGAACTACCAAGATTTAGATTACTTACAGTGTGGAAACAGGCCCTTCGGCCCAACAAGTCCACACCGACCCGCTGAAGCGCAACCCACCCATACCCCTACATTTACCCCCTACTTAACACTACGGGCAATTTAGCATGGCCAATTCACCTGACCCACACATCTTTGGACTGTGGGAGGAAACCCGAGCACCCGGAGGAAACCCACGCAGACACGGGGAGAACATGCAAACTCCACACAGTCAGTCACCTGAGGCAGGAATTGAACCCGGGTCTCTGGCGCTGTGAGGCAGCAGTGCTAACCACTGTGCCACCGTGCTGCCCACTAAAATTTGTTGACATTTTAAATCAGGCAGGTTGCCCTGTGAAATGAGCCAGTGAATGGCTGTTTTGTTAAATTTAAACAGACACAATATTCATATATGTAGCTTCCAGTATGCCTCACTCAAAACTCGACTGACAATCTTAAATTGGTTGTCAGATTAATAATTTGCACTTTGAGGATTGTGTAGGAAACATCATCCAACCGCAGAAACGCATCCAATGTTGAACACCATGTTGTGAATTTTGCAACTGCTGGCTGGATGGGTACAGCCAGTAGTTTGCCACGAACTGTTTGATACAATCTGCCAGACTTTGGATGGTATTGCCTAGACACTCAGCATCATGCCAGCATTGACATTCATATACCATATTACCCATTTGTATCATAGGCAAACTATAGTTTTCGCTTAATAATAGTGTCCTGTTACTGCTGAGTAGGCTGCATAGTAGCAAAGTGAAACAGCTAACTTCACTGTTGTTCAAGAGATACTTTACACTTATATGGTCATCTAAGGTAGACTGCGCAGCTTTGAGGATCAAGAGTGTTCGCTTTAAGCCTAGTCATCAGGTTTATTTTATGTGGAGTAAGAAACGAGCTGATCAAGAGATCCACAGGATGCCCCATTTCGGCACTAAACTTGCATAGTGAAGAAATAGCCTGGGGCCCTATTTACAAGATTACTGGCGAGGCCAATCTCAAACAATTAAATGTCAGTCATCATAACTGATGAATTCACCATGTGCCAGTCAATCAGCACTTTCCTCTTATACAGTATACACGTTGTTCTTCCTTTACATTGGTGTTCTTGTGAAGTGTCCTGATGAGTGCAAAACAAAAAGCTCCAAGGAAATGTGTCTTTCTTTAGTAACATAAAGGATATGATCATGTTAACATTGAGAAGTCAATATGGATTTATGAAGGAGAAATTGTGTTCAACTAAGCTATTACATCTGTTTTTGAGGAAATGATTAACAGAACAGTGGATACGGTACATTTGAATGTTTTAGAAGGTTTTTTGACAAGGTCTCACATGGGAGGTTAGTAAGCAAAATACGGACAGATGGATTTCAGGGTATTACATTGACATGAATTAAGAACTGGCTAACTGACAGAAAACAGAGAGTGGGAATAAATGGATCATTTTCAGGGTGAACAGGCGGTGACCAGTAGAACACTGCAAGAATCTGTGCTTAAACATGAGTTGTTCACAATCCAATTCAACAACTTGGATGTAAAGAACTGTCTGTACTGTTTCCAACATTGCTGATGACACAAAACTAGAGAATTGTGAAGAGGATGTAAAGAGGCTTCAAGGAAACTTTGACAGGCTGAGAGAATGGGCAAGAATGTGGCAACTGGAATATAATGGGAAAAAATTGTGAAGTTATCCACTTTGGTGGGAAAAATAGAAATTCACAGAATTTCGTAAATGGCAGGAGTTTGGGAAGAATTGATTACCAGGGAGATTTGGACATCCATGTTCTTAATTCATTGAAATATCTCACATAGTTGCAGCAAGTGACTCTGAAAACAAATGATAGGATGATTTTTATTGCAAGACAATTTGAGTACATTAGCAATGAATATTGGACTTGGTGAGATGACAGCTGGAGTATTGTGCACAGTTTTGGTTCCTTTAGAATCACAAAATCACTACAGTGTGGAATCAGGCCATTTGGCCCATCAAGTTCACACTGACTCTTTGAAGAGCATCTCACCCAGACAAACCCCCTACCTACCCTGTAACCCTGCATTTCTCAAGGCTAATCCCCTTAGTCTATCCATCCCTGGACACAACAGGACAATTTAGCAAGGTTAATCCACCTAACTTACACATCTTTGAATGATGGGAGGAACCCAGTGTACCTGGAGAAAACCCACACGGACACAGCGAGAATGTGCAAACTCCACAGAGTCGCCCGAGGGTAGAATTAAACCCCGGCCCCTGGGTCTGTGAGGCACAAGTGCTAACCATTGAGCAACTGTGTTAGTATGAATATGTCTGCCAAGGAGGGAGTGGAGTGAATGTTGATAAAACTGATATCTGAGATGGTGGGAATATCCCATGGGGAGATATTGAGGAGATTTGCCCTATGCTATCCAGTGTTGAAAAGAATGGTAGGTGAACTCATTAAAGGGCTCAACAGGTTTGATGCACGAAGAACGTTTGTGCCGGCTGTGTGTGTGAGGGGTGCCTAGAGCTAGGGACACAATCTCACGTCAAGAGATAGACCATCTAGGGCTGAGATTAGTAGGCGGTTCTTCACTCAGCTGGTGGCAAATCTTTGAAATTCTCTACTCCACAGAGCTGTGGGGGCTCAAGGAATCAATATAATCCAGTAGAGATAGATAGATAGATGGTGAGAATTTAAAGATATGAAGGAATACAGGGATCATGCTGGAAAATGGCAATGAAGTGAAAAGTTGGACAATGTGTAGTTCAATGTGTGGAGCAGGCTTGAGCTATTGAGTGGCCTGTTTCCTCATTTCCTATGTCCATCCGCATTAGAACATGATTTGGAAATGCTAGTGTTGGACTGAGGTGTACAAAGTTAAAAATCACACAATACCAGGTTATAATCCAACAGGTTTAATTGGAACCACCTGAAGAAGGAGCAGCACTCTGAAAGCTAGTGCTTCCAAATAAACCTGCTGGACTATAACCTGGTGTTGTGTGATTTTTAACTTTGTACACATTAGAACAAGTGTCTTGGTCGAACTGCGAGTGCTATCTTGCCAGGCCGTGTCACATCTGATACAGAAGTAGATTTGCGTTTTACAGGGAGAGGTGTCTGTATTATTCACATCAATGAATAAAACATCTGAAGCACAATTCACGCAGAACAGATGTTTGTATTTGATAACGTGTGAGAGGGGAAAAAAATCAAGTGTTCACAAACTGCTGAATGGATTACATTTCTTTTTGGCCATTATGGAGTAATAATCTCCTTACCCACTGTGACTGAATCACCCCAGAGATGCGCAGGGAAGATGAGTATTTGCTTTTCTTTCAATATATAATTATCACTTCACACAACACAATACAGCCAGCGGGGGACCAGGATTTCAAACTCTTCTTTAAAAGGAGCCCTGCTGGGAGACGCTTGCTTCCCACTTCCAGTGACTCAATTTGTTTTGTGATTTGAATGAGTGAGCTTTTCAGGGCTCTGAAGGGAGAAGTTACATTTCTATAGCACCTCCCATGACCTCAGGACCTCACAGAGCATTCTTCATCTTCACAATCTCCTTTAATAAAGACAACGAATAGCTGCAAAGTTTAACAGGGCAGCTCCAAGATAAGACCATCACAGTGGGATCTCCAAATCTAAGAGGCATTGACTCCTACTAATTCACATTGGCGAGATGACAAGTGTCCTGTCTGCTGGCTGTAAACATTTTAAAGTAAATCTATAACGGGAACAAAAGACCTGCTCTGAGTGGCAACTGTCCCCAGTCGGTGTCAGTGCAGGCAAGCAAAAATATCACAGGAAGAAAGCTGATTTACTCCTGGAATGTGTAGAGCTCCTTGTGTTGTAGGAACTTTACTCATCTGTGCAAATGGAGAGGAAAGTACATAAGGAGTTTGCACTGAGGCCAGCAGTGACAATTGGCTGTGCAGGGACTTTGGCTTGCCCTGAATCTATTAGGCAAGCACAAGTCTCACTGTGGCTGCTCAAAGCCTGCCATTCCACACATGGAGGTTTACCATAAAGAATGTGACGATGAGACAACCTGGTTTTGCGGTGTTGGCTGAGAGATAAACATTGGCGCAAGACACCAGGAAGGAGAACTCTCCCACTAATCCTCAAAGCAGTGCCATGGGATCAGGTACATCCATTAAGCAGGCAGATAGGGGACTTAGTTCAACATCTCACCTGAAAGACCGAAGCTTCAACACGAAACACACTCTCAGCTCTGCATCAAAATAAACCTGCATACGTTTGCAGACGATACAAAGGTAGGTAGAGGGACAGGTAGCATTGAGGAGGTGGGGAAGCTGCAGAAGGATTTGTACAGATTGGGAGAGTGGGCAAAGAAGTGACAGTTGGAGTACAACATGGGAAAATGTGAGGTAATGCACTTTAGTGAGAAGAAGAGAAACATGGACTATTTTCTAAATGGGCAGAAAATTCAGAAGCCTGATGTGCAAAGGGACTTGGGAGTTCTAGTCCAGGATTCTCTCCAGGTAAACTTGCAGGTTGACTCTGTAGTTAGGAAGACAAATGCAATGGTGGCATTTATTTTGAGAGGAATGTAAAAGCAGGGAGGTTATATAGGGGTATGGTCAGACCGCATGTGGAGTATTACATGAAGTTTTGGGCCCCATATCTCAGGAAGGGTGTACTGGCCCTGGAGCGTGATCAGAGGAGGTGCCCGAGAGTGGTCCCAGAAATGAAGAGCCTAACAATTGAGGAACATTTGAGAATGCTGGGTTTATACTTGATGAAGTTTAGAAGGATGAGGGGGTGATCTAATTGAAACATACAGAATACTAAATGGTCTGGACAGAGGGGAGGTTGGGAAAATGTTTTATTGGTACGAGAGACTGGGACCCAAGGGCACAGCCTTAGAGTAAAGGGAAAACCTGTTACAACAGAGATAAGGAGAAACTTCTTCAGCCAGAGAGTGGTGAATCTATGGAATTCATTGCCACAGAAGGCTGTAGAGGCCAGGTCATTGGGTATATTTAAGACTGAGATAGCTAGGTTCTAGAGTATCAAAGGGATCAAGGGTTATGGAGAGATGTTGGGACAATGGGGTTGAGAAACATATCAGCTATGATTGAAGGGTGGAGCAGACTTGATGGGCTGAATGGCCTAATTACTGCCCATATTCTTACGGTCTTCATTTGCTTGTTTCACTTGCTGTGGGATTTGTACCTAGAACCTTAAGGTTCAGAGGTACAAGAGCAGTGTCAACTGAGCCATGATTTACAGCACAGATTACTCTGGGGGCCGACAGCACACAGCATATTCTTCCATCTTTACAACTAAGGATTTTACTTGAGTTGCAATAAGCATTGTCAAGTAATGTATAAATATGAAAATCCTGCAAAACTCTAAAAACAAATAATGAGACGAATGACATGTTCTGAGGAAGGAACATGGACTCGAAAGGTTAACTCTGTTTCTCTCTGTGCGAGATGTTATCTGACCAGCTGAGTTCCTTCAGTGTTTTTTTTTATTTTAGCAACTACATTATGCTTTTATATTAAAGCTGACACTGAACTGGAACATGCAGTCAACAGCTTCAGCAGCAAGTCCATCTAAATCCATTGTCATGTTTTATTGTAAGAGTTAACGTAAGATTAATATTTTGGATATCCTGGACAAGATTAGCTGGGTTCCGTTAACTGTTTATCTTAACTAAACTTAAAAAGAATTTGAAACCTAAGCGCTCTCAGTGTTTATTCCATTGCCTCTACAGTCAAAGAGAGTTATTTGAGGGCAGATGATGTAGTCAATACGATATGGTGATAATAGTTTCTATTCAAACACTGTGCTCACTGCAGTTACATAGATATCAAATACATAAAGGTAGACCAGTTTGGAGAGTGTGAGGTCTTACATGCAGTACAATCTTTCGCAGTAAGCACAAGAAATGCCCATCAATTGAACATCCAGAAATAGTATTAAACTCAATGATATCTATCTTTCCAATCTAAGTTACTTGTTTTGTTGTTTCCACCTCTTCTGCTCCTGTTGGACCTTATTTTATCACCTTTATTATTTTTACAGCTGCATGGGAAATAAGTATTCCTGCCTCCATTTATTGTCCATGGTGGCACAGTGGTTAGCACTGCTGCCTCACAACGCCAGAGACCTGCGTTCAACTCCGGCCTTAGGCAACTGCCTGTGTGGAGTTTGCACATTCTTCCCGTGTCTGTGTAGGTTTCCTCCCTAAAACGTGCAGGTTGGGTGAATTGCCCATAATGTTAGGTGAAAGGGTAAATGTAGGGGAAAGGGTTTGGGTGGGTTGCTCTTCGAAGGGTCGGTGTGGACTAGATTGGCTGTAGGGCCTGTTTCCACTGTAAGTAATCTAATCTAATTGACCTTAAGATGGTGGTGAGACACCTTCTTGAACCACAGTAGGCCGTGGGGTTTACACACGTCCACAGAGCTGTTAGGAAGTGAGCACCAGGATTTTGACCCATCGACAGTGTAGGAACAGCTTCACTGTTCAGGATGATGTGTAGCTTGAAAAGGTATTTGCAGGCATATTGATCTGCTGCCCTTAGAGGGCTGACAGAGGGCATGGGCTTGGAAGGCAGACTTGGCATGTTACTACAGTGCATCTTGTAGATAATATCCACTATTGTCCCTGTGTGTCAGAGGATGCGAATGCTGAGCCAATGAAGAGGGCTGCTTTGTCCTGGATGTTGGCAAGCCTCTCGAGTGTTGTTGGGGCTGCACCCACCAGCCAAGTGGGGAGTATTCCATCACACTCCTGCCTTGTGCCTTGTTGTACAGGCTTTGATGAGTCGGGGGGAGTCATTATTTCAGAATTTCTAACCTCTGCCCTATAACTGTGGCCGCAGTATTTATATAGTTGGGGCAGTTCAGTTTCTGCATTCCAACCGGTTCACTTGGCAACAGTCCTTGTGCACATAGCACACAGCAGCATATTGCATTGAGCCAGACTCTCCACCCATCCCTATATTTTCACAAGTGTTTTGTCTTAAACATAAAAGCTGCAGCTGGGGAATAAGTTGAACGTGCCGTGCATAGTGGAATATTTTACTTGCAACAGGGTAGAGCATCTCCACTCACACATTTGGGACCCATAGCTGTTCTGCATTTATCAAACACCCAGTTTCTCTTCTTCCACTCACTCTGCCTGTTATGTGTGACCTTCAGTTCAAAAAGGAACACACTGTAAAAGGTGAAAATAAAGTACAGTGCTGCACCTTTGTCAAAAATTTGCGGTAATAAAGCACCTTAGATATATCAAATCACCCAAAAAGTTTCAGAGGAACATTAGAAGATATCAATAGAGCTACATAGCAATTATAGATATCCAAAGAGGTCAGCTTTAAGGACCATCTTAAAGGAAAAGACACAGAGAGATGGTAAAGTTTAGCAAGGAAACTACAGGGCATAGGACTGAGGTAAGTGAAGGCACCAATTCTGAAGTTATTGAAATTAGGGCTGGTCAAGACTGACTTGACTAGCCCCGATGTCATTTCAGAGATCTCAGAGGGTTTTTTGGGATTGAAAATATTAGAATTAAAATTAGCTTTATTGTCATATGTACTCAGATGAGTACAGTGAAAGGTTTACAAGTCGCCACTTACGGAGCAATCTTAAGTACACATTCATCAATACAAATTCTGAGGGAAAAAATTTAGAGAAATAAGAAATAAAAAGTCCAGCAATAATTTATAAAAATAGTGAAGAGTTCAGTATGATAGTCTTTCCAACCCAGACTGCACCAGGCTTCACCGCCAGGCCGGGAGTGGGCGGCCAGGCCGAGGCCGGGAGAGGGCGGCCAGGCCGAGGCCGGGAGAGGGCGGTCAGGCCGAGGCCGGGAGAGGGCGGCCAGGCCGAGGCCGGGAGAGGGCGGCCAGGCCGAGGCCGGGAGAGGGCGGCCAGGCCGAGGCCGGGAGAGGGAGGCCAGGCCGAGGCCGGGAGTGAGGCCTGACTTCCACACTGGCTTTCAACTCAGATATCAATGTCGCCCAAGGGTGAGAGGTAATAAGAATAAAGAAATATGATGTGAAGAAATAAAAAAAAAAGAACTGGTTGGAGCGGTCAAACTCTGGCTCAGGAGTCCTATCCCACTGCGACCTTGGAGCTGGGAGGGTATGTTACAGAGATAGGGAGGGGTAAAGGATTTGAAATCCAGGATTAGAATTTTAAAATACAGGTTTGCTCGACAAAGAGCCAATGTCAGTGAGTGTGCTCAGGGCAGTGGTAGAGAAACGCAGCACAAGGTAAAAGACAGCACAAGAATTCTGAATAACCCAAAGTGGACAGAATATGAGAGCAGCGAGGTGTATGTTCGAATAATTGAGTTTGGAATTAATGAAAACATGAGGGATGGATTTAGGAGGAGCTGAGCTGATTCTGAAACGAAGTAGGGAGTTGTTAGTGATGGTGCGAACATGAATTTAGGGTCAAATATGAACAGAAACAATCTGGTTTAACCTCAAGACTGTTGCCAGAGTCTTGAAAATTGTGTTTGGAGTATGGACTGAAGGTTTCACATTCCCAAAATTTAACTGTCAGAAATTTGAAAGAATCCAGAACTGGATGTTGGGTTTGACCATTTTGTGCATTAGCTATTTGTAGTTTGTAAAAAATCTAAAATCTGAAGAACATTTCTGAACGCACAGTTCCTGCAGCACCACCTTTGAGAATTATTGCTGCTTACTGCACTAACCAATGACTAACTTTCTCATTAGAAAAACCTGCTCTTTGCACTATCTACAGGTAGTATTTATATAAATCACTGCATTTTTTTGGGAAAACAAAGAATGATCCCATGTATCGAAAGGACAATGATATATTTTGAATGATGTCATCTGGGGTTTACGTAAAACACCTTGTGTATGTGAGGCTTTAGGATTGGAAGGGAGGTGTTGTTCTGACACTGTTAAATCAGTTCAATCCTGCCCAAAGGCACAGTTGGCTACTTCATTAAATAGCATGTGCAGTAAGCCTCAGAGGTGAGATTTTATTGATGGGTCACAAGCAAAGAGCTGTGACATTAATAAACTGTTTGGGAAACTTTTCTGAACAATAACCCAAAGTGTTTAGTGCAAAAAAAAACTACATGCCTAATGGATGCTAAAAACTCCTTCTATTCACCAGAAACACATTAACTCACTTTGCTTAATGCTTTAACCAACACTTGCTTAACTTGGCTCCAGTAGCAAGTCACACTGTGGCCCTCATTCAAAGCCAGGATTTTTTTTAATTGTCAGGAAAATGAAGGATTTTTTGGTAAGCCAATTAGACAACTGCCTGTTCATTTTTATAGAGGTGTTTTCTCCAACATAATAAAAGCAGAGTGCTGCGCTATCAGAATAATATTTCCAGACTAAGGACACCCTGAATGCTGTCACTCCCAACATCAGTGGGTAATGTGGAAATGCTGAGAGTGCTGTTGTGGGTCTGGGCGAAGAGTTTCGAAACTGATGCCAACTTGAAATAAAACTTACATCACACCTTAAAGTAATAACTGTGCTGTGATCACCCAGATAATATTCACCAAACAGCTGCAGCCTGACAACAGCTCTCGAGGGCAAAGGGGGCATGTCACCTGTAACATTTATTGGCCATTACGCTCAGTGCCTTCCGTTGTTAATAGCTTTCCAGCGACCTGCTCACTGGGCTTGTCCTGAGGAAGTCGTAAAAAGTAAGCGTTGGTGCAACCTGTAATGAGGAGTTTCCCAGCAGGAATCGAGGTAGTTAGGTTCCTCAGCAGGTAACAGCAGACCCTGGGGATTGAGGGGAGGATGGACTCTGCTACTTATCAAGGCTTTTGGACCATGCAGCGGCAAATGTTCACATCAAAAATAAGACAACATCCTCTGGTGAGCCCTCTCCACAATGCTGCCTGGATACAAATAAAGACGACAAGCTTGCTCTTTCCTCGTGCTGTGTGTACTCGGATAACTCAAGACACAAGTTAATTGTGAGAAATCCATTAATTGTTGAAAGAGGAATAAATCCACTTTATTACAAAAGATACATGCTGGCTCACACACAGTCTGTCCTCCTTAGGATGGGTTTGACGATAAGAACCAACATTGGTAGCAAAGGAACTGTGATCCAGCAAAGATCTGCTTCAGAGACACCGTAAAAGGGAAAATATTGCCTACGTCCCCATGTCTTCTGTTCACAGTGGTGTCAACGCAGAGGAAGAATGTTCAACACCACACATGTGCTCTCTGTAATTTAAAATAATATCCTGCAGTTCGCAACTTTTCTCAAGTATTCCACACAAGCTCATTATTTTATAGCATCACAAAATCCCTACAGTGTGTAGCAGGGCATTCGGCCAATCAGGTCCTTACTGATGCTCCAAAGAGCATCCCATCCAGACCAATCCCCTTACCCTATCCCTGTAACCCTGCATTTACATGGCTAACCCACAGAAGCCTGCACATCTTTAGACTGTGGGAAGAAACCCACAAAGACATGGCAGCGGTGGTGGCAGGGGAGGGGAGAGAGTCGATGGAGGAGGAGGGGGAGGAGAAGTGCAAACTCCACATGTACTGCTGCTCAAGGGTAGAGTTGAACCTGCTTCCCTGGTGCTATGAGGCAACACTGCTAACCACTAAGCAAGCATGCTGCCCATTTACAACTGCTACTGTCAGCACCTCAGAAACAACTCGCACCCTCACTGCCTCCAGACAAACTATTGCCTCAAAATCCAACCTTTACCTTCTTTCTTTTGAAATAAAACATTCCCGAATGTTTCACGAATACAAAATCCAAACATCATACTTCATTTGGCCAACACTTGCAAACCAAAAATGCAAGGAATACTCAGCAGGTCTGGCAACACTGGAGTCAGAAACTGACTCAGTGCTTCCAGTGAAGGTTCTTTCAGCGCTGTGTGTAACAATGACTGTTTCTCTCTGCACAGATGATGCCAGACCTGCTGAGTGTTGCCTGCACTTTGTTTTTATTTGAAACCTTTGCAAACTAGCTTCCCTCAAGATCTTGACATTTTAAAAGCATTACTCTGATAATAAATCAGGCTTGTTCAGAGGTTTGGCGTGTGCTGTGGAAAAGGAAATTGGGAGACGGGGAAAGAAAGTTATGCTTGGAACCAACATGGAACATCAACAGAACAGTTCCCTATAGTTACCTTTCACGCTGGTTGCCATCATGGCCAGCACCATTAGAACCTACCCTTTGAGCAAAACATATTTCTATATGTTCGATACACACTTCACATATTCAATAACTGACCAATTCAAGAACGATAGCCACCAAATTCACATCTTGTGATGATTCCCAAGATTCTGCTTCTTGAAGGAGTAGTTCCTTGCTCTTACAGCCTATCCTAGTGACTTTACAAGATGCGTTAAACCAGCATTCAATCCTGTAATCCTCTGCTGCACCCTTTCCGAAGTCTCAACATTATCTATGGAGGAGAGTAAAAACTTACACTCAGCATTCTTAGACACCTGATTAAAGTCAGTCAGTAGGTAAGGAAAATCACAGCGGATATGCTGAGCCAGAAACTAAAATAGGTGGTATGAAGGAAGCAGAAGGCTTGAAGACAGAGTACATGGGGGTCAGGAGTGCAGTTCAGGGTTAAATATGATGCTGACGTTATGAACAGTCTGATTTGGTCTGAGATTATGGTCAAGGAAAAGAGCGAAATCTGTGGTGTGAAGTGAAAACAATGACTTTAGTCTTCTTGATGTTCAATTAGAGGGAACTTCAGTTCCCAGAGGATCGAATTGTGAACCAATATTCAACAAGACATGTGGAGGATTTGAAAGAAGTTGTGTTGAGAGAGAGTGAGGTGTACTTTTTTCAGACAGCGATCTGTACGAAATAACACAAGTACATAAAAGCTCATGATGGACAGGGTGCAACTCTGGGAGAAAAAGTAAGACTGCAGGATGGCAGCCAGACTACCGCTAGATTCTAAAACAACACCGATACAGTTCACTTAAATGCTATAGAGAACTGGTGCAACAACCACTCCCCAATTGAAATGTTTGCCCCAGACTTGTTCCATGCTGTCACACTTTACTTCATTCAAATCTACAAGGATGCGGTAATTTCAATGTTAGGTTTTATTTGATACCTACAGTCAATTAATAAGGTGCTCAAAATTCTGCACAGGCCCTGGGTAAATCCAATCAGACTTGCCATGCTGAGCTCAGTATGAAACCAGCTATTTCACCATGCATCAGAGAGTTCTCTCACTTTCTCTTCCTTTCAAATCCATTTAATTGTTCTTCTGCAAGCCACACAGTTATTTTAACCAGATCCACTTATCCCCGACATCAGCATTGAAACCTTCTGCATACTTTCGACCTGGGAGCTGAAAGAAGAGACAGAAAACAGATAAGTGCTGACACTGTTTTATACAGGCTGCAAGAAAGCATGGCCTATAACTCTTTCATGTTGCCTGATAGCAGTGTGCACTCAAATTCAGGTTAATGAGTGCATAATTAATTGATATTCATTAACTTCTACTTAGAACAGCATTTAGAAAGACTGAATCCTACAATGATCTTGCATATAGATACAATTATTCACCCTTCAACTTGTTAACTTATTATTTGGGTGAAACAAACGGTAAGTTCCAAAGGACAAAAATAACCAGGAGAAAGATCAGGGAAGGTGACGATGAGCATAACCAGAAAGTTAGGTTTTAAGGCTGCTTAGACATGCAGGAAGTGGCAGTGAGGCAAAGGTTGAGGAAGGATTGAAGCAGGCTGCAGGAAGGGAGGCTGGTATCTCATGGCAAATGCATTCTTCCCCAGCCGCACCCACTCCCCCCCCAAAACAAAACTTACCTCCCCATTGAACAACCTAGCTCTGTTTCCCAGTTAACCTTTAAAAATCTTCAAGTGTAGTTCCTTAGAGCATAACTAGTGTGCACCACGTGACCAAGACCAGCTAACATTCCAGAGGACAGCTTCCACTCCCCCTTCCCATCCCAACCCTCTATTATTTGGTGATGGTACTCTGTCAAGTATAACATGGTTATGTCAAAGAAAAACTGTCACTATTCATTTTCAGTGTGTTGACCAAACCTTGACTGTAGTAAGTTTCTGCATTACACACATCAACCATGAGTTGAACCAAAGCAAAATCACATTTAAATATTGATGTGCAATTACCTGCGCCCAATTGAAATAGTGGATATGACACTAAGTAATCACGTTTCACTGAAGATTACTTACAACCAGAAATATGCCAACACTTTTTCTTAAAAGCACTAAGTTATTAACACAGAGGGTTAGTGTTAGGGATAGGGAAGTAGGGAAGGAGTAGAAAGGAAGAAGATCCATATACCCTGTGTTCAAAGCGATAAGGTCGGAGTACCCAACATGAATTTGAAGACTTTGATGAACAGAGTATGCTGTTTTCATTTTGCCAAATACAGAGTCTTGTGTACTTGAGTGGGTACTTATAATCATTTAATGGGAGTGTTGAGAGGGGAAGCCCCACTGAATCTCAGGGCACCTCAGACATTTACAGTGTCACCTATGGGTTCAGCTCTGAATCACAAGATTCTAGGTTCACCTCCCATTCCCGGCAAAATTTCTGACCTGATAATTCAGTGCAGTACTGAAAGAGTGCTCACTGTTAGAGGTGCTCTCGTTTGGATGAGAAGGTCTCATCTATCTGCTTGGATGTAATAGCACTATCTTAAAGATCATCCACAATCATATGAAATTATAAGTGCATGGCAGGGGAACAGAACAGAGAGATAGGCTGAGTGGTCTATATGCTCTACTTTTGCTCATGGTTCTTGGCATTGTGTTCCATGGATTCATGAACAGACAAGTCTCTTGGGATCAAACTTTCCTTTTTTTTCACTGCAACTCCTCAGCTTGCGTCCAAACTATAAATAGTAACCTTTGAACAGCCGTGCCAAGTTGCCTTGTTTGAACATGAAAGGCTAAGTGAAACCGTTGTGGTTTCTGCCCAGGACTGAAATATGCAGAGGCTGGATGCTGGACTTAGTTCTCAAAATATGTTTACTCACAGCAAATGTTTCACCTCACTTGCCTGAAAACTATCTTCTGACCAAGCCTGTTTGGGCTTACCACACCAACCGAGCCTATTTTTTTGGAAATAGATTATTCAGCTAATGAACCTTTAGCAGGTTCAGCAAACAATTTTTTTTATTGAGTGAGCAGTTTATGATTAGTACTTGGAACAGTTTCTTTATCCAAAATGTACGTAAAATTTGGTCTAATGGTCATACATTGGACTGCCAGGGTAGCTTTGGAAGCTGTTGTTGACCCTAACACAGAATGCTAGCCAGGGAGAAGGAAAACCAGCCATCTTATCACTGTCCTGAGGAGGACATTCTCGATTATGAAGCACATTACATAAACTTAGCAACAACCGAACATGAATGTGGCAATTGTACCCAGATAAAATGATTGAGTTGGATGATGGAAGTTTCAGGTGCATATACTCTCAGAATTACACCAGCTTACTGACCTGATGTAGACCTTGGTCATCTCATTTTCAATAAATTGTTAACATTAAATTGCCGAGGATTAAAAAAAAACTCTGTTTAAGATACAAAATCCACCCCAAAATCTTAAATGCATCAACATTTGACTTGCTTTTTATTCATTTTTAATAAACTATGTTTCTATAAAGAAGTGTTCCCCGAGTCCATCGCTCCATGTGATCACAGTTTAAACCTCAATCTTCATGGGACCTGAGGGTGGGAGGGGTCAGAACACCCAAGTAAGGTGGGAGGCAGAGCAAAGAGTGAGGTGCAGCTGGTCAGCGTTTAAAGTACAAAGAGAAGTTTTTGTTTTAAATAAACATGAACACCTAGCTTTTCACAAGCTTTTAGGGAGCAAGAGCTTCCTCTGTGGTTGCATCTACCAAAGGCAAAATCACGAGGATTTAAAGAAGCTCACAGCTATTAGCATTTAATTCCAGCTCCACGGCAGCCATTTGCTAGAGCCTTTGTGATGCAGTGGTAATATCCCTACCTCTGGGTCAGAAGGCTGGGAATCATAGAATCAAAGAGATGTACAGCACGGAAACAGACCCTTCGGTCCAACCTGTCCATGCCGACCAGATATCCCAACCCAATCTAGTCCCACCTGCCAGCACTCGGCTCATATCCTTCCAACCCTTCCTATTCATATCCCCATCCAAATGCCTTTTAAATGTTGCAATTGTACCAGCCTCCACCACTTCCTCTGGCAGATCATTCCATACTCATACCACCCTCTGTGTGAAAACGTTGCCCCTCAGGTCTCTTTTAAATCTTTCCCCTCTCACCCTAATCCTATGCCTGCTCGTTCTGGACTCCCCGACCCCAGGGAAAAGACTTTGACTATTTACCCTATCCATGCCCCTCATGATTTTATAAACCTCTATAAGGTCACCCCTCGGTCTCCGACCCTCTAGGGAAAACAGCCCTAGCCTGTTCAGCCTCTCCCTATAGCTCAAATCCTCCAACCCTGGCAACATCCTTGTAAATCTTTTCTGAACCCTTTCAAGTTTCACAACATCTTTCCGATAGGAAGGAGAGCAGAATTGCACGCAATATTTCAACAGTGGCCTAACCAATGTCCTGTACAGCCGCAATATGACCTCCCAACTCCTGTACTCAATTCTCTGACCAATAAAATAAAGTATACCAGACACCTTTTTCACTATCCTATCCTCCTGCGACTCCACTTTCAAGGAGCTATGAACCTGCACTCCACGATCTCTTTGTTTAGCAACACTCCCTAGGACCTTACCATTAAGTGTATAAGTCCTGCTAAGATTGGCTTTCCCAAAATGCAGCACCTCGCATATACCTAAATTAAACTCCATCTGCCACTTCTCAGCCCATTTGCCCATCTGGTCAAGATCTTGTTGTAATCTGAGGTAACCCTCTTCGCTGTGCACTACATCTCCAATTTTGGTGTCATCTACAAACTTACTAACTTACCTCTTATGTTCGCATCCAAATCATTTATGCAAATGACAAAAAGTGGAGAGCGCAGCACCAATCCTTGTGGAACTCCACTGGTCACAGGCCTCCAGTCTGAAAAACAACCCTCCACCAACACCCTCTGTCATCTACCTTTGAGCCAGTTCTGTATCCAAATGGCTAGTTCTCCCCGTATTCCAAGAGATCTAACCTTGCTAATCAGTCTCCCATGGGGAACCTTGTTGAACGCCTTACTGAAGTCCATCTACCACTCTGTCCTCATCAATCCTCTTGATTATTTCTTCAAAAAACTCAATCAAATTTGTGAGACATGATTTTCCACGCACTATCCCTAATCAGTCCTTGCCTTTCCAAATACATGTACATCCTGTCCCTCAGAATTTTCTCCAACAACTTGCCCACCACCAACGTCAGGCTCACCGGTCTATAGTTCCCTGGCTTGTCCTTCTCACCCTTCTTAAACAGTGGCACCTCGTTTGCCAACCTCCAGTCTTCTGGCACCTCACGTGCAACTATCGATGATACAAATATCTCAGCAAGAGGCCCAGCAATCACTTCTCCAGCTTCCCAAAGAATTCTATGGTACACCTGATCAGGTCCTGGGGATTTATCCACTTTTATGCATTTCAAGACATCCAGCCATTCCTCCTCTGTAATATGGACATTTTGAAAGGTGTATCCTGTCTATACCTTACATATGCTTCCTTCATTTCCTTAGCCAAACCCTCAATTTCTTTAGTCATCCAGCATTCCCTATACCTAACAGCCTTTCCTTCCACCCTAACAGGAATATACTTTCTCTGGATTCTTGTTATCTCATTTCTGAAGGCTTCCCACTTTCCAGCCGTCCCTTTAATGTGGAATAGCATGTTCGAACAGGCTGATTAAAATAACTAGCTCAAAATCTCACTGTCCTACAGTTTTTACGATTAGCAATGTAGCAACAAACTTAGCTTTGCACACCATCTGTGCTCACCCTGATCTGGGAGTGTTTGATACTATCTTCATTACAGGGGCAAAAAAGTGCGATTCACAGAAAAGCATTCTGTCAGACGCAAATGATACTTCTATTCACCTTACAAATCCATAGAAAGTACACAAATACGGAAAAGCAGAGAAGAAGCATTTGCAGGTGCTGGAAATCTTATTTTTAATGCAGCATGCAAGCTTATATCAAGTTCCCTACCTGTCTGTAGGCATGATACATTTGATCAAACTCATGAGCTCCAACTGTGACTTCTGGAAGGAATCTGGGGAACGACGTCAGGTCAGCTACACGTTGCTTGTCTTCAACACTAATCAAGGGGAGAAAGGTAATTTGTGTTGGTAAATATCCTCATGACAGATCAATACCTGCACTTTGCAAAGATGCACTGAACCTGGGTTGATTGCTCTTTAATACGATGGTCAGAATTATATTAAAAATTGCTGAGTCAGGACCTACCACTTGACTTTTTAAGTTTTCTGAAAATACAGCATTCATTAAGTTCTCCAAAAGCAAAATTGTTCATTAACTAGGAACAAAACATGAGAATAAGCAAGAGGTAACTGTACACAGAAAACAAAATAGTTCAATGTAACAATGGCACCCCCTAGTGCTTTTCTCTGACATAGCCCATAACTCAATGACATTAGTAGAGATCACATTTTTCTACAATTCATCGTGGAGAATAACTTTTTTGACAGCTGGTGCCTTCTCTGTCAAAACCCATAGTTCAAAGGCTTCAACTGCCTTAACACATTTGTGCAGTTTGCTGTCAGACTCATGCATCTGTATCACTTTCAACCGAGACTGTTCCACTGACTCCTGCCCTGAGACACAGAGGTGATCAGAGATTGACAGAATCTAATGTGAACAGGAGATCAAGAGAAATGGCCACAAGTTGGGTGGGATTATTACAGGGCCATGTTCCATTTTCATTGAAATTCAAGTGCAGAGCAAGAATTACAGTTTGTCCTGACTTGTTCTATACTCCCAAGGCTCACTTAAAAATGTCAGAACAAAACTGATGGAAAGAAACAAAAGACTGTTAAATCTGATATGTTTTTGCTGCATCCCCAAGGCAAAGGATGTGTGGTAGACCATATTGCAAATCAGTTGGTGCAAATAAAATTGCCTTCTTTTAAAAGATATTAACCCATTTACTTAATTGCAGCAAAGTAGCAATGGGAACGTGAATAATTTGTACAATAGCATCAATATTAATTTATAACCTGACAGTTCCATAGTTTCACAACATCTTCTAACTCATAAGTTTTGCATTGCAATTAAGTGTCTGCCAATGAACTTCCTTAGTTCATATCAACCACACTCTAGAGTTATCGTGGCTCCTGAAGTGAGCAGTCCTGATGTCAGCCTATAATCTATCAATTGCTAAAGGCTTTCTCTACAATGCCTAAAAGTCCAAAGCTAGGCAAAACAGTGACTGATCTTCTTATTGTCCTCTCTAAAATGAGTGATACTGTTGTATTTGAATACAAGTGCACTGTTATATTTCAGATTGCAAAGTCTTTTATGCTTTTTGCCCATTGAAGCTGCACTGAATCTTTCAAAGAGCACAAGGAACAATGGCAACATTTATGTGGAGCAGACAATGAGTGACTCAAACTAAGGACATATTGCTGCCATTTCAAATAAGTTCACATCTCTTTATTACTAACAACAGATTATCCAGTCAAAGGCAAAAATTTCTGATCAAGAGAAAATGCCAACGTAATTAACTGAGACAGAACTTAACAGCAAAATAACAAAGGTTATGGAGCACACAATTATTAACATGTAAAAAGGTTATGCTGTTAGCCTCAAAACTGGGGCTCACCATCAGCATCAAGAGATTCAAGACATTTGCTAGATTTTTACAGGAAATCTGAATTAAAATTGCTACAGCAATTTATAACAAGTGTTTAACAATGCAAGGACCACTTAACTGGCATATGTTTCTCAACCTCAGTGGCCCACGAACAGAATATTCCGCTGTAGAGTTTCATTCCTGTAGGAATTGCTGTTAAAGCTCTACTATTCAAGTTACTTGCCTATTTTTCCTTTGCCTTCCTTCTCTTCGCAACCAAATCATTTTCCCTCTTTTCCTACATCATTGACTACTTCATTTGAGTCCAATTGCTAATCTATTAAATCCTCTTAAACACTGGCTTTCTGAACACCATCACGCTTTCATGTCGCTTATTCTGTAGTTATCAACATATCCATATAACACTGGAAACCGATGCTAAATAATATTTACATAATTGAACTGTTCAGTGGCTAGCCTGGTCTCAGGTTGTTTTCCCCAGTGCTCCCACACCCACTCTCAGTCCTGGGGTCCCTCCTCCCCATGGCTCCCAATGTGAATCTGCAATCTTGGTGTCTTTCAAATTCTTGGTGGTCACTGTCACCACTGGACATGTCAGCTATTGTTCCCACTCTGGCCTGGCCCCTGCTCATGCCCCCAGTCCTATTCCTGCCCACTGTTTTCACCTTTAAAGTCCCTGGTGTTTACTGCTAACAGCGGGAACTTGCTGTCCCTCTGTTCTGATCTTGCACTGAACTCATCAGCACCATCTGACACTGGAGTTAGTTACTGCAGGTTATCCTGGGTCGGGTTCTGCTACAAACTGAGAAGGAGACTGGGCTTATGCCCAAAACATCGGTTCTCCTGCTCCTTGGATGCTGCCTGACCTGCTGTGCTTTTCCAGCACCATACTCATGACAAACTGAGGAGGAACCTGGTCAATCTAAAACTTAAGTGGGTTAGTCTAATTTTTTTAAAAACATTTATTTACACCACAAAAGTTATACTTATTTTGCTTACTTTTTATTTTAATAGCATTTTATTTTCTAAGGTCAGCATTTAATGATATATGGCCTTTCAACTTATAATGTTTTAAAAAGTTTTATTTTCTGTTGTGAAATACCTTAAAGCAGCAAACTGTACAGTTTTGCTATTATGCACAGTGTCTGATTTTGTTAGCTACTTCAGTTGGGAATGCTCAGCATTACAGATGTAAGACATTATAATTTGTACATTATTTTTCCAGGCAAAAAAAAATGTACAAGTGAACAAAACTCCAGTTTTAATCCTGACTCCTATCAAGGCTTATGATTCATTAAAAGTTTTCATTTCCAACTTTAATGAGAACTTGCTGCATTTCCTTTTCCATTGCTCACACTGATAAACTGTTAACTCTTTTGTTCATGGAGATCTCAGATGTGTCCTTGCTGCTGTGCTGTCAGCCCAGTAATCCACAGCACTAAAAATTTACAATTAAAAGCTGCAGAAAACAGCTCAACTTGTGGTGCACGCGATGAGTTTACATACAGTATTTGCAGAACAGAAAAGAGGTAATTCTATCTAAAGCTTCTATGCCAATATTTACATTCTATATAGTAGCAAATTCCAATTCTAACTCCCCTCCAAGTGAAGAAAGGGGCCATAGCACCATTTCGGGCATTCACCCCGTGCTGATACTTAGGCCTTCAGTAACACCATTAAAAACAAGTTGATTTTTACACTACTGTAGGTGGGATCTTTCTGTGTACACATTACAATTTCCTGCAGACTCTGCTCCTGAAATTCTAGATTTAGCAACCTCAAAACCTATAGACAAGATATTATGCTTACAACAAAAAGTGGCTTAATTCAATCTGTCCTGTAAATGTGAGAGGCTGTTTACATTGCCAGAGTTGCCACTGAGGAAGAGTGATGTTAACACTGAAGGATTAAATGATCACATTGGCATCATGGCAATTTTATTATGTGAATTTAAGACGAATCCAATTTAAATTGGGTGACGGGCAAAAAGTGAACCAATTATTGTTACAATGGACAACAGTGTTCCTTCACATACACAAAAATGTGCAAGACACAACAGTAATCAGAAGTTCACACTTGACTTGTAAAATAGTCAATAAATTGAGAACCATGAACAATGAACCTTTAAACTCAGACAAATCATAGGGAAATGCAGGAAGGAAGTTATCACTTATTTTATAAACTTCAAAAATATTCAGTTCATTCTTCCTTTAAAATGGAAGTGCAGCTCGATGCAGAAGCTTGTTCAAATATCCTCCTAATGATAATAAGTGCCAATACAAAGACTGATCAGTCACTCGACATTTATACAGAAACCACAGACATTTCCAAACTCTATAGCTTTACCAAAAAAAAAGCCAAATATCTGAAATAAAAGCAAAACGAGGATAGAGCCATCAAATGTGACAGCAGTTATGCAGAGAGAAACAACTTCAGGCCTGTGACCTTTCATCAGAATTCCTCCACGAATAAAGGAAAATGCTGCAGAGAACCAAGCAATCCTTGGTGGCAAGACTCTGATGCAGGCAACAGATTTGAATGGGTTGGGAGAATGAATGTTGTGGTGCAACACCTGACACTTCATTTAGAAGTGGTACAAACATGCAACACCTTACCTACATCTATATATTTTTGCCCCACTCACTCTTCCAGTATTTCCAATTACTCCACTTGATAAGTATACATCTACTGGAATGAAACAGGGACACAGCTCAGTCAATGTTTTCTGAAGTGAAAGTGGTCTCTGGCCATAAGTGCTGTTTCATGTGGTGCCTAAACCTCCAGACTCATTTACTCTGCTGCTTCTAGGAAATAGATTTGATCTTTAGAGGGCTCCATTGCACAGCAGTTAACCCTGCTGCTTGAAAATGATATTCCTTAACATTGCCTACAAAACATTCTCAATGAAGAATTAAATAAAAACAGGAACATGGTCATACTGGAATGACAGAATCCTACAAAAGCCAACAACAAATACCAGAAAAATATTTATGATGTTGTGGATTTACTAGTTTATATAAGGCACTTGTTGAGTTACTTTTCTATTCAGTTTTTGTAGTGCGTTGAAGTATTTCCAAACCAAAAAAATGTAAAGCAATCTACTGTTGAGACATTGACAAGAGCAGCCTGCTCTCAGACAGAAACAGGAGCAGTATGTGTCTTAACCTTACAGCCTAAATCAAGCTCCTTAATACAGGATGGAGAGGACCGGCAAGGAGTGGAATATACAAGTGTATGAAAAGACAGACAGAGTAAGACAGATTACTTAACAGACCTGCCTCAGTCATAATGAACCACAATGCACCAGGACCTTCAAATGAAGGTCCCAAAATGACCTTCAATTTACGAGTAAGTGGCCCTGTCTGTAATATCCCCATGGTATTATTTTGAAGAACTTTCCCCATGACCTGACACACACTTGTCTCTCAATCAACATCATTTAAAAGAAACTAATCTCAAACCTGCAGATGTGACAAAAATTATGTACCCATTTAGTGCAATTCTGTTACTCAAGTGCTCCCTGCAAAGAACTGAAATGGTAACTGGCAACCAAATATATGTTGAAGTAAACAGTTATTTATTATATCCACAGATTTTTCAGTTGCCCTCGCCTAATTACTAGATGTTCATAGCTGCCATGCCAAGTCCCCGACAACTGAAATTCTCCATTACATGAACATTAACTGATTCAGTTGCCCTCGTAATTTGTGAGCAGATTGCCAGGTCATAATGAGCTCCTTGACCTAGATGTCTACAATAGAAGCCAACGATCACATTTCACAGCAGAGCAGATGAAGTAGAGAGAAACAGGTGTGGAGTGATTCAGACAAGAGGCTTCTGTCGAGACAGGTAAAACATTATCCAAAGATAATAAGCAGATGAGAAACAAGACTGTGTGCACGACACTGTCAACCACGCAGTGGCAACAGACTTTCAACACCCGAATCAGAACACAAGTTTGCAGTACTCCTTCAGTTGAGTACCAAAATGTTATTAAAAAAATTACAACCCATCTAGCAGGCAGCTATCCATGAATGTCTATTTAGCACTTCACTGAAATCTGAGAGCTGGCACAGAAACAGAACATTCTGTAAATGCACAGTAAGTCCAAGAGCATCCATAAGAGAAACAACAGATTTGACATTTCAAATATGCACTCTTGGCTAGAATCCAGCAGCTACTCAAACAGTATGCCATCTTTCTCTTTACAGGGACTGAAAGACCTGCTGTACGTTTTATGTTTGTTTTTGACTAGTCTTTCAGACTTTCAATTTTAATGTCTTTAGGCATTCTAAGCAGCACAGTGCACTCCTCAGAGGACAAACTTATTCTGAATGGTATTAATGTCCCCCATCAGTGTAGCCCATGTACTCACAGCAGTCTGAGTAGATGGAAGGAAACGTCACTTTGTTCCAGCCATGGCCCTTTCTCCCATTTCAAGAGTTTAATGTCCTCAGCAACCTGCAATTACACCAGCGGTAGTTTAGTCAGAGACCGTCATTCAAAGTTTATTTTTCTAATAGGACAGGATAGGGACGTTTGATCAGGGTAAATAGCTCCATTAGAAATAGTACAACCACCCAAACTAATTGGCTTCCTCCAAGGTGGCAACCTTGTTTCAACAACAACTGAGCTTTTTTTATATCACCTTTGATGTTGCAAAATGTTCCAAGGAAACTTAAGACCAAGGTGACATTAGGAAAAGCATCAAAACAAACTCAAAGGTAAGTTTCAAAACAGAGTCTTAAAAAACTGTGGAGAAATTTAGAGAGAGAATTTCTGAGTCAAAGGATCAAGCAAATGAAAGTATGAAGCAAACGTTAAATGACCATTGATCACATTGCCTGTGGGCTGTAGGTTGTCTACACATAACAGTGGCTTGATCTCACAAGCCATTACTGAAAAGTACTTGAGTGTCTAGAGAATGCAACAGATGTTACAAAAGGGCAGATTTTCTCTTTCATCTGTACAACACCCCGAAACCACCATTAGAGACAGGACAAACCCTCAAAGTGCATCATCAAAAGACATGATGAACGTGTTGCCCAAGTCCAAAGTCAATGTTTCAAATCAGATCAAATTTCTCATCTGCGTATCTCTCAATAATGAAAAAGGACGACACTTCAAATCTGAACAAAACTAACAGGCCATTTTTTAAAAAATGTTACTCGTTGGGTCTAATCCACCCAATATGACTGGTTATGGCTTAGATCTGCAGTTAAAACAAGACTATTTTTGTACATTATGCATCCAATATCACTAAGGGATTAATGTTGAAGAATGAGGTCTTACTGAAAATATATAGGGGCTTTGGTGAACCAGACCTACAGTACTGTGCGCAGCCAGGTTCCAAGAAATCAGTTGAATTAGGGAACTCTCTAGTCCGAGGTACAGAGACGTTTCTGTGGCCAGCAGCGAAAAAACAGAATAGTGTGTTGCCTCCCTGGTACCAGGATCAAGGATGTCTCAGAGAGGGTGCAGAATGTTCTCACGGGGGAAGGGGGCCAGCAGGATGTCATTGTCCACATTGGAAAAAATGACATGGGAAGGGTAAAGGTTAAGATTCTGAAGGGACATTACAGAGAGTTAGGCAGGAATTTAAAAAGGAGGTCCTCGAGAAAATGTAATATCTGGATTACTCCCGGTGCTACGAGGGCAGGAATAGGAGGGCATGCAGATGAATGCATGGCTGAGAAGCTGGTGTATAGGAGAAGGATTCATGTTTTTGGATCACTGGAATCTCTTTTGGGGTAAAAGTGACCTGTACAAGAAGGACAGATTGCGCCTAAATTGGAAGGGGACTAATGTACTGGCAGGGAGATTTGCTCGAGCTGCTTGGGAGGATTTAAACTAGTAAGTGGGGATGGGGTGGGGGGGAACCCCTCAGGGAGATAGTGAGGAAAAAGATCAATCTGAGACTGGTACAGTTGAGAACAGAAGCGAGTCATACAGTCAGGCAGGCAGGGACAAGGTAAGACCGATAAATTAAACTGCATTTATTTCAATGCAAGGGGCCTAACAGGGAAGGCAGATGAACTCAGGGCATGGTTAGGAACATGGGACTGGGGCATCATAGCAGTTACAGAAACATGGCTCAGGGATGGACAGGACTGGCAGCTTAATGTTCCAGGATACAAATGCCACAGGAAGGATAGAAAGGGAGGTAAGAGGAGGAGGGGTGTGGCATTTTTGATAACGGATAGCATTACAGCTGTATTTAGGGAGGATATTCCCAGAAATATATCCAGGGAAGTTATTTGGGTTGAACTGAGCAATTAGAAAGGGATGGTCACCTGATTGGGATTGTATTATAGACCCCCCAATAGTCAGAGGGAAATTGAGAAACAAATTTGTAAGGAGATCTCAGTTATCTGTAGGAATAATAGTGTGGTTATGATCAGGGATTTTAACTTTCCAAACATAGACTGGGATTGACATAGTGTTAAAGGTTTAGATGGAGAGGAATTTGTTAAGTGTGTACAAGAACATTTTCTAAGTCAGAACTTGGGTGTACCTACTAGAGAAGGTGCAAAACTTGACCTACTCTTGGGAAATAAGGCAGGGCAGGTGACTGAGGTGTCAGTGGGGGAGCACTTTAGGGCCAGCGACCATAATTCTATTTGTCTTAAAATAGTGTTGGAAAAGGATCGACCAGATCTAAAAGTCGAAGCTCTAAATTGAGAAAGGCCAACGTTGACAGCATTAGGCACCAACTTTCAAAAGCTGATTGGGGGCAGATGTTCGCAGGTAAAGGGACGGCTGGGAAATAGGAAGCCTTCAGAAATTAGTCCAGAGACAGTATATTCCTGTCAGGATGAAAGGAAAGGTTGGTAGATATAGGGAAGGCTGGATGACTCAAGAAATTGAGGTTTTGGTTAAAAAAAAGGAAGCATATGTCAGGTATAGACAGGATGGAATAAGTGAATCTTTAGAAAACTATAGAGACAGTAGGAGTATACTTAAGAGGGAAATCAGAAGGGCAAAAAAGGGACATGAGATAGCTTTGACAAATGGAGTTAAGGAGAATCCAAAGGGCTTTTACAAATACATTAAGGACAAAAGGGTAACTAGGGAGAGAATAGAGCCCCTCAAAGATCAGCAAGGCAGCCTTTGTGTGGAACCGCAGAAAATGGGGGAGTTACTAAACGAGTACTTTGCATCCGTATTTACTGTGGAAAAGGACACACATATAGAATGTCGCGACATAGATGGCAACACTTTTAAAGATGTCCATATTACAGAGGAGTAAGTGCTGGATGTCTTGAAATGCATAAAAGTGGATAAATCCCTAGGACCTGATCAGGTGTACCCTAGAACTCTGTGGGAAGCTCGGGAAGTGGTTGCTGGGTCTCTTGCTGAGATATTTGTTTCATCGATAGTCACAGGTGAGGTGCCAGAAGACTGGAGGTTGGCTAACGTGGTTCTGCTGTTTAAAAAAGTTGGTAGAGACAAGCCAGGGAACTATATTCCAGTGTGGGCAAGTTGTTGAAGGGAATCCTGAGGGACAGGACTTACATGTATTTGGAAAGGCTAGGACTGATTAGGGATAGTCAGCATGGTTTTGTGCATGGGAAATCATGTCTCACAAACTTGATTGAGTTTTTTGAAAAAGTAACAAAGAAGATTGATGAGGGCGGAGCAGTAGACGTGATCTATATGGACTTCAGTAAGGTGTTCAACAAGGTTCTCCAAGAGTGACTGGAGAGCAAGGTTAGATCTCATGGGAGTACAGGGAGAACTAGCCATTGGATACAGAACTGGCTCAAATGCAGAAGAGAGAGGGTGGTGGTGGAGAGTTGTTTTTCAGGCTGGAGGCCTGTGACCAGTGGAGTGCCACAAGGATCGGTGCTGGGTCCATTACTTTGCATCATTTGTGCAAATGATTTGGATGTGAGCATAAGAGGTCCAGTTAATAAGTTGGCAGATGACACCAAAATTGGAGGTGTAGTGGACAGCAAAGGTAGTTACCTCAGATTACAACAGGATCTTGATCAGATGGGCCAATGGGCTGAGGAGTGGCAGATGGGAGTTTAATTTAGATAAATGCAAGGTGTTGCATTTTGGGAAAGCAAATCTTAGCAGGACTTATACACTTAATGGTAAGGTCCTGAGGAATGTTGCTGAACAAGAGACCTTGGAGTGCAGGCTCATAGCTCCTTGAAAGTAGAGTTGCAGGTAGATAGGATAGTGAAGGAGGAGTTTGGTATGCTTTCCTTTATTGGTCAGAGTATTGAGTACAGGAGTCAGGAGGTCATGTTGCAGCTGTATAGGACATTGGTTAGGCCACTGTTGGAATATTGTGTGCAATTCTGGTCTCCTTCCTATCGGAAACTTGTTGTGAAACTTGAAAAGGTTCAGAAAAGATTTACAAGGATGTTACCAGGGTTGGAGGACTTGAGCTATAGGGAGAGGCTGGGGCTGTTTTCCTTGGAGCATTGGAGGGCTGAGGGGTGACCTTATAGAGGTTTATAAAATTATGAGGGCATGGATAGGGTAAACAAAGTTTTTTCCCTGGGGTGGGGGTGTGGGGGGGAAGAGTCCAAAACTGGAGGGCAAAGTTTTAGGGTGAGAGGGAAAAGATATAAAAGAGACCCAAGGGGCAACGTTTTCACGCAGAGGATGGTACGTGTATGGAATGAGCTGCCAGAGGAAGTGGTGGAGGCTAGTACAATTGCAGCATTTAAAAGGCATCTGGATGGGTATATGAATAGGAAAGGTTTGGAGGGATATGGGCCGGTGCTGGCAGGTGGGACTAGATTGGGTTGGGATATCTGGTCAGCGTGGACAAGTTGGACCAAAGGGTCTGTTTCCGTGCTGTACATCTCTACGAGTATGACTGTGACCAGAAGTTATTTAGATTGACTCCAGATAAAGTGGGCTCTGGAGGATAGAGAGGGTGTGGGGAGGTGTTGGGACTGGACCAAAGTCTCCCAGAGGGAATGGTCCCTGCCGAAGGCTGACAAGAGAGGGGAGGGGAATGTGTGTCTGGTGGTGGCATCCCAGATGAGGGACCCTTTCCTGCTGTGCAAGGGAAGACAGCGAGTGAGCATTGAAGTGCAGGTGCTGGGTCAGACAAAGCTGAGGATTCTGACAACTGTGGTGACGGGGAATCTTCAGTTGAGGAAGAGGGTGGACATTTTGAAGGCTCCACTTGTTTAAATTAGCATCAAAGGAATGGGTGTGGAGATGGAGGAACTGAGAAAGTGGAATAAAATCTTTATTGGAGGCAAGGTGCAAGGAGGTATAGTTGAGGAAACTGTGGGATTGGTGAGTTTGTATTGGGTATTGAGTTGATGTGTTCTTACAAAGACATTTTCTGTTGAATATTGAAGGATTGAGTTTTTTGAGGAAGTGACTATGATGATGGATGACAGTAGCACAGTGGATGTTGTCTACATGGACTTTAAAGCATTTGACAAGGTCCCTCCTGGTGGGATGGTCCAGAAAATATAATCATATGGAATCCATGGTGAGTTGAAACGTTGGATACAAGATTGGCCTTTTCACAGAAGAGAGAGGGTAGTTGTGGAGAGGTGTTATTCTGACTGGAGGTCTGCAACCAGTGGTGTTCCATAAGGAACAGTGCTGGGACCTCCTTTATTTCTAATGTATAAAAATGATTTGGATGAAAATTATATGTAAATTTGCAGAGGACAAAGAAAATTGGTGGAGTTGTGGATAGTGATAAAGGATACTGAAGGATGCAGTAGGATAGCTGCAGAAGTTGGGCAGCGAGACAACAAATGGAACTTAATCTGGATAATGTGAAGTTGATGCACTTTAAGAGGTCAAATGCAAGAGGAAAGAATACTGTAAATGGCCGGATTGCAAGTGAGTGACAAAAATAGATAAAAATAATAAGAGATATTGGTGAAGGCAGCAAATGACATGCTTGCCTTCATTAGTCGGGGCACTGAATATCATAGAATCCCTACAGTGTGGAAACAGGCCCTTCGGCCCAATAAGTCTACATCCACCCTCTGAAGAGTAACCCACCCAGACTCATTCCCCTACCCTATTACCCTACATTTACCCCTGACTAACGCACCTCACCTACAAATCCCTGAACATCGTTTAGCATGACCAAATCGCCTAACGTGCACATTTGGATTGTGGGAGGAGACCAGAGCACTCGGAGGAAATCCATACAGACACAGGGGAGAATGTGCAAACTCGCCTGATGCAGCAGTATTAACCACTGAGCCATCATGCTGCCCATGTTTTTTTCTTTTTGTTTTCAGCAATTCCTTTCCTCTCCAGATGGAGACAGCTTTTTTAGCTGGAAATTGGAGGATTGGTAGAAATGCAGAGAGAGAGACAGGAAAAGCAAATTATTATTTAGACAAGACACCGGCTGTTGGCCAGGAACAACCTGCTTCAACATTTTCAACTTGTTTCCCAGAGTGAGGAAGGACCTGAACATTTTCTTTTGACACTCAAACCCAAGTTGAGAAGGTTTCCTCCAAGAGCAAGCTCGACTTTTATCTGTTAGCAATTCCCCTTCTCTGTACTAGTTGTCCTTGGCCCTCACAGCTCAGAGAGCCCACTACCCACACAGCCTCCCTAATTGAATATGAGAATTGGCATGTCACGTTGCTGCTGTATGAGACTTTGGTACGCTACATTTAAAGTACAGTGTGCAGTTCTGGTCACCACACTACACAAAAGAGATGGATGTTTTGGAGAGGGTGCAGAAGAGATTTACCAGGATATTGCCTGGATTAGAGAGTATGAGCTATTAGGAGAGGTTGGACAAAGCTGGATTGTTTTCACTGGAGCGTTGGAGGCTGAGGGTCGACTTGATAGAAGTATATAAAATTTTGAGAGGCATGGTTAGGGTGGATTGTTGGAGGCTCTTTCCCAAAATGGAAATGTCAAATATTCGAGGGCATAGGTAAGGTGAAGAGGAAGTTGAATGGAGATGTGCAAGGTAAGTTTTTTTTTAAAAGACATAGGATAATAGGTGCCTGAAATGTGCAAGGAGGTGGTAGAAGCAGATATAACAGCAAAGTTTAATGAGCATTTAGACAGGCAGAGAATCGAGGGATATGGACTACGTGCAGGCACAGGGGATTAATTTAGAACAGAATCACGGTTGGCACGGAATGGTGCTCTATGTTCGCTGGAACAAAGGAAATGTAGAGTTACAGGTATTGGAGAGAATGGCTTTAGGTGGACTGTTCATTTTGGGAGCTGGTGCAGAGAATGACAAACTGAATGGCCTCATCCACATTGCAACAATCCACTATTCAGTAACTGTTCCGATTTAGGCTCAACCAAGATTGAATTCACTTGAAATTAAATGAACAGTACTCGTACAAACCCATTCAACTTGTTTTTCCTGGCAAGTAACCGTTTCAACAGTGTAAGGTATACCACTGGAGACCTTTCAGGGCAAACACAAAATCCAGAACAAATAAATTGACAGGCTTAGCTTGGTGCCATTTGATTTATTTTAAGTGAAATAGCCAAGACAAAATGTGGAACATAAGCTCTTTGAAATTGGGATCAAAAATATATTAGGTCAATTTGAATCAGTTGATGGTCACTTTAACCAACACACTCAATAAGTCAGCACGTATAAAGTGATTCATTCCAGTTTTAACAATTCAAAATGCGTCACAAAAACCACAATCATGCTTCAATTAAAAATTTTAGAGGCATTACAAGTAGGTTGAAGTCTCAAAAGGGAAAGACACGCCCTAACAGCAGAGTTATTGAAAAGACCATTACTGTTTTTTCATTCAAAGTTACATGTGAACCTGCCACAGCGCTGAAAGATCCATTATTGCTGAGGAATATTAAAGGCTGTTTTAATCCTGTGGCAGGTGTATCAGTAGTTTCTTTTGTCCCTCTACGCCTTTTGGCTGTCTTCCGTTAAGCTTCATAATTCCCTACAAAATGTATATTTTTGTTGTTTACAGATGCCATGAATGACATATGGCTAGCTTGATCTAATCATGAAAAATTGTGCTTCCTAAATTAGAGTTTGTGGTTTTCCCCAATGGTCCAATTCACATTCATAGCTAGATGGCAAATTGTAATATCAAAAAGCAGTCTCACTTGCACTGAAGCCTACTGCCATGAATTAGCATGTGTAGTCTTGTTTTGACAACCTGCATGTAAATATTAAAAACTGTTCAGGATGCCCTGTCATCAGGATTTGAAAACAAGTCAATTTAAAATAAATAGAAGACTCATTAATAGATAGAATAATTCACAGAAGCAAAAGGACATGAAAGATACACTACAAATACCAAACTTCACATTTCACAGAAACTGTTCTGAACACTGAATCAGTCTGAAATCCTCCAGGTTTCCTTAAATACATGATAAAACTTAGAACTTTGTCAAATCACATATATTAAGATTATAAAATCATAGATTCCCTACAGCACAGAGAGGCCATTCGACCCATTGAGTCTGCACTGACTGGCCAAAGATCATCCCACTCAGATCCAATCACCTACCCTACCCCCATATTTCTCATGGCTGATCCAACTAGCCTGTACATCCCTGAACACTATGGGCAATTTAGCATGGCCTATGCACCTATACTGCACATCGCTGGACAGTGGGAGGAAATGAGAGCTCCCAGAGGAAATCCACACAGACACAGGGAGAATGTGCAAACCCCACGCAGATAGTTGTCTGAGGCTAAAACTGATCCTAGATCCCTGATGCTGTGAGACAGCAGCGCTAAGCACTGAGCCACCAAGCCAGGAACTCAAAGAAACAAGTGGTAATTTGTGCGCTAACACCAGGTATGTGTCCCATTCCCTCAGAACCTCCATTTTCCATTTAGAACCAGTGAAGTCGTCAGATTCTACTTTAACACCAGTTTTGTTTTTAAAAACACATCATGCAAGATATTTTTACTAGCTGGTGCATGAAGATATTTTTGATTTCAATTAAGTTTAAATTAATTACAAAACAGAATGAAAATATGATATGGATAGAAGTGAAAACAACGGTGGTCCACTAGCAACCATTTGGATATATTCCAAGTTGGTGTGAATATGTATGAGTTGAAAATTGGTAAGAGGGATTGTGTGTGACAGGAGAACTTTTTTTTTATTCTTACTGCCCTTATCTGAATTCAAAAAAATCCACAATATGTTAATATTTCAAAGGGAGAACCTGTTGCCAACTCTTCCCTTCAAAATGCCAACGACTTTGTGTTATCCCCAGACATCATATGAGCTAAGGTATATGGGCCATTTGGTCCCCCAACTCTGCTCTCCCATTCAAAAATATGGTTATTATTACCCTGAACTCCCCTGTCAATCACAAATCTTTTTAACTCAGGTTTGAATACATTCACTGGTCCAGCTTCCACAGCTTTCTGTGGAAGAAAATTTCAAGCCAAATGATTGTCAAGAGACAAAAAAAGCCTCTAACTCCTCCTTAAAAATTGGAGAACCCTTGTTTTTAGACTGTGCCAACAATTCTTGATTGCCCTGAAAGAAAACGTTCTGTCAGCATCAACACATCGGTTTCTTCCAGACTAGTATCACCTCTACTGACCTGAATCAAACAGATAGCACACCTATACACCCAGTGGTGCCAAACAGCTGATATCCCCTCAAGACACCTCAGGACCCAAGGGAAATTAAATAAATGAACAAAGGTTACAACAATGCATGTACTTGAAATGGACAGGAATGCAAAATAAAAAAAAATCTTATGTCCAATAGGGTGTGCAGTTTACTTTCATGTCTAAAGATAAAATGGCACATTTTTAAAATGCTAGGGAAACCAAAGTGGATTGGATGTGAATGCAATGCGACAGATTGCATCTTTGTTGTTCAGCGTGCTATGTGCCTTACCATCCAACCTTATATATTAATTGCATATTCAAGTGGTGGACATTAACTGGGAATTTATTTGCTTTTGCTGTAGCAATAGGCTAAAACTGTAGTTGCTGGGTTTGGAGGTGCATCTTTGTGACATGCATCTCTGTAAATAAAAATGTAAGCAGGTAACGGTCAGCTATTTGAATTAAATCATTTGTCTTAAGACCTCAGCTCTGCAGTCAGGGATAGTAATAGTCTGGAGACGGTCTCAGAAAAGGCGAGCAGCCATGTCAAAAACAAAATACAATTTCAATGAGCCAGTCACATTCTTCAGAGTTGCTCTTCTCCAAATCTATCTGTCCAATTTCAAAGAAGGCATGAAAGTAAGGGATCTGTCTAGATATCACAATAACCAGGAGGGAAGAGGGAAGTAACTCTAAAGACACAGACCTGCCCATAATGAGATGAATGGAAATGAATAAAAATATGGAACAGGAGTCACAATTACAAGTAATGTTGCAAATGTAACCTCTTCTTGTCCATCATTGCACAGTAACACATTCTATTATATAGAGAAACAGAATGGGCGAGCACTTAGCAGCTGGACAACATGGGACCTAACAGTTTGGAGGGAAGTTCTGTCACTATTCTTACCTTCTCTACATCAGGAGGCTGGAATGTATTATACTGCAAAATTTCAGATGTTTCACTAGGAGGAAAGAAACAAAAGAGTGATTACTGTTGTATTGGCAATATCTGCTGCACAGACCATCCAGTGTCTAACAACAGATATTTTGGAAAACAATGCAACTCTACATATAAATGATTAATTTCTAGAGAATAGCATTTATATACTCAGGTTGAGAAAAGGTCATCAAGCCCATAAACACCCACTTCATTCATTGCTGTGGGGATTTGATCCTATGTTTGTATGAGATGGAATAAGTACAATAGCAAGAAAAGATCTTCCATCGAAAGTTATAGAATCCATGTGTGGAGTTACAAAGGGAAGACAACACTGACGTGAGTAGCCTTTAGACCCCTGAGCATAAGTGGTTAGCACTGCTGCCTCACAGCGCCAGGGACCCGGGTTCAATTCCCACCTCGGGCAACTTTCTGTGTGGAGTTTGCACATTCTCTCATTGTCTGCATGGGTTTCCTCCGGGTGCTCTGGTTTCCTCCCACATCCAAAAGATGCACAGGTTAGGTGAACTGGCCATGCTAAGTTGTCCATAGTGTTAGGTATAGGGGAATGGGTCTGGGTGGGTTGCTCTTTGGAGGGTCAGTGTGGACTTGTTGGGCCGAAGGGCCTATTTCCACACTGCAGGGAATCTAATCTAATCCATGACAGAATAATAAGGAGACAATAAGGGCTGGTTAGAGCAAAAGACAGGCAATTCATCATGCGTTATTTTAATCTTCAAGTAGATTGAGAAAATCAAATTGGCAGAAGTAGCCATGAAGTATAATTCATGGAGTGTCTTCAGGATCATTTCCTAAATATGTTGTGAATCTAACCAGGGACTAGGCTTCGTTGGATCTGTAAATGTGTAATTGAATCAAGTTTAAAAAATGATCTCAAAGTATCTCTAGGGAAAAGTGGCCATAACAAGGTAGAATTTAGCATTCTGGTTTTTTTTGGGGGGGGGGGGGGGGCGCAGTGGAGGAAGCACGTGGAGAGAGAGTGTACGAGATACAGTTCGCGAGAAAAACTTGGGTTGGAAACAACTGCATCAAACTTCAATAAGGGTAAATTATACAGAAATGAGGGCAGAGTTGATGGCGTGGTCTGAGAAAGGTGTTCAGCAGAAAGGACAGTTGATGAACAATGGCAGACTTTTTAAATAAATAACTCATGACTCACAAAGGGATATCCTAGTGAGAAACAGGAACTCTGAAAGGGGATAAAGCAACCTTTACTGGCTAAGATTAACATCAAATTGAAAGAAAAACATTTTGGTAAAGATTAATCGAAAGTCAAAGGTTTGGGTACGTTTTAAGAAGCCAACAACAAAAACAGGGAGAAAATAAACAATTATGGCAAACTAACACACAATATAAAACAGGTAAAAACAATGACTGCAGATGCTGGAAACCAGATTCTGGATCAGTGGTGCTGGAAGAGCACAGCAGTTCAGGCAGCATCCAAGGAGCAGCGAAATCGACGTTTCGGGCAAAAGCCTTTCATCAGGAATAAAGGAAAACTTCTTCAAGGCAGGCATCAGACAGTTAAAAATGTATTTAAATATATAAAAATAAAGAACCAGGCAACAGTGAACACAGGCTCCTTAGAGAACAACACTGGGTAAATAATGGGGAATCAGGCAACAGCAGAGGTGTTGACTAAGTACTTTGCATCAGGTTTCACAGTAAAAGGGCACTACTAGCATTCCAAACATACTGACTAATGAAAGGGCTAAAGAGGGAGGAGGAAATTACACAATCACTGGAGAAAAGGTACAACAAAACTAATGGAACTAAAGATCAACTTGATCTTTAAGACCCTAGGATTTCAAAGCTGGATAGGGGGATGCATTGGTAATAATCTTCCAGAAATCTTTAGATCCTGGAGAGATTTCAAAGGATTGGAAAGCTGCCAATGTAACAAAGGAAAGAGACAAAAAAACAATAACTATAGGCCAGTCACCTCTACAACTATCATGGGGAGAATGTTAAGAGTCTATTAATGATAAAGTAATAGCATACCATTTAGAAACACATAATATAATCAAACAGAATCAGCATAGCTTTCTGAAAGGGGAAATCATGCCTGACAAATATATTACAGTTCTTTGAGGAGGTAACAAGAAGGGTAGATAAAGGAGAACCAGTAAATGTAATACATTTGGATTTTTAAAACACATTTGATGCAGTACCACACACAAGGCTAGTTAGTAAGAGCTCATGGTTTTGGGGTAGTATATTAGCATTAATACAGGTTTTGATTAATTAATTGAAGACAGAGTTGGGATAAAGGAGGCATTTTCAAGATAAGGCAAATTTGTTTAGTGCTCAGGAATCAGGGTTGAAGCCACAATTACTCAATATATAACAAATTACCTAGATCATGGATGTGAATTAACTACTGGCAAGTTTACTGATGACATAAATAGGTGAGGTGGCAAGTTGTGAGAACTGCACAAGGAGTTTGCTGAGATATATAGAGAGATTTAAATAACTGTGCAAATAATTGGCAGATGGAATATAACATGAGGAAATGTGAGGTTATGCACTTTGACAGCAGGAATGAAAGAGATGGAAGACTGCAGAAAGCTACAGTTCAGAAGAATTTAGAGGTCCGAGAGCTTGAATAACAAGAAGTTAGCATCAGCAAGTAATTGGGAAGACAAATGGAATGCTGGCCTTTATTATAAGTACCAGAACAAGAATAGGCAAGTTATGCTGCAGCTTCATAGAGTTTTAGTTAGGCCACACTTGGAATATTACATACAGTTCTGGTCACCACACTACCAGAATGATGTGAATGCTTTGGAGAGTGTATGGAAAAGGTTTACCATGATGTTGCATGGTTTGTGGATTGTAGCTATGAAGGAAGGTTGGAAAGACTGGGTTTGTTTTCACTACAATGCAGGAGTTTGAGAGGCGACCTGATAGAAGTTTATAAGATTGTGAATGGCATGGATTGAATGGAGAGTATGAAGCTTTTTCCCTGGGGTGGAAGGGTCAAATACTAGAGGACACAAGTTCAAGGTGTTGAGGGATTAAGTTTAAAAGACATGTGCAAAACAAGTTTTTCCAACAAATAGTGGTGAGGGCCTGAAACACGTTGCCAGAGGAGGACACAACAGCAGCATTCAAGAAGCACCTGGACATATGCATGAACTAAATGGCAATACAGAGATATGGATCCTTTAAATGAAGATAGTTTTAGTATGTAAGGGCAAATGTATCAGCACAGGTTCGAAGGGCCTGTTTCTGTACTGTACTGTACTCTGTTCAAAAAGTGAGGAGTACTAAAAAAAAGGAAGATCTTGCTAAAACTATACAAGCCACAAATCAGACTACACTTGGAATACTTTGCACAACTTGGATCCCCATGTCCAACAAAAATATACTAGCACTGGAGTCAGCCCTCCAATGTTCACGAGGTTGACCCTGGGTAAGGAGAATTCTTATGAGAGATTGCGCAGGTACTCATCAGAGCTTAGGAGAATGAGAGGTGACCTTACTAAAACATAAGATTCTTAGGGAGCTTAACAGATGTAGAAGGGTTGTTTCCTCTGGTGGGACAGTCTAGGACAAAATTGTGTAATCTCAGAGTGAAGCGTGACCCATTTAATATGGGATGAAGAGGATAGCTCTTTCTCTTAAGAGGGTAGTGAATCTAGAATTCTGTACCACAGAGAACTGTTGATGCTATTCAAGGTCAAATAGACAGAATTTTAATCAGTAAGGGACTCAAGGATTATGGGGATGAGCCAGAAAAATGCAACTAAGGATTAACAGATCAGCCTTAGTTTCACTGAATGGCACAGCAGTCCTTATGGGCTGAGAAGACTTCTAAAACAACTTAAGTTTGGGGGGCCATGACCAAATTGAAAATGTTACAGTAAATGCTCCAAGGCAAGTAAAGGTCAAGGCCAGCAAGCACAAGGATGGTAACTGACCAGGTCTGATGAGATGTGCGAAGCAAGTTTTTCCTGCACATTGGGTGTTTGTTGAATTAACATGAACTGAGATTAAGTGGTGGGTATGGGGGTGGAGCTGGTGGTAGTGAGGGAAGTAAAGATGCCCACTAAACTTCCTTTGCTGTCTCCATATGAACTTACATTGTAAATAATTTCCACTCAGGTTCTGTACTGCTCCCCTTTCTCTTTCAAAAGCATCATCTCTTCAAAATAAATACCATAAATATCATCGTTCAAAATTCTGCACTCATGCTATAAACACTGAATTAATGTTTAACTGATCTATACTAGCACCCCCATTCCTCAACACAGTCCATTAAACTCTCCATATCTCCTTCCATTCAAACTCCATCATACCCTGAAATGTAATTCCTCCAACCCTTCCCAAATGAGCCATTCCACAAAGTCTTAACATTTTGTTCACCTTTGTGCTCTACCTTTGGAGATAGGAGCATGTTTTGTTATGGTTGTGCTTGTGTTGACCACACAGGCTCTTGGGTCAAGTAATGCATCAATTTTAAAATTCTCATCACTGCTTTTGAATTCCTTGATGATATGACCCCTGTCTATATGCTACTGCCTCCAATCCCACAAGCCTTGGAGATCTCTGCTCTCCTCTAATTCTGACTCTTGAGAATCTCCAACATTAATTTCTCCACCATTAGTCATGCCCTCAAGTGCCAACAATACAACACCCGTAATTTCCTCCTTAAACCGCTGCATCTCTCTTCTCTCATTTGATGCATTCCGTACAACCCACCTCTTCGGTTAAGATTTTGGTCATCTGTCTTAATATCTCCCCTGTGGCTCAACATCTAATTTTGTGTTGTAACTCTCTTGTGAAGTGCCTTTGAATGTTATAACACATTAAAAGGTGCTATTTGAGAGTCACCTTAGAACATTCTTTTCCACTGGCAGTGGTATACAATGGCAAACTGTTACTGTAAAACTCAATGAGAAGTTTTCGAATGACAAAATCCATAATGTACCAAAGTGCTTTATTTCAAAGAAAGCACCTGGGTGTAAACATACTGTAACCTTCTCAACAGTGCTAACTTTACTCAACAGATGAGATTAATTATGAGTTGAAAACACATTAAAAAATGAGCTTTGGGAAAACTGGTTCAGTGCAAATCCCATTTCATAATAAAACAGCTTTGGCCAAATGTACGAACAAACATTGCTTAAGCTGCAACTTATAAGCACAACCATTCAATATGTTACAAATTACGTATATAACAGCCAAGCGCCTTTCGTAAAAAAAAAAGTTCAAAAGTGGAGTTTTATTTAAAACAGCCCTTCTCTTGCATTTTTGTGCGGGCTCCCAGCAGTGCTTATTACGTACACAATTATTGCTGTTGCCATTTTTGACATCCTCGTCATTTTTTCCAGAACAAAAGCATCAATGTCTGGTGTTTGTGGCTTTGTTACATTAGCAAACTTATACGAAGTATTCTGCTCAACGCTTTACTTAAATGTCACCAAAACAAACATAAGTGATGTTCCTTAATGGATCTCTGTAGCTGGAAAGGTCAGCTTTCAATCTTAAGCAAAGTTGTGCAATTTTAGAACCACATATCAAAACTGACAAACATTTGAAAAGGATCAGAATAGTATTTTAACTCACAAAGATTTTAAAGCATTTTGTGTGGGTGCTGAGCCATGTTTATTAGTCCGCTAAAAGGGAAGTCAACGGACTTCTGGTTTTCCATTTACGAGCTATGGCCAAAGGTTGAGTAGGATGCCTGAAGAGCTATTTCAAGGATGTGAGGCAAGGCGGCTCAAAACATCAATTCCCACAACTAGGAGTTACACTAGCTGATGTTCAAGGAATATGGCGATATTATTTGTCAGTTAATGTGGGCAGGATATTTTCTAACCAACGCATTCAGCAATATTATTAAACACCTCTGAAGCAGATGGGATTTGAACCTGGCTTCCTGGTCCAGAAGGGGGGGTCGCTACTGCTGTGCCACAAGAATGACTACCAGATCTTGGTAACAGGCAAAGAGTAAATAACAACCCATATCGACACCCAATAATAGCTTCACTACAACTGCCTCTAGTCAATCGTGCCCCTCAACCATGAGTGCACCATACAAAGCTAACCATTTCCCAGCAGATTTGACTTGCTGCATGTCCACCATCTTTCCCAGGAAGATCACCAACTCTGACCAACTGTAATTTAAAGCTGATTGTCACAAAGCCAATCCTTTTTTTTCTCTCTAAAAGCTGTTCCTTGGCTCAAGGATATTCTATTTTTGATTTTTTTCAGAGGGGTAACAAACCCGGCTGGGCTCTGATCAGACTGGTTTGGTGAAGAGATAAAAAGGACTGAAGGCCAAAGTGGTCATGTTTTAGAAGTGATCTGCAGAATGAAAGGGGAGTGGTCAGTTCTGTAGCTGAGCAGTTTAGTGCAGAGCTGAATTGGTTGGGAGCTCAACAGTGAGCTGTATGGAATCTTTGTCTCCCTCTGTCTTCTGTCGTCTGTCTCTCTCTCTCTCTCTTCCATTTATAAAGTTTTTCAAGAGGGTTTGCTTATTGGGACTGTTGTGGGTATTCAGAACAGCATAATTAAGTCCAGCTTGATAGACTAAGTTCTGTAGGGGTTCTTTAGTCTGTTATTCACAAAATTACCCAATAAAACATGAAGAAGTTTTTTTTGTCTGTTTTGAACCTGGTAGTCAACCTCGCTAACTTAATCCAGGTAATTTTCACTGTACACTTACCAAAACAAATTGCTAAGTCATGGTCTATGTTGTCTGCCTACGACTGTTTTGAGTGGTCTGGCCGATCCCATAACATTGATTTGAAAGAAGCAGTAATTCACGAAATACTGTCTCACTCCGTGTATAACAATACCCAATCCACACACAAACGCTACTGACTGTACAATCTAATCTGATTTCATTTTGACTAGGACAGCAGCAAGACAGAGCTGTCAATAACAATGCACAGCAGACTCAGGACTTGAAGTCAGGTCATGTGAAGTCAGGAGACAAGGAGAACAGATAGTCAGGTAGCCACAACAGACAAACAGAAAGTTGTGGTTAAGAGCAATTATTTAGATTAAATGGTGTTGGGCTTGGCTATTTAATGATTTGGACTCAAATTTAAAGTAAGATTTTAAAATTTGATATTGAGACAAATTGAATGGTGGTGTTGACAGGGAGCAGACTGTGACAAATGCAGGATGATACGACTAAACTTGCAGAATGAGCTTCAATATGAACAAAGGTAACAGTGTTTGGTAGGAGTATTAGAGAGGGCGATGCTTCTTCAAAAATAAAAGTGACTAAATCATGGAGAAGAGCAGGCAGATGGGACTAGTCTAGTTTGGGATTAAGTTCAGTATGGACTGGTTGGACCCGAGGGTCTGTTTCAAAGCTGCTGACTCTATGGCTGAATGGTACAGATATGTGAATCATAACAGGTTACTAACAGGTTAATAAGGTCATCAGAAAAGCAACCAAAGCAGTACAGAAGTTCACCTTTAAAATGATAGAATTGAAAATCAGAACAGTTATGTCAAACTCTCAGAATTTTGGTTAGGCCATACTTATGGAATAATGTGAACAGTTCTAGTCTCCCTCTTAGAAAAAGGATGGAGATGATGATTTATTAGGAAGATTCCAGAGCTGAGATATTACAATCAACAGAATAGACTGAATTTCCTCTAGAGAAATTAAATGGAGGGGGTTTGACATGTTGAAGCCATTAAGGTATTGAAAGGGTTTGATAGAATAGGTGCAGAGAAGTGGCTATCAGTTGTAGACATTACCAAGAAAGTCACAATAAATCTGATAGTGAACTCAGGAGAAACTTCTTTAAACAAGAGAAAGTAGAACTCGGCAGCACAGGGAGCAGTAGAGGTGAATAGTGTATAGAGTCTAGATTAGAGTGGTGCTGAAAAAGCACAGGTGGTCAGGCAGCACCTGAGGAGCAGGAGAATCGACGTTTCACACAAAAGCCCTTCATCAGGACTGAATAGTGTATATGCAAATGGATAGCTCGATAAACATAAAGGGAAAAGGCATGGAAGGTTAATTGATTCGTTGAAATGAAGGCAGATCAGAGGAGATTCTGGGGCACAGTTTAATAATACTTCTTCACAGTTTAATAATACAGTTTAATGTCTTCTGTTTATGATGGAAGTAAAGATAAATTCCTTCTTTTAGAGGATTCACTCTTTCCAAGACAGCTGTGGAGGCAGAGTCACTTAGTATATGTTAAGGTCAAAGTAGATAGATTCATTAATAACCGAGCTAAATGGTATGGGGAATGGGCAGAAATATGGACCAGAGGCTAAAAGCAGATCAGCAATGATCTTATCCAACGGCAAAGCACATTCAAAAAGCCAAGTGATCTATTCATGCTCCTAATTCGTGCAATTAGGTGTATGTTGTTTGTTTTATTATTGCATTCTTGTTCAAGTGGAGGATAGCAGCAAGGACCAGTTAAGCCATATGGCTTGTTGGTGCTGTGAATTCTTTCTAAGGGCTATTATGCAATGACAGCACATTTGTTGAAAATTCATGACTGCTTGTTTCACACAACAGAAATTAACAAGGAATTAAGTGCACCTACCTGATCTCTGGAAGAAAAGACTTCTTGTACACATCCTCAATGCTCTGTAGGTAATCTGCAGAAACTTTCTGTTCATAAACCTACAAAATAACAGTTCATTTAGTGGATACACATGAAATATACCACTAGATGTATCATTAACCAAAAAAAGGGAGGCAATTAAAGGGTGATATTAAGGTAAGGGATAAACCTATCCCATCAATTTTAATGTTCCTCAGAAAACCAACCAAAACATGTTGAAAAAGGAATGGATAGCCTGCATTTATAATAGCTCAATCACAAATAATGCCCGAAAAATAATTAAAATTTCAAAAATCTCAGACTGTCACTCTTGCCCACATTTTGGAGGAGATTCTGCTCAGGGCTCCTGCAGAAATGTGGAGCTGTTCATCTATGCTGACAGTTCTCGTGACACCCTTGGAAAGCAGTAAGCTGTGGTGGTAGGTTGCTGGGGGCAGCTAAGTGTTGTCTAAGGCAGGTTGGGTGGATTGGAGAAAATCGGTAATGGGATAGGTCGGGGTGGGTACCAGTATTGAGGGGAGCTGTGGTCGTGGTAATGGTCAGGTGTGGATTGGAGCAGGGGTTTCAGCTTAGGTGATGGTGGTGTTGAATCCAAGGGCAATGGGTATAAGGAATCTAAGGGTTGTGAGTGAGGCAGATATGGGACCAGTTAAATACATATTCAGGTATTAGGCTTTGAATTTTAATACTTTCACCTTTGAGTGATTATTTGATTTGATTTCACTGAAACCATCCAGTCTCTAATTTTGATGGAATCTTTGGAGGGTTCTAGGTGTGGAGGAATCTTACAGCAGATGATTCAATTTCCCAGGCAGCCCTTTGTGGGGATTTTGTAGGGTTCTCATATGCAACCCCTTTCTACACTGGAATAATGACAGTCTGCCAGTGGAAATCTACCCCTTAGAAGGTAGGAGGACAAAATTGAGCCCACTATGCCCATTCAGCATGATTATGGCTAATCCACTATCTCAACAACATACTCCCATGTTCTCCCCATGTCCGTTGACACTTAGCCTTGCAGCATCTTTTTGTTTCTTAAATACATTCTGTAATTTAACCTTCACAGCTTTCTATAGTAGAGAATTCCACAGGTTTACCACGTTCTAAATCAAAGAAACAGCACATTTCAATCTGAGAGGGCACTCTGTACATCCTGAGGCTGATTCTGTCCATACTGTCCAGCTTGGGGAAACATCATCCCTGCATCCTCTCTGTTCAATTTGTCAGGATTTTGCGTATTTCTATGAAACCCATCTTCCATTCTTCTAAACCCCAGTGTATACAGGCCTACCTGATGCAGCCTCTCCTTAAACAATAAAACTGCCAGCCCAGGAATCAGTCTGATTAACCTTTGGTGCTCCTCTGCTTTGATAAGTATATATTTTCTAAGGCAAGAAGACCAGAACTGCACAAAATACTGCAGGGATGGTCACAGCAAGGCTGCAGAGGGCTGCTTGTTTCAAGCTGCTCAAAGTCCCATTCACACATCACCCCAAGCCCACTGACCTCTATTGGTTCTTCATCCAGCAACACCTTGATTGGGGAATATTAATTTTTCTCCATCTCTGCAATCCAGATCAGTCTCCACAACTCAGATCTCTACACTCCTCTAAACCTAGCTCTGATATGAATCATTACAGGATGGCTGGTGTGTCTTCAGATGCCTAGATTCTGGAATCCCATTCCTACACTTCTCCATCTCTCTTCTAAGTTCACCTCCTATAAGGCTGTCCTTAAAATCTTCCTGTATAGACAAACATCATGTCTCCAATATTCCCTCACTTGGGTCATTGTCAAATATTGTAAACAATGCTCCTGTGAATCATTCCCAGGTCTTCAAGATTTTAAAGTGACTGCTTAAATGCAAGTTGTTGTTGCTAATGAAATGATTTGACATTGGAATATTTCTATCAATAGGATCTGTCACTGCCATTAATCATGCAAACTTGCCAGAATTTAACATTATTCAAACAGATTCACTAAGATAACCTTCAAGTTGTAGCTGACCACAAAAGCAATGGCCCTCGTCCTTGTTACACTATACTGGATATTAGTGAAATATGTAAATAATTCCTGACTCTGAGCTGAGAAGGCTATAGTGTGAGAGAAAAAAAACAAACATCCCCGACAAACATACCACCACCTCAAATATCTCCAGGCTGCGGGCACCATTAGTATTGGTAACTAACCTGCAAGGAGACCTTCAACATTGCACACACACACTCAAGCAAAGTAGCATCTTTATTTACTGTCACCAAGCAAAAATCTGGAACTCCCTCCCTGACAGCATTTTAGATACATCTAAATGACACACTACAGTGATTCAAGAGAGTGGCTCACCACCAACTTCTTAAGTTTAGATCAGAGTGGTGCTGGAAAAGCACAGCAGGTCAGACAGCATCCAAGGAGCAGGAAAATCGATGTTTTGGGCAAAAGACCTTCATCAGGAAGCCCCCATTTATCTCTCCACCTTGGAGGCTTCCTGCCTCCATCCTTGATGAAGGGTTTTTGCCTGAAATGTCAACTTTCCTGCTCCTCGGATGCTGCCTGACCTACTGTGCTTTTCCAGCACCACTCTAATCTAAACTTTGGTTTCCAGCATCCTTAAATTTTGCCTGCCAACTTCTAAAGGCCAAACACAGTGCCAATATATACTGGGCTAGCCATCACACACACATTCCAGGACAAAATAGATAAAACTATTTTTCAATGGATAGACCAGACAACATTACTCTAGTAACAACAAACATTCTCTTATGAAAAAAGCTGGCACACTCAAGGCAGCCACACAGTCACTAACTTTAAAGTAAATAAGCATGACTAAAACACGAAAGTGCCTGGCATGAGTCAGAGTCCACATTGTTATGCAGCAGCTCTTCACTAACTAAATCCAGAAGGTTATATTCAATTATATCCTGGGGCTGAGTTGGTGTCAGTTCTTAGCCAGATTGCCACACAGACTCTGTAACAAGGAGTGCCACCTTCTTAACAGTAGGTGGGTGGTCGGGTGGTTAAGAAGGAAAACTAGCCCATCAGGTGTTTCAAGATTCCTTTTGTGCTCTCCATATTCAACTAGTTGAGCTAAAAGAATACTCAAGCTAAGTTCAGATCTTTAATTTTCAAATGAAGTTCCCAAAGCCTTCTGACAAGGGGGGTTGTAGTTGGTCTCTTTTAGAAATGGTCAAGCAGTGGGTATGTCTACAACATTTCCACTTTATTGTTCCTTTCCAAAAGAAATTGACTACTCTCACTCTACAACAGCAGTACCCCATACCTTCCTGACTTGGAACGTTTTGTACTGGTATCCTGTGCCTATTATTCCACTATTCTGCTGATGAAAGCAATACAGGAAATTGTGGTTAGATCAAGACTGAAAAGAACTTAAAACAAACAATAGCATTTAACCTTCCAACTGATGGTGGATATTTAAAGCAATTTATATTTAGAAAGCATTGGTCATTCATGCCCTTCCATTGTACAGTCTATTTAAAAAAGCCATTCCCTGGCAGGCAGTTGTGCTTTAAGGATTGTCAGTACACAACTTAAACAGTTATAATTAGAAGAAATGGTTCAAGGTACACAAACACATTGCACATCAGAAACCACTGCTCTATCGTATTATTACATTGGCCCATGGCACATACTGTTAGATAGTCATACAGTCAAAGAGTCGTACAGCACAGAAACAAGACCTTTCAGTCCAATTTGTCCATGCCGAGCAGATATCCTAAATTAATCTACTCCCATTTTCCAGTATTCGGCCCATATCCCTCTAAACACTTCCTATTCATGTATCTGTCCAGATGACTTTTAAGTGTTGTAATTGTACCAGCCTCCTCTGGTAGCTCATTTCATATCCACACCTTTGTGTGAAAAGGTTGGCCCTTAGGTCCCCTTTAAATCATCCCCCTTTCATCTTTAACCTATGCCCTCTAATTTTGGGACTCCCCTACCCTGGGGAAAAGATCTTGGCTATTCACCCTCATGGTTTTATAAACCTCGAATGAGGTGAGCTCCTAACTTGAGGGCTCTTTGAACTTCGGACAATCACAAGTACTCAATAGCCAAGGAAATCTGATAAAATGGTACTTAAAGAAAATTTGGCATTTCTGAGTAACTTGACAATACAATGAAAAAAGGATCTCGCTGATTTCATATTTAATTTTCAAAACTGATCAATCCATTGTGCTGCCTAAACTTTTACATAGCTTCAAGTTTTTCACAAATACGTCTCACCCAGCTTCCATTTGTTTTAAGTGTCTACCTCCAGGAAGCCAGATTTGTGCAACGCAACTGTTCTGAGCTTGCTGTGATGTGTCACGGCTTGGCAAAAAAACAGCAGCTTTAAAAAAAACAAGCCATGCCAGACAAACCACATTCAAATCCTATAATCCACTCGCCACAATCAGCATCAGAGAGATCTAGATGAGGTATGTGGTTAAGCTGTTGCATTTAAGCAGAACAGGCTGTTTACTTCGCCTGCACGCATCGTTCAAAAACCATCATTGCTGAACCACTTGCGATGTAGCATGTAAAATTGTTTCGATTACACAATATCAAATCTCGAAGGAATCAAAACGATAGACTGCAATCAGTCAACTATAAACACCCACGCTAAAAGGCACTGCCACTATGTCAAGCATTTTAAGGATCTTCACGTGGAGCAGAAATGAACGCAATAGGGCAAGAGTATGATAAGGGCAGCCACACACATGGTCAAAGTGGTAGATTTTAAAATAGAAAAAAAAGAGGTAAAATGTTGTAAATCATTCCAGCAGGGTCAAGACACTAGAAAGGTCTGCCATCTGACCAAAAAGGGCAGAATTATAACAGAAATGGAAATTTTGCAGTGGACTCATTTGCCATCAATTAATTTTGAATTTGATGCACTAAGACCAGAGCAAATTTAAATTGCTAAGAACAAGTGCGACAGGGTCAAATTTTGTTCAATAGCCTCCCACAAAACTCGTTGGGCTGTTCTATGATCTTAAAAGTGCTTTACATATGAAAGCTATTGAGCAGGAATGCTAGGTGAAGAGTTTATGTAGGATTGAAGTCTGGAAACCAGCAAAATAAAACGAGAAAGTAGTATTGTCAAAAAGTGAGATGGAGATGATTTGATGACTAATTAGACTGAGACTGGAGACAAAACCGGGGAGTGATATGATGAGACGAGTTGTGAACCCCAAGGTCCACTCAATGCAAGCTCAGAAAGGCCATGTATGTTGGCTTCTAGCCGAACAAGCAGCTAAGCAAAGTGATGAAAATGGTGGTACAGCCAGTGGAGGGGGAGCGAACATGAGTGAAGCTACACTGATTTTGGTGGGAGGTCAACATGGTCAGACAAAACAGTAGAGAGATAAAGCTGAGTGATGTCAGTGAACAGAAGCTAAACGAAGCCCAAGGGATCCTGACCAAATCCTAGAACTGGAGCGGAGAGGTCATTGCAAGCAGATGAAGATTTCCCTCTAGTTTGTCTCACCTTGAAATTATGGAAATGTCAAGACTCAATAAAGATTTGTCACTGCTCGTTCCACTTAGAGTCATAGAGATGTACAGCATGGAAACCCTTCAGTCCAACCCGTCCATGCTGACCAGATATCCCTACTTAATCTAGTCCCATTTGCCAGCACTTGGCTCATATCCCTCTAAATCCTTCCTATTCACATACCCATGGCTTTGAAATGTTGCAACTGGACCAGCCTTCACCACTTCCTCTGGCAGCTCATTCCATACACGCACCACCCTCTGTGTGAAAAAGTTGCCCCTTGGATCCCTTTTATATCTTTCCCCTCTCACCCTAAACCTATGCCCTCTTGTCCTGACTCACCCACCCCAGGGGAAAGACCTTGTCTATTTACCCTGTCCTCATGTTTTAATCGACCTCTATAAGGTCACCCCTCAGCCTCCGTCACTCAGGTAAACAGCTCCAGCCTTTTCGGAGTGGTTTTAATACACATACAGCTGTATAGATTTTGATTCACAAGGGAGTCAAAGCCTTTTGGGGCCAGACAGGAAGGTGGAGTTAAGGTCACAATCAGATCGGCCATGAACTTTTAATCAGCTCTGAGTCTACCACTGCCTTTTCTTTTGTTTCTATTAGTACATGGACATGATTTTGTTTTGTTTTGTGTTGTTTTATTCAACTGTGCATCCCATGGAGACAAATAACTTGTAATAAGTGATGAGTTTTCCATCAACTGATAGAAACAACAGAAGGACAAGATTCCACGTTTTCTAACTTTTACTGTAACAAACTAACTCAAATCAGCACAAACATTCCTTAATAGGTAACTAAGACACAAAATTGAAGATAAAGATTTTTTGAAAGACATCTTACATCTCTTCTCGTTCTGCACATCTGATAGATATGTAGTAATCCAAAGTTAAAATCCAAGTTACTCCTAGCTTTCCAGCAAGCTCACTTCACCCGACTTCACGACATGGAATTTGCCAGTGTCCTTTGAAAAATATTCCACTCAACTGAAGTATTCTCGAACCAAATTTCACTAGAAAGGTCTACTTTGCTGCTCCTCATTCCTTACATTTCCAGAGGTCGCAACTGTTCGGTCCTCTTCAAAACAGGAAAGCAGCTCTCACCAACTCATCTTGTTTGGTTAACAAAGACTTGTCTTTGTCCCTCTTAGCAGTCGCTGCTGGTCTCCCACTTGCTCTTCGAGTGCAAAATGCATTTGTTTTTTATTCAATGATAAAGTGTGAAAACAGTCACTTGATTTTCAGTTGTTTTTGTTTGGGTTTCTTTCCCCCCTGACTGACCAGATTACATGGGTATAAATCCAGGCCGAGGTTTAGTACTGTTAAGAACAGGAATGAGAGAGAACTGATACCCTCTTACATTTATAAGCAATGTGCGGATAAATTTAATAAGCAACAACAAGCCTTATACAGTTTTAAATAATTTTGACAGAATTTCTGAGTGAACAGCACTTGAAGATCAAACAGGAAAATCTATATGACTGCCATGTCACGGTGTTCCTCTCAGTCATTTTTCCAATGTTGAACTTCCTCCATTAATGAATTCAAAAGCACTTTATGGGTTGTGAAGGACTTTGGAAAGTCATGACAGATGCTCTATAAAAGCAAGTCTCTCTTCCTTGTATTATTATTTCAGAACAGGTTTGCTTAGGAAACTGTTCTTTCTAGTCACGTGTGTTAATTTTTATACTCAGTACCCATAACCTCCTCTGTGAGGTGCTCAAGATTTTAACAGTGGTAAGTGTACTATACAAATCAAGTAGTTTATGGGAGTACTGTGATCTGCTGATAAAAGGAAAAGCTAAAATCACACAACACCAGGTTATACTCCAACAGGTTTATTTGGAAGTATTAGCTTTCGGAACGCTACTCCTTCATCAGGTGGTTGTGGAGTATAAGATTGTAAGACACAGAATTTATAGTAAAAGTTTACAGTGTGATGTAACTAAAATTATATATTGAAAAAGACCTGGATTGTTTAAGTCTCTCACCTTTTCGAATGGGCATGTTGGTTTCAGTTCTTTCATATGTAAATCCCAGAACATTTTTAAAGTTGCATTCTCAAGTGAACTTTAACAATAGGTGTCATGTCGGCCCAGATAATGCATTGAAGGTGTGAGACTGATTCCAAGTTTGTGTTGCATCGCTCCGAAAGTTAGTGCGCTTCCGATTAAACCTGCTGGACTATAACCTGGTGTCGTGTGATTTTTAACTAAGTTTGAGTGTGTGTGTGCACGTGCATGTGTGGGGTTGGAGTTGGGGATTAGTGTCCTTGAGAGAGTGTGTATATGTGTGTGAATGTAAAGGGGTTTAAATCTGTGAGAAAGTGTCTGCATGTGTGAGCGTATGAAAGAGAGCTTGTGTATAAGAGAGGGTCTGCATGAGTCTCTGGGAGAGTCTCTTTCTCTGTAGGAGTGTGTGAGTGTGTGTGTGTGTGTGTGTGTGTGTGTGCGCTCGCGTGCACATACACAGTGCAGTGGGGTCACCTGTAGAGTAAATGAATCCGAGATCCTGATTGAGGCCATCCCGATGAATACTGAATTTGGTCATCAGCCTCTGCTCAGCCACTCTTCATTGTTGCCTGTTCCAAAGTCTACCTTGGAGGATGGTCACTTGAAGGTCCAAGGTCGAATGGCCTGGACTGCTGAACACTCCTGGGAGCACAACAATCAATAGACAGGAGTGTTCCCTCCCAGTCGGAGAACAATTCAGTGATTGGGACATTTGACCTTGGACCGACTATCCTGCAAGGCAGACTTTGGGACAGGCAACAACACAAAGTGGCCAAGCAGAGACTGATTGCCAAGTTCGGTACCCATGGGGATGACCTCAAATCAGACCTTAAGTTCATGTCACACTACAGGTGAACCCACTGCACTACACACACACACACTCCTACAGACCCTCTCATACACAAGTTCTCTTCATATGCTCACACATACACTCCCACACATACCCTCTCAGATCTATACCCCCTTACACTCACACATACACACTCCCTCACACTCATGCACCTCCCTCTCATGCATCTACCCACATGCACATGCGCGCACACACGTAAGTTTTGTGGGGTGAATTTGTACTTGCAGAATTACATTTTATTTTGCTCAAGAACTGCATGAATCCACGTAAAATTCTGTAGATCTCTTTTTTTTAAAATTAGAATCAGTCTGACCATTGTGGCACAAAGTTAAAAATCACACAACACTCCGAAAGCTAGTGTGTTTCCAATTAAACCTGTTGGACTATAACCTGGTGTTGTGTAATTTTTAAACTTTGTACGCCCCAGTCCAACACCAGCATCTCCAAATCATTGTGGCACAGACGGTCTCACACAGGGCAACTCACACCTTCAGTGCATTACCTGTGCCGACAAGACACCAATTGTTAAAGTTCACTTGAGAATATAACTTTAAAAATGTTCTGAAAGCAACATGACCATTCTAAAAGATGAGAGATTTAAACAATCCAGGTCTTTTTCAATACATAATTTCAGTTACATCACACTATTATCTTTTGCTATAAATTCTGTGTCTTATGCTCTTATACTCCACAATCATCTGATAAAGGAGCAGTGCTCCAAAATAAACCTTTTGGAGTATAACCTGGTGTTGTGCGATTTTTAACTTTGTACACCCCAGTCCAACACCGGCACCTCTAAATCTCAAGGAAAAACATTTGCCTTCCCTAACCAAATACTGGGAATCACAGCAACAAATTTCAGCATCAAAAAAATGGAAACAAATGAACAAATAGTAGCATGTCATTGTTCATACAAACTCTACAGTGTAGAGAACCTAATCTAAACTGCATGGGTCACACTTGCAGACTAAATGAAGATGATCCACTAACATCCATTCGGCATCCCCTTCGCCTTAGGCAGTCACTCAGGATGACCAGTTCAACAACTTCTGAGATGGCTGATCAATCAGCAAAGTGATTCTGTCACATGCAGAGCACGATGATTGGGTAGATGGGCTGTTTGGAGGTTTGTGTGCTCTCTGTGTCATCTTAACTTCAACCCTTCACCCCGATGAAATCGCATAATGGTTTCCAGAGTCAAATTTCTCCATTTTGATTGGTCACAAGCCAAGGACACCTGTGAGTCAATGGGTACATTTGATCTCTTCACCAGTTTTAAGACATTCCTAAAGTAGTCCCTACTGTGGAGGAGACCAAATACTGAGCATTTGTAACACTTCTGTTTTTACGATGGCAGTGCAATATGCACACAGAGACAAACATCAATTGCTCCTGGAGAACAACAAACTCAGTGAAAGATGCTTTTGATCTGCCTGAAACTTGTTGGATTTCCAGAGGAAGGAGCTAACCTTGACAGATTATTGCAGACTGGCACATTCCAGGACTACGAGCTGAGGGATGCATTCAAGTTTGGGGAAACTGCCACCAAGACGCAGTGGCAAAAGACCACCATCTAATATCTTTCTGTCAAAGTCAAATGAGGGTCTATTCAGTTATCTGACACTCCCGTTGCCTCAAATTTGAAAATATAGTCATGTACAAGGAAGAAATGCCTTTAATTTGTTTGCTGGATAGAGTTAAACTTCAATGTTTGTTGTTTCTCCATATGCTACGTACAGAACTGAACTGCTTCGTGACGACGTACAGAGATATTTTTATGAATTAGGTACTCTTTTAAACAAAGACAAATTCGACTGAGATTTTAATTGTTTCAAACACATTAAACAGGAAATGTTTATATGAGACCATGGACATGGGTTAGCACTGCTGCCTCACAGCACCAGGGTCCCAGGTTCAATTCCTGCCTCGGGTGACCGTCTGTGTGAAGTTTGGACATTCTCCCGGTGTCTACTTAAAATGGAATGGATGCAGGAAGTCTGAATTAGAGACATAAAGTGTTGGTCTGGCAGCATCTGGAAAAGAAACAGCCAACTCTAACTGGCTTAGTGAGGTGATTACTCAATACAGACCACAGATCTATCTGATCATTAACCTGGATGATATCATAATCCTTCGATTTCTCAGTTTCAGCATTAGAAATAGATACGTTTTGGCCTTGATGTTTGTTTCAATTAATATCCAATAAAACAGTTTTGATTCATTTCATTTGTACTATTCATCTGAAGTCTTGGTGATCCTTTGTCAAAATGTGGAGAACTTTGGGACTCTAGCCCCAATGTCTTTGAACTTAGTTGCCTTTTTAATGCGAGCGCCCACTCCCACAGAGTCATTACTTTCAATCAAGAAGATATGCAGCCATTGCACTCAGAGAGAAAAGCGCTGCTTTTTCACTAATTCCAAGGATGGCCAGGATTGTTTCCTGGAACAACCAAAAACAGCCCCTGCAATAGTCAGACAATTGAGACTGTTAACAGGTGCTTAATTTGAGCCAAACTTTCTTTATAACAATCTAAAGGGTAAATCCTACAAAGATCAGTCTTCAAAGAAATGAGATAAGTTTTGCATGCAATTAACATCTGAAAAGAATGACATCACTGTAAGAACTGGCTAGACAGTTGCCCAGAGACATGTCTATCAGCACACATTTTGGATACAACATTCCCTGCCTGGATATAACATCCCCCCCATGAAGGTCATTCCGATTTGTGAGACAGCAGCCTGAAAATGCAAACGGTAGATCAGAATTTAGGTCAGAAACTTGTTCCCAGCAGGTCAGATTGCATCCATGGAGAGAGAACAAGCTAACATTTCGAGTCTAGATGAGTCTTCAACAGAGCTGAAGTGAAGTGTGGAGGGGGCAGCATTTATGCTATAGTTGGGAGGAAGGGGAGGATACAGTGAAAACAACAAATGCTGGAGATCACAGAGGACAGGCAGGAGGGTGGAAGAACACAGCAAGGCAGGCAGCATCAGGAGATGCAGAAGTTGACAGATCACAGTGGGTAAAAAATGAGGTCTGCAGATGCTAGAGATCACAGCTGCAAATGTGTTGCTGGTTAAAGCACAGCAGGTTAGGCAGCATCCAAGGAATAGGAAATTCGACGTTTCGGGCATAAGCCATTCATCAGGAATGAATCACAGTGGGTCAGACAGCGTCCACGGACAGACAGCAAGCTAACATTTCGAGTTGAGATGACTCTCCAACATTTTTTGTTTGCCCTCATTCAAAACTTCCAACATGAAGGTGAACAAAACACTTCTGGACCTGTCCCTGAATCATAAGAATGGAACTAGTTGTGGATTAGGGCTAATCAGGAGAATGTTCTGCCAGTTCCACCTTTCCATCTACCTGGTTAAAATTAGGCTGCATGATGCTGTATCTTGAAAATAAATGCAACACAGTTTATCCTCCTGTTAAAATTTGAGTTTTTTTTAAACAATCATGTGAAAACAAAAGTGAAATAAAAAATGCTGGAAATCACAGCAGGTCAAACAACATCCAAGGACAGACAGCAAGCTAATGGGGAAAGACTGCTGATCACTGCATCTGCACTTTCTCCTCCAGTATTCCACCCATTCCCCCCCACATATTGTATAAATGCTGCCCCCTCCACACTTCACGTCAACTCTGATGAAGATTCATCTAGACTCAAAACATTAGCTTGTTCTCTCTCCATGGGTGCTACCTGACCCGCTGTGATGGCCAGCATTTTTTGTTTTCAGTACACATTCCAGCATCTGCAGTATTTTATGCCCTCCGAGTAATACAGCACGGAAACAGACCTTTCAGTGCGCATACTCTCAAAACTACCTGCTTCTGGCCCATATCCCTCCAAACCTTTCTGATTCACGAATCCATCCAAATGTCTTTTAAACATGGTAATTGTACCCACATCCACAGGAAATACATCTCACAAACAAACCGTGTGAGAAAACATTTGCCGCTGAAGTCTTTTTAAAATTTCTCTCCTCTCACCTTAAGAATGTGCTCCCTAGTCTTGAAATGCACTATCTTAAGAAAAAGACAACTACCATTAACTCTATCTATACCTCATTATTTTATAAACTTCAATAAGGTCACCTATGCTCCAGTGGACAAAGTCCCAGCCTATTCAGCCTTTCTTTATAACTCAAACCTTCCATACCCAGCAACACCCTGGTAAATATCCTCTGAGCCCTCTCCAGTTTGATAATATCCTCATAATTGGGCGACCAGAAATGGACACAGTATTCCGGAAGAGGCTTCACCAAAGTCCTGTACAACCTCAACTTAACGTCCCAACTCTTATACTCAAAGGACTGAGCAATGAAGGCAAGTATCTTCAAATTGCCTTCTTTACCCAGCGTAAACATAGCCTTCTCACACAGCTTTGCACCTTTCAGGGGATTCATTAGCTCAGGAAAAAGCCTGCATTCATAAAGCACCTTTTATTATGTTGAGGATATTTCAAGCACTTCAGGTGCATTTTTTTATTTGAAGAGTAACCATTGCAGTTTTGCAGCCAAAAACTGACCTTATCATGTACGGCAATGAGCCTGAAGTATCACCAAGATGAACCAACAATTCGACTAGCATCAGTTCAGAAACATATGTTGATCAGGACTCACAGCTCAAAAATGTTATGGAACCTTGAATATGAGCATTGGCTTGACATGTGAAACCTAGTAATTCTAACAATACAGCAATGCACGGTCAGGTCGGTCGTGATTTTATTACATGTCCAGCTGGTTTATATTCGCAGTCTCCAAATACAGTAGAACACTGGGCAAGCTGATATTTCCCAATGTTCCCTCCAAAGGCTGAAAACCAACACCTTTTTACCCAGAATGGTTACAGGTTAAAGTATTCCTAGATAGTTTTAGGAGGGTTTCTTCTCTGAAGCACAGACAAGGAAGCTTCATCTCAATTTTTAAAAGCTCATTTCTGTATGAGCATAATCTTGTTTTAGTTCTGTTCATTTGGACTGTGCCAATATCCTTCAGGGTGCCAGGGTAGGGAGACAACAGTCTGCCCCACAGCTTTTGCACAGATGAGTTCAACTCTCCAGGTCATTTCTCTTCAGGGACATAGCTTGTCTCCACTGAATTATCTAATGCAGAACCAAGACTGCGAAATAACAAAGGTAGGTGTATCATCAAGCACCAATCCACAGAAGTGATGCTGTTAATCTCAACATTTTACCAACAGCTCTCGGAATGGAGGAATAATTACCATGCTAAAGCCATCAGTACTCATTTAGGTGCCTACACTCAAGCTGCTGGATAGTGTATTATGTGCATTTGAAGCAACTAAATCAACATGAAGGGTTATGACCTGCCTCAGGATAACATAAAATTCGGCTGGAATATCCTGAAACAAAATAATATAGAAATCATGCTAAAATATATTCACATCTCCCCGCTATTGAATTACACCAACATTTCGAAAGAATCTCACTGGCATGCATAGAGGTTACATAGAGTGTGAAACAAGTGAAAACCTGTGTAAAACAGGAAGATATAAAATGTAGGAAAATAGATGGTGACATCTTGAAAAATGTCCATATCACAGAGGAGGAAGTGCTTGAAACACAAAAGTGGATAAATCCCCAGGACATGATCAGGTGTACCATAGAACTTCTGCAGGAAGCTAGAGAAGTGATTGCTGGGCCTCTTGCTGAGATATTTGTATCATCGATAGTCACAGGTGAGGTGACAGAAGACTGGAGGTCGGCTAACGTGGTGCTACTGGAGTGCCACAAGGATCGGTGCTGGGTCCACTACTTTTTGTCGTTTATATAAATGATGTGGATATGAACATAAGAGGTATAGTCAGTATGTTTGCTGATGACACCAAAATTGGAGGTGTAGTAGACAGCGAAGAAGGTTATCTCAGATTACAACGGGATCTTGATCAGATGGGCCAATGGGATGAGAAGTGGCAGATGGAGTTTAATTCAGATAAATGCGAGCTGCTGCATTTCGGTAAAGCAAATCTTAGCAGGACTAATACACTTAATGGTAAAGTCCTAGGGAGTGTTGCTGAACGAAGAGACCTTGGAGTGCAGGTTCATAACTCCTTGAAGGTAGATAGGATAGTGAAGAACGTGTTTGGTATGCTTTCCTTTATTGGTCAGTGTATTGAGTACAGGAGTTGGGAGATCATGTTGCGGCTGTACAGGACATTGGTTAGACCACTGTTGGAATGCTGCGTGCAATTCTGGTCTCCTTCCTATCGGAAAGATGTTGTGAAACTTGAAAGGGTTCAGAAAAGATTTAGAAGGATGTTGCCTGGGTTGGAGGATTTGAGCTATAGGGAGACGCTGAATAGGCCGGGGCTGTTTTCCCTGGAGTGTCAGAGGCTGAGGGGTGACCTTATAGGGATTTATAAAATCATGAGGGGCGTGGATAAGGTAAATAGACAAAGTCTTTTCCCTGAGGTGGGGGAGTCCAGAACTGGAAGGCATAGGTTTAGGGTGAGCGGAGAAAGATATAAAAGAGACCTAAGGGGCAACTTTTTCACTTATAAGGTGGTATGTGTATGGAATGAGCTGCCAGAGGAAGTGGTGGAGGCTGGTACAATTGCAACATTTAAAAGGGTATATGAATAGGAAGGATTGGAAGGATGTTGGCCGGATGCTGGCAGGTGGGACTAGATTAGGTTGGGATATCTGGTCAGCATGGACGAGTTGGACCAAAGGATCTGTTTCCATGCTGTACATCTCTATGACTAAGTCATAAAAAATGTGAACTTGCACACTACTTTCTATAACTGTCGTGCATTAAGAGGGGCTAAAAACCTGAAGCCAGGAAACTGCCATTTACTGAAGCACAGCATGTTTCAGAAAGTGCAACAAGGGAATCGAGAAAGGATTCTTTGTGAGATACAAAGACAAAATACTTTGTCTCCCAGAGAGGGAAACAAAATCACTGAACTATGATTATCAGTCAAATTTTAGGTCATAAATTCACAGTTTGATCAGAGCTGGTTGAAATTCAGGAAACCTGAGAGAATTGCAGTGGGTAGAGCCATGTTAAAAATCACAGGGCTTCAGTCATGGTTTTGTGCAACTGGCATGAAAAGACCAAGGAAAGTCAGCAGTGTGTGTACTATGTCCAGAACTATAACCACCACGGGTGCTTTCAATAGTGATGAGAACAGCTTCAATAATGACTGAAGGACTTTTGTCAGTTCAATTTTATGATAACAGGCTTTGATAAAGATTCATTTCCAGAAGATTTCTGACCCTCAAACCATGATATTACTAAAAGGAGTGTTCTGCAACTGAATGATCACTCCTTTACTGTCATGGGAATCAAGTATATCTTTCTCCTGACCGACTATTTCTCACCCTTACAGAACACCCAAAGTCCTTTAAGCAGCTCAACTTCATTGGAAATGCAATTTATAAATGTGTCTGCCTATGAAGAGTTTTGTGATGTGGAAAGGTGACGAGTGAAGCTGCACAAACATCAGTTATAACTACCTTTGCTTTGTATTGCTGCAGGAGATTGAAGCTCATTAGATGGCAAAGTAGAATTACAAAGAGCAAATCTCTGCATCCAGTTTAAGTCAGAAGGTAAATGAACTGGGAGTGGTCAGTGCCGAACTGGCTGACAGTACTCTCATGATGCAGTATTGAAATCCCTTATTTAGTAAACATGAAAATTCACCCCACGCTAAAAGAATAGTAAACTTCTTGTTGGTTAGGTTATGAATGGAAAAGTGCAATCAACAGAGAGATAAGCAAAATAAATGTCTTGGCTAGATATAACGTAAAAATTACAGAGAAAAAAACAGAAAAAAGCCATTCTGCCCATTGATCTGGGCTTTCAAGGGAGATTTAACACAAGTCTCCAGCAACTCTCCACCACATCATGCCATCAACACATTCATCCCTTCTTTTCTCCCTCAAGTACTTCACTAACATCCTTTTAGATGTATCAATAAATACACAAATTTCCATCTTACACTAAGCTAAATCTGTGGCCAGTCAGTTGCATAAGTGAAGCTTCCCTCGGTGATAGCTCCAGTGGAAGAATTTGCCCTATCAGGGAGATGACAAGCTCAATCCCGAAGATACCTATAACATGCTTAAACATCCTGAGATGACAAAGCAGGAAAAGTGATACTCCAGCGCTTTCCAAATGTCAATCTAGCTACCCATGCTGTGGAAATGCTACGCTTCATTATGATGCCTTTATAATCAGGTAACTGCAAAGATGCTGTCAGTTTAGTCCTAACGCAGGTAATCCCCTCGGCCTAAGGCTTCGACTGTGTTGAATATTTTCCAATCTCATGCACAAGGAGAAACCTACAGCTGCCAGCCACTTCACTGAGAATCTCACGTGATCAGGGCTGGGGAGGAGATCATGCAAACAACCCATTGCCCTGTACACCTTGAAGACATACATCATGTGCTTTAACAGATAAACAATGGGGCACAGTTTTTGCTTTTGATCTACAGGAGATGAGGCTGATGCAAGGAATCAAGAAATTACCAGCCCCAGTAACTTAAGAGTCATAGAGATGTACAACACATAAACAGACCCCTATGGTCCAATTTGTCGATGTCAACCAGATATCTTAAATTCATCTAGTCCCTTTTGCTGGCATTTGGCCCATGCCCATTCCTGTAAACCTTTCCTATTCATATACCCATCCACATGCTTTTTAAATGTTGTAATTGTACCAACCTCCACCACTTCCTCCGGTAACTCATTCCATATATGGACCACCCACTAGTGAAAAAGTTGCCCCTCAGATCCCCTTTTAAATCTTTTTCCCCTCACTCTAAAATTATGCCTGCTAGTTTTGGACTCACCCACCCCAGGGAAAAGACCTTGCCTATTTACCCTATCCACTACTTCATGATTTTGTAAACCTTTATAAGGTCACCCCTCAGCCTCCGACGCTCCAGGGAAAACAGCCTCAACCTATTCAGCCTCTCCCTATAGTTCAAACCCTCCAAACCTGGTAAAATCCTTGTAAATCTTTTCTGAACCCTTTCAAGTTTCACAACATCCTTCCTATAGCAGGAAATCAGAATTGCAAACAGTATTCCGAAAATGGCCTAACCCGTGTGCTGTAGAGCTGTAACATAAAGGAAAGCATACCAAATGCTCTCTTCACTATCCTATCTACCTGTGACATCACTTTCACGGAGCTATGAACCTGTACTCCTCTCGGAACTATCAAACAGCAACCCTATGATACTAAGCAAAGCTTCTCCAAATCCCTCCCCAAACTGTACATGAAGTTTAATAATTCATCAAAATACCAACCTCCAAACTGATGTCCTCTCTATTTCAGAGTAACCTTGATTATCCGAATGACATGAGCAGGGAGTATTTTGTCCAGATATTCAAATGCTCAGAGAATCAAATGCTGGAGAACAGTTTAGCCAAGCATCGGGGCAGTGCGATCGTGTTCAGATAATCGAATGCCGGATAATCAAGGTGCCTCTGTAAATACTAAATACGCAATGAATGACCTGAGATAAATGCATGTGTAGCACCCTAGTATTACTATACAAAATAATGGAAACCATAGAGGCTGGTGCGTGTATGGAGTGAGCTACCAGAGGAAGTGATTGAGGCAGGTACAATTACAACATTTAAAAGGCATCTGGATGGGTCCCTGAATCGGAAGGGCTGAGGGGGATATAGGCCAAATGCTGGCAAATAGAACTAGATTAATTTAGGATTTCTGGTTGGCACGGATGGATTGGACTGCCGGGCCGCTTCCCATGCTGTACAGCTCTATGGAAACGCAAGGAGTTAAAAAGAAAGTCCTTACCTCACCATGCTGCTTCAAACGCTTTTGTATTTCCACAACAGGCACATCCAGGTAGATAACAAGGTGAGGGGGAAGAAACTCACAAATGCTGTTTCCTTTGAGTTCATTGTAATGTTCAATACCTGAAAATAGAGGAGGGCTTTACCACAGTGACTGGGTTACGAACTAACAAAGACTGCAGCTGTCGACTTAGGCAACTGCCAGTTGGTAAGCAGCATCACTGAATAATTATTGGGGCATTGAGCTTCTTCCAGCTTCTGTGATGTTTTCTGGATCCTCAGTCAAACCCATACGTTCCCAGGATTTCTCAAGAGTTTTAACCACTCAGAACCTGCCAAAGCAACATTCTTTTAGGGTCAAACCCTCTTCGTCTTGCAGTAGACCATTTTAATCAGCTCTCCAGCACTACTCCTGTGTTCTAACTTCAAGGAGCTCTACAAATGGATCCTAGGACTTCTTGCGAACACCAACGACACAGAACAAGTTGGCTGTCAGCCACTTTCTCGGCAGCATTTGTCCGACAAAGAGCTGATTCTGCTGCTCTTCTCCATCTTAATTCTGGCTAATGAGTAAAAACTGACAGTTCAGTAACTATTCTGAGTGACCCAAAGATAACTCACAACAAGCATGTGCTCTTGCTCTTTAGCTGTATTGGAACATTGGAGCATCAATGAGCCATTCAGCCCTGTGAACTTACAACGTCTTTCTACATAGTATGAGATACATATGTAGCTATGTTTCCACATTGCACAGACATCCCTTGATATCATTAATAACTTGAAATCTATCGATCTCTATCTTAAACATATTGAAGCACTGGCAACACGGTAGCTCAGTGGTTAGCACTGCCACCTCACAAAACAAGGGACCCAGGTTGGATGCCACCCTCAGGTGACTGTCGGCACATTCTCCCTGTGTCTCCGCAGGTCTCCTCCAGGTGTTCTCGTTTCCTCCCACAGTCCAACTATGCACAGGTTAGGTGGATTGGTCATGCTAAATTGTCCACAGTCTCCAGGGATGTGCAGGATTAGTGGGTAAATATGGGAATAGGGTAGGGGATTGGGTCTGAGGGGGATCCTCTTTGGAGGTTTCATGCAGACTCAATGGGCTGAATGCAGGGATTCTATAATTTTAGCGTATATGATTGAGCAATTTGGCAAGCTAAATTTTTCATGATTAGATCAATCTATTATCTTTCAATGCTGTGGCAGATTCACATGTAACTTTGAATGAAAAAACACAGTAACGTTCTTTTCACTAAGTTTATTGTTAGAGTATGCCTTTCCCTTTTGAGACTTCTAAATACTTGTAATGCCTCTAAAGGTCTTAATCAAAACATGATCGTGGTTTTCGTGACACATTTTGAATTGTTAAAACTGGAATGAATCTCTTCATACTGTGCTTATGTATTCTGTGTTGGTTAAAGCGACCATCAACTGATTCAGCTTGACCTAATATATTTTTGATCCCAGTATCAAAGGGATTATATTCCACAGAAATCAAACTGCACCAACATATTTGTTCTGGGTTATGCGTTTGCCCAGAAAGATCTCCAGTGGTATACCTTACATTGTTGAAACTGTTACTTGCCAGGATAAACAAACTGAATGGGCCTGCTTGAACACTGTTTATTTAATCTTAACTGAATTCAACCTGGTTTGAGCCTACATCAGACAAGTTACTGAATTGTGCATTGTTGCAATGTGGATGAGGCCATTCAGGTTGGCAGTATCTGCACCAGCTCCCAGAATGAGCAGTCTACCTGGAGTCTTTTCCCCACTTCTACCTGTAACCCTACATCTCCTTCCTTTCCAGATAACATAAAACAGTACATCATCGAAACAGGCCCTTTGGTCCAGCGTGCCTGTGTCAACCGTGATTCTATTCACAACTAATCCCCTGTGCTTGTCCCCTGGTCCATATCCCTCTGTTGTCTGCCCATTCCTGTGTCTGTCCAAATGACAATTAAATTTTGCTATCATATCTGCTTCTACCACCTCACCAACAGTACATTTCAGGCACCTAATGCCGATGGAAAAAAACTTCCCTTGCTCACCTCACGTAAACCTTCCCCCTCACCTTAAACCTACACCCTCTGGTATTTGACATTTCTGTCTTTCTCTGTTGATTCACCTTAACGATGTCCCTCATAATTTTATATACTTGTATCAGATCACCCCTCAACCTCCAACACTCTAGCGAAAACAATCCAGGTTTGTCTAACCTCTTCTAAAAGCTAATGCACTAATTCAGGCAACATCGTGGTAAACTACTTCTGCACCCTCCCCAAAGGTTCCACACCTTTGTATAGTGTGGCAACCAGAACTGTGCACAGTACACCAAATGTGGCCTGACTAAAGTCTTATACAATTGCAACATTACTTGCCAACTTTTATACTCAGTGCCCCGAATAATAAAGGCATGCATGCTACATGCCTTCTTCACCACTTCAGCCATGGGAAATAAGGGGTTATTTGATGTGGAGGGAGACTGGGTCGGGGGGGCGGGGGGCGGAATGCTCTTCTGAGGGTCAGTGCGGACTCGATGGGCCGAATAGAATTCCTACAGTGCAGAAGGAAGCTAACATTGAGAGGGCTGTGAAAGCTCAGCCAAACAGCAAGCTCCAAAGATTCACCACCCTCCAAGCGAAAAGACTCCTCCTAATCAGAGTCCATGATTGCTTGCCTTTTATTCTGAGACTGTCCCACTGGCTCTCGTCTCCACTGCAAGGGGAAGCATTGTATCTGCATCTCCTGTCTCACCCTTTAAGGATTTTGCAAGTTTCTACGAGATCATGTCTTATTCTCCTGAACCACAGAGAACATAAGCCCAGTCTCCTCAATGTTTCCTCAAGAGATAGTCCTACCATCCCACGAATCTGTCTGAATGTAGCTATCACTACAACATATGTTCCCTGTATACTTCTCCACAGCTGCCAGCTGACAGCATGCACACAAGAAATAGGTACAAAAAAAACTTCATCACAGTATTTAGTGCAGTAATTAGGCAGAGACTTCCTTCAGGCTTAAATACACCATTGTAACAATTTGACAGTTAATTGATGATTGAAAGGAATTACAGAGGAACCACGATTATCTGAGGACATAGGCGAGCAGTATTTTGCTCAGTTAACCGAATGTCAAATAATCAATGCCAGATAACATAGCTAGCCACACGTCGGGCCCTTGAGACCTTGTTCGGATAATCCAGAGTTCAGTTTATCAAATGGCAGATAATCAAGGTTCCTCTGTATTGGGAAGAAGGAAAACGCTATTCATTCATTGGATCAATGCACTATTTGCTGTGTTAATCTTTAGGTATCCATTTCTATGTCTCTAAATACCTTTTCATATACAAAATATACATACACAAAATAGTAACTTCAATAATGCACTCTAACTAAGGATCAATGCAGTTTTGGAATTAAAGGTAGCTACGTGGATTAGCAAATGGTTTGAAGTCCCACAAGGTGTGTTGCTGGGGACCCTGTTGGTCACCCATTGAAACAAATAATCACAGCTTGGGAAGCAGAACAATTTTAGAAGTTGCAGATGACACTAAACTCGGAGAAGTAATTCACACAGATGAGAACTAAACTAGAAAAATAAACAGGAAGACACCAACAAACTGGGAGAACAGACTTTTAATTGGCAAATGAATTCAGCACAGGTCAGTGCAAGTAACTACATTTTATTCAAAGAATGAGAAAGTCAGAAACGCCTTGGAAAGTTTGTGATGAAATTAAGAGGAAGAATCTGGGAATGCTGGCACATTATTTATTAAAAAAAAGCAATATATGCCAGCAACATGCTCATGATAGAGGTAGCTGCCACCATCTTCTTTAAATGTAGAAAACTATAGAGGCTGCTTAGTCTAGGGTGGTACAGGAGAATCACTTTCTTGTCAACTTAGAAAAGCCTTCACTGGGGAACAAGATACAGTTTACTAGTTGTAAGTTACACAGATATGGTCGACATTGCTACAGGGACTTGGAAGCAGCCCAAAGTAGACCTCAATCCTTTGAGATCCTCAGCTTTCTACCTCCAGGTCCACATGACATTTATATAGTGGGTAGTGCTTACAGCTTTCCTCAGTGTTAAACCCTTCAGAACCATGTACAACAATTATTAAAGCCATCAAAAAGCAAAACCAAACACTGCAGTTCACTTCTGGAGGATTAGAATTGAACAGAAATCATGTTAAACTTGCGTTGAACCTTGGTTAGGTTAGATTTGAGAGTATTGTAAACACTTCTAGTCACCTTATTATGCAAGGCTATGGGACATTGGAGAAGATGTTCTCGAAACAAAATTACAAGAATGATACCAGAAGAGAGGGGTTATAGATATCAGGAAAACGTGAACAGGTTAGTGCTCATGCATCTTAAGATCATGGAATAATTTGGCAGGGTAGACAGAACCTTGTACAACAGTTATTAAAGCCATCAAACCAAAACTTTGCAGTTTACTTCTGGAGGGTTAGAATTGAACAGAAATTGTGTTAAACCTGCACTTGAGTGGGGTCCAAAGCTTTGGGCCATATACCTAAGATAATCTTTACTCAATCAATCAAATTAAAAACAAATTCAGGAGATTTTTATTTACCCCTAGGAATGGCGAGAACCTTAGAACTCAATAATAACAGATAAATGTGGAGATGCATTTCAGCAAAAGTTAGATAAGCATAAGCGAGAGAAAATAAACAAGAACACATTAATAGGATTCAATGAAGAAGTGTAGGAAGAGGCTTGTGTGGTGCATGAACAACACCATTGATTGAATGAGCTGAAAAGTCACTTTCTGTGCTCTAAACAATTTGTATTGCACTGAACAGAAAGTATAACCTGCTTCTAATCAACCTTGTATTTGACTCAGCCATTCCACAATTGTAAAAGATAGGTCTCAGCACTTAGCAGTAATTAACAAACCTATTAACACAGACTCTCGGATAAAGAGTAGCAAGTTGGGCAACACTGCAAGTATCACTGAAAACCCAACAGGAATCAGGACAATAAAAATGTCAAGCCACATCCAGCTCAAAGAAATTTTTCTCAGCAGTTGAAGAATGTAAACTGTGCATAAGTGTTGCGGCAAAATGGTATAACTTACACTGCTTCCGGATATAGCCTTGTTTGTACATCGCTTCGAGAAAAACATAATCACTGTAGGGCGACCGCTCCAATATAACACCTTGCCCTAAAGGTGCAAACACAAACAGATCAAAATGCAAAGTCCATTGAAAATGCTTATCCTGTTAATTGGTTATATGGGGGAAAAAGTCAGAATCCTTCAAATTTACATTTTCCAAGTAGAAGCTGCATGTCCCTTATCATTATCATGACCCCAATCCTTACATTTGTTATCAAAATGGCATCAACCCCTGGTAGCAATTCACAATGTACATCAACTTTAATCACGAAAAGCTGAATTTAAACTCCTTTGATGGTGAAATGAGTTTATCCAGCTAGTTCTTGAGTGGCCAAGTTGAGTTGTTGTCTGGCTTCAAAAGTGGGCATCACCTCTTGTCTCATTGTCATGGGATTGGAGGGGACACAAATCACCAAATTTCCTGTGGCAATCGCAATCCATTCAACACCACTGAAAAATCACATTGGTAGATGACAGGAACACAATCAGGCTTCTGTGGACATCTGTTCAATTGTGGTAAATATGCATGACCTCAGTCCACAAATGAGGAATAACATCACTGAGCTGGCAGCAAGCAGAAATCACAGAAACACATCTCAAGAAGGGTCAATACTTCGCACGAAAATAGTGAAAATGTCCCAATTTATACTGCCAAGTATATTTAACGATATGTAAACATACAAACTTCACCATGAAATAAAAGTCACCACACTTACAGTAATATGTTGTGGAAATTTAACTGTGTACAGAAATGGTGGCAACACTGGGTTCATGAAATATTCTTGGCACCAATACTCTCAGTTGGCAGTAACAAGTATGGAACATCAAAATATGGAGAGGCCATTCATCCCCTCTGGTTTGTTCTACCATTCACTGCATTCATGGTTTGTATATCAATACAATCCAACAGTATTAGTTCTTTATGTTTGTCTACCCTAGACTAGCCTAAAAAAAAGTTTTGAAGTTGCCTGTACTGTGCCTGATGGGAGAGTATTCCACACATCGACCAGCCTTTGTGGGAAGAGGAGTTGACAAACTTCACTTTTGAAAGTTTTGGTCGACTCTGTAACGTCTCCTTGCCAAAGACTCTGTCATGAGCAAAAACGTTTTCTATCTAACTAGCCTATCAATTCCTTACAAAATCCTAAGAACATGAAACAGCTCTAATACATCTAATCACCCATCAATCTAAGTCTTGGTGCCCAGGGAAATCTGTACTATACCTCATCTAAGGTAACACACTTTCCCCAAAACTGCTCTAAATGTGATCCAACTAGGGCTTCATCTTGATGCAGTGAATGTTTCTCCTCTTTACAATTTAAGGTATAAATGGGGCTAAGTTAGCTTAGTTGGCTGAAAAGCTGGTTTGCAACGTAGAGTGGCATCAACAGCAAATATTCAAATCCTGAACAAATTTAATGAATAGTCAACGTCACTATAACAATCCCTGGAGAACTCCATAAATCTCTCTCTGCCAATCTGAGTCATAATCCCTTCACTTTGTCATTGACTGCATACCCAATCTATAAGGCAGGTTACTCACTTATCTTCAATTTTATGATCTTTGTTTTGAGCTAAAGTCACTTATTCTGACTCTTATGAAATGACCTCTGAAATTCCATAGTAATGAATATTTACTGATGTGTAGGTTTGCTCTCTGAGTTGGAAGGTCCAGAGCCCCACTGAAGATGTTACCTAGTAGGGTGATGAAACGTCTGAAAACGAACCTTCCAGCTCAACAAGCAAACCTACACCCAGAACCTCAACCTGAGCTACAAATCTTGTGAAAACTCGCTATTATTTACTGACATTACCCTGTGTACTGAGTTATGACAATACTGAGCAAGTCAGATTTTACAGTGAAACCTGACCTGGCTTGTTTGTCTCGAGGATTATTTTTGCAGTTTGGTTACCATGGGGTTTCATCACAGGACATCTTCACAAGAAGCTGCCATTGCACTTTTAACTAAAGAACAATAAGTTCACGAAGCACAAAAGGAGAGGGGGAAAAAAAAAGTAAAGATCTTGTCATAGGGGGAAAAAAAATTGACTTCTTTATCTCAGCGATATCTTTTACAGACACTCAACAAATTACTGTCTTCACTCTTTCCTACCCAGCTGACAGGCACACTCACCACTGATGGTTCTCTCTGCCTCTGCCTGAGACACAGAGGCAATCGAACTCACTGACTTTTCTCATAGAACTCTATCAGGACTGTTTTTTATCCCCCAATTACTTTTGACTATTTTCAGGCTGCAGAACAGCACAACTCCTGGTATGCATGCTTTCTTCTAAGTTTAACCTGCTTCTCGCCTCTTCCTCTAGATCACAAATACTGAACTTTGTAAACATTTGGCAATTATTTCATCAGGTAAGTGGTCTCATCATTTAGCTTCAGTCACATGATTTCTAAGAAATTCTGTTTCAACCTATTGCTAAAAAAGAACTCCTGACACTTAAGTGAAAACAAGACACCTTTGTAGAACTGAAAATCAAAAAAAATTTCCCACTACTTTACAATTCAAGTTTCCAAATAATTATAGACCTCGCACAACTTCTTTCGTTACTTCCTCAGAAATTTAAATTAGGTTCACTAGACGTGAGCTCTTCTTCCCAAATGCTTGCTTGCTCTTTGTTTTCTCTCATTTAATGCGCTCGGTTACTAACTTTATGATAGATTTTGATAACTCTCCCACAAATAATGCGACAAATAGACCTATAATTTAATGGTTTTGCTCTCTCTCACCTTCCTTAAATGATGGGCTTACATTTCCAAACCATAATGGATAATCCTGGAGTCAAAAAACTTTGGAATATTATGATAAAGTACCTTTAGTCTTCTCATCTACTTCTTGTGAGCAATCAGCTACTGAGTTGACAGACTTCAGTGTCATTCTGTTTAAAGGCCCACTTTGATGTAGTGGGACTTCATCCCAGTTATAATAAAAACAGTTCTCTAATCTTCACCATTCATCTCCCCACAGTCTCACACAATGAGCAACTCAAGCCCATAAATAACGCTATGCCACTCCATGACCTCTGATTCTCTGTGATAGCCATACAGCATTCCCAAGCCCACTGGCAAACGATATACTGCATGTAATAAATGAACTTCATAACAAGAGGAGTAAAATATTTTTCAAAACTAAACATTCATAACTTTCCACTAATTTTAATGGAAAGTCCTTGCACTTAAAAAGCAATACAAGTGTCAGAGTCATAGAGATGTACAGCATGGAAACAGACCCTTCGGTCCAACCCGTCCATGCCGACCAGATATCCCAACCCAATCTAGTCCCACCTGCCAGCACCCAGCTCATATCCCTCCAAACCCTTCCTATTCATATACCCATCCAAATGCCTCTTAAATGTTGCAATTGTACCAGTCTCCACCACTTCCTCTGGCAGCTCATTCCATACACGTACCACCCTCTGCGTGAAAAAGTTGCCTCTTCGGTCTCTTTTATATCTTTCCCCCTCACCCTAAACCTATGCCCTCCAGTTCTGGACTCCCCAACCCCAAGGAAAAGACTTTGTCTATTTATCCTATCCATGCCCCTGTTAATTTTGTAAACCTCTATAAGGTCACTCCTCAGCCTCCGACGCTCCAGGGAAAACAGACCCAGCCTGTTCAGCCTCTCCCTGTAGCTCAGATCCTCCAACCCTGGCAACATCCTTGTAAACGTTTTCTGATCCCTTTCAAGTTTCACAACATCTTTCTGATAGGAAGGAGACCAGAATTGCACGCAATATTCCAACAGTGGCCTAACCAATGTCCTGTACAGCCGCAACATGACTTCCCAACTCCTGTACTCAATACTCTGACCAATAAAGGAAAGCATACCAAATGCCTTCTTCACTATCCTATCTACCTGTGATCCCACTTTCAAGGAGCTATGAACCTGCACTCCAAGGTCTCTTTGTTCAGCAGCACTCCCTAGGACCTTACCATTAAGTGCATCAATGGCAAAAACTGTAAGTACCTGAAACCTGTTATGTAAATTAATATTGTAAATTACCTGGGGCTTGGGTGATTGACCACACTAATGAATTTCTGGGATCTCAACCAAGATTCACTATGAAGACTTGGCTGTTATCCCACAAAGCTACAATGGAGCAGGCCAGGTCTAAAATGCTGGGTATGGCCTCAAGACCTGAACCAAGCTCCACCCATAAACAAAAGGTACTGAAAACTGGAAAGATTTGGGATAGAGTCAGGATCCCAGACGCTGGAGTGACTCACTAATTTTAAAAGATTCCCTGGTCATTCTACCTTGATAGAAATCCAGGCCCAACTCTTGAAGGTAAAACTCTGAATACCTTATGAGAACACCCACTAGTATCAGTAGCCAGAAAGAAATGAATTTACAATTGCTCCTTCTTAACAGAAAATAAACTGCCACACCAGAATACTTAGATCTGCACTGCTGGCTTTTGTACGAGAAATGAATAATTTGTTTTCATTTCCACACCTGTTTGAAGAAGGTGCTCCAGAGCATCAGAGTACTGCAGGGTGCGAAGGTGATACAGCCAACTCTGCAGCCGATAGGAATTTCCATCTGGAGATTTGGGGTCAGTATAAAACTTCTCCACACTGCAGTTACCATTGAATGCAGAATTTAACTTCTTGCCGTCACCTGTCTTCCAGTCCCAGTAATGAATATCAACCTCAGGGATATACAACATGTCTGAAGAAAGCAAAAAGTGTTCAAGACGACAAAATACTTGCAGTCATGTAGCATATTTTACATCTTTGTGACATCTAAAGCATTTCACGGTAAAGAAACTACTTCACAAATAATCTTTATAATTACAGAAAATTGCTCCGTATAAAATAACTTTACTGTGAACTAATAATGTTATAAAATAAAGAAAACTATGCAAGACATTAGTCAAGCCCACAGATGAAATACCGTGCACACTTTTGGGGCCTTTATCAAAGGCAAGATATACTGGCACTGGAGGCAATCCAGAGAGGGCTCACAAAGATTGCTTTGTTTTAAATTATGAGATTTTATGATTCTGGTTCTTTCAATTAAATCACTGGGATTTTTGAATTTCTCATTAAATGTTAACAGTCCCTATGATTGTAGCATATCACAGAAAACTTAGAAGTTTTAGTCAAGTTCCTGTTTAGGAAGTGAGCAGTAAAATAATTTTCAAACCAATTTACCTAGAGCAAATGCAGTCAATGTTGCCTATTGCCCTCAAAAACAGCAGGGCTAGCTTGAGTGCACTTATAGTGCTGGGAGATGTTTCAGTTTATGTGTGATCATTCAAAGTTTCCAGGGGATTACATTTCGAGAGATTATAAGCAATATGTTTCAGCACTTATTATCCAACTACACATAACTAACATCAACTTCACTACATCTATAATCTAAATGGTGCAACAAACAACACAGAGCACAAATAATATAGAGCTATTTAACATTTACTGAGAAAAGAATAAAGCAATCTCAGCATTTTACCTAGTTTCTCAGCCAAGCTTTTCGCTAAGGCACCTTTTCCAGAAGCAAGGTTTCCATCAATGGTGATGATTTTACTACTGTCCTTGAACTTTCGCATTGTTCTTTCACCCAACATGTAGGCCAACCAGCCATACCTCAGCTCTCTGTGGGACGTCGTGTGGATTCGAGACTGGAACCCAAAGCAGAAATACACAGATTGAGAGCGATGCGGTTATCCCATCGCCCTTAACTTCACACAGCTTTTATCAACTAATTCTCAGTGATTATAAACATCTGGATTGGATTGGTCCTGCTCAGTTGTGGGCAGAACAAACCTTAGCAATCTTTCACACGACCAACTAAATAGCAGTGTTGCCACTGCACTGCTATGGGTCTAGCTTGTTCAGCAGCACAAGTCTTCAATACTATTGCAGGAATACTGTCAGCATCCACCACCTTATCAGTACCAAAACCTTCAGTTCTTTTTTGATATCATGTGGCACGAATCAAATTGGTCAAAACCTGATGTTTCTGAAGCAGAGGATTTCTTGACAAAGCTGAGATGTGTCATCCACTCAGCAACACTGGCTGAAAATAAGATTCAAGTACTTGGCTTTGGCACTTAAAATGGGTAGGCTCCCCTAATGAGGAGGATATGGACAGGTGTGAAGCCTCTTCCTCCTCCTTCCCCAGTTAATTCATGAATTGCCCACTGCCATTCACGACCGGATGCAACAGGACCATGCAGCGCAGATCTGACCCGTCAGTTGATTGTGGGACTGCCCAGCTCTGTCACCTGTTGTCACTTGGCAAAGTTAAGAATCGCATGACACTAGGTTGTAGTCCAACAGGTTTGGTACAAGCTTTCAGCGCGCTGCCCCTTTATCAGGGAGCGACCTGATTTTTTAACTTTGTCCACCCCAGTCCAACAGTGGCACCTGTCACTTGGCAAAGCTGGAGCCGTCAGGTTGAGACAGGTCTGGTGCTGCTCTTAGCAGCAAGATTAGAGTGGTGCTGTTAAAGCGCAGCAGGTCAGGCAGCATCCAAGGAGCAGGAGAATCGACGTTTCGGGCAAAAGCCCTTCACCAGCCCTTCCTGCTGTGCTTTCACAGCACCACTCTAACCGAGACTCTGATCTGCAGCATCTGCAGTCCTCACTTTTGCCGTGCCCTCCTCCCTGGGAGCCTTCTCGGGTCAGGGTTACAGCTGGTAATGCAACACAGTGACTCCTGGGTCTCCCAGCTCAAAATAAAACCCTGACATCGATAGATTCTACCTGGTGCCCTAACCGGTGTGCCGGGTTTTATTTTAGTGTTTTTCCCCCTAAATTATTTTCTTTGACGCCTCGTTGTGTGTCCCGTGTCCCTTCCCCGGTGACCTCCACCTGCCCCTGACACTTCCCTGATCGATCAATCTCTATCTCTCTCTCTCTTCCCCCTGTTCCGAGTCTTCACTCTCCCCTCTCCCTCCCGCTACGGGGCCCTGACCGCACTGACCCCGCGTTGAAGGGACTCTCGGGCTCCCCGAGCCGCCAGCGCCGCCAACAGCCTCCGCGCCGCCATCTTGTCCGTCCGTTGGCTGTCGCTCGGAGGTGGGCGGGGAGGGGGGGGTCCTTCGTCACTCGGTGACGCAGAGGCGTCCTGCGCAGCGCCTGCCCGCAGCACAACCAACAACAAACAGCAGACACGTGCCCTCTCTGGTACACTTGCTCCACCCACTGCTGAGTGCCCCGCCCCTGCCCCAGCCCCTGCCACCTGCCCTGCTCCTCCAAAGACCTCTCAACTCTCTTTTGTGGTGCCTTACATTTCCAGTTCCCCAACAATTGTCTCCGCAACAACTCACCCCAAAATTTGTCACCCCATGAGGAGGTTGTGTTGCCCTGGTTGATGGTGTCGGGTTTAATCAGTGTTGTTGGAGCTGGCCCCACCGCTACGTTAACACCCCTCAAACACCTTAGCAACTCCCCTGCACCCTTAACACAACCAAATCTCTTCAATCTCCTTTCCCATGACACTCCCAACCCCGTAGCCAGTGTCCAAATCGCTTCCGCAGTTGTGAGCTCCCGAATAAACCCCTGAAGCCCCAAGTAAAAACCAAAAGAACTGCAGAAACAAAAGACTTTGCTGGAAAAGCTCAATAAATCTGGCAGCATCTGTGAAGAGAAATCAAAGTTAACGTTTTGGGTCCAGTGACCCTTCACCAAAACCTAAACGTTAACTTTGATTTCTCTTCACAGATGCTGCAAGACCTGCTGAGCTTTTCCAGCAATTTCTGTTTTTGTTTCTGTTTTTGTTTTTGTCTCTGAATCCCCAAGCTTCTTTCGTAATAATCCCAAATCCCTTAATAAACCAGGCAGATCCTTTAATGACATCCCAAGTTTCTTAAGACCTCTGCTCTGTTACATGGACTTCTAGACCTATGTAACCTTCCTTAACCCATTCACCCCCAATTAACTCCCTAAAAACTCTCAATGAAGGATAAAACAGAAAAATCCAAAAGCCAGTAAACCTGGAGTACTGATATGGAATGAAATGTATTTTAAAAGATGAGCTAACTTGCATCAGTTCAATCATTTCCAAGATTTACTGCTCTTTCCCTTTGAGGAGCTCCCCTAACCCCAGCTCCCTTAATCATCCAGCTCCCTCAAACTAAAGTATACATGTGGCTTTCCTGCCCAGAATAAAGTAACATTGTTTTTGTAACGGAGACTAAACAGATACGAATAGTTTAAGTGAATGGGCAAAGAAGTGGCAAGTATGGTATTCTACTTTTCTTCCTTAATCAACCTCTTAGTCCTCCTTTGCTGCATTCAAAATTGCTCACCGCCCTCAGGTCTCTTTTTATCAAGCAACTTTATATGACTCCTCTTTCAATCTAAAACTATCCTTAATTCCTTTCATTAGCCTTGGTGGGATTTTTTTTCCTGGAGTGCTCTTTCATGTAAAAGGCATGCAAGAATTTTTGCGATGCATGTATTACTTCCTTAAATATTAACCATTCTCTATCCACTAACATGCCTTTCAATTAAGTTACCCAGTCTATCACAGCCCTCATACCATCAGTTCCTGTGTTTCGGTCGAAGACCTTAGATTATAATGGGACTACTCCAGTTTCTTTCCCAGTGAAGAATTCTATGATGATAATGGTCACTGTTACTTAAAAGACAATCACATAACAGAATTAATAATTGACTGCTTCTCAATGCACAAAATCGAATATAGGATAGTTTAAATACACTGGCCTAAACAAAAACCATCTTCTAAACACTCCAAAAATTCAACCGTCACAGCTTTATTGCTCATTTGGTTTACACAGTCTATATGTAAATTAAGGACAACCATGATGACTGTAGCACCTTTGTTGCATGCAGATCAAATTTCCTGTATACATTTCTTTCCCCTAGCTCACCAACTCTGTTTGGAGGCCTATAGACCCATTAATATCTTCCACTTATTATTACTTCTAAACTCTGCCCAGGCTGATCCTACACCTAGATTTTCATCACCAAGAGCCTTTCTCATTAATGCACTGTTTTAATCATTCTCTATCAATCCCATGCCACCTCCTTTTCTTGCCTGTCCTTCATGAAGGTTGGATAGTCTTCAATGTTCAACTCCCAGCCTTGGTAACACTGCTGCCATGTAGCCAGAATCACAATCATATCCAATCCATTTATAATTATTTGTGCTGTGAACTTGTTCATCTTGTTATGAATGCTCCATGTATTCTGATGTAGTACCTTTAAAATTGACGTTTTCACACTTTTTTGAATCACAACCTTATTTGCTGTTAGTCCTTCCTTCCTCTGTCTTCACTATTTGATTTCTACTTTTCTAACCTTCATTTCCATCCCTGTTTTCTTCAGTTTTGTCTTCCTGTTCAGTTTCCCATCCCATTGCCACTCTAGTTTAAACATTTCCCCACTGAACTAGCTAATGCCCCTCTGAGGATATTGGTCCCAGTCCAGCTGGGTTGCAACCATCTAGCTTGAATAGGTCCCATCTAGCTTGAATGAATCCCAGTGCCTCAAGGATCTAAACTTCTACAGCAACGTGTTGAGACAGTCTATTCTCCAATTCCTGATCTTGCTGGCACATGGCACCAGCATCGGTGGCCACTTACAATATATATCAATGATTTAGAGTCATAGAGAGCATGGAAACAGACCCTTCGGTCCAACTCGTCCATACTGACCAGGTATCCCAACCCTACTTAGTCCCACCTGCCAGCACCTGGCCCATATCCCTCCAAACCTTTCCTATTCATATACCCATCCAGATACCTTTTAAATGTTGTCATTGTACCAGCCTCCACAGGTCCTCCAACAGCTCATTCCATTCATGCACCACCCTCTGCATGAAAAAGTTGCCCCTTAGGTCCCTTTCATATCTTTTCCCTCCCACCCCAAACCTTAGCCCCTCTAGTTCTGCACTCCACTACCACAGGGGGAAAAGACCTTGTCTGTTTACTTTATCCAAGCCCCCCCCCCCCTCTTGATTTTATAAACCTCTAGTTGTGGACTCCACCCCCCCCCCCCCCCCAGGCAAAATACTTTGTCTATTTACCTTATCCATGCCCCTCATGATTGTATAAAGCTCTTTAGAGTCACCCGTCAACCTCCAACTCTCCAGGGTAAACAGTTCTCTATTCAATCTCTCCCTATATCTCAAGTCCTCCAACCCTGGCAACATACTTGTAAATCTTTTCTGAACCCTTTCAGGTTTCACAACATCCTTCCAATAGGAAGGAGACCAAAATTGCATGCAATATGCCAAAAGTGGCCTAACCAATGTCCTGTACATCTGCAATATGATCTCCCAACTCCTGTACTCAATACTCTGACCAATAAAGGAAAGCATACCAAATACCTTCTTCACTATCCTATCAACCTGTGACTGTACTTTCAAGGAGCTATGAACCTGCACTCCAAGGTCTCTTTATTCAGCAACACTCCCTAGGACCTTGCCATTAAGTGTATAAGTCCTACTAAGATTTGCTTTCCCAAAATGCAGCACCTCACATTTATCTAAATTAAACTCCATTTGCCAGTCCTTAGCCCATTGGCCCATCTGGTCCAGATCCTGTTGTACTCTGAGACAACCTTCTTTGGCACGGGTCTATGCTTTGTACAGCTGCCTGCTCTCTTCAGCTTCTCTCCAGTCTATAGCCAGTTGCACCCATCAACACTCCAGCCTTTCTAACTAAACAGCTCTGGAATGGGACAATGGACCTGTGGAGCCCAGTGATCAGTTATTCCAGGACACCATACACTCCTTTGCAAAATGCTACTGGAATACAATGAATCTTAAAAGCCAGCTCCCTCTGGGAACTCAGAGGGGAAAGATTTAAGAAGGACTCAATAGGTTGGGGCTGCCCTCTCTGGGGCATCAGAGGCTGAGAGGGAGACCCGACAGAGGTCCACAAAATCATGAGGGGCATGGGTAGGACAAATAGACAAGGTCCTTGGATGAGGGAATCAATGTAATATTTCCAAGTTTGCTGATGACACTATGGGATTATGTTCAAATATCAACTAACATCAGTGAAAATAATCTCCCTTATTCAGCAACCACTTTTGCACAAGTTCGAGGCAGCAATAGAATCCCAAAATATAGTTCTTATAAATATTAAAATTCCATTAATGTGGTGTTACATTTTTTTTATCTACAGTAAACAAAGGTTTGAGGGGCTTCTGACCTGGGAGACAGGAGATTGGTTAAAACATGTGCTAAATGGTGCACAATTACCTCCCACCTCACCAATCTCCGCATACAATGCATCATCCTCTGCCATTTCCACCATCTACAATCAGACCCCAACATCAAAGATATGTTTCCCTCCCCATCCCTTTCAGCATTGCAAAGAGACCATTCCCTCTGTGACTCCCTTGTTAGTCGACACCCCTCACCAACCCACCCTCCGCTCCTGCCACCTGCCCTTCACCTTTAGAATGACTTGTAGCCATTCAGGGACCTCTTGATCCTGGCACCAGTGAGACAATGTGCCATCCTGTGGAATATTGCATGCAATTCTGGTCTCCTTCCTATCAGAAAGATGTTGTGAAACTTGAAAGGGTTCAGAAAAGATTTACAAGGATGTTGCCAGGTTTGGAGGATTTGAGCTATAGGGAGAGGCTGAACAGGCTGGGGCTGTTTTCCCTGGAGCATCGGAGGCTGAGGGGTGACCTTATAGAGTTTACAAAATTATGAGTGGCACGGATAGGATAAATAGACAGTATTTTCCCTGGGGTTGGGGAGTCCAGAATTAGAGGGCATAGGTTTAGGGTGAGAGGGGAAAGATATAAAAGAGACCTAAGGGGCAACTTTTTCACACAGAGGGTGGTACGTGTATGGAATGAGCTGCCAGAGGATGTAGTGGAGGCTGGTACAATTGCAACATTTAAGAGGCATTTGGATAGGTATATGAATAGGAAGGGTTTGGAGGGATATGGGCCGGGTGCTGGCAGTGGGACTAGATTGGGTTCGGATATCTGGTCGGCATGGACGGGTTGGACCGAAGGGTCTGGTTCCGTGCTGTGCATCTCTATGACTCTATGTCACATGTGCAATGACAGTGATGTTTATATGTTCCCCTTACCACAAAATCCCCTATCATTCTTGCTCTCATACACTCTTTTTTGACCCTCCCCCACCCACTGACACATGCCACGGAGCCACTCCCAGTGCCATATACATTCCCCCCCACTCTGAGTGTCTGTAAAGGAAAATCTGTCAGAGAGGAGATGTCCCCAAGGGACTCCAGCACTCCCTGCCTAGAGCTTTTTGAATGGGCAGTCACTCATGCTTATCTTCCTGTCGACTCTTTACCTGCAATGTGGCCACTTCAATGTATGAACAATCCATGAAGATCTCGGCTTTGTGGATACTCCAACTACTACTCCAGATCCAAAATGCAGATTTTCTGTAGCTGCAGCTAGATAACTTCCTGCATGTATGCTTACTCTGGAGACTGGAAGTGTCCCTGATTTCCCACATTGTATGGGAGAAGTACTTCACCAGGTCAAGCTGCCCTGCCATAGCTTAACCTTAAATTATTATTTTCCATTTATTTAATCTAGTTTAAAGAATATTAATTATACACCATGGACTTTACCTTATTTATTATTAGGGTGGCACAGTGGTTAGCACTGCTGCCTCACAGCACCAGGGATGTGGGTTTGATTCCTGCCTCAAGCAACTGTCTATGTGGACTTTGCACATTCTCCTCGTGTCTGTGTGGGTGTGCTCTGGTTTCCTCCCACAATCCAAAGATGCGCAGGTCAGGTCAATTGGCCATGCTAAATTGCCCATAGTGGTAAGTGCATTGGATAGGGCAATGGGTCTGTGTGGATTGCTGTTTGGAGGATCAGTGTAGACTTGTTGGGCCGGGCCTGTTTCCAAACTGTAGAGAATCCAATCTATTATACTTGAAACATTTTTAACCTAAAGATTAATTTTTACATTAAAGACTGGATAGTAGAAATACTCACCTGTCTTATCCACATGTTCGGCACTGGTTTGCAGTCTCACCTGATAAGCTTATGCTTTCCCTGCAATATCGCTTTTGAATATTTTTCGGAATTCACCTGTCTCGTGCAGCTTTTCATCGCTTTTTCTTGTTTGGGGCTGGAGATGAAGAAAGAAAGAAGATGATAAGTTCTCCTTCCCTCCTCTCTGCACTCCCTATTTACCAAACCTAGTCATGATGTGGAGGAGGTGGTGCTGGACTGGGGTGGACAAAGTTAAAAATCGCACAACACCAAGTTATAGCCCAACAGGTTTATTTAGAAGCACTAACTTTCGGAGTGCTGCTCCTTCAGTTACCTGATGAAGGAGCAGTGCTCTGAAAGCTGATGCTTCCAAATAAATCTGTTGGACGATAACTGGTGTTGTGTAATTGTTAACTTTGTCCAAACCTAGTATTACTACACTGCACCAGAGCACCAGTAAGAGAGCACATAAACTCTCTCAATTGTTCCTCTCACTCCCGACAGTCTGTTATTAAACCCAGTAGAATCAGGTACTTAACTGATCTCATTTGCTCTGCTGCAGAAGTCCTGGTTTCCAGGCTTAGCCCTGCCCACAGAGAGACTTTAGATTTAAAGCAGTAACTTCAAGTAAAATGGTAAATTTCAGGCAAGCACTCCCAGATTTTATACAAATCTTAGATACAAAATAGAGAAACAAAGAAAATGAAGTTATATCACCTTACAGCTATGCATAGGATAAATTAGAAAAGTAAGAAATAAAGTTAAAAAGATAAACATTATAATCTTTCTATAAGTAGATTAATGCAGGGGGTTTTCGCCCGTGGTCTGACCGGGCAAGCTACTGACCACCCAGACTTGTCCTCAGTCCAATTACCGTCCCCACTCCGCTCTGGGCATAATGGTTGTCCCGCTGCAATCAGGCCTCATCCTCAGATGGTGCTGTGAGGGGTTACATTGTTAACTTTTCACTGCACTGTACTTCTCTGCTTGGGTACACAAAACAATAAACCTGATTCTCATTCTAAATGCGAATTCTGAAACTTTTACTTCCTCGTTCAGCAATTCTCAATCTTGTCACTCTGTACCAAAGCAGCCCAGGCCAATACCTAGAACGGGAGGGTTGTTTCATCAGGAAATGTTGGACTACCTTGGCTTGTTTCAGCCGAGGTTCAGAACAGTCAGAGGTGACTTGATTGAAACAGGTAAGATCCTGTGGGATAGATGTGGAGATGATGATATAATCGATGGGAGCATCTAGAGGTGGGTGTCACTGTTAAACAAGGGGTCACCCAGTTAGAACAGGCAAACATCCTTCTGTCAGAGGGTATTGATTCCTTGATACTTTGTTTCTGCAAAGGTAATGGAAGCAGTGTCCCTGAATAGTCACAGAGTCATACAGCACAGAAACAGAGCCTTCGGTCCAACCAGCCCATGCCAACCATAATCTCAAACTAAACTTGTCCCACCTGCCTACGCTTATCCAAATCCCTCCAAATATTTCTTATTCATGTACTTACCTGAATGTCTTTTAATTGTTGTAAATCTAGCCACATTCACCACTTCCTCTGAAAGTTATTTCCACACACGAACCACTCTTTCTGGAAAAAAATTGCTCCCCCATGTTTTTTTTAAAATCTTTCTTCTCTCGCCTTGAAAATACGCCCCCTTGTCTTGAAATCTCCCTCCCTAGGGAAAGGACAACCGTCATTCACCTTATCTAAACCCCTCATTATTTTATAAACCCCTCTATGAAGTCATCTCTCAATTTCCTACACTCCAGTGAAAACAGTCCCAGGCTATAAAGGTTTCTCTCTGTAACCCAGACCTGGCAACATCCTGGTAAATTTCTTCTGAAACCTCTCCAGCTTAATAATATCCTTCCTATAATGTAGTAAAGAAGCTGGTAATAGTATCTAAAGCTTTAAGGAGAAAGTGGAAAAACGTGCTTCAAAACAGAATGGAAACGTTGAGTCCAATGCTGACACTATAGAGCTGCCAGGAAGGATGTGTCATTTTGAACAGAACTTAAAGAAGTAATCACCCTTGCAACAACAAAAATCACGGAATCCCTGCAGTGCAGAAAGAAGCAATTCAGTCTAGACTTCACTGATCCTCCAAAGAGCATCTCACCCAGACCCACCACTAAAACACTACACAGGGTTTTTAATCACAGCTAACCCAACTTGCCTACATGTCTCTGGACACTAATGGGCAATTATTTTAGCACGGTCAATCGATCTATCCTGAATTTGACTGTTTATATACAGTGGGAGCAAAGAAGGCAAGAAGAAATTGTAAGAATAAATATTGTGAACTGGATGAAAAGGAACATTAAACTTTCTCAGCTAAACTTTGATGTAACCTTGAGGAAGTTCTTCAAGAAGCTAAGGAGGTTTTAACTCAACAGAAAAATAAACTGCTCGCACAAAAGTACACAATGTGAAGCCTGGGTTTCCTAAAAAAGGAGACTTTAAACCAGGGAAAAGAAATTCAAGAATGACTCAAGGGTAAGACTTGGGATTACTCCTTCAATTCCAAGTTACGTTTAGCAGTATCCTGAAGCCTGACAGATTTCCAGCAGTCAGCAATGCTGTTCTTGAAAAAAGTACCAGCCCAAATAAATTGTAAAATCTTTGTCCCTTCATGAACTCTGTCCCAGCATGCAAAACAAACAAACCAACACCAATTTGATAGGCAGCATATAAAGTGAAAAACCGTGGTACTGGTCTGCTCAGATTACAAACCTGGTGTTCCCCACAAACCTGGAAATGAAGTGCCAAAGGCTGTTTCAGCTGCTGCAGCCTTTTGCACTCAACATTGTGCATGTTGTCCACTGAAACCTTATGTTTTCTGATGCTGCCTTGTCACAAGTTTAAAAAGTAAAGGATGGTCATAATGTCTTAAATCCACATGAACGTGTAAACCCTTATCAGATTATAAAGTAACACTGTTTGTCAAATAACACTGTATGTTTATAATGCAGCATGTTTTGTAAATACAATGTTTCATTGTTACATGTGTAACATATAACATGCCAATTAATGTGTTTGAGATGTTGAGAACCTACTATATTTAAAACATTGCAGTAAACTAAACTTTGTCATAGTGGTGGGGGAGTGATGAAGATAGAGGAGTGATGTGGAGGACAGTGCAATGCTGGACTGATGGTGTGGATCAAATTGGGGCCAAAAGCGCAGGGTTTAATCCCCATTCCTGCTGAGGTGGAGGGGAGAAGCTTACCCCATTGATGGTGGAGACCGCAGTGCTGAGGGTCAGACCAGCCTTTGAGCAGAGGCAACCATGGCTGACAAGGGACATCTGGGACAGTGACAAAGGGTTGAAGGAAAGGCATGCAATTCAGAGACGACTAGTGGGAATCTAGAGAATTGGGAAGCCTTTAAAAATCAGAAGAGGATAATTAAAACAGCAATAAGGTAGGGTTGGGGGGGATGGGGGAGGCGAAATATGAGTGTAAACTAGCTAGTAATATAAAAGAAAATTGCCTAAGTTCTTTTTAGATATGTAAGAGATGAGAGAGAGGCAAGAGTGGATATTGGCCCAATGGAAAATGAGGCTGGAGAAGTAGTAGTCATAGAATCCCGACAGTGGAAACAGGCCATTCGGCCCAACAAGTCCACACCGATCCTCCGAAGAGCAACTCACCCAGACCCACCCCCCTATCCTATTACTTTACATTTACCCCTGACTAATCCTTTTAACCTACACATCCCTGAACAGCATGGGCAATTTAGCAAGGCCAATCTACCTAACCTGCACATTTTTGGACTGTGGGAGGAAACCGGAGCACCCAGAGGTAACCCAGCCAGACACGGGGAGAATGTGCAAACTCCACACAAGTCAGTTGCCCAAGGCTGGAATCAAACCTGGGTCCCTGGCACTGTGAGGCAGCAGTGTTAACCACTGAGCCACTATGCTGCTCAGAAAACAGAATCATGTAATGGGGAACAAAGGACGAATGGAGGATCTTAATTAGTATTTTGCATCAGTTTTCACCGTGGATGACACCAGCAGCATACTTCAAGCCAGTCAGGGGCAGAGGTGAGTGTAACAGCCATCACTAAGGAGAATGAGCTGGGTAAACTGAGAGGTCTGAATGTCGATAAATCACTTGGACCAGATGGACTACATGCCAGAGTTCTGAAGGAGTATGCTGAGGAGATTGTGGAGACATTAGAGGCAAACTTTCAGGAATTACTGGAGTCAGGGACGATCCCAAAGGAATGGAAAATGGTTAATGTAACACCCCTGTTTAAGAAGGGAGCAAGGCAAAAGGCAGGAGATTATAGGCCAGTTAGCCTAACTTTGGTTGCTGGTAAGATTTAGAGTCTAATACTAAGGATAAGATTGCACAGTACTTGGATGTAGATTTCTCCAGCTTCCTCATTTCCCCTCCTCCCACCTTATCTCAGTCCCAACCCCTGGATTCAGCAACGCCCTCTTGACCTGCAATCTTCTTCCCGACCTCTCCGCCCCCACCCCCGTCTCCAGCCTATCACCCTCACCCTCACCCTCACCTCCTTCCACCTATCGCATTCCCAGTGCCCTTCCCCCAAACTTCCCTCCCCCCAGCCTTTTATCTCAGCCCACTTGGCACACCAGCCTCATTCCTGAAGAAGGGTTTATGCCCGAAATGTCGATTCTCCTGCTCCTCGGATGCTGCCTGGACTGCTGCGTTTTTCCAGCACTACACTTTTCGACTCTGGTCTCCAGCATCTGCAGTCCTCACTTTCTCCCAGTACTTGGAAGTGCAGGATGAGTTAGCATGGCTTCATCAAGCAGTTCCCTCCATCACAACCTGATCAGGTCCATAACTCCTAACAAGCCACCCTCCCCTCCTGGCACCTTCCCCTGCCACCGCTGGAACTGCAAAGCCTGCACCCACACCTCCCCCTTCACCTCCATCCAAGGCCCCAAAGGAGCCTTCCACATCCATCAGAGTTTCACCCGATCTTCCAAAAACGTCACTTACTGTATCCATTCCTCCCAATGCCGTCTTCTCTACATTGAGGAGACTGGATGCCTTCTTTCAGAGCGCTTTAGAAAATATCTCTGGAACACCCGCACCAATCAACCCCATTGCCCTGTGGCCGAACATTTTAAATCCCCCTCCCACTCTGCCGAGGAGATGCAGGTCCTGGGCCTCCTCCATTGCCATTCCCTCATCACCTGACGCTTGGAGGATGAGCGCCTTATCTTCTGCTTTGGAACACTCCAACCCCAGGACATCAATATGGACTTCACCAGTTTCCTCATTTCCACTCCTGCCACCTTACCCCAGTTCCAACCTTCCAGCTCAGCACCATCCTCATGACCTGTCCTACCTGTCAATCTTCCTTCCCACCTATCTGCTCCATCCCCACCTCCATCCACTTAATTGCATTCTTAACTACCTTCTCCCCAGACTCACCCCCCTCCTATTTATCTCTCCACCCCAGAGGTTCCCAGTCTCATTCCTGATGAAGGGCTCTGGCCCGAAACACCAATTTCCCTGCTCCCTGGATGCTGCCTGACCTGCTGTGCTTTTCCAGCACCACACTCGTGACCTTCATCAAGTAGTGGTCATGCCTGACACATCTGTTAGAATTATTTGAGGAAGTAACAAGCAAGTTAAACAAAGGAGAGCCAGAGGAATTGATCTGTTTAGGTTTCCAGAAGGCCTTCGACAAGGTGCTGCACAGGAGGATGCTCAATAAGACAAAACCCCATCATTATAGGGGCAAAGTACTGGAATGGATAGAGGATTGCCTGACTGGTAAAAGACAGAGAGTGGGGACTAAAGAGATCTTTTTCCGGATGGCAACAGGTGATGAGTGGAGTACCAAAGGATTCAGTGTTGGGACTGCAACGATTCACATTACACATTAAATATCTGGACAAAGATACTGAGGGCAGTGTGATAAATTTAAAGATGACTCAAAGATCGGTGGAAGGCCAAGTTATATTGAGGAAGCAGGGGGGCAGCAGAAGGACTTGGACAGCCTAGCAGAGTGGGCAAAGAAGTGGCAAATGGAATACAGTGTAGGAAAGTGTGAGATCATGCACTTTGGGTGGAAGAATAGAGAAGTAGACTACTTTCTAAAATGGGAAAGACTTTGGAAATCTGAAGCACAAAGGAACTTGTGAGTACTCATTTAGGATTCTCTGAAGGTGAACATGCAGGTTCAGTTGGCAGTTAGGAAGGCAAATGCAAGCATTCATTTCAAGAACACTAAAGCACAAGAGCAGGGATGTACTGCTGAGGCTGTATAAAGCACTCGTCAGACCGCATTTGGAATATTGTGAGTGGTTTTTGGGCCCGTATCTTAGGAAGGATGTGCTGGCTTTGGAAGGGTTACAGAGGAAGTTTATCAGAATGATTATAGGAACAAAGGGCTTGCTTTATGAGGATCAGTTGTGGACTCTGGGTCTGTTCCCAATGGATTCTAATGGGGCGAGGGGGGCATCTGAATGAAATTTACAGAATACTGAGAGATCTGGATAAAATGGATGTGGAGAATATATTTTCACTAGCAGGAGAGATTAGGACCCAAGGGCCTCAGAGTGAAGGGATGACCCTTTAGAACTGAGATGAGGAGGAACTTTTGTAGCCAGAGGGAGGTGAGTCTGTGGAACATGTTGCTACAGAGGGCAGTGGAGGCCAAGTCATTGAATGTCTTTAAAACGGTGATAAATAAATTCTTGATTCAAAAGGCGATCAAGAGTTACAGGAAGAAGGCAGGAGAATGGGGTTCAGAAACATATCAGCCATGATTGAATAGTGAAGCAGACTTGATGGGCTAAATTACCTCATTCTGCTCCTGTATCTTGTACCTTATTGTACGTGTGTAGGAGGAAAACGATTACCACTCGTTCTGCTATAACACATGTTTCATTATAACTTTGCTATAACACCAATGATGAATTGGGGACACTATTTCTAAAGCATGAACTTTTTAAGCGTCTATTGGTTATAGCGTGATTCCAGCCCCATTCATTTAAATGGTGCCGCTATGACACGATTTTCTTATAACATGAGAACGGAACAATCGCATTATACCAACCACAGTTAGAGTTCAAATCCCTTTGTGGCATTTAGGAAACTTAAATTGCACTCATCTGAAATAAAGCAACTAGCCTTAGTAAGGGTGACCAAGAAACTACTGGATGGTCATTTTAAACAAAAACCATCTGGTTCACTACTAGGCTTCAGAAACAAAACCTATCGTCCTAACCTGGTTAGACTTGCACTGACCTCCCAAAGCCAGCACATTACAGTTGGCTCTTAACTACCCTCTGAAAAGGCCAAGCAAGAGACTCAGCTGTATTCAAGAAAGAAGCTGACTAGCACCTTCTCTGCAAATAAGTTAAAATCATACAACACCAGGTTATAGTACAACAGGTTTAATTGGAAGCACTAGCTTAACCTGGCGTTGTGTGATTTTTAACTTTGTACACCCCAGTCCAACACCGGCATCTCCAAATCTGGCAATAAAAGTTTGACAGTATTGTGCTTGCCACATAGTGTGTTTTAATTTTTATATCTAGCAAAGAAACTGCGAGGCAACTCTTAATAACATTAAAAAATAATATTTATTGATTTATTTAAACACAGTTAGTATTATAACAACAAAACACACAATAAACTGATGATTTACATTATGAATCTACCTTGTGCTTTAACGAACTCTGGATGGTCATATCCCACCACAAAAGATCTTGGCCTTGATCTACATGGCGATGATCATCTGGTCATTTCCTGGGGTTCCCAAGGGTGTCTTCTCTCCACAGTATTTGGTCTCGAGTTACTGCCTCTGGCACGGTGTTGTGTGATTCTTGTACTTGGAAGTCTTTTTGGGAAGGTCCTTACTGTCCTCCAATAGATCGATCAGGGCTCAATCACCCTGATCAATTGGACCCAATGTGGCGTTGGCATGTCGATGGTAGGATGGTCCTGAGGCATCCATTCCTGGAGGTGCAGGGCACATGAAGCCCCCTCCAATAAGGGTGTGAGGCACCCCTCTGTATCTGGTACACACCAGAATGTTTCCAAACACCCTGATGAGGGTATTCCAATTGACTCTATTCAATCCCAAATTCGGGTGTGTACTGTGTGATCTGCAGCTACCAGGTCGATTGCATACTGTCTGTCTGTAGCCGCAGCCTGCCTGGATTCGGCAGCATGTTTATTAGCACAGTCCCTTTGGTCAAGGCTTGTCTCTGTTTCCCAGCATGCCTCAGTTATTGTCCCACCTTTGTAAATCCATTGTAACTTCACCATTTTGAGTGGCCCGTCCAGCCACACAGCGATTTTCACACCCAACGGACAGTCTATAATTTGAGGCTTCTGGTGTTCGGTTTTGTGACTCTAATAGAACTGCATTGTTTTTCAGGAATCCACAATTTCAACAGTTGATGGATAAGCACCTTAAGATGGAAAACAAAGCAGCAAGATCCTCCCCACCACCCCCCTCAACACACACACACACACACACACACACACACACACACACACACACACACACACACACACACACACACACACACACACACACACACACACACGTTTGGGGTGATCAGCAGTAAATTTTGTTCATGTGATATGTAACTCTGCCACAACATCAGCCACAACTCTCACCTCTGTCTCTGAAAGGAGTGCTTTGAGCCTCATTTCAGAGACTTGGGATTTAATTTGTTCCAAATGCACAACCTCCAGTACAGAAGGAACACTATCAAAGATATTGTTTATCAATGACAATGTTATCCTGAGGTCCTGACTGCCCCCTCAGGTGCATATAAAAGATCTCACAGTTTGATAGGACAAAGAACAAGGATGGGAGGGAGGTGATATTGTGTCCAATATCTATCTCTCAACCAATCACATTAAAGGTTTGATAAATACAGAAAATGCTAGAAACATTCAGCCAGTCTGACTGCATCTGTGGATGGAGAAAAACAACTGAATTTCAGATCAATGATGTTTTATCAGAATCCAACACATGGGCTCAGTACTTAAAGCTTTGATGTGGTGGTGCTGGTGTTGGACTGGAGTGAACAAAGTCAGACGTCACACAACACCAGGTTATAGTCCACCAGGTTTATTTAAAATCACAACCTTTCTGAGTGTTGCTCCTGTGTCAGGTGAAGTGGTGGGAAGGGCACAGGCACAGAATATATAGGCAGAACTTTAGCAGTTGCGAGCAGAGGTGGAAAAATTTTGCAAAACAAGCATGAACCATAAAACCATTACACGAGGGAGCACAAGCAGGCCATTCGGTCCTTCGAGTCTGCTCCATCATTCAATGAGACCATGACTGATTTGACTGACCTGGAGTTTGAATACATCAAGTCCCCTTTCTTGGAAATATTTACTCAAAGAGCTTTCATTTAGAGCAGGCATTTGAAAAGTTGATGATCAAGGTGTACATTGTATTCATCTCAAACCTTCTTAATCAAGGTCCATTTAGAATAAAAGATGTGACTTGAATTTGGAAGATGCACAATAAAACAATTTACTTCTGTGTTTTAAAGTGATGAAGCTTGAATACCAATGAATCCAACCTGACACTTCGAATTTGTCTTTAATTATACATTTATTTTTAAGTTGCACCACTTTTCTCTGATGGAGTAATTCTGTGCTCAATGACATCAACGCCAGTGCATGCACAGAGTTCCCTACTTTCATTTTATGGGAACTGGTTTTTAAATGCAACAATCAAGGTTGAGGCAATCAAATTGAAACACTCAAATCAACGTGATTAGAGTCAGAGAGTCATAGAGTTGTACATCATGGAAACAGACCCTTCAGTCCAACTTGTCCATGCTGACCAGATATCCTAACTTAATCTAGTCCCACCTGCCAGCACTTGGCCCAAAATCCTTTAAATCCTTCCTATTCATAAACCCATCCAGATGCCTTTTAAATGTTGCAATTGTACCAGCCTCCACCACTTCCTCTGGCAGCTCATTGCAGACACGCACCACCCTCTCCGTGAAAAAGTTACCCCTTAGGTCCCGTTTATACCTTTTTCCTTTCACCCTAAACCTATACCCTCTAGTTCTGGACTCCCCCACCCCAGGGAAAAGATTTTGTCTATTTACCCTATCCATGCCCTCATGATTTTATAAACCTCAATGAGGTCACCCCTCAGCCTTCAACGCTCCAGGGAAAACAGACCCAGCTGATTCGGCCTCTCCCTATAGCTCAAATCCTCCAACCTTGGCAACATCTTTGTAAATCTTTTCTGAACACTTTCAGGTTTCACAATATCTTTCCGGTAGGAAGGAGACCAGAATTGCATGCAATATTCCAACAGTGGCCTAACTAACGTCCTGTACAGCCACAACATGACCTCCTAACTCCTGTACTCAATACTCTGACCAATAATGGAACACATACCAAAAGCCTTCTTCACTATCCTATCTACCTGCGACTCTACTTTCAAGGAGCTATGAACCTGCACTCCAAGATCTCTTTGTTCAGCAACTCTCCCTTACCATTAAGTGGATAAGTCCTGTTAAGGTTTGCTTTCCCAAAATGCAGCACCACACATTTATCTAAATTAAACTCCATCTGCCACTTCTCAACCCATTGGCCCATCTGATCAAGATCCCATTGTAATCTTAGTTAGCCTTCTTCGCTGTCTGCTACACCTCCAATTTTGGTGTCATCTGCAAACCTACAAAATATACCTCCCATGTTCATATCAAAACCATTTATGTAAATGACAAAAAGTAGTAGACCCAGCACTGATTTTTGTGGCACTCCACTGGTCACAGGTCTCCAGTCTGAAAAACAAGCCTCCACCACACCCTCTTTCTGCCTTTGAGACAGCTCTGTATCCAAATGGCTAGTTCTCCCTGTATTCCATGAGATCTAACCTTGCTAACCAATCTCCCATGGGGAACCTTGTCAAACACCTTACTGAAGTCCATACAGATCATGTCCACTACTCTGCCCTCATCAATCGTCTTTGTTACTTTTTCAAAAAACCTCAATCAAGTTTATGAGACATGATTTCCCACACACAAAGCCATGTTGACTCTCCCAAATCAGTCCTTGCCTTTCTAAATACATGTAAATCCTGTCCCTCAGGATTCCCTCCAACAACGTGCCCACCACTAGCTTCAGGGTCACTGGTCTATAATTCCCTGGCTTGTCCTTACCACCCTTCTTAAACAGTGGCACCACGTGAGCCAACCCCCAGTCTTCCGGCACCTCACCTGTGACTATCAATGCTACAAGTATCTCAGCAAGAGACCAATCAATCACTTCCCTAGCTTCCCACAGAGTTCTAGGGTGCAACTGATCAGGTCCTGGGGATTTATCCACCTTTACGCATTTCAAGACATTCAGCACTTCCTCCTCTGCAATAATGACATTTTTCAAGATGTCACCATATATTTCCCTATTCTATATCTTCCATGACTTTTTCACAGTAAATACAGATGCAAAATGCTTGTTTAGTATCTGCCCCATCTCCTGGGGTTGCACACAAAAGCTGCCTTGATGATCTTTGAGGGGCTCTATTCACTCCCTTTTGTCCTTAATGTATTTATAAAAACCCTTTGGATTCTCCTTAACCCTATTTGCCAAAGCTATCTCATGTCCCCTTTTTGCCCTCCTGATTTCCCTCTTAAATATTCTCCTACTGCCTTAAACTCTTCCAAGGATCCACTCAATCTATCCTGTCTATACCTGACATAGACTTCTTTCTTTTAACCAAACCCTCAATTTCTCTAGTCATCCAGCATTCCCTAAACCAACCAGCCTTTCCTATCACCCTGACAGGAATATACTGTCTCTGGACTCTCGGTATCTCATTACTGAGGGCTTCCCATTTTCCAGCCATCCCTTTACCTGCGAACATCTGCACCTAATCAGCTTTTGAAAATACTGTCAAAATTAGCCTTCCTCCAATTTAGAACTTTAACTGTTAGATCTGGTCTATCCCTTTCCATCATTATTTTAAAACTAATAGAATTATGGTCGCTGGCCTCAAAGTGCTCCCCCACTGACACCTCATCACCTGTCCTGCCTTACATCCCAAGAGTTAGTCAGGTTTTGCACCTTTTTTAGTAGGTACATCCACATCCTGACTCAGAAAATGTTCTTGTACACATTTAACAAATTTCTCTCCATCTACACCCTTAACACTACAGCAGACCCAGTCTTTGTGTGGCAAATTAAAATCCCCTACCATAACCACCCTACTTTCCTTACAGAAAACTGAAATCTTACAAATTTGTTTCTCAATTTCCCGCTGACTCTTAAGGGGTCTATAATACAATCCCAATAAGGTGATCATCCCTTTCTTAGTTCTCAGTTCCACCCAAATAACCTCGCTGGATGTATTTCCAGGAATATCCTCCCTCAGCACAGCTGTAATGCTATCCCTTATCAAAAACACCACACCCCCTCCTCTCTTGCCTCCCTTTCTATCCTTCCTGTAGCATTTGTATCCTGGAACATTAAGCTGCCAGTCCTGTCCATCCCTGAGCCACGTTTCTGTAATTGTTATAATGTCCCAGTCCTATGTTCCTAACCATGCCCTGAGTTCATCTGCCTTCCCTGTTAGGCCTCTTGCATTGAAATAAATGCTGTTTAATTTATCAGTCCACCTTGTTCTCTGCTTTGTTCCTGCCTCCCCTGACTGTTTAAATCACTATTTTTCTCAGCTGTACCAGTCTCAGATTGATCTCTTTCCTGTATCCCTGAGCTCCAACCAACACCCCTACCCCGCCCCCACCCCCCAACCCTTTCCTAGTTTGAATCCTCCCGATCAGCTCTATCAAATCTCCCTGACAGTATATTAGTCGCCTTCCAATTCAGGTGCAATCCATCCTTCTTGTACAGGTCACTTCTACGCCAGAAGCTATTCCAATGATCCAATGTGAATCTTTTTCCCATGCATCAGCTTCTCAGCCATACATTCATCTGCTCTATTCTCCTATTCCTACCCTCACTAGTAATTCAGATATTCCTACCCTTGAGGACCTCCTTTTTAAATTCCTGCCTAATTTTCTATATTCTCCCTTCAGAATCTCATCCTTCTCCCTTCCTATATCGTTGGTACCAATGTGTACAATGACCTCCTGCTGGTCCCTCTCCCTTTTGAGAACATTTTGCACCCTCTCTAAGACATCCTTGATCTTGGCAGCAGGGAGGCAACACACCATTCACCAGCACAGAAACAGATATGTAAATAGTTTTAAGAATAGCCTTGCTGTAAATCTAAAATAGTGAGTTGAATGAGTTCTTCCTTGATTAAATTTTTTAAATTGGGATCTGTCTCTTGATTAAATTTTTAAAATGTAAGTCAGATGTATTAATTTAGCCTGGAGCAGTGTTTTGTAGACCAATAAGATGGTGCTATTTTCTGGGACTGTAGATTGGAAGAAGCAAAATGGCCTTTAGTAGAATGATATGCTCTTCTTGTTGGATGTGGGAGTTTCAGGAGAGTTTAAGGGATACTGAGGGTTATATCTGCAATAAATGTTGTTGTTTGCGAATCCTGTCAGATTGAATAGATCAGTTGGAGCGACAGTTAGAAGCAATGAGGAATATACAAGAGCTATGGGGTCTGATGGATGGCAGTAATAGGAATGGAGAAAAGCCGCAGGTACAGTCAGGTAGATAGGTTAACTCCAGGAAAGGTAAGAGAAGTAGACAGGTCGTGCAAAAGTCTTCTGTGGCTATCCCCATTTAAAACAAGTATGTTGTTTTGGAAAATGTAGGGGGTGATGGACTTTCAGGGGAAATATAGCACGAACAGCCAAGTTGCTGGTATCAAGACTGCTTCTAATGTAATGAGGGGTACTTCGGGTTCCAAGTCATCGATTGTGTTAGGAGACTGTCTAGTCAGGAGCAAAGACAGGCGTTTCTGCATTCAGCACCAAAGAAACAGAATGGTGTGGATCATTTCAGATCCACTTTCTTTGCTCTAATAGGATGAGTAGGGAAACAAAATACACTCAGCTTGCAGCAAAGTTAGACAGACAAGATAAAAAACATCAGCAATGCTCTACTCCATTGCTGAGGCATCACATCAGGTTGTCAGGTTGTGTTCCTAGGTACATTGTACCTAAAATGGCACCAGGTGTGGTAACATTCTAAACTTTTCACTGTACTTGAGTACATATGGCAATGAACCTCATTCTAATTCTAATTCTAATTCCTGCATTTAATGCTTCACCTGGTGGCACCATTCACTGGAAGTGATACCTTTCTTTAAATATCTGTTCACAATGTGATGTTTGTCAAATAATTTTCTTATCTCTCTGTATCATTGTGCTCTTTCTTTGTAGTAACTTGCTAACAATCCAGAACATTTCTCCATCCATGTAACATTTATCAGTTACTTCCTTCATAGCATTTTCAAGACAGCTTGGCAATTTCTTTTTGCTTTCTGTTCTCCTGAGTGTACGTAGTGAAATCCCTCACTTCATTGAGCATGAAACAAAAATGATCCAGAAAATATTTCGATCAGAAAAACAATTTGAAACACTTCCGTGACTAGACTGAGATTTTAAGAATCCAGTTAATCATCCCAACTTTGGTCCTTTTTCTCGATTTTATTTCTTAATGTTCAATAATGAAGTCAATCCAAACTCCCAGTGATACCTGGCAGTCAACCACTATCACCGAGAGCTACTCACCTGTTATCACTTGTAAACTGCTTCACACCAAATCACTGTTGCTAGGGTAACATAACACTAGTGTAAATGTAAGAAAGATCCTCAGGGCTACAAGGAAGTAAACACAAGGAATAAATACCAAGCAAGTTGAGTTATGTCTAGTCAGAGAATCACATGAAAACTCAAGCTCAGAGCTGGTTGGAGTCACGGAGCTCCAAAGCCTCGGAATCCTGAGAATGAAGACAAATTAAGTCAGGAAATTGAAATTTTCTAGCATCCAAATCTGACATTCCACAAGTGTTAAATTGTCAGATAGGAAATTGACGATTCTAAGGAATTTCATGATCTTCAGATTATAGGAATCAATCAGTAAGGTTAGGGGACTTATTTCAAGTCAGCACGAGAAGGATGGTGGGCATTGACTAACGCCTATAAGCTAACAGTTAATGGCCGACACGGGTGAAAGTAAAAACAAGCACAGCAGAAACTAAAACGGAACTTGCTGGAAAAACTCAGCAGGTCTGGCAGCATCTGTGGAGAGAAATCAGAGTTAATGTTTTGGGTTTGGTGACTCTTCCTCAGGACTGGCAAAGCAGGTCCAATTAGTTTCTCGTCTCTGAAAGAAGGAAAACCAAAATCATAAAGGTCTTTTCTCTTGTTTTTCGTTCACTTATGGGATGTAGGTGCTGTTGGCAAGGCCAGGATTTATTGTCTTTAGTCGAATGTCTTGCTGGGCTATTTCGGGGGACATTTAAGGGATAACCACATTGCTGTAGATTTACAGGCATATAAAGGCCCATTAAGGACCATGCATTTATTTTCTTAAAGGATATTAGTGAACCAGACCAGAGTTTAGGGAAGTCTGGTCACTACACATTGCTACTAGTTTCATTAGATCCTGATTTCTTTATTAGCTGAACTTACTCAGCTACTGTGGTGGGAGTTGAACTCGGGTAGTGGGATTACTATTTAATTTATTTATTGTCACGTGTATATTGTTACAAAATACAGAGAAAACTGTTGTATAGTGTCGCCACTCTCCAATACCATCTTAAAACATGGAAAAATAAACCAAAACAGAGAATATAAAGGCAGAAAAATGAAGAAGTAAAGAAAATGTCCAACTTTGCAGTCCTTCTTGTTAAGTGCTCCATCATGGGTCATGGCCGTGGTGGCCTGGCATGAATCCCCTTTGCCACATCACTGCCACTGGAATGAAAGTCCCCTGATCCATTCAAGTAACACTACACTAACATGTTCCAAATTTCTATCAAGCAAGTCCTGTTAGCGTAATGGTTATCAGTTGAAAGGTGTCCGTTCCAATTTCTCACATTCATTCCCTTTCATTTTGCCTTGACCTTACTTTGTGTTTCCACAAGTTGCTACCAAGGGGACAAAGAGATGAGAGTTCTTGTGGGCTTCATTGGTGGATAACCTTCCAATTACAAAGTGTATTTGTCCTGCACTGAGAGATTGGATTTCATACACAGGTCCCAGAGATGAAGTGACAGCGTACGGATTAATGCACAATCTTATCTCAAACTATATTGACAGGAACAGTGTTCTCTGACTCCATTTGTAAAACATGGCAGCCAGGCGTCCAAATATGAGGATTCACCTTAATATACTTCCAAAACGTATCTCTCCCTGTGACTTCCAAAAGAAGGGAAATGGAAACGAGGTAGGAAGAATGGAGAATAGCTTGCCCTGATCCTCTAAGATGTGGCTTTTGTTTTTTTTAAAAATGTGTTGCTGTATGCAAATTCAATTTCGGTTTTGGAACGTTATCAGTGGCTCAAACCAAGACCACATTGTGGATGCAGTATTCCAGAAAAAGCAGATCAAAAATTAGATGATGGGGCTTGATTTCTTTCATAATTTGGCATTGACACTATCTGCCTATGTGCTGACTCAGAAAGATTGTTTTCACCACGTGGCTAGTTAGGTGAATAGTTACCATTGTCACAAAGCTCAACCTTTTTTTTCCCAAAAACTGGTCCTTGCCTCAAGGAGACTCTGTCCTTGATTTTTTTTCAGAGGGTTAGTAGACCGGGCTGGGCTCCAATCAGTCTGGTTTGATACAGAGATGCAAAGGATTTTGAGGGCCTTTTGTTTATATGGAAACAGTTGAGACTTCAGGCTAAAGTGGTCATGTTTCAGAAGTGACCTGTATAATGAAAGGGGAGTGGTCAGCTCTCTATAGCTGAGCAGTTTGAGAGTTCAACAGTGAGCTGTGTGGAAACTCTCTCTCTCTCTCTCTCTCTGCCCTTCAACTTCAACCTGTAAGCGTGTTGGACTGGTTTTTAAAGGGAGTTTGCTTATTGTGACTGTTGTGTATGTTTGGACCAGCATACCCAAGTCTAGTTTGGATGGACTGAGTTCTGTAGGGGTTCTTTATTCTGTTCTCTGTGTTTCATTGTATAATTTTGTGAATAAATGTTTGTCTGTTTTAAAATCTAGTAGTCAACCTAGCTAAATTAATCCAGATAATTTTCATTGTATCTTACCGAAACAAATTGCAAAGTTATGGTCTGGGCTGCCTGCTTAAAAATGTTTTGAATGGTCTGGCCTAGTCCATAACACCATTCCAACTGGAGGAAGCTAGCAGAGTGTCATGTAGCTGACAATAGGTGGCCAAGACAATTGTCGAACCATTGTTGGATGGGTGGGGGGAGGGGAGGTGGGGAGTTGGTATGGGGAATGGTTGGTGAACCTGATAACGTGTTGTATCAGGCCTAATGTCATTCTTTCCAGAAATAGATCCTGTGGTACCTGATCCTTCAGTTGCTGATGCACTCCATGAAGATCCCTCTGGTACAGTTCCAGATCAGTGACAGCAGAATCTTTCACCTAGTGTTGAGGTGAAGCCAGTTGGTATGACCAGCATTGTTAATGAGGTAGCACTGTATTTTGAAGAAGAGATGGAAGCTTCCATATTTCTAGCTACATGGGCACTCAGACTGGAGTCTCACCCAGCAGCACACAGGTTGTATGTGATTACTTTGTCCAACAGTGCAGAAGAACAGGAAACTCTGAATATGCAGGAACATTCTCCAGGATGCTGAAGAACAGGAATGATGTTCCACATTCATACTAGAGACAAGAAAACTCTTTGTCTTTATCTGGTGATTCAGCGATGCGACCATTAAGCAACTCTGATGGTCCCCTGATCTCGCCTTCTCTGCCCAGAATAGTGTGGTGGGTCCTGATGCAGTCCCTGCAGTCCTTTCTGTGACTCCTCCATCGATAGCAGCAACCTCTGAAGAGATTTGCATTGATCCTTTGCAGACCTTGAGCAAGTCCTTTGCAGGAATGAATCTATATTGTGCAGCCTTCCCAGAGGCTAACTCGTCACTTCATCCTAGGGTTAAAAATGCAAAGCAGGAGTACAAAATATAAAAATACAAAACTCTCCTGCCAGTGCAATTGAATGAAGATATCCCTCTGCTTTTCGTTTATGGTGCAGTTTCACCCTTCAGTGGTCAATCATTCTCTCCTCACTCGAAGACATCATCAAAGAGACAAAACTAACTGGCATCAACTGGCCACCTTTTGATGACGGTCTGTCAGACTAATTGTCCTTTAATTACTGTGAGCTTTGGACCACTGATACTCATCTTGTTCTTTTTGTTTTGGTTGCTGAACCAGGGCAGCACGGTGGCTCAGTGGTTAGCACTGCTGCCTCACAGTGCCAGGGACCCAGGTTTGATTCTGACAGTCTGTGTGGAGCTTGCACCTTCTCCCAGTGTCTGTGTGGGTTTCCTCCGGGTGCTCAGGTTTCCTCCCACAGTGCACACATGCACAGGTTAGGTGAATTAGCCATGCTAAATTGCCCATAGTGTTCAGGAATGTGTACTTTAGGCGTGTTAGTCAGGGATAAATGTAGAGTAATGGGGAATGGGTCTGGGTGGGAGATTCTTTGGAGGGTCAGAGTGGACTTGTTGGGCCAAAGGGCCTGTTTCCACACTGTAGGGATTCTATAAAAGTGCAGTGCCGGACCACCCTTCCTGCTATTGTCCCCTTATATCATTCCAGTTGACCAGTTCAGAAGCATTGTGAGGTCTCTCTAAGGTTTGAAACTGTCAAAAATAGACGTTGCTGGGTGTGGTGAAGTTGAAAACATGTCTAGTTTTAATGAGAATGCCCTTAGTTAAACCTTTCAGATAGTAATATAAGGAAAATATTTTTATTTCAAAACTGGATAAGGACATACATGGTGTGGAGGGGTGGTAGATGTAGTAATAAGATGTGGTGATTCTGGAGATGGATTCTGTCATAAGCAGGGATGTCACTGCGAATACAGTGGTCATGTGCTAGTGTTCCAGAAAGAACTTGGGGCCGTTGCTATTCTGGGGGCCTGCAGGACGTAGGTTGTGGGGTGCATCGCGGCTTCCCGGGCTGCTGTGTCAGCTGAGGCATTCCCAAGGGTGACCGGGTCAGCGGCAGAGGTGTGGGCTACACATTTGATAATTGCTAGGGCTGAGGGTAACAGGACTGCTTCCAGGATTAGCACAGCATGTTGTTAGGGGCCTCCCCGCTGACATGATGAAGCCTCTCTGTTTCCAGCGTGTGCCAAAATCATGGACGACTCCAAAGGCATATTTGGAGTCAGTATAAATGTTTGCTGTGAGTCCTTTAGCAATGTTACAACCAGCTCCGCAGCCTGTGCAGATGTGCCATCTGGCAGTGCAGCTGACTCTAGGACTGTGAAAGGGGAACAGATGGCATACCCTGCCTGTGTACAGTGGTCTGAGGGCCTGAAGGATGAGCCATCTGTATGGAGTATGAGGTCAGGATTGTCTAGAGGTGTTTCAGAGAGGTCAGGACGTAGGGTGACAATCTGCTGTCTAAACAGTCGTGGTCATCTGCAATGGCAGTCTGAATGAGTGGGAGCATGGTGGCAGGGTTCAGGGCAGGGGCAGGTTGTAGGGACAGGTTGGCTTTGGACAGTAAAGCGACCTCATAGTCAGTTCTCCGTGTGGCAGTGAAATGTTGGGTTGCTTTTGAATTGAGCAGCAGGGAGACCGAATGGGGAACCAAAACAATGCATGGGTGATCTAGCACAATAGGGATGGCCTTCTCTACCATTACCGTGGCTGCTGCCACAGCTCAAACACACCGGCATTCCCCATACAACAGGCGGGAAGTGGACAGGGTAAAAAGTAACAGGATGTCGGAGATCCCCATGGACCTGTGTTAGGATGTCAGATGCAAACCCCACAGATTCATTAACATAGAGGTAGAAGGGCTGAGTGTAGTCTGGGACCCCCAGGGCAGGAGCAAACACGAGTCGCTGATTCCATTCAGTGTCCAGGTCACTTTTGCAGGCTTCTTTGGTGAGGCTGCTCAACAGCATGGTGGTCTGGGATCCAGTGCCTGCAATAATTCACCATCCCCAGGAAAGCCTGTAGCTGAGTTCTTGTGGCTGGAGGGGGGGAGCTGAGTGATGGCTGCGACTCTCTCTCTAGGTAGTGCCCTGAGGCCATGTGAGAGTTTGTACCCCAAATACTGAACCATGTACTGTCAGAGATGCATCTTCTCTATGGAGACTCTGTGTCTGTCCACTGCCAGACAGCAGAGCAATGTCACAGTGTCCTGCATGTATGACTCCGCGAAGGTGGAGGCCAGTAACAAATCACCCGCATATTGCAGGTGGGTGCTGTTGCATGGCTGATGTAGAGGGTACGGTGTATTGCAGCGGCATAGACTATGTGGCTCTCTGTGTAACCCTGGGGAAGCCTGGTCCATGTGTACTTGGCAGCTGCCGTATGTAAAAGTGAAAAGGTACTGACTTTCAGGGGACAATTTGATGGAGAAAAAGGCTGAGCAGAGGTCGATTATAGAAAAGTAGGTGGCGGAGGCAGAGATACTGGTGAGGATAGCGTTGATCTCCGGGACCACTGGGGAGCAGAAAATTACAATTGCATTGACAGCTCTGAGATCTTGGACAAAGCGCCACTTTCCTGGCCTCCTGGGTTTTGGGATGGGTAGGATGGGTGTATTGCAGGGGCTGGTTGTTGTAACTAGGATACCCTGCTGTAGAAGGGAGTCAATCACCAGCTTGATGCCTTCTGCTGCTGCTGGGGACAGTGGGTATTGCCAGATAGATGGCAGGATGGCTTCTTGTTTGAGTGTGACAATGTGTGGTGGGGTGGACTTCACTTGGCCTACGTGGTTAGGGTGTTGTGCCCACAGTGAGGTCGGGAGGTCCTGCTAGCAACAGGGGGGTTCTCATAGGAGGAGGCAGTGTCTGGGGTTAGCTTGGTGAAAGTGACCTGGAGTATTGCGGGACCACTATGCACACAGAACGCATCCGGCCCAAGTTGGGCAATCTCTACTGGAGGAGTGGGGGCTTGACTGAGGGGCGCGAAGTGGAGGGGGCACTCCCTTAGGTCACCATCACGTGGGCTAAATCCTTAGGGACTCCCGGGTTCTTAGCAATGAGGGGAATGTACAGAACAGCCATTGGGTCATTGAAGAACAGTGCAGCCTGTTCCTTGCCAAGCTGTACCTCTGCCGCCACTCCCTGTGATCCCACGAAGTACAGGCCAGTGAGTGCAAGTGGGGAGGTGAGGGTGAGGTGAGGGGTCTGCGAGTGCAATGCTGATGCCGGTTCCAGTGGGCCGGAAGCTGCTCAGTGAGCCCGACAGACAAGCGGCCTGTCAGTATCACCCAGTGGAGGAAAGATAAAGTGTGGGATGAAGGGGCCGTTGATAACAGGGAAAGGAAGCGGCCGAGAAGAGAGCGGGTAGGGGTGGTGGGGCAGGACCTGGCGTAGCAGGAACTTGTCTGGTTACGGGGCTCCGGGCTCTGGGTGATTACTGCCTGCAACATGGAATAGTGGGTGTCCGGGATCTCTAGTGTGAGGCCCTCCGGGGAACAGTGAATGCTGGCATTTAGTTTGCATAAGGTCTGTCAGCCCAGGGGGGCGACTGGGCAGGTAGCGGAAATGACGGCCAGGTCAGGGGCAGTGGCTGGTCCGATACTAAAGTTCACGGGTTGGGAGGGTGGCTCTGTCATGGGCACTCCCGAAACCTCTACCGTACGGTCTTGGTGTGATGAACAGTCCATTCCTAATCAGATTAGTAAGTGTGGTTAGGGTGTCCCCCCAGGATGTCGTTTGCCAGGTTAGGTTACGTAGTTTGTATACCTGGGCATGTGTAGGGAAAAGATTCGCTAACCTACGAAAGGCCCACAAAAACAAAATTGGCCAAACTGTACCAAAAACACCCAGAATTCTCCAGCAGGCGCACAAGCCAAATCAGACAGCCCACACAGACAAGAAAATACACTTCAAGCTCCCACGAACCATGGCAGAGCACCACAAACATCTCAAGGCCCCGAGAGCAGTTTCACAACCCAGCAATACCAAAGCCACACAAAGAACAGGTCAGACAGAGAGGTACCAGCATGGACATGCTCCAGGAACAGGACAATGGAGGCACCTCACCACTTCAGAGGAGACGTTAACACTTACCTGTGAAGACAACCAGCTGATGAAGGAGCAGCACTCTGAAAGCTAGTGCATCCAATTAAACTTGTTGGACTATAACCTGGTGTTGTATGATTTTTAACTTTGCACACCCCAGTCCAACACCGGCCTCTCCAAATGATACCTGTGAAGAGGAATGGAACCATCGATACTGGCAGGATGTTGCATTGTGTGTGAAGGAACAGGACATTCATCCGGTATTTGTTGTCCAATTAGCATCCTTGCAACTAGATTACTCCATTTCCAGATACATAGTAGTTTCCCCATTAGTTAATCAGTCTCATTGTGCAGCATTACTATAAAACTGGTCTCATCCTCAGCTCTGGGAAGCAAAATTCTGACCTACCTGTGCAGACTGCCAGTTCTGTGTCAGCCTAGTTAGTTTCGTTTCCGGTGATATCGCTTCTCATAAACTGTTTGTCAATTTCACTTTGAGCTGTGTTTTGTGATCTCTAAGCTAGTGGACAAATTTCTCTGACAGTTTGGCCAATTTTACTTTTGTGGGCCTATCATGGGTTAGCAAATCTTTCCCCACAATACATTAAAAATCTCAAAGGCGTCTGGCCTTATATCAATACCCGAAGAATCCACTTGAGAACATGATCAAGCAGATGGACTTTTCCACTCTTTCTAATCTACATTAAGCTTTCTACTTTATACGTATGGATACATTTACATTTAGAAACCACTCAGAAGTAACTCAGGATTTTGGAGTTGGTAACACCCACTACAACTAAGATTGAGTTGGAGCCAAAATACTGTGACTGGATGGAATGACAGGTAGTTTACCAGAGCAGTCTCTCGTAGTTTAAGCTCTTCAAAACACATTCATCCTTGTCAGGATTAATCATCCGAAATGCTGAAATAGCAAGAATCCTTCCAGTGAGATTGAAGGCAAACATGTAAACAGCCATTGAGAGAAAGAAAATTAAGAAAACAATAGTTGGCCTGAGAAAACCCAATCTATTTTTCCACGAGGTAAATACCGTGTGGAGGAACACAGACACTTGTTAACTGTCTGTCTAACATGCCATTTAAACACAGCGATACAAGGATTCCCTGTTATAATGGTGCCTCTAATCCTGACAGACATGGACAATATGCTACATTTGTTGGGAGAGTGCAAGAATAAACATCTGTAATTAAAAAGAATCATAGAATTTTTACAGTGTGGAAGTCAGCCATTCAGGTCATCAAGACGACACTGACCCTCCAAAGAACATCCCATCAAGACCCTACCCCCTACCCTAACTCTGTCACCCCATATTTCCCAGGGCTGACCCACCTAACCTACACATCCCTGGACACCACAGAGCAATTTAGCATATCCAATCCATCTAACCTGCCCATCTTTGGACTGTGGGAGGAAATGGAAGCACCCACACAGACACAGGGAAAATATGCAAACTCCATACAGACAGTCACCCGAGGGTGGAATCAAATCCGAGTCCCTGGCTCTGTGAGACAGCAGTGCTAACCACTGAGCCACCGTGGAGAAAGAGCAAGCTAATGTTTGAATCTAAATGAGTCTTCATTGGAGCTGACATCTAGTGTGGTGAGGAGCAGCATTTATGTAAAAATTGGAGGTTGGAGTGCTGGAATACAAAGAGTGTCGATTGAGTAGATTAAATGATTGGAATGTGAGAGTGTGGAAGAAAGCATTTGGAGAAATGCATTTGTAAGGATATTGTACATTATGGCTTAGCATAGTAAGTGCTGTAAACTTTCAAAGGAGAAACAAGAAAAGCATGCACATGAAATAAATAAATTGACACCATCAAGTTTGAAGGTGATAAATGATTTGTTACTGATCAAATAATGTCTGCAGGAGGAGAGTATTAAATAATTGTGATAAGATCCTCGTAATCCTCAAAAAGTCAAAGGATGACCACAGAATCCATTGGAAGACAATGGAACTCCTACCAGAGCTTATGTTATTCCAAAAATGTGAAGAGTTGTGTTATCTTAACCAGTATATTGTCGATGCAGGCAATCAAAGCTATTGTTATGAAGATGTGAGTGTACTGTACCTTTAAGAGAATTAAAAGCTAGCGAACATCTTTGTTAATCTTTTCTGAACCCTTTCAAGTTTCACAACATCCTTCTGATAGGAACGAGACCAGAATTGCATGCAATATTCCAACAATGGCCTAACCAATACCCTGTACAACCGTAACACAACCTCCCAACTCCTGTACTCAATATTCTGGCCAATAAAATAAAGCACTAAACACCTTCTTCACTTTCCTATCTACCTGCGACTCCACTTTCAAGGAGCTATGAACATGCACTCCATGATCTCTTTGTTCAGCAACACTCTCTAGGACCTTACCATTAAGTATATAAGTCCTGCTAAGATTTGCTTTCCTAAAATGCAGCACCTCACATTTATCTGAATTAAACTCCATCTGCCACTTCTCAGCCCATTGGCCCATCTGGCCCAGATCTTGTTATAATCTGAGGTAACTCTACAACTCCACTACATCTCCAATTTTGGTGTCATCTGCAAACTTACTAACTGTACCTCTTATGCTCACATCTAAATCATTTATTGACAATTTAAAAGCCAATGGCACAATCCAATGCTTTGGGGATATAAAACCAGGGAAAATTGAACAGTTGAGAGGAGAACTGCCAGGCCACCAGCATGTAAAGACTGCCCAGAAAATAGCTATCTTAAAGGTACCTTTATCGATCAGTAACCTGTGAAGCAGATTTCCCAAGACGAAGAAAAGAAGACAGGAATACAGAGAAGAACTGAAAGCTGCCTGGTTTTGAGATAAGAAGTTTTGTTTTTTAAATCCTAATTGGGATTTTTATCAGGCCAGTATTATAGAGGGGAAAGTAAAAGATAGGTTAGGGGAAGGAGTTGTAAATAGATGTTAGCTAATTATTCTCTGTTATACTTTAAGAAATACACTTGTTCGTTTTTACTTTAAATAGTTTTTGCCCTCTTGGATTTTCACAGCTTACTGCAAGGGATAAATCTTTTTCTGTGTTGTTGGTTTAAATTAAGCAGGAGGCTTTACCCCATGTCGTAACACTATTGAAGTTTATAATTTCTATCAGCAATGAAAGTCTCTTCAGACCTGTTCAATAATGACATTAGAAACCCAGATAAAATGTGGTCAACACTTTAGGGTCAATTATAAGAGAAGCTCAACCTCTGAAAACACTGCCTGTGGTGCACACCCCTCAGTTAAATACTGACAGAATGCATACCCTTCAGTTAACAACTGACAGAAATTATTGATCGATTTAAAAGCAGATGCAGAGGCAAGGGATTGGATTGGGACTCTAAGATGCCAGAGCTAGCGGACAGAATAACCAAGCTCATGACAGCATTTACAGCGATAGAGGTGTTACAAAAAGATCTCTTGGAGTATACAAATGTTACAACATGGAATCACAACTGCAAAGCAAATATATGAGTGTAAAGCCATACTACAAGGGACAGTGTTTACAAGCTGGGCAGAATGCATCTGTCATCGGCCTGGTAGCCAATAGAGGCTAAACTAGTAAGCAACATGGATGGTCCGGTCTATACATGTACCCAGGAATTGTCCAGTTTTTAAAGTACTCGCAGCGTAGGTAGCATCAGAAGACACTGGAAACGTAAATGTAAAAACCAAAGCTTAAAGTGGTTAGACATTGTGAAAAACTATAACTAGAAGCATACATACATTCCAACCCACCATAAACATGTAGCAGACATCATCCAGACAATATTCATGTCATGTATAGGTGAACTACATGGTCAGGTGATGAGGATAACCCAACACAAAATGAACAAACTTTAAGCATTATGAGCATCTAAGAATATACTGCCTCAGTGACACCAACAGATGCCTTTGCCACCATCTCAATTACATGCTCATGGATGCAGGGTCAGCACAAATTGAGTTGAAAATGTGTTGCTGGTTAAAGCACAGCAGGTTAGGCAGCATCCAAGGAATAGGAAATTCGACGTTTCGGGCATAAGCCTGATGAAGGGCTTATGCCCGAAACGTCGAATTTCCTGTTCCTTGGATGCTGCCTAACCTGCTGTGCTTTAACCAGCAACGCATTTTCAACTGTGATCTCCAGCATCTGCAGACCTCACTTTTTATCAGCACAAATTGAGGCAACATTGGATTGGGGGCTCCCACTTAGCATACTGAAACACAGGGAACGGGCAAATGATGGTTTTCCAACAGCTGCCAAACTCTAGGTGTACAGAGGGTCTGAAATTCCATCGCTGGAATCCATAGCACTCAAGTGTCGCGACAATAGTTCACTCTCCCCACCCAAACATGTCACATTAAAGACACCACAGGTTTAGCGATGTCAGGCTTATGGATAGACAGGGATTTGTCCCGGTTAACCATTCCTGGAAAACCCCATGTTTACAGTGAGAGCAAACCATTGAACTCTGCAACACAGAAGATCAGATGATAAGGTACTCCACAAAACGATAACTGACAAAAGCACTCCGGCCTATCACCCTCACCTTGACCTCCTTCCACCTATCGCATTTCCAACGCCCCTCCCCTAAGTCCCTCCTCCCTACCTTTTATCTTAGCCTGCTGGACACACTTTCCTCATTCCAGAAGAAGGGCTCGTGCCCAAAACATCGATTCTCCTGCTCCTTGGGGTGGTAGGTGAGAACCAGTGGGGTTCTGTCCTGGTGGCGGTTGGAGGTCACCCGACTCAACACGGACATTTACTATAAACTGACCGACTCCCACAGCTACCGAGACTACACCTCCTCCCACCCTGCCCCCTGTAAACACGCCAGCCTATATTCCCAATTCCTTCGTCTCCGCTGCATCTGCTCCCAGGAGGACCAGTTGCAATACCGAACAACCCAGATGGCCTCCTTCTTCAAAGACCGCAATATCCCCCCAGACGTGATCGACGATGCTCTCCACCGCATCTCCTCCACTTCCCGCTCCTCCGCCCTTGAGCCCCATCCCTCCATCCGCCACCAGGACAGAATCCCACTGGTCCTCACTTACCACCACACCAAACCTCCATATACATCGTATCATCCTTCGTCATTTCCGCCACCTCCAAACAGACCCCACAACCAGGGATATATTTCCCTCCCCTCCCCTATCAGCATTCCAAAAAGACCACTACCTCCGTGACTCCCTCGTCAGGTCCACACCCCCCACCAACCCAACCTCCACTCCCGGCACCTTCCCCTGCAACCACAAGAAATGCAAAACTTGCGCCCACACCTCCCCCCTTACTTCCCTCCAAGGCCCCAAGGGATCCTTCCATATCCGCCACAAATTCACCTGCACCTCCACACACATCATTTACTGCATCTGCTGCACCCAATGTGGCCTCCTCTATATTGGGGAGACAGGCCTCCTACTTGCGGAACATTTCAGAGAACACCTCTGGGACACCCGGACCAACCAACCCAACCACCCCGTGGCTCAACACTTCAACTCCCCTTCCCACTCCACCTAGGACATGCAGGTCCTTGGACTCCTCCATCGCCAGACCATAGCAACACGACGGCTGGAGGAAGAGCGCCTCATCTTCTGCCTAGGAACCCTCCAACCACAAGGGATGAACTCAGATTTCTCCAGTTTCCTCATTTCCCCTCCCCCCACCTTGTCTCAGTCCCAACCCTCGAACTCAGCACCACCTGCCTAACCTGCAATCTTCTTCCTGACCTCTCCGCGCCCTCCCCCACTCCGGCCTATCACCCTCACCTTAACCTCCTTCCACCTATCGCATTTCCAACACCCCTCCCCGAAGTCCCTCCTCCCTACCTTTTATCTTAGCCTGCTTGGCACCCTCTTCTCCTTCCTGAAGAAGGGCTCATGCCTGAAATGTTGATTCTCCTGCTCCTTGGATGCTGCCTGACCTGCTGCGCTTTTCCAGCAACACATTTTCAGCTCTGATCTCCATCATGTGCAGTCCTCACTTTCTCCTGACAGTGTGCTGAACAGGTACCAAGTTGGAGCAACACTGCAGGCAGAAACACCTAGTAATCCTATTGCAGATAGAACACAGTCTTCAACGCAATGCAAATGAAGCACCCGAACCAGCATTTGGAAACCATAACGCAGCTTCCAATCAGGGGACTATAACTGAGCCTGGATGGAGAAATAAACTCTTGTTATATTTCACAGAGCTTGTGAATAAATTACTTTGAATAGTGGTTTATTTCAGACACAACATTATTTTGTTTGCTGTCTTGTAAGCTGTTTGATATTTTCAAGGTAAACTTTGCATTGAGAAAAACAGGATGATGCTTTGATATGCTGAGCCTCTCACTGTCTTATTCCTGCAAGTGAACAATGTCAGAAAGCTGCAGCATTGTCCATACCTCAGGATATGGGTTGTTCCATTGGCTCAATTGTTTCCGGATATGACAGTCCAGCGAACCTGCACATTAATTGACTTCTCTGACCATGAAGGGCAACTACCATCATCATCAGTACCATTATCTCGAAAAGGTCACATGGTAAACTGTTGTCAATCACTTCCCCTTCAACACACAAGATGATATATTAGTGTCATGCCTCTGTGGCCAACAGTATAGCAGAAGTGATCGAGGTCAGATATATCCACTTGGTTTCCCAGTTATACATTGTATGTGCAGAGGCTTACCTTCAAATAAAGAACCCTATTGTTGTTTTTCAAATCCTTGTATGATTATAATCCTTGTATTCCATTCTCCCAGTCCCTCTGTCCTTGTCATATCTGTTCCAATGTTGTCAACTTCAACAGGTAGCCTCTGAAATGTCCACGTTCTTCGTCAACTGAGGATTCGCCAGCACTGCGATTGACAGGCCCCTCAGCCAGGTCTGATCCATCTCCCACTCTTTGGCCCTAACCCTAACCCTCCCACAGCATCGATAGAGTTCCCCTTGTCCTCACCTGCCATCCCACCTGCATCCACATCCAGAGGATCATTAGTCACCATTTCTGCCACCTCCAGTGAGACGCCATCACCAGACACATGTTTCCCTCCCCTCCTTTATCAGTCTTCCGCAGGGACCTTTCCCTCCAGGACATCTTCATTGACCCCACCTTCACTCCCACCCCACAGTCTCATTGCACCTTTCCCTGTAACTGCAGAAGGTGTAACACTTGTCTGTTTACTTCCTCCCTCCTCCGTACTTAAGGCCACAAATACACCTTCCATGTGAAGCAGTGCTTTACCCATGCATCACACAATCTAGTCTACTGCATTCGCTGCTCACAATGTGGTCCTGCTGTACATTGGGGAAACAAACTGTAGACTGGGTGTCTGCTTCACAGAACACCTATGTTCTGTCTGCAAAAAAGACCCTGAGCTTCCGGTTGCCAGTTACTTTAACACGCCATCCTGTTCCCTGGCCAACATCTCCGTCTCATGCTTGTTGCAGTGTCCCAGCTGAAGCTGAAAGAACAACGCCTCATTTTCCACTTGGGAACTCTGTAGTCTTCAGGACTTAATATCGAGTTCAACCACTTTAGGGCTTGAACACCTTCTCCGATGTCCTTACCCCAACACACACACACACACACACACACACACACACACACACACTTGACATCACATGGGCTGCTACCACAAGCACAAATAGACAATAGACAATAGACAATAGGTGCAGGAGTAGGCCATTCAGCCCTTCGAGCCTGCACCGCCATTCAATATGATCATGGCTGATCATTCCTAATCAGTATCCGCTCCCTGCCTTATCTCCATAACCCTTGATTCCACTATCTTTGAGAGCTCTATCCAACTCTTTCTTAAATGAATCCAGAGACTGGGCCTCCACTGTCACAAAATGTCATAATTAGCAGCTGTTCATTCTCCTAGACTGACCTTTACCCATTCCTTTGTTCAACTGTTTTTCTGTCTCTCTGGGCTCCATCTCCAGCTATTGTTTACTTCCCCACGCCCCCTCTACCCCCTCCTTCAGCATACAGACCAACCCTTTCTTAACCACATTCAGTTCTGAAGTAGGTTCACTGACGTTGAAATCGTATCTCTGATTTCCCTTCCCCAGATACTGCCAGATCTACTGAGTTTTCCCAGAATTTCCGATTTTGTTTTGTGGGTGATTGATTTGTTTTTGTCAAATAGAAGGTAACAGTTGTGCCTTTGCATTTTGGAATATCGATTCATGCTTTGAATTCTCAGTTGGGGTGCTATGGAAAGATGTTAGACTGAGGCCAGATTCCTCAGCCAAAAGACGTAAAGCCAGACAAGAATGTTGTGCTGGTTCTTGCAGTCAGCTTCAGAAAGGCATTATCTGGAGTTTTCGGAGCAGCTCGGTTTTACCTTATCAAACAGGAGGATGGTGAATTACATGGGAAGACTCAACAATGACTTGTATTTACGTAGCACCTTTATGGTGGACAAAAAGATATTCCATAGCAGTAGTTTCAGACAAAGCTTGTAATCGAGCCGAAGAAAGAGTTATCAGGACAAGTGACTAAAAGCACACTTAGGAGGGTTTTAAAGAAGACTGAGTGGTAGGAAGAAGAGATGGCTCAGAAAAGGAATTCTGGAATTTAAAGCAAACTTTGACTGAAGGTACAGCATGGTATAAGGAGTGAACGTTAATTGGACTTCTAGATGCAATAGCCCAAGAATGGGTGTTGGTTTTTCAGGAGCAAGGCTTTAACACTGGCAGATGTAGCCTTATAGACGACACTCATGTTCATGTGACCTTTCTCTCATTTGACCCTGAGGTTTTGATAACAATGGAAACTCTTGAGGATATTAATGTGATGTCAGGAGATGGTTCAGGTTCAGAGGAGGGTGGCCAACACAACAGTCTTATAGATCAGGATTTTTGTTAACTTCCGGAAGTGTTCAAACCATATTTTCACAGCTTGAGTAAAGCAATTCTGGCATTGTTCACTCAGTGCTCAAATACAAAGAGGAGGAAGGGAAGATAATACTTTAAGGCTGCATTGAACTCTCAGAATGGCTCTTTTCAAACTTACATCAAACTGTGAGAGGGATAAGGAAAGGTTCCGATCACACATAAGTTACTGGAATGATGTCTTCTTAACGGACTTGATCTCAAACTGATTCATTGTTCTTTGTTAGAACTGTGGCTCCAAGGTCAAAGGAATTACAGACTGCAATGGAATGATGGCTAAAAAAAAAGACATTTTGTTTCTTAAAAATTAAAGGAAAATGGGACTGGCCAGTGCAGTCAATTAGCACATTGTCCTTTTATCTCTGGGATTGAACTCATACCCAGACAGAATGTCTCATTGCTGACCGTAAAACCTTTAGTCAATGCTGTTTCCAATGGGCACAAGTTCACAAGAACAAACCTCTTCCAGTTTAGAGAATTTGACAAACGAGGATTGTCGCACCAGGGCAGCATGGGAACAATACTTACCAGCATTCAGGCAACGTTTAATGAATACAACAAAGCAAGAGGCAGGGTTTACTCAGTTACATTTTGTAAGATCACATAGCACAGCCACAGACCATTCAACCCGACTGTTTAGGGCTGATTTTAATGCTCCACAATGCAAGGTTCCTCGCATCCCTTCTTCAACTAAACCTAACAACATATCCTCCTATTCCTGTCTCCCTCATGTGCTGACCTAACTTACCTGGGAGAATACCAGTGTTATTTGGCTATACCTGTTGTAGAGTGACTCTTAATGTCATTCAATCCTGTTACTGACAAAGACGCTGGGAGCCAGGGTTATGGCGTACAGCTGCTAACAATCCCTCGTCTGTCTGCTTATAAAATGCTACTGACATTGTTGGCACATACCTTCTCTGAATCAGAATTTTGCTCTGGGATGGAAAACACTCTGTAAGCTACTATCCTTGAGAGCAGCCACAAGTTCATAGATAAACTGAAATTAAACCTTAATTCCTCGGCATCATGGCTAAATTCTTAATGTACAACTGTGACTGTAATAAATCATTATTTCCTTCAAAATTAAAAGATAATAAAATGTTAAACACAATATTAAGGCATAGATATTGCTAAAGACCCTCTTTAAAATATCAGGTTGCTGTTGATTGGAACACAAGAAAACAGAGATCTAAGTGTGAGTAACCATGATGTGGAGGAGCCGGTATTGGACTGGGGTGGACAAAGTTCAAAATAACACAACACCAGGCCATTCAGAGTGATGAAGGAGCAGAGCACTGAAAGCTAGTGCTTCTAAATAAACCTGTTAGACAATAACCTGGTGTTATGCAATAAGTGTGAGTTAGGCAGGGCAAAGAAATAACTGATGACTTCAAGTTGGGAGTCAGCTTGTGGAGTGAGCCAAGGTGTCACTGTCACAGATGGACTGGATTAGGGTGTGATGGATGGACTGGATTAGGATATGATGGATAAATTGGATTAGGATGTGATGGATGGACTGGATTAGGGTGTGATGGATGGACTGTATAAGAGTGTGACAGATGGACTGGATTAGGATGTGATGGATGGATTGGATTAGAGTGTGACAGATGGATTGACTTAGGGTGTGATGGATGGACTGGATTAGGATGTATTGGATGGACTGGATTAAGGTGTGACAATGGACTGGATTAGGTTGTGATGGATGGACTGGATTAGAATGTGACAGATGGACTGGATTAGGGTGTGATGGATAGACTGGATTGGGGTGTGACAGATGGACTGGATTAGGATATATTGGATGGACTGGATTAGAGTGTGACAATGGACTGAATTAGGGTGTGACAGATGGAGTGGATTAGGGTGTGACAGATGGACTGAATTATTGTGTGAGAGATGGAGTGGATTAGGGTGTGACAAATGGACTGGATTAGTGTGTGAGAGATGGACTGGATTAGGGTGTTGTGTACGGTGTGAACTAGGTTGTCACAGATGGAATGTTCCCTTCACAATTGGTTGGTGAGTTGGTTTTTAGTTTGGGAAACAGTGGAAACTTAATGACCTGAAATGAATTTAACAGATGGGTTGAAATAGCAACAGGTATTCCCTTGTCAGATTGATTCCCTGTCAGTCTTCTAGCTCTAATATTTTCTACACAGTTCTGGAAGTGGACAGATAAATACAAATGACTGGACCTTACTTTGATTGGGAGATACATTGAGTGGAATCTGATGCTCTTCCCCAAAATGAGCTCGGTAGCAAATAGTCAGATGGGACGGTGGTGGCACATTTCCACCACCCAATTGGATCATGGCAGGAAGGCTGCTGGTGTCCAATGGTGGTGACCCTGAACGGGATTAGAATTGAAAGCTGAAAAATAAACAGTTGCACCAACTCTAAAAAAAATTTTTAAAAAAGAATTGAAAGCTGAAGGATAGGTGACATTTAGGGAAGACAGGATGCCAGGAAAAGGTGAAGGGCTAGCTCTGTTAATTAATGATGGCTCCAGTACAATAGGGTTAATGGCCTAACTTCCAGAAAGCAGGACACAGAAGTGGTTTGGGTAGAGATGGGAAATTGTTTAAAACAGGAAGTCACTGTAGGGTGGTGTACAGGCTGTATAACACTAATGGCACAAACAGGCAGAATACAAAGGAATACATATCAAGGGTTTGTTAAAACAAAGTATGACAATAACCATGGGATATTTTAATCTACAGAAAGATCAGACAGGCAAGATGAAGAGTCAAAGAATGCTTTTGGGATAGTTTCTTAGAATGACTTGTTCTAGAGCCAGAAAAACACAACAGGTTAGACAGCATCCAAGGAGTTTTTGCCCGAAACATCGATTCTCCTGCTCCTCAGATGCTGCCGGACCTGCTGTGCTTTTCCAGCACCACACTCTCGACTCTAATCTCCAGCATCTGCAGTCCTTACTTTCGCCTTGTTCTGGAGCCAACCAGACAGCAGGAAATACTCGACCTGGCATTGAGTAGTTACAGGTTGGATTAATGAATGTTCTCAAGTGAAGAGAACATGCTGTCATATAATAAGATAGAATTTTAGATTCAGGTTAATGACACCATAAGAAATAGGAACAGAACTAAGACGCTCAGCCCCTCAAGCCTGCTTCACCATTTAACAGGATCATGGCTGATCCAAATTCCTCACATCCACTTTCCTGCCCTTTCCCATAACCCTTAATTCTGCTACTGATCAAGAATCTATTGATCTCAGCCTTAAATATGCACAAGAACTCAGCTCTTATGGCTCTCTGTTGCAAGGAGCCCACCCTCCTTGTTAAAGACTCACAAACTTCTCAGTCTTAAATTAGCATGCCATTATTCTGAGACTATGCTCTCTAGTCCTAGTCTCTCCCATGTGGGAAACATCCCATCAGCACTCATCCTGTCAGGATCTTGGAGAATCCTATATGTTTCCAGTGAGATCACTTCTCATTTTTCTAAGCTCCAGTGAGTAGAGTGGGTTCAAGTCTAGTCTTTTTAACTTAAGTAAAGGCAGCTATGAGGCCATGAAAGCAAGGCTATCTCAAGTGACTTGGAGACAGTGAACTGGTGAATTGGATTCAGGGATAGATCAATAGAAGTGCAGTGGCAGATATTTAAAAGGAATACATAGAATAGATACATCCCAACAAGACAGAGAAATTCCAAGGGGCAGATCCATCATCTGTGGTAGACTAAACAAGTGAAAGATAGCATCAAACTTAAAAAAACCCACAGAATTACACAAAGACAGATGGTAGGACAGAAAATTTGCTAAGATATAAAGAAGAGCAAAGAATGAATAACAAATTACGTTGGAAGGAAAATGTAGAGTATGAAAGAAAGCTAGACGGAAATGTAAAAACTGATTGTAAGATTTCCTATAAATAGTTGGAAGAGTTAATACAGTAAGCATTGATCCTACCGAAAGTGAATATGTGGACTTAATAACGGGAATTAAGGAGCTGGATGATTAATTGAACAAGTATTTTGCATTGATCTTCACTGTAGAGGAAACAAGCAGCAACCCAGAAATTGCTGGAAATCAGGAACTGGAATGGAAGGAGGAACTCAAGAAGATGACAATCACCAGACAGGTGGTACAGAGCAAATTGTTAAGAGTTGTGGGTTAAATCCCTGATCCGTGGACTTTAACCTAAGGTTTGAAAAGAAGTGGGATAGCTGATGTGTTGTGGATAATTTTGTAAAATTCCATACAGTTTCACTCCATCCTGTTGTGTGGTTAGTGTCACAGACAGACTTGACAGAGATGACTTTCCAGCCCCTGAGGCCCTCAATTCCATGATAGGTCAGCTGTTGGCCTGTTAACTGCCAATTGGCTCATATTTCAGCATGTTCTCCCCAAGGGTGTTTTCTTGTCAGCTCTCCACTGACAGCCAAGGCTCCCAACAGCTCTATAAAATTCCCTGCAATACCTGTTGGTACCTCTAGGTGGTGAATGCAAGTATCCATTCCCTCCTACGATGAGGTAGCAAGACCAGACAATGCAATTCATATCACCCTGCTGTGTCTGAAATTTATGGTAATATATGGGGATCCATGCAAATTGTTTCCTTCATTGATTCTGTATTTAGTCTAGTACGTAGAATAATTTTCACCGATGGACTCAATCATTACCTGTGATACCGGAACTGAGATTATATACTCGGCTGAAGACCAAGCTCCCTCAGAGATTTCAGCACTAGATAGTTGATCTGATAAGTGGAAGACTCTTTAGTCGAGAAAAATCCTTCTGGCCTCAAAATCTTTGTCAAGCCAGTGAAACTAGGCCAGTTCTCTGACTGATTTTTTCGGTATTAAATATGCGATTTCTGTTTCAATCATTGATGTTTTTGAAGTTGAGGAACAATGCTTTTGATGTTGCTGACCTTTATTTTGGAAACTACTCCATTTACTAGAGAGTGTGTGGATCTTTAGGCACCTGCAAACCAGACAAACAGGCTTGTAACATCACACCACCCACCATGTGACTCAGTAATCCCTCTGCTCCGGTGTCAGAACTCTGCCACAATTTTGTCAACTCAATCTCACTTCAACACAGTCTTACACTGCTGGCAATGTACAATGGCCAAGGCTTTTAGAAGCACACAGTCCACAGTTGACTCATTCCCAGTTCAAAGCCCAGACCATAAATCCCTGGGGACACATTTCTGCTTCTGATCGTTTCACAAGCTGATGGTCTCATCGCCTCAATCTTTTGGGTACAGACTGGCGGCAGTAGAGGTATAAATCCTCGCCTCCAACTGCACTCCCAGCTTTACCCAGCCCAAAAACCTCCAACCATGCCTCAAAAAAAACCATCTCTAACCTGTCACCCCTTATCCCATCCCCTTGCCCAAAACCTGCCTCAAACCGACCTCTTCACCCAACCATAACCTCAAATCTCATGAGGACTTTAGAAATAGGAGGAGGAGGAGGAGGAGTTTGCTCCACCGTGCATAAAATGAGAGTTGATCTATATCAACTCTGTGTAGTCCAATCCCTTAATTCCCTTAGGACCAGATTCTATTGAACTCGGTCTTGAATATCCTTAATAGTTGAGCATTCAAACCCTAGGGGCACAGAATTACAACAATTCACAATCCTTATAATGGAGAAATTTCTCCTTTTCTCAGTCTGAAGCCTTCATTTGGAGGTGAAAACCTTCATTACCTTCTGTCCATCCAAACCACTTACCCCAACTCCATCTTAGCATTTTATCAGAAGGGCAACAAGTGGACAAACATAAATACGAAGGACGTTATTGTTGGCTGCAAATCACTTTGACCATTTGGATAATGGAAACTTGTAAGAGTCAGATTGAATGTTACCTTTGTGACCCGATGAGTTTAGAGCTTCAAATCTTCACCCCTCCCCCCCACCACCCACTCCCCCCCAACCACATCGATTATTTTAAGCATCCTATTCAGAAATAGCATGTCCTGCAAACTCATTGGAAGTTACTTTGTCACAATGCTATTGCCTCCCTGTTACATTACACGCTGTAAGTGAATGAGTTTCAACACTGAGAGTGTTTCATTTTCCTGTTGCAGAACAAATAGATAGTGTGGTTAAGACGTCTTTTAGCATGTTTGCTTTCATTGCTCAGACCACTGAGTACCATAGTTGGGACATCATGTTGAGTTTGTACAAGATGTTGATAAGACCACTTATGGAGAACTGTGTCCAATTCTGGTAATGGTGTTAAAGGAAGGCTCACTTTAAATTGGATAGGGTTCAGAAAAGATATACCAGGATGTAGCCAGGACAGGAGGGTTTGGGTTATAACAAGAGGCCGGATAGGCTGGGTCTTCTTTCACTGGAGTGTAGGAGGTTGAGGAGTGAACTTATACAGGTCTATAAAATCATAAGCAGCATAGGTAAGGTGAAAAGCCAAGGTCTTTTAATGGGGGAGCTCAAAATGAGTGGGCATATTTTTTAGGTGACAGGAGAAAGATTTAAAAGAGACTTGAAGGGCAACCTTTTCACAAAGGGGTAGTTTGTATGTGAATAAAAGTGTCAGAGGATGGAGTGGATACTGGTATAATTAAAACATTTAAAAGACATTTGGATAGATACATGAGTCGGAAAGTTTCAGAGGGAAATGGGCAAAACGCAGGCAAATGGGATTAGATCAGTTTGGGAAACTTGGTTGGTATGAACGAGTTGGATCAAAGAGTCTGTATCCTTGCTGTATGATGCTGTGACTCTACTGCAACAAAAACAATTTGTTTCCCTCTGAGAAATGTCCCGTGGTGCCTCACAAGGTCCTACATTAACGATCTAGATGAAGGAACTGAGGGCATTCTGGCCACATTTGCAGACGACTCAAAGATAAGAAGAGGGGACATTGAGGAGGCGGGGAAGCTGCAGAAGGATTTGGATAGGTTAGGAGAGTGGGCATTGAATTAGCAGATGGAGTACAACATGGGAAAGTGGGAAGTCATGCACTCTGGTAGGAAGAATAGAGGCATGGACTGTTTTTCTAAATGGGGAGAAAATTCAGAAGTCATAAGTGCAAAGAGACTTGGGAGTTCTAGTCCAGGATTTTCTCAGGGTAAACCTGCAGGTTGAGTCAGTAGTTAGGAAGGCAAATGCAATACTGGCATTTAATTTGACAGGACTTGAATATAAAAGCAGGGATGTACTTCTGAGGCTCTAGAAAGTTCTGGTCAGGCCACATTTGGAGTATTGTGCGCAGTTTTTGGCCCCATATCTCAGGGAGGATGTACTGACGCCGGAGTGTGTTCAGAGGAGGTTCACGAGAATTGTCCCAGGAATGAAAAGCTTAACATATGAGGAATGTTTGAGGATGCTGGGTTGATACTCGATGGAGTTTAGAAGGATGAGGGTATGATCTAAATGAAACATACAGAATACTAAATGGCCTGGACAGAGGAGATGTTGGGAAGATGTTTCCACCAGTAAAAGAGACTAGGACCTGAGGGCACAGCCTTAGAGCAAAGGGAAGACCTTTTAGGATGGAGATAAAGAGAAACGCCTTCAGCCAGAGAGTGGTGAATCTATGGGATTCATTGCCATGAAGGCTGTGGAGGCCAGATCATTGAGTATATTTAAGACTAAAATAGATAGGTTCTAGAGTATCAAGGGGATCAAGAGTTATAGGGAGCAGGAGAATGAAGTTAAGAAAATTATCAGCTATAATAGGATGGCAGAGCAGATTCAATGGGCTGAATGGCCTAATTTCTGCTCCTTTAATTTATGGCCTCATGGTCTTATAGTACTATCAGATTGACATGAATGTGTAGAAGTGGATAATAGGACAGGGAACTGAAACCTTTGGAGTAGCAAGAATTGGAAAGGTTTAATGTGGGAATCAGGGTGGCCAGGAAACCTGAACTGGAAAATTCAGAGATCTCAGAGGACTGTTAGATGGTAGCACACTCACCTTTGAAGGACAAGATTCTGGGTTCTAATTGCCCTCCATTATCTGAGTGAAAGAAACTATGTTGAGACTCCAGTGCATAAGGGGAACGTAATGACTCTCAGAAGAAATGCTAAGTTGTTGCTCTCTCTGCCTGCTCAAGTGAACGGATACAAATGTTCCTGTGGTGCCATTTCAAAAAGGAGCAGGATAATTTTGCCCAATGTCCTGGCGAACAGCTATCCTTCAATCGGCATCACAATAAGACATCAGCTAGTCATTAGCACATTGCAGTTAGTGGGATCTTGCTGTGTGCAGTTTAGTTGCTGTGTTTCCTACATGGTCACACTGGTTGTATTCCAACAAAACTTCAACACCTGTAAAGCTCTTGGAGACATCCAGTGGTTATGAAAGTTCAATACGAATCCGATCTTTCACTCGCACAGCGGAGGCAAAATACATTGGACCAAGTACTGTAGATGCTAAAATTCGGAAATGAAAACTGAAAATGTTGGCAACACTCATCAGATCAGGCAGCATCTGTGGAGGAAACACGGTAACATAAATATAGGACTATGGTTTGAGGTCAACAGGCCTTTGACAGTGAGGTATATGTTGCAGATGAGTGGCCGATAAGTAGTTTGGTAAAGAATGATTTGGTTTGCAATGATTAATGATTAAACAATAGACTTTCTAAGGCGAAAGTGAGGACTAAGATGCTGGAGGTCAGAGTTGAGAGTGTGGTGCTGGAAAAGCACAGCAGCATCTGAGGAGCAGGAAAACCGACGTTTCAGGCAAAAGCCCTTCAAAGGAATTTTAACTCAAGGTGCTGAATGACTGATTCCCATTCCTGTATGTCCACATGTGAAGTCTGAGAGACACAGAGACTGGGAAAGATTGGGTTGCCTTTATGTAAAATGAAAGAAAATTTCAGTGCTCCTTGGCACATTCACAGGAACAATCTCACTCTATGTTCTCAAATGTGCTGTGAAATCAGCTGGGGAAAAGGTGATCCTGTTCACATTCAGTCTAAATCTGAAGAGATACACAACTGTGGATGGCTGGCTACAGTGGGTGGCTGCCGTTCCGTCAAGGAGTTTTGATACTGCCAAAACATTGAGACTGTACAGCCACCCGAGAGAGTAAAGCACAGCCTCATGAGTTTCTACCTGCCATGTCAAGGGTTAATGCTAAATAATTCCATAGACAGTGTACATCACCATGTCTTAAGATCTCATGACAACAGAGAGATTGTTCGAGGTGAAACCTCATGATAAGCCTTGTCCTCTACAAACTGTAATCAGATTGTTTAATAAATTGTCAAGTTTAACAGCAGCCTGGCCTCCTTAATTCTAAACAAGGAAACAACTCCAGTCCAAAAAATATAACATTGATCACAGACAACTCTTTGAAGTTTCTGTCAAATAATGTCTGCATGCCAAAGTTGCATTGAACACAATGCTTGCAAAAGTATCAAAACGTGGCACAATGTTCACCTGTAGTGACAGCAGGCATGCACATATCACAGCTTGGGTAAGTGCCCAGGTTTGGTCATCATTGGACTCATGCTGACCTCACTCCCTGTAATTGCAGGGGCATTGCAATTGGCATATGTACCTTTCGGCTTTGGCGGATTAAATCTATCAGTGTTTTAGTCGCTTGGCATTGTGCGGTGGTCATCCTCTCCACCATTCACTCCTCTGCTCACCCCTTGAAAGTGAAGCTCTGTGAATGTCTGGCTGGGTGAAATTGGACTCACCTCTGATCTCCCAAAGCATGGGAAATTAAGTCACCAACCCTCACTAAGCAGTAAGTGGAAGATAGCCAGCCGTGTACAGTATTGAAGGGTCAGCAGCTTCATGTGAAAATATGAGAGAAAAGGAAAGGGGAGAGGAGAGATCAGCTGCAACTTTGACGAGAGGTAGCATTGCCAGTAATCAGGGATGATTAATGGTGAAACTGGACAAAGCTCTGAGCATAGACTGTATTGGCACAGAGGTCCGCATCTAGATGGTCAGTGAGTCCAGGCTAGAGTATATTATCCACTCTGCTTGACATTCACTGTTCTGTGCAGCTTTGCAGGTCATGAGCAGCTGAATGTCAGGCTCCCAGCTGCCTGCTGCGTTCCCTCTGAGCAGTTCACCCTGCCAGGGACTGCTGCAATCAAGTCAACTCCAATCATCCATGACCATGACACCAGTTTCCATTCCATGGAGGTTACAAATCACTTCAGGTGGCAACAGTGGCACTCCCAGACTGAAAGGTACTAGGGCATTTCGCTGACGGTTTGTGCAGATTTATTTTCTAAATTGCCTCTCCCTTTTTTGTCTTTGCTCTATTTCCCTTTCGTGGTTTCACAGCGATTCAGTTCCCTGGGTGTCTCAATCCTTCCGGTATCTCACCCAGGGATAACCAGAATCTGCACAGTCATCTAAAGCAGACAACAACCCATTGGCAGCTAGACTTTACATTTTTCCACCTTCAACCCACTGAAGTGGTCAGGGATGTGCGGCTGATGTGGAATGGACAGCTGATCCATAAGTCAACAGTTAATCAGCCCCCATCTCGTGCAGAACAGTACATGTGGGCACATTATCGAACTGTGAAGGGGATAGCACTCCGATACTGATTCCACCCAAAGAAGAGGCTCCCTAGAGATAGCTCTGTAGTGGTCATTGTCCACCCCACAACACCAATTGTGTCTCAGACAGTTATCTGTGTGCAAGAAGTATTTGAAATGACAAATTGGTTCCATCAAACAGCTCAGCAGAAAAGAAAAGTGGGCTCCACCTCACCTGGAGTAGTGTGCCCATTTCAGGGCAACACATTTCAGGATAGAATGAAGTCTTTGGAGAGCCTGCAAGAAAGGTTTACGAGAGTGGTTTCAGGGATGGGGGACGTGAGTGGATAAGCTGGGTTAAATCTCCAAGGATATGTTATTGAAATTGTGGAATAAGGGGTTAACTGCACTTTTACCCTAAGAATACATATGGAGCATGTATGTATGAAGCAATGTCATGGTGCCATCAGTTCACATAGAATTGCATGAGTATGTATGGTTCCAGAGGTGTCTTCGTTTACTATCTCTTGTATATGGTTGTGTTCAATCAGGTACAGACCCCTGTTAATGTGACTCTCCTAGGTGCAGACCAAAACCTGAGGAGGTCCAACATCCTCATTGATTCTATGTTACCCAGGGCCAGTGACTGACCAAACTGGAGAAGGTTCCTTCAGGAAAGCGCTAAACATGTCAAGAGACTTAATTGGGAATACGCAGAGGTGAAGTCATAAAGTCATAGAGTCATAGAGATGTACAGCATGGGAACAGACCCTTCGGTCCAACCCCTCCATGCTGACCAGATATCCCAACCCAATCTAGTCCCACCTGCCAGCACCCGGCCCATATCCCTCCAAACCCTTCCTATTTGTATACTCATCCAAATGCCTCTTAAATGTTACAATTGTACCAGCCTCCACCACTTCCTCTGGCAGCTCATTCCATACACATACCACCCTCTGCGTGAAAAGGTTGCCCCTTAGGTCTCTTTTATGTCTTTCCCCTCTCACCCTAAACCTATGCCCTCTAGTTCTGGACTCCCCACCCCAGGGAAAAGACCTTATTTATTTATCCTCCTCCGACGCTCCAGGGAAAACAGCCCCAGCCTGTTCAGCCTCTCCCTATAGCTCAAATCCTCCAACCCAGGCAACATCCTTGTAAATCTTTTCTGAACCCTTTCAAGTTTCACAACATCTCTATTACAGGAAGGAGACCAGAATTGCATGCAATATTCCAAAAGTGGCCTAACCAACATCCTGTACAGCCGCAACATGACCTCCCAACTCCTGTACTCAATACTCTGACCAATAGAGGAAAGCATACCAAATGCTTTCTTCACTATCCTATCTACCTGCGACTCCACTTTCAAGGAGCTATGAACCTGCACTCCAAGCTCTCTTTGTTCAGCAACACTCCTGAGGACCTTACCATTAAGTGTATAAGTCCTGCTAAGACTTGCTTTCCCAAAATGCAGCACCTCGCATTTATCTGAATTAAACTCTATCTGCCACTTTTCAGCCCATTGGCCCATCTGGTCCAGATCCTGTTGTAATCTGAGGTAACCCTCTTCGCTGTCCACTACACCTCCAATTTTGGTGTCATCTGCAAACTTACTGACTGTACCTCTTATGCTTGCATCCAAATCATTTATGTGAATGACAAAAAGTAGAGGACCCATCACCGATCCTTGTGGCACTCCACTGGTCACAGGCCTCCAGTCTGAAAAACAACTCTCCACCACCACCCTCTGTCTTCTACCTTTAAAAGTGTTGTAGAGCATGCTCAAACCTCCATCCACCCAAATCTTCAATGGCCACCTGCCTCACATTTGACAGACCCAACAAACCAGGCTGGAAGAAGTCAACCTCAGTCCTGCTTCAGAAGAAGCAGATTCTTGTCAGGCAAGAGAAGGGTGAGGAGATTTGATAAAGTTGTTCAAAATCATCAAGGGTCCAGGCAGAGCTGATGGGGTAAAATTCCCAGCAGCATAAGGGTCAAGAGCCGGAGGGGCTTAAGGTTGTTGGCAATACTAGTAATGGGGACATGAAGAGAAACATTTCTGTGCAATTGCTAGTCAAGATCCAGAATGCACAATCTCACCCTATCCACACAGCTCATAAGTGTCCGTCAGGGCATACTCCACATTCCAGCTCTGAAGAGAGTGAATTTGCAGGACTACCTGGAAAAGGTGAGGGGCTGGAATGAACTAAACTATACTTGGAAAGATGCAACACAGATGGATGGGCTGAATGGCCTTCATCTAAGCTGAAACAATTGTGACATCCAGTTTCTGGGTCTGTCAAATGTGACTATCAATGATTCTCCTGAACTAAGGGTCATTGAGGTAGGTGGCTGCCAGTCAATTTAATGCAGGCCTGGAAACCTCAATCTTTAAAAAATATTTGGATGAAGTATGTGAAATATCATGACATTCAAGGACATGGGGTAGGTATGTAGGAAATTGGGATTAGTGCACTTTTAGTAGCAGTTATGTCAGTGTTAACTCAATGGGCCAAAGGGCCTTTTCTGTGCTGGAGGAATCTATGGAATTTCAAATCCGAATGAAATTGAGTAACAATATGAAGCAAAGTTAATAATCACACAACACTAGGTTATAGTGCAACAGGTTTATTTGGAAGCACTAGCTTTCGGAACGCTGCTCCTTCATCAGCAGCAGCGCTCCAAAAGCTAGTGCTTCCAAATAAACCTGTTGGACTATAACTTGGTGTTGTGTGATTTTTAACTTTGTCCACCCCAGTCCAACACTGGCATCTCCAAATCATAACATGAAGCAAGGAGTTTTATTTTAACTTGTGCATCCCAGACCCTACGCTAGGTGGTGTCATAACACACTGAGCTGGTGGAGAGTTGAGCAATTTCTTTCCAAGGAATTCAATGCATTTCATACTGCATCCTGAAATGGTTCAAAGTTTATATACAATCCCTGCTGTTAATTGCGGGCATGTTCGTGATTTGACTGCTGTATTCTGTTGTCACTGAAACTCAGAAACGGAAATATCCAGCATTGTCCTGAAACAACAGCATCTTTTCCTAATTGTTATCAGGTTGAACATCACAAAGGTCATTTTTTTAAAAAAATCGACTTGTTTGGACATGTTACAATGTGGAGGAGCTGGTGTTGGACTGGGGTGGACAAAGTTAAAAATCAAACAATACCAGGGTATAATCCAACAGGTTTCTTTAGAAGCGCTGCTCCTTAATCAGGTGGCTGTGGACAGCTCTGAAACCTAGTGCTTCTAAATAATCTGCTGGACTATAACCTGGGTTTGTGTGATTTTTTTTACTTTAGACATTGTTATAACACCCTTCTGGTACAGCTAGGACTTGAACCTGAACCTTTTGTTGTAGGGATGCATCCGCTGCACCAGATCCCCTTCACTACCAAGGTAACCACACTTAACAAGTCGCAAACAGTTAATTGAAACCTGACTTTGTCTGAATTTAGCAGAGCTGTTTAAATTTGTAAATATAGGACAACACATTTTTTTAAAAAATCATCTTTTATTATCAATGTCTGAGTGAGTATGTTAAACAAGAACCCCATGCTGTTTCAGTATTGCCATGTACTTGGCCATTTCAGGTTCAACATTCTTCTTTGTGAGTTACCTCAGTTTCAAAATGTTCACTTCTTTCTCATTGTGACTGCGAGAGTGGCTATCGCTGCCTGATATTTCCAGTCAATGTCATGACCAAGGGGACCAATGACAGCTAACATACACTATAATGACATTCTGAAGATCTAGCTCTGAAGAAGGGTCGCTGGACTTCATAGAATTCCATAATGTGGAAGCCATTCAGCCCACTGAGTTCACACCGACCCTCTAAAGAGCATCCCACCCAGATCCATTCTATCCCTATGACCCTGCATTTCCCATGGCTAATCCACCTAGCCTGCACATCCCTGGACACTACGGGCAAATTCTCATGGCCAATTCACCTAACCTGCACATCTTTGGATTGAGGGAGGAAACCGGAGCACCCGGAGGAAACCCATGCAGACACCGGGAGAATGTGCAAACTCCACACAGGCAGTTGTCCGAGGGAGGAATCGAACCCAGGTCTCTGTCTTTGATAGGCAGCAGCGTTAACGTGAAATGTTAACTCTTGTTTTCTCTCCCCAGATGCTGCCAGACCAGCCGAGCTCCTCCAGCAATTTCCGCTTTGGTCTGTCATCAAACTTACACGTTGCCTTCAAACGTAGGATTTTCAGGGCCTGGTGGTAGAACAGTATGTTTCCTCTTGTCACATAGAGAAGGGATCCCATTCAAAGACTTTCAGTCTGTCCAAGGCAACTACCGGAAACAGTCAATGCTCTTAATATAAATCCACCTTTGTAATGGTAATAACAAATGAGTTGGGTCCTTTTTTTATCCTTTTGATGGGATATGGGCATTACTAGCATAACCCATTTGCTGTCCAGCCCTAACCAGCCTGGACTGTGTGACTTGCTCAGCTAATTTAGAGGGCAGTTTATGAGTCATGCACATCACCATAAGTCTGGGCCAAACCAAATAAGACCAGTTGATTTCTGTCATTAAAGGCCATTGGCAAACCACAACATTTGATTATAGTTCCTTTGGTTGCCGTTATTGAGACTAGCTTTCAATTTCAGATTTTATTCATTGAATTTAAATGCCGACAACTGCCATAGTAGGAATTGAACCCACATTCCCAGAGTATTAGTTTGGGTTTTTTGTACAGCAAGAACAGCCATACAGCTGCTACCCTTCCCGATGTTGGAGTTTGTACAAGATTTGTTTCGGTAAAGGGGACTGTAATGTCTTTTCGAACGATTAAAGGTTATGCAATCTGGAAAAGTACAGAACAATAGATGAGAGGGCCCTCGTCTTTGTTGAGTTGAATGATCTCAACTTGAATGGTGATCAGGCTCTTGTTATTGGCCTCAAAGTTTCTGGTTTAAGAACTAACCTGTCCTATTTGCTTCTGATCATTAAACAGTGAATCCTGGCTGAGATCTGTGTGTCAACCTGTGGGATGAGGACTCAAGCAGGTTTGGTTGTGCTGCAATATCAATGAAAATGGCAGCCAGCATTCTCAGTTCAGGGTCAGTCAATGGTAGTGTCCACTTGGCCCATCGAATACATGGCATTGGTACTCATGGAAGTACCAGTGGAGTGCCACAAGGATCGGGGCTGGGTCCACTACTTTTCGTCATTTATATAAATGATTTGGATGCGAGCATAAGAGATACAGTTAGTAAGTTTGCAGATGACACTAAAATTGGAGGTGTAGTGGACAGCGAAGAAGGTTAACTCAGATTACAACAGGATCATGATCAGATGGGCCAATGGGCTGAGATGTGGCAGATGGAGTTTAATTCAGATAAATGCAAGGTGCTGCATTTTGGGAAAGCAAATCTTAGCAGGACTCATACACTTAATGGTAAGGTCCAAGGGAGTGGGGCAACAAAGAACAAAAAGACCTTGGAGTGCAGTTTGAAAGTGGAGTTGCAATTAGATAGGACAGTGAAGAAGGTGTTTTGTATGCTTTCCTTTATTGGTCAGAGTATTGAGTTACAGGCATTGGGAGGTCATGTTGCGGCTGCACAGGATATTGGTTAGGCTACTGTTGGAATATTGCATGCAATTCTGGTCTCCTTCGGAATGATGTTGTGAAACTTGAAAGGGTTCAGAAAAGATTTACAAGGATATTGCCAGGGTTGGAGGATTTGAGCGACAGGGAGAGGTTAAATAGGCTGGGGCTATTTTCCTGGAGTGTCGGAGGCTGAGGGGTGGCCTTATAGACGTTTATAAAATCATGAGGTGCATGGGGGTCGGGGAGTCCAGAACTAGAGGGCATACATTTAGGGTGAGAGGGGAAAGATATAAAAGAGACCTAAAGGGCAACCTTTACGTGCAGAAAGTGGTACATGTTTGGAATGAGCTGCCAGAGGAAAAGTTGGAGGCTAATACAATTACAACATTTAAAAGGCATCTAGATGGGGATATGAATAGGAAGGGTTTGGAGGGATATGGGCCGGGTGCTGGCAGGTGGAACTAGATTGGGTTGGGATATTTGGTCAGCATGGGCAAGTTGGACCAAAGGGTCTGTTTCCGAGCTGTACTCGCTATGACTCTATGACTCTATGGACTTCACTGAAGTCAAAGGCTTCAAGATAGGAGGTCAACAGAGAAAAATAAGGCACTTGGTGTTTTCAATGGGAAGGAATGTGCGCATGGAAGAACCAATGGTTTGAGAAAAACTGTTAAAACTGGCTGAGAGGAGGACTCCACTTCAGGTTGAATTTGAAGGTTATGTTGCATTCCTGCCCAGCTACATTGATGTTATCAGTTAATTGCTTTCAGTAAATACTTGAGTGCAAGTTTCTATACAGCACTCAAATGGATACAATGGCATTGTGGAGAAGTACCATGTCAGTAATTCTGTCCCACCATCTCACACAACACATACAAAGCAAGGGTCTGACCCACCCAAATTCATTCCTCCAATACCCTAACTTTTGACTATGGTTCACAGGACTTATAACCCAGCTCTCCTACTGAGCTTCAGGTCTCCAAACTCTCAGAGTCAAGCCTATCTTTTAGCGACCTAACCCTCCAAATGAAGTTGCCCTCTTTAGTCCAGAAAGAGCATCCCTTTGATGCCTCAACTCTCCCATCATAATACCCAACACCAGGTATAGTCCAACAGGTTTATTTGGAAGCACCAGTTTTCGGAGCGCTGCTCCTTCATCAGGTAATTGTGGAGCAGGATCATATTACCCAGAATTTATCACAAAAAATGCAACTTCCTATTGGAAAGAAGTTGTGAAACTTGAAAGGGTTCAGAAAAGATTTACAAAGATGTTGCAAGGGTTCAAGGACTTGAGCTACAGGGAGAGGTTGAACAGGCTGGGGCTGTTTTCCCTGGAACGTTGGAGGCTCAGAGATGACTTTATAGAGGTTTATAAAATCATGAGGGGCATGGATAGGATAAATAGACAAAGTCTTTTCCCTGGGGTGGGGGAGTCCAGAACTAGAGGGCATAGGTTTAGGGTGAGAGGGGAAAGAGACCTAAGGGGTAACGTTTTCATGCAGAGGGTGGTACGTGTGTGGAATGAGCTGCCAGAGGATGTGGTGGAGGCTGGTACAATTGCAACATTTAAATGCATCTGGATGGGTATATGAATAGGAAGGGTTTGGAGCGATATGGGCCAGGTGCTGGCAGGTGGGACTAGATTGGGTTGGGATATCTGGTCAGCATGGACGAGTTGGACCGAAGGGACTGTGTCCGTGCTGTACATCTCTATGACCCTATGACTCTATAACTGATGCGATATATTGAAAAGCCTAGATTTCTGTAAAGTCTTTCATCTTTTAGAATAGGTTGCAGGTTTCAGTTCATTAGTATGTAAATCCCAGAATTTCTTTCAAGTCACACTCTTGAGATAACTTAATGTTTTATAAGAAAAGGTGACATCGCAGCTCAGACAATGCATTAAAGGTGTGAGGTTGGAATCTGTCTGGGTTCCAATCTTGAGTCAGACTGGATCAATTTCCAATGCAGGAGTTTATAAAAGGTTATCTTGTCAAATCTTTTTTTATATATAAAACCTTAAGTTATCTCAAGAATATGCCTTGAAAGGAGTTCTGGGATTTACATATTAATGATCTGAACCTGCAACCCATTCTGAAAGATGAAAGATTTAACAGCAATCTAGGTTTGTTCAATATATTGTTTCAGTTGCATGACATGGTGATCTTTTGCTGTAAATTCGATGTCTTATGATCCTGCTCCACAGCCACCAATGGAGTGGTGCTCTGAAGGCTAGTGCTTCCAGATCAACCTGTTGGGCTATGTTCAATATCACACAGCACCAGGTTATAGTCCAACAGGTTTAATTGGAAGCACAGCTCACACTAGCTTTCGGAGCGACGCTCCTTCATCAGGTGATTGTGGCGGGCTCGGTCGTAACACAGAATTTATAGCCACTGGAGAACTGGAGAAAAACTGGAGAAGATTGGCATTCTTAAAAAAAAGGCTATAAATCTGTGTTACGATCGAGCCCTCCACAATCACCTGATGAAGGAGTGTCGCTCTGAAAGCTAGTGTGCTTCCAATTAAACCCGTTGGACTATAACCTGGTGTTGTATGATTTTTAACTTTGTACACCCCAGTCCAACACTGGCATCTCCAAATCATGACTGTTGGACTATAACCTGGTGTTGTGTGATTTTTAACTTTGTCCACCCCAGTCCAACACTGGCACTTCCATATCATCATAACTTTCCAGCCTCTTGTACACCGTCCCTGTTCTCCAGTTCTGCAAAACCCTGTCCAGCAGATTATTGTAAATATTTTGTCAACCTTCTAACAAAGACAACTCCAAATATTTGCTTTTTGCTGGTTTGAAATGTTTGTTTTCGTGACCTTGACTTAATTTGAAGTAATGTTTTGAATGTATTCCATAATTTAAACAATTCGGTGAGGTCATGCTTGCCATAAACAACACAATCAGAACTTTTAATTACATAGCACTTTGAGCAAAATAAAACGTTTCAGGGCATTTCACAACAGCGTTACTGAACCAAATGACGCCAGGCCACAAAAGGAGGCATTGGGTTGGATACTCAAAAGTCAGAGGGAGAGGTTTAAAGAAATGAGAGAAAGAAGGAAATTCAGAAAGAGGGTTGGAGCAGCATAGGGAGGGAATTCCAGGGCGAGGGCCAAGGCAACTGAAAATACAGCCTTAATGGTGGAGTAAGTTTAATCAGGGATGCTCAAGACGTTACAATTGGAGGAGCACTGGTATCTCAAAGGTTTTTGGGGTTAGAGGAGATTACAGAGATAGGGAATGGAATGGACATGTAGTGATTTGAAAAAAAGGATATTCATTTTAAGATCAAGGTAATGCTTGGTCAATGGAAGTTAGTGAGAACAGGGCTTGTGGGCAGCACAGCGCCTCAGTGGTTAGCACTGCAGCCTCGCAGCACCACAGACCTGAGTTTGATTCCAGCCTTGGGCCACTATCTGTGTGGAGTTTGCACATTCTCTGCGTGGGTTTCCTCCAGGTGCTCCAGTTTCCCCCCACAATCCAAAGATGTGCAGTTTAGGTAAATTGTCCAGAGTGTTCAAGGATGTGTAGGTTAGGTGCCTTAGTCAGGGGTAAATGTAGAGTAATAGGGTAGGCAAATGGGTCTGGGTGGGTTACTCTTCAGAGGGTTGGTGTGGACTTGTTGGGCCAAATGGTCTGTTTCCAAACTGGAGGGATTCTATGATATGGGCAGAAGTGATTGGATAACTTCAGGTTTATTATGGGAGATCAGCCAGGAGTGTTTTAGAACACTGAAGTCTTGCGGGAACAAAGGCATGGACACAGAATTCAGCAGTGGTTGAGCTAAAGTGGGAGTGAAGGTGAGGGATGTTACAGAGTTGGAGATGAATGAAGTACTGAACAGAGGAGGGGCAAATTTAACTCTTTTTAACTCCTCTGGTTTTCTGTCCATTAGCAGAGCTGCTTTCACTTTTATTTTTCTTTTGAATCAGGATTTGGGATGTTTTCTCCAAACCCTCTGTTTGTGATGGTCACTTTCAAATGATCAGCAAACACTTAATTTTTCGGTTAAATCAGAAACATGGTTTATTTATAAATTCGAACCCAGGAGACGATTGTCAAAACACAAGCATACTCTGAAGTAAAAGGAAAGACAAGGGTTCATAATAAAGAACAACTCAAAAGAGAACAATTCATATGGTTTGCAAGAGTTGAGGAAGTTACTGTTTAATGAGGATTAATTCTTAGAGGAATTCATATTCAAGCAGGCTCAGTTGTCGAAGGTAGGAATAACAGATTTCCGTTAAATTTGTGGTTGACATATAAAGATATTTGGTCCATTTTTAGTAGAAAACAGGGAACAATTTTGGAACAAGGTTGCGAGGAACTTTGCTTGAACTTGAGTCAGGCTGAACCCAGCCTGAAGTCTTGCTCTGTTTTTAGCAGTTAATTCTTAGCAGCCTGACTTGATGGTGAAAGTAGACTGATTGTTACCAGATTGAGGCAAAGCATCAAAATGTATAATTAAAACTTTCAAAGACGTTTTGGTCATGTGTCAGGATTGTTGGATGAGTCACTTTAGTTCATAAGGCAGTTTCTATGCCCCTGGTCAAAACCATTACTCACTATACTAGCTGGATAGTGGGCCATGAGAGCCTTTTCAGGCATGATGAATTTTGATAGTTCTCCTTGTTCATGGGATCCTGTTCAGGAGTCGTATCATCTACTGTTCTTTAGTGTTTGTTGATTGTAACACCCACACAATACAAGTATGTAAGATTCCAGCAGATAGAGCCTGAGTCTGTACTGGGAATATAAATACATGGGTTAGAAGCAGAAGTAGGCCATCTAGCCCCACATGCCTGCTGTGCCACTCATCAAGATTGTGGCTAATCAGATTGTAACCACAACCCTGCATTCCCACCTCCCCTGACAACCTTTCCGTCCCTTGCTTATCAAGAACCAATCGAACTCTGCCTTAAAAATATTCCAGAACTCTCAGCCACTTTTCAGGAGTTCCAAAACTCATGGCCCTTCGACTGATTGCCACTTTCTAGAAATTGTAGTCAACTCATATCATGTAATTGGCAGTAGCCATGTTTTAGTCCAGCAAATTTCATTTGACAATAAAAGTACTTTTTTTAAAAAGAAAGAATTTGCGATCTCTTTCAGGTCTTGTGGAGCAGATGGCAATTTTTGTGATGGTATGGATATTACACAGTAGCCCCTGCTTGTGTAGAGACAGATAAAGTGAAACTTTTGCCAAGTACATGGTAAGTGTGGTGCTGGAAAAGCACAGCGGGTCAGGTAGCATCAGAGCAGCAGGAGAATCGACACTTCGGGCCCTTCATCAGGCTTATGCCTGAAACGTCGACTCTCCTGCTCCTCAGATGTCATCTGACCCGCTGTGCTTTTCCAGCACCACACTCTTGACTCTGATCTCCAGCATCTGCAGCCCTCACTTTCTCCACGTACGTGATACGCCAACACGGGGAATGATGTCGTATTATCAAGCCAGAAAATAGGTTCTGCTTTTTAAAACAGAAACTGTGTGATGGTGCAATGTGGTGAGTGATTGGATTTCCTGTGACAGTCAGTTCTGACCTTGCCCCCACAAGAAGTTATTCTTTTACATCACCTTGGCATCCAGGTAGCATGAGGAGTGTTGCCAGGAAATCAATCAAGCCTATTCTCTGGCTCACAGTGAGTAGTGTCACAGGATATGAGGGAGACAAAGGAAACAGAAGTTTAATGGTAGACTCCCACAAATTGGACCATACTGGTTTTGGAATGCATGAAGTAAGTAATTTCAACTTGAAAATGGGAGAAAGATTTCTGACAAGCAAGCTCAAGCAAATAAAATATGCAGTGCTCCGCTCATAAAATGGGGAATTGTAGAATTTGAGAATAAATTTTAGAATTTTAATACAATTTTTCTTTCATCGCCACAAAGCCTCTTTTAAAGGCTGAACGTACTAAATCACATCTGTCTGGGAAATGTGAGAAAAAGACATGATGGCCAAGCAGATTACTGAGCCATCTTGAATGTTGACAGGTCAAAGGGTGCCACGAAATATCCTGCCCCGCACTCACCATTGGCCCTGTTGACAGTGAGCCCTCATGCTCAAATTTGCAGAGAACAGTCAGTTCTGGAGGGCAAGTCAATAGGTTCAGGTGAGTAAAAGAAAGACTGGGATAATAAAGAACATGAGGCAGTCTGAAAGCAGTGACTTCAATTGAGAGGAATCCATCCTTCTCTATATGAATCAGTGTTACCAAAATTTGCTGAATGTGCCATTATTCACGATGTGAAAGAGAAGGGGAGGATACTTGTCACACTCTTCAATGTAATTCACCTTTCTTTAATTTTTACTGAAACCCACACCCTCACTGAAGTTTCCACGGAGTTGCATGCACGTGACACATCTGTGACACCTGGTTCGACAAGTGAGGCCAAAAAAATCATAAAGCAGGAGCAGACGAAGGCCATTCAGCCCACTCAGTCAGCTTCAGAATTCAGTGAGATCATAGGTGATCTGATCATTCTCAACACCACTTTCCTGCTACAACCCCAGAACTCTTGATTCCCTTAATGATTAGACGTTCTGTCTATTCCAGCCCTGAATATAGTTAATGATCCAGTCTTAGCAGCCCCTGCAGTAAACAATTCCACAGATTCACCACTCCTTATTTCTCTTTTAAATGGATGGCTCTTTACTCTGAAATTATGCCCTCTGTTCCTAGACTCTCCTTCAAGGGAAATCAACTTCTTCACAGGACTCTGTCAAGTCCATGCAGAATCTTACACGTTTCAATAAGGTCTCCTCTCATTCTCCTGAACTCCAATGAGTACAAACTCAACCTATTCAAACACTTTTCATAAGAAAATTCTTCCATGCACAGTATCAACCTAATGGACCTTCTCTGGACTGTCTCCAAAGCCAGTATATCTTCCCAAATTAAAGGGTCAGAACTGTTCACTGTATTCCAGCTGTGATCTGCCCTGTGACTGTGGCCTGTTGTCCTGCATAATTTTAGCAACACCTCCCTATTTTTATATTCGAAATAAAGGCCTACATGCCAATGGACTTCCTGCACAACATCTGCAGTCTTTCCACATTTAAATAATATTCAGCTTCTCTAATCATCCAGTTGCTGCACGTAATCTCACATTTTCCCCACATTATAATTTAACTGCAACATTTTACTCACTCATTTAACCAATATCAGTCTGCAGACTTTTTTCACTACTTGCCTTCCCACTAATTTTTTTGTCATCTGAAAATTTAGCAAGGTCACATTCATGTCTGTCATCCAAGTCACTGGCATATATTGTAAATAACTGTGTATACAGCACTAATCCTTGTGGCTCTCCATTTGTTATAGGTCACCACCTGAAATTGCTCCCCATATTGCAACCCTCCATTTTCTATTAATTAGCCAATCCTCTACCCATGCTGATATAGTACATCCAGCACCTTGAATCTTATGAAGTAATCTTGTGTAAAATACCTTAACGAGTGGTATGGTGGCACAGTGATTAGCACTGCTGCCTCACAGCGCCAGAGACCTGGGTTCAATTCCTACTTCAGGTGACTCTGTGTGGAGTTTGCACATTCTCCCTGTGTCTGTGTGGGTTCCTCCAGGTGTTCTGGCTTTCTCCCACAATCCAAAAAAAATGTGCAGGTTAGGTGAATTGGCCATGCTAAATTGCCCATAGTGTAAGGTGTAGGCAAATGGGTCTGGGTGGGTTGCGCTTTGATGGGTTGGTATGGACTTGTTGGGCTGACAGGCCTGTTTCCACACTCTAAGTAATCTAATCTAATCTTGAGAATGCTGCTGATCCCCCTTTAATCTATCCTGCTTGGTATTTCCTCATAGAACTGTAATTAACCTGTCAGGAATCATTTCCCCTTCAGGAAGCTGTGCTGACTCTGCTTGGAGTTAAGGATGATCTGATCAGCCATGATCTCATTGAAGTGCATTCAATGGGCTCAACAAGCTACTTCTGAACCTATGTTTTATGGTCTTATGCCCTCACATAGTTTAGTCCTTGTATTTTTAAATGTTCTACTATTACATTCTTTACAGTAGACAATCAACTGTAATATTTTCCTAAAACCAGATGTTAAAGTAACTCGCCTATTATTACCTGACATTTTACCTCCCTCCCTTTTGTTACATTGGCATTTTGCTAATCTCTGGAACCTTTCCAGAACCTATGGATTCTTGGAAGATTACCACCAGTGCATCTACTATTTCTGTAGCTATTTCTTTTAAAATCTTAGGATGCAACCCCATCAGCCATTGGTCCCATTAGTTTTCCTCGTAGCTTTCCTCTTGTATTTTTTATATATAGATATTTTTATTGGAAATTTAACACTTTTACAAGTTTACAAAAATAAACAACACTCTCAAGTACAAACATTGATATTAAATTAAATCTTAAATAAATAATAACCCAAATTTAACAAAAGAAAAATACCGAGAGAAAATAAAAACAAAACTCAACTAACTACTAATCTAACCTACAACTCACCAGAGTGTATAATTAAGTCTCTTACATTATTAAAATAAGAGAAGAGAAAAAAAAACAATGGATAACACAGAAATTGGGTGTGAGATACACGCTCGGAATGTGTTAACATCAAATGTAACAAAACCCATATTCGGCGGGATTCCTCTCCCAAGGGGTCCCAGACCAGCCAGGTTAGCAATCTCAATTAGATAAAACCCCTTGTTAGGATGGCCAAAATATCTGTATTTATATAATTCAAGAAGGGCTGCCATATTTTATGAAATAATTCGGTCTTTCGGTGCACCATATTTATAAGGAAGTCAAGGGGAAAACATTCCATGACTATTCTTTGCCATTTTGAAAGTCCAGGGGGCCCTCAGCCACCCAGTTTACCAAAATATTTTTCCTTGCACAGAAAGAGAGAATAGAAAATAATCTCTTCCCGTGCATATCCAGGGAAGGTCAATTCGAAAAGCCCAAAAGGAGAGATACAGGGTCCACTTTAAGTTCCGATCCTAAAATTTCTGTCAGGGTACTTGCTATTTTAGTTCAGTATCTACGGATCTTATGACAGGTCCATAGGCAATGTACAAGAGTGCCCACCTCTATTTTACATTTGGGACACACTGGAGATGCTCCTGCCTTAAATTTTGCCAGTTGATCTGGTGCTATATGGGCCCTACGAAGTATCTTCAGCTGGAAGTTTTCCTCTTGTTAAAAATCACACAACACCAGGTTATTGTCCAAAAGGTTGGTGTTGTGTGATTTTTAACTTGCCCACGCCATACCAACACTGGCACCCCACTCATCACTTTTCCCCCAGTGATAGTGATTGCATTCATTTCTCCCTCCCATTAGCCACTTCATATTTTAGTATGTTTAGAATGATGTCAGGGTTCTCTGCCATAAAGACTGATCAAAGTATTTGTTCAATTCCTCTGCCATTTCCTGGCTCCCCATTATTGTCTCTTCAGCTTTGTCACCTCAAGGCTCAGCATTCATTGTTGCCCCTCTTTTTGCCTATATTTTAAGAAGGAACGCTAATGTGAGTCCCCATCTAATTAAGATTTGCCTGAGCAAAGTGTGCAGTACTTTCAAGTATTATTACTTCAGCGCTCAGAGACATCTCCAAACACCTTGACTTTGTCTTGACACTGGACTCAGATGCACCTAGGCATGACAGTGAGATCAGCGCAATACAATGATAGTATGCAAACCTCCACTACAACAGGTCAGACATGAAACTTAACTGACTGAATTCCAGTATGGGTATATTTTTAATTAATTCACAGGATGTGGGTATCAGCAGCTGGGCCAACATTTAAAACACAGGTATCAACAGATTCAAGAACACCTTCTTCCTTGCTGTTATCAGACTTCTGAATGCACCTCTCAAATTTTACATTTAATGTCGATGTTGCTCTTTGTGCACCTTCTCTGCAGCTGTAACATTGTATTCCTCACTCTGTTCTATTACCCTCGTACACTTTGCATGGTATGGCCTGCCTGTATTGCACGCAAAACAAAATGTTTCACTGTACCTAGGTACATGTGACAATCGTAAAACAAAGTCAACCACATAACTGTGGGCCTGGAGTCAAGTGTAGGCTAGACCAGGTAAAGGGTTGGTCATCAGTGGAAGATCCAGTGGATGTAATGTACCTGGGCTTTCAGAAAGCCTTTGATAAAGTCCCACATAGGAGGTTAGTGAGCAAAATTAGGGCGCATGGTATTGGGGGCAAAGTACTGACTTGGACTGAAAATTGGTTGGCTGACAGGAAACAAAGAGTAATGATAAACGGCTCCCTTTCGGAATGGCAGGAGGTGACCAGTGGGGTACTGCAGGAATCAATGCTGGCACCCCAGCTTTTTACAATATATGTTAATGATATAGAAGATGGTATTAATAGTAACATTAGCAAATTTGCTGATGATACAAAGCTGGGTGGCAGGGTGAAATGTGAGGAGGATTTTAGGAGATTACAGGGTGACCTGGATAGGCTAGGTGAGTGGACAGATGCATGGCAGATGCAGTTTAATGTGGATACATGTATGGTTATCCACTTTGGTGGCAAGAACAGGAAGGTAGATTATAACCTAAATGGAGTCAAGTTAGGTAAAGGGGCAGTACAGCGAGATCTGGGTGTTCTTGTACACCAGTCAATGAAGGCAAGCATGCAGGTACAGCAGGTAGTGAAGAACGCTAATAGCATGCTGGCCTTCATAACAAGAGGGATTGAGTATAGAAGCAAAGAGGTTCTTCTGCAGCTGTACAGGTGAGACCGCATCTGGAATATTGTGTGCAGTTCTGGTCTCCAAATTTGAGGAAAGACACTCTGGCTATTGAGGGAGTGCAGGTCAATTCCTGGAATGGTGGGACTATCTTATGTTGAAAGATTGAAGCGACTGGGCTTGTATACCCTTGAGTTTAGAAGACTGAGAGGAGATCTGATTGAGATGTATAAGATTATTAAAGGATTGGACACTTTGGAGGCAGGAAACATGTTTCTGCTGATGGGTGAATGCCGAACCAGAGGACACAGCTTAAAAATAAGGGGTAGGCCATTTAGGACAGAGATGAGGAGAAACTTCTTCACTCAGAGAGTGGTGGCTGTGTGGAATGCTCTGCCCCAGAGAGCAGTGGAGGCCCAGTCTCTGGATCTGCTTAGGAAAGAGTTGGATAGAGCTCTCAAAGATAGTGAAACCAAGGGTTATGGAGATAAGGCAGGAACAGGATACTGATTGAGGATGATCTTTACGAATGGTAGTGCAGGCTCGAAGGGCAGAATGGCCTACTCCTGCACCTATTGTCTATTTGACCCTCAATTCCAAATTTCTAATCGAATATAGGTGTACACAAGCAGAACTTGAACCCAGGTTCTCAGATTGTTACTGGGGTCCCTGGATTAATGGTCCAGTAATAATACCACGAAGCCATTGTCACTCTTCACTTTCAATAGAGACAGATGCAGCCCCCAAATGTTGTGCGTGACAAATACAAGTTCATTCCCTTCTGAGATATTGCAGAGCTGAGTGAATTGGTTCGCTTGGGCTTGCAGACAGACACACCTTCGAAATGCATTTTTAAAAAAAACTCTTCAGACTGCTGGTGATTTGATGCACTCTAGGAGGAGTGGTTTCAGACACTTTCTCTATTTGGAACCAAACTCTATCCTGGGACGGGAGTCGCCCCACCCAAGTGCTGAGTGCCAAAGCCACCTTAACCAGTCTCCTTCCTCCGGTTCAGCTCCTTTTCCGGGAGTCCGGAACCAATGATGTCAAGCCGATCGGGTCTAAGCCCAGCCCTTGGAGAAGGAGAGAGACAGGCACGACAACAGAGAGAGAGAGAAAAGTTCCTGGTTGCAGTGGGACTGAAACAGAGGAAAGGGGACATTGGCTCATTATAGAAGGAAAAGTCTTGGGGGATATGGATTGTGTTGCTGGAATTACCAGTTAGAGAGAGAGAGAGAGAGGAAAAGAGTGAGCTCCCGGGGAGCTGGGCTCTCGCCATTACTGACAGCGCCCGGGATTGTGACCCAGTGGATCGGGCGGTCTGGCTGAGCGGAGTGCTGTGCTGGGGGAGGAAGAGTCTGTAACGCTGGGCTGTGGGGGGGTGAGCCCTACAGGCGAGGGCGCCGGAGCCCCTTCCACCGCTGGGTTTCCTTGTCACCTTGTGGATTGTACCCTCCCCGACAACATGCTGAACGCTGGTGGGATTTACGCCGTGAAAAAGAGGAAGAAACCCGTGCAAAAGAGGTAAGAGTTGGGGGGGCTGGTTCATTTCTACTGACAACTCTTGGTTGGGGAGGAGGGGGGAGAGTTGAAAAGCGATGGTTCCTTTTGTAAATACTTCTAACCGTGTAGTTCTGTCTCATTCCTGTTTTGTTTCCCCCCCCCAAACATGTCATTAGCCCCAAACCACCTCCTGCTGATGGCGTCAAGTCTAATCCGTCCAAAAGGCACCGGGACCGGTTGAATTGTGAACTGGATAAACTCACCAGTCTGCTGCCCTTCACTGAGGATGTCCGCGCCCGTCTGGACAAACTCTCCGTGCTCCGTCTCAGTGTTGGCTACCTGAAAGCTAAGAGCTTCTTCAACGGTATGAGCGCAGGCAGTCGGCGCACTTTGTTTCACTTAGACACTCAAAACACATCTGTCCATAGACCCCCCCATCCCAGACACACACATCACGCCTACAAAAAAGGGACCCCAAATACACACACTCTCCAATATGTGCAGAAATGACCCCAAATACTGTACAGGCAGAAGTGACTCCGAATGAACACACATTGTCCTCAAATACACACACACTTCGAAAAATTACCCCATATAGAGACACGCTGCTAAATACGCACATTGAAATGACCCCCAGATACACGCACACAAATGACCCCAAAGACAGATGCACGCTCCTGAATACACACACACAAATGACCCCAGATACACGCACGCACAATGACCCAAAGATAGATGCACACTCTTAAATACTCGTAAATACACACGCACAGAAATGACCCCAGATACACGCACACTCGTAAATACACACAGACACACTGGTGCAAATCCTGAAATAGCAGCCCCCTTCCACATCCTCAACACTCATGCAGAAATGTAAATACTTTGACAGGACACAGATTTAGACGCACATTCTCAAATACACAAATGCTCTAAAAAGTGCCACACCCCAATACACACAAGCAGCAACACAGACAGACACAGGCATACACATACACAAAAATATGCACAGGTATTCAAAAACGGATACGTTAACATTCACACTGTACACGCTGACATAGGTACACAAATGTATTTGTACTCACTGGCACACTCTCAATTAAATAGAGACTAGACACAGTTACCCAGATGAACACACTCAAATGTACACATGTTTACACAATCAAAGCTGGGGCTCCTTCATGTACGCTGACTTGGTACATGAACAAACAGGCATACTCAGAAACAGATACACACAAGTACACTGTTAGGATTGCTGTGCATGCTTCATGTGAGGGTGAAGTATTTTGTTTACGTCTTTCTCGGGCTTGAAAGTGAGCAGCTGTGGTTTCAATTTTTCGTACAACACTCAATCAACACAGGCAAGCATGAAACATAGTTACATTTTCCACTGGGACTTCAGAATGTGCAATAATTTGTGCTTTTCTCAGCCTACATTTTAGTTTGCATGTATTTTGGGGTGGGGTATGGAGGAATATCAATGACTGTAAATAGACTGAGTTGTCTGTTGCTTTACATAAACTATTAACATCCTCTGCGTACTCTACATACCAGAGTGTGAGGAGATTTGCGCATGTCACAGAGGCCGAACCTGTTTGTTATCACAGCAGTATTGGCAAAGGTTAACATTGTATCACTCCAAGACACTAAAAGTTATGGATTGTCTTTAGCTCATTAGGCAAGTTGGTGCTGCCTTTCATTTTGTGCACAGTGTGGGTGACAACACATTCACCCTTCAGTCAAGGCAACAGGTTGGTCAGGTTGTGTTCAGGTGTTTCTGTTGGGTGAAGTGAGGCTTGAATTCATAATTTGCTGTTAACAGGTGAGATGTTATGCCTCGCATTATATCCGAAGCACAGAGAATATTACTATGCATTCCTGCCTACCCTGAGAAATGGGGGAACATTGAGACAGTGATATGCGGTAGCTTTGTTGTTGGGATGGGAATTGTGCTCATGCTTTCTGATTGTGGTTCATTCAAACCTTTAGAATATCCTGGACCTCCCAGTTTGAAACCTACAGCCTCTGTTACCCCTCTCTATTCTTCCCACTGCCTGACAGGCACACATTTTAAAACAATTTTCTGCATGCCATATACACAGTGTATAGCATGGCAGTCACGGTCAGTAATATATTTGTCTATGCAGAGATACATTATGTAGCATTATTTCCTGTAAAGCTTTTGCAATGTGCAGGATGCAAACACTGGTGCTGGGAAAACGTAAAGAAATGCAGTGATTGAGCCTGAATGGACAGTGGTAATGTTAATAGACCATTTGTCTAGGGGATTGCTAATTAACCTTCCAGTGATCTGGAGGCAGATGTTCAAACCATGGTAGCTGGGGAATTTAAATTTGGTTATTAGAAAACAAATCCCAGAATGGCGAACTTGAAAATGACAACTTAAATCATTTTCAAAACACATCCAGTTGATTTAAGGAAGGGAATCTGCCATCCTTACCAGGTCTGGTCTAGATGTGTCTCTCGACCTACAGCAATGAGGTTGACTCTTGCTGCTGTCAGGAATGGCCGAGCAAACCACTCCACTGCATTCAAGAAGATGGCACGTTGTTTCTTTCTCTGGGAATAAATGCTGGCTTTACCAGCAACACCCACGTTTCATGAATGAATAAGCATAAAGTGGCTGTGCGTCTGAATCCCAGACAGAAGTTAACTCTTTGTGCTGACTGAGGATTGGTTTTCATCCCCTTCCCTGACACTGTTGATGCTGTCTGGAACAGGAAGCTGTTTGTCTTTCAGTCTCTGGAGCTGAGGAGCTTGTAAATTCATTTAGTATGGCAATGCCCATATCTGTTCAGTGGTATTTTGAAGGAATGGTGCGGAGGGTGTCCAGATCCTTGCTTTTTCTAATGTGAACCCCTGCAAGAGTCAAGCTGATTGGGAAGAAAATTGGGAGGGATGCCAATTGTGGTCGGCTTTGGAAGTGAATGTCAGCAGATATTACTCCTGATCTACAAGAAAGACAGTGGGTTTTGTGTCTACGTAGACTTTGTTTACAATTATTCCTTTTTTAAATCAATGGATACCTAATTTAAAAAGTTATACCCTGTTCCTTCACCCCTTTTTTTTCTTTTCTCGTTTTCTCTCTCTTCCCTTCTCACTCATGCGCAAACACCAAAAATAAATCTGTGGATGCAGTGTGTTTTTTGACCACATCCCTTGGCATAAGTGCTCACAGAGACTAGGAAGTGGTACAGTGAAGGAACACTCGACACTGAACTTTCACTGAATGCCATGCAGACACTGGCTGTTACAGCCAGAACTTCCTGTAAGGGCAACCAGAATGTGGCGGTGATTGATGCTGGTGTCTGTCGGTCATCAGCCTGGGCGGCACTCACTGCAGAGCTGATTGAGTAAACCTTCAACTTAACCTCCTAACAACATTGGCCTGCCCTGTTCCCCATTTTGAAATGAAAAGTTGTAATATTTTCTCTTAGGCAGAGATCTGAGCCCATACCAAGACGAGAGAACGTGCTAGGGCATTCTTCAGTTGGGAAAGGTTCAATTGAGCTGACATGTTAGTTGAGTTTGTTCAGCGTTGCTTTTCAAGGTTAGCATCACATCTTTACTCCTTGACTGCAAATTGTCCATGTGCAAGGGCGTCTATCCGTCCCGGGAATGGTGGTTATTGGGAGATTACGACAAAATGCACCAACAAGAGGCATCCAATGTGTGAAATACTGTGAAAGTGGGAGCACTGATGAGCAGTTACCTGACTGGTTGCTCTACTTGTCCAGTTGTTGTTGCAGTGCATCAGAGTAATGGACGTATGTGGAGGTGTCCCCTTGCCAAAAATAGGATCCGGCTTGGCTCTGATGTCATGCTGTCTGGAACATCCTTGTAATGCTTACTGTCAAGGCTTGTACGTGTCAGATGGTCACTTGGGCGAGTTACAAAGGATTGCTTGTGCTGTGTAACTGTACTCCAGAATAAATCAGTACCATATGGGAGCATGATGAGAATGGTAGTTTGCATTAACGTTAAGCAAGACCATTGCTTTTCAGTGGCTGACTAATTAAATTAATTTCTTTAATATGACAGAAAAGAGAGAGATGTAGCTGAAGCTTTTTGTCTTGTAGTCAACAGGCCAAATGCAAGATCATCTGATTTCAGATGATCAGACCAATTTATGTCATAGGAGGAAAGGCTGCTGATTGGTAGGCATTTCTGCTTGACTAAAGCATTACCATGGAGAAAGCGATGGGGAACTGCAGGTTCCTGAGTAGCTTCTGCTTCTGTTATTTTCTGTGGCGACTTTTAACCTTTTGGTTTTGGTAATTGGGTTCCATGATTCAATGCTTTTTTACAGTGAGGGGAACTATAGTCCCATCCAGCTGTTCTCCAAAAGTATAAAATCCTAAATTGCTTCCATGTGAGGCAAGTCCAGCGACCAAGTCTATTCTTGCTAAGTTTGTTTTCAGCAGCTTGGTGGTTATCTGATCTGTGGGAATGTTTTAAGTAGAGCAGCTGGTGTCATGTGGGCAGGAGCTGGATGGTTTTAAGCAGTAACGACTGGCAATTTTTCACATTGAAGCAGCTAAGACTCTGTCCTCCTCCTCAGTACAATAGGGTTCGGGCCTCCTGGTGTAATCCATGGGGGTGAGGTGAGATACTGAAGGCGAGCCGTGACACTCGGGCAGTTTCTGCAGGTGATCACTGCAAGCTAGCTGATAATTGTCATTACTGTGGGCTTAAGAGCCTCTCCAAGCCATGTCACTATCTGGTGTGTGTGCTGTCGGAGGTGTGTCACCTGGAATGTGTGGAAGGCGGTTTCGTAGGTGAGCTAGCTTATTTGCCTTGGCTATGTTCTTAGTCATTGTGAAATCCTTCCTACAGCTTAACAATGAAAGGAGAATGTGATGTTGGAAATGTCTTGATGATCTGTTCAACTGAGCTACAGTGTGGAAAACATTTCCAATTAACACCAGTGCTTTTGATCAGAGGGGTCAGAAACAGGGTTCCTGTCCCCTCCACCGGTTCGAGAATTCAGTCGCAAACTCTGATTCCCGTTCATGCCCATTTGTGAGGGCATTGGATGTGGATGGTGGTGATTTATGTTAGCGTCGCCGTTGGTTGGGTTTAAGGAGGTGTGGAGACTTGGAGCAGCAACTGGATATGTGTCACCTCAGAAGGGAAGGGAGGAGCCTGTGAACTATCAAGGCATGCTGCAAGGGAGATGATGACATTGATTTATACAAGGTTCTTGGGTTATCCGCTCCAGAGATTTCAGCGCTTAATCTTGGCTGACCCTTCCGTCCAGCCCTGAGGGAATGCTGCACTGTTAGAGGTGCTGCTGTTTGCATGAGATGTGAAGCTGAAAACCCGCCTGCTCTCTCTGGTTTATAGAAGATCTGTGCTCACTGAACTGAGGAGTGAGTTCTTGGTGCTTTTGGACCAATGTTTATCTGTCAAGCAGCATCAAGAAAACCTGGTTATCTGTTCTGTACGAATTGGCTGTGGTGTTTCCTCCAAAACAGTGGTGACCATATTTGAGAATTGCATTGGTGATAGAGCTTTGGGAAACTCTAGTTGTAGAGGAAGGCGAGTCTTTCTTGAGTGCCCTCGGGGTGCGCATCTACATTGGAGACTACCAAGGCCATTTTATGTGGACACTATGGAGTCAAAACTGGGAGCACATCAGCACAGGGATTATCTCATGTGTGTTTCACATCATGTCTTCAGTCAGTGGGGCTACCGTTCTAAAGTGGATCAGTCACCAGATGTTATTTGCACTCGGTGATTTAACACAAAATTATAAATATTGAATTTCAGATCATGCAAAAGGAAGGATGTAAAATTTTGAGTTTAGATCTTAGTGGGGGAAAAAAAAACTCTTTTAAGGGAGGGGTTATTGACAGCAGGACTTCCCCTGCAAGGAGAAATCCGTTTCTAGGTCAGCGAACAGAATAATGTAAGGTTATCACCTTGTCAGTTTGCTGAAGCAGTGTTTATATTGGGATGGTTTTGAGTTCATTCATATGCAGACACTGTGTTACGGAGCCAGTTGTGAGCAAGTGACGCAAGATGTTAGCTTTAATCAGCCTACTGAATACAGCAGCGAACTGTACACACTTTCCAGCCAGTGGGGTTAGAAGCAAGAGAGATCCTGTCAGATCTTAATGGTTGGGAGCTGACATTGAAAGGTTATTGATTTGATTCCTAATTCATGCTAAGTTTGGTCCCTGGGAATTTTCGGTGAAATACTCAACATTGAAGAAACGTCACTGGCAACTCTTAAACCATGCGAGGAGAAAGTGAGGACTGCAGATGCTGGAGATCCGGCTCAAGACTGTGGTGCTGGAAAAGCACTGCAGGTCAGGCAGCATCCGGGGAGCAGGAGAATCGATGTTTCAGGCATAAACCTGCCTTCAGTAAGCCTTCCTGATAAAAGGCTTATGCCCGAAATGTCAATTCTCCTGCTTTTCGGAGGCTGCCTAACCTGCAGTGCTTTTCTAGCACCACACTCTCTTGACTCTTAAACTGTACACACAGGGCTGGTTCCAGCAGTGGTTTATTGCATGAAATCTACACAATTGTAAGGCTGCCCATTCCTACGTGTGTCGCTTCTCCGGTCATCATGCCTTCATTACCTCGACGCTTGACTATTTCTATACACTCGTGGCTTCTGTCCTGTGGTGTTCTTTATGAAAATTTGAGGTAATTTAAAACGCTGGTAGCTGTGCCTTCCCTCAAAGCCAGCTGTGTTTTCCCATTGAGCCCGAACTCGCTGACCTGCAGTGCATCCTGGTCTAGCAGCATTGTGAATTCTGATCCTTGTTTTCACATCCTGGCATGACCTCTTCCTTCCTTATCTCCGTCGTCTCCTTCCATCCCGATAAACCTCCAAGATATCTGTCTGTACTGTCCCGTTTACAGTTCATTTACAGTCAGGGTGCTGTATAAACATTCCTTGCAACAAACAAGTCTTTCGATGTCCATGCTGAAAGTGTTGTTGCTGGTTAAAGCGCAGCAGGTCAGGCATCATCCAAGGAAAGGAAACTCGACATTTCGGGCAAAAGCCCTTCATCAGGCTTTTGCCCGAAACATCGAATTTCCTGTTCCTTGGATGCTGCCTGACCTGCTGCGCTTTAACCAGCAACACATTTTCAGCTCTGATCTCCAGCATCTGCAGACCTCACTTTTTACTCTTTCAATGTCCATGGCCTGCTCTTTTCCCACAGTTGGTGTATAATGATAATTCTCACTCACCAACACTCTTGTTCAGGCAGAGTGGCATACACACAGATTTAACCCAGAAATCCCCTCTGGCTGCTTGTCGTATAAAATGACTGAGAGAACCCGGTCAGTAACGCTCCATTTTTTGTTTTGATCCAGCTGTTTCAAAAGACGGCCCTGATCCCAACTTGTGCAGTTGTACAGCCGTGAGGTTTTACACACTGATTTCACTATTAACTCAAGAGGACTTGGAAAGCCAGGGGAGATGAGTGATCTGGCCAGCATTTGGCCATTGACTGCTTTGGAGATTTGTTTTGAGGCTCCCCTTCCCCAAGTTAAGTTTAACGTGGGAAACAAAAACAGAAGTTGCTGGAAAAGCTCAGCAAGTCGGGCAGCATCTGTGAAGGGAATTTAGGTCACGTTTCGGGTCTGGGTGATCACAGAAGCTACCCGACCTGCTGAGCTTTTCCAGCAACTTCTGTTTTTGTTTCTGATTCACAGCAGCTGCAGTTCTTTCGGTTGTTAAATCTAATGTGGATTCAGTGGTGGTGCCACTCCAACTGTTTCTTTGCTCCCCCTTCTGACTCCGTTTCGGTGTCTTGCTCAAGAAATACGCAAATGAAAGTCGACAAAGTATTTATTTCACTGAGCTGCATTCAAACCTGGGTCAGACGAGTGAATGGCCAAGGTGTCTTCCACCTTGAACTGTGCTCTTCTGTCTGTCATGGGTTCGGGAAGGGGCTTCGGGCCTTTACAGCTTGCTGGTCTGACTGTAATTTGAGGAAAATCTCATTCCTGGAGTATAGAATCCCCACAATGCAGATAGAGGCCATTCAGCCCATACAGTCTGCACTGACTCTCTGAAGAACATTTTACCCTAACCCTGTAGCCCCACGTTTACCATAGCCAACCCTGCTAGCCTGCACATCCCTGGACAGTGGCAATGCTAAATTGCTCAATCATCTAACTTGCAAATCTTTGGACTGTGGGAGGAAACTAGAGTACCCAGAGGAAATGCACGCAGGAATGGGGAGAATGTGTGAACTCCATGGAGGCAGTTGCCTGAGGATAGAATCGGACACAGTTCCCTGGTGCTGTGAGGCAGCAGTGCTAACCACTGAGTCAATGTGCCACCCACATCAAACATTATTGTGGGAGATCTGTTCCCAGTGCTGGCTTTGATGTATCATCCTGTGCTTGTATGCTGTACTTGGGTTAAGCTATCTTGTGATCTAATACAATGAGTTTGCAAATAACTCCTGTCCATAGATCTAGGTAGAAGACTTGCATGTTGCTAATGATGGCAACTGAGAATTAGTTTCTTTTTAAGATTGTAGTTGATGTTGTGAATTTCATTGGGATGTTAACAGTTAATTACCTTGTTGCTAAATGCTGTCATGATAGACTTGTCCTCTGACTCATAACTAGAGCACTCGGAAGTCTCCTTAATATGCTGTGGGGTGGCTTTTTTTTTGTTTCTTTTTCACGCGATCTTTGTTTTTGATTTCAAATTTCTTGGTTGTGTTCATTTTGAAGTGAAATCGATAGAATAGATTGCAAGATAGTCCTAACTGAACACTGCAGATTTCAGGCTGTTGACTGTCGCCATTTTGCTGTAGGCCTCATGTGACGTTGGCCTCCCAGCTGATATGTTGTTGTGCCCATTATCATTTGTTTCTTACATTGCTCACTGTCACTGAGGTTTCAGCTCCAGGACACGCGATATTAGTATCCCTGGTCAAATAAGCGTGCTAATGATTCACCTATCCAGCCTCATCATGTACCAGCAGAGCTGTCAGCATTGAACAAATAACAGGCTCTGTGCCTCGTAGCCACAAGGCATATACAGGCCTCACTCATCAAATCTTACATTCTCGCCCCCTTCCAATGGATCCAGCAATATTCCATAAAGGGAGTAATAGGCAGATGACGCCCCTCTAGTAACATGGTTTTTCTCTATTCCTCTCAGCTGATTTCATACGCTCATTTTTCTTTACTTTCTTGAGAGAAACCAGCTCTCCCACTGTTGGGGAAACTTCAACGTCCAGCTTTAGTTGGAGAGCTTTTGCTAGAGCTTAGAAAATGACCCAAAATTCGGAAATGATCTCTTGTTCTCAAGCAGGGGCAACCTCCCCCCCCCCCCCCCCCCCCCCCCCCCCCCCCCCCCTTCCCCTTTGAAGGTCATAACTATCTTCCCCACAGTGCAGTAATTCGGAGAAAGGGTTTGAAGGCTATAGGTGGGTGATGACCATCTCCACTGTGAAGCTTAGGTCCCACATGGGAAACTAGATGAGTTGATTCAGTCGCTGGGCGTGGCTTGTTTTCCCCTTTTTTACTATGTTCGCCTTTTATGAGGTGTCCCAGTATCGCATGCCATTCCCAAGGTGCCGAGGGTAAGCAGACAGTTTCTACCGTGGGGACGTGAGTGGTTGTGATGGGGCAGATTTTTCATTCCCTCTCCGTGGAGTCTGCTCCTCAATCTCTCATGACTGTGTTGTCAGCCTTGGCTTTGTGCCCTTGTCGGATAACTTCTCCATCTCAAATGCTCCAACTGACGAACCCCCCCACACCCCCACCCAACCAACATTCGCAGCCTTCTGTGGGTTGGGAGATGGGGAAAGGTTTGAGATTTCTGCTACTGTGTATCTTGTAAAAGTACTTTCTCATTAGGCTGATTCGTAAATTATATTTATGCCCCTTTAGTGATTCTCTCTGTCATAGTAAACACTGGACAGCAGGAGCTCATTTGGCCCATCGTGTCTCCATCAGCTGTCCAAATGAGCAATGTACCTAGCCCCATTCTTTTTGCCATTTCTGTAGCTCTGCATGCTCGTTCTTCCTTCCAAATCCTTATTGGTGCCCAGAAAGCAATTATTTTACCAAGAGTTACGAGCGAGGCTCTGTGCGAGAAAGTACAACTCTCGCCCCCTTGCGGTCCAGTGCTCAGTTGGTGTGCTGTGACACCGGGGGATTGTAATCTATGGTATGGTTCGGAGTGGACCCACCTAGTCCCATTGCAGGCTCTTTGATATGATAACCCAGCTTCCAGCCAAATATCCAGGATAATTGGGCAGTGATGGAATGGAATCTAAATATTTGTGTTTACTGAACAGTGGTGTCAGCTGCTGTGTCGATGGTGGGGACGAAAAGGGTGACATTGTTTCTGATTTGAGTGTCCAGCCTGCTAAAGACTTGGGGGATCCTCTGTGCTTGGATGTGCATGAATATGCACAGCAATATTGATGGAATGCTTGAAGATGAGAGGCTTTTTTTTGTGGCTTTACCAATAAACCCAGTTACTACCCCCCCACCACCACCACCAAAATAAATCAAACTCTTCAATGGCTTCACATTCTGATTTGAGCCTGCACATGTTGTTCCGGATTGCCCTTCTGTCATCTTGTTTCCTTACACATCCTGCTGTGCTGCAACTCTCTAATGCTTTGTAAATGGAAATGCGTTCAATTCATATTTAATGAAAGTGGCACTGAGGCATTAAAGTTTAAACGGCTGTCTTTGCTCTTATGTTAGTGAGCCTGGAATGAAGAGCTGATGCCTATGTGTGTAAAAGATTGTGCGTTGAAGTTGCACACCGGGAACTGAAATTCCCACAAAACTCTTTTTGGAATCAAGAGTAGGAACCTTCACTGAATTTGGTTTGTCCTCTTTTTGGCTGGGTTGGAATGTTGGAAGGGTACAACATAGAGTGTTTTTACCTCTAGTCACTATTGAACGCCCTTTTGTAGGTGAAAATGATGGTTGAAGTGATGTATAAGTATAACTTAATAACAATGCACTGACTGCAAGAACGTAGAGACGACTATAAGAATTCATAATATTTTGAACTCTGTTGGAGTCGTGTTTCTTTTATAGAATATTACTTTCGGTTTAAAGAAAACTGAATTTACCAAGTGTGACACCAAGTAAACATGCCCGTTTCTGCTTCTCTCGTGTGTGCTTTAATTTGAATTGGGTGCCTGTCTGAAGTTTCATGTAAGCCCATGTCATGCCTGGTCTAGTCGCCCAGGTCTAAAGGGAGTTCTCGATGGCCTGCTTTTTACTGGCATTGTTCACGACAAACCTGAATGTCAAGGTCACAGTGTCTTATGGGTAATAAATCAAATCACGAACGTCCACCTCTGGGCAGCACCTCCTTAAATCCATGATCTCTACCAATTTAGGAAGACAAGGATAAGCAGTTCATTCGTCCCTGACAATTCCCTCTTCAAAACCCATGCCACTCTGAGTTGGAACTATATCCCAGTTCCTTTTTGGATTCTACACGCTCAACTCCATTTAGTTTGGAGACAGAAATTATATTCTCCCATTAAGCCTGACATGAACAAAATTCCACCAAATATCCATTAACTGCTGCATCATGTTTTATAACATGGAAATGCAAAATTATTGTTGATTTTAGGAAAGTGAATTGTGCTGAAGAATAGGCTCCAGACCAGCCACTGGGCTCACATGAGCCAGCATGTACGGAACACTGGGCAGAATTTTAACATTTCCCCCCCACAAGGGCAGGAGGGAGAGGGCAGGAGGGAATGGGAGACTGCTGGAACATGCCTCAGACAGTCTCTCTCTGGCCTGCTGCCCGTCCCCTTCCAGCCCTCTCCGCAGTATTACTATTTTTAATTAAACTGCTCGGGCACCTCAGAGAGCATGCTGCACCAGATAGGACTCAAATCAGGGCCTCCTTGTTCAAAGGTAGTGCCATTACCATTGTATGACTTTCTCCACACCATTGTATGCTGTGAGGGGTGAAGCCGAACCCTAGTCTTGCCACATTTGATGCCCTTGAGTGACCATTAATGGACAGTTTCTACCCAGCCTCGGTATTTCCTGACATGGGGCCTTGGAAGTTACACCACTTTGGGCGTGGGCGGCCAAGGGGAAGGGTGTGCATCTCTCTCTCTTCCATTGGCAGTCTCCTTTTCAGTCTTGATTGGTCTGCTCCCCCAAATGCGTCCTTGTCAGCAATACCCTAGCGCAAACCCCACCCTGCTCCCTGCCCCCAAGACTCCCAACACTTACTTGCTGGGATAAGGCCTCTGGGCACAGTGCCAATCAATCCTCTGTAGCTTCGGGTGCTGCAAGCTCAATGGGGCTGCTGGCCAACTGGATTGCTCTCTTCTTGCTGATGTGGGCTGCAGTGTCACCTCCATGTAGCTCACTCTCCATAAACAGCTAGAGGGCAGGCTGGTACTGCTGTCAGCCAGAAGGGCATTCCTAACCATCTAAGGCTATAACTCATTGCCTTTTCCAGTACAAATAGACCAGTCTTCCAAGGAGTGACAGATGAAGTTCAGTTTGGATAAATGTGAGGTGCTGCATTTTGGGAAAGCAAATCTTAGCAGGACTTATACACTTAATGGTAAGGTCCTTGGGAGTGTTGCTGAACAAAGAGACCTTGGAGTGCAGGTTCATAGCTCCTTGAAAGTGGAGTCGCAGGTAGATAGGACAGTGAAGAAGGCATTTGGTATGCTTTCCTTTATTGGTCAGAGTATTGAGTACAGGAGTGGGAGGTCATGTAGCGTTGTACAGGACATTGGTTAGGACAGTGTTGGAATATTGTCTACAAATCTGGTCTCCCTGCTATAGGAAGGCTGTTGTGAAACTTGAAAAGGTTCAGAAAAGATTTACAAGGATGTTGCCAGAGTTGGAGGATTGGAGCTATAGAGAGAGGTTGAATAGGCTAGGGTTATTTTTCCTGGATTCTGGATTAGTGGTGCTGGAAGAGCACAGCAGTACAGGCAGCATCCGAGGAGCAGTAAGATCGACGTTTCGGGCAAAAGCCCTTAATCAGGAATAAAGGCAGAGAGCCTGAAGCGTGGCGAGATAAGCTAGAGGGGGGTGGGGGTGGGGAGAAAGTAGCATAGTACTCTATGGGGGAGTGGGGGAGGGGATGAAGGTGGTAGGTGGGGGGCGGGGGAGGGTGGAGTGGATAGGTGGAAAAGAAGATAGGCTGGTAGGACAAGTCATGGGGACAGTGCTGAGCTGGAAGTTTGGAACTAGGGTGAGGTGGGGGGGAAGGGGAAATGAGGAAACTGTTGAAATCCACATTGATGTCCTGGGGTTGAAGTGTTCCGAGGTGGAAGATGAGGCGTTCTTCCTTTAGGTGTCTGGTGGTGAGGGAGCAGCAGTGAAGGAGGCCCAGGACCTCCATGTCCTCGGTAGAGTGGGAGGGGGAGTTGAAACGTTGGGCCACAGGGCGGTGGGGTTGATTGGTGCGGGTGTCCCGGAGATGTTCCCTAAAGCGCTCTGCTCAGAGGCGTCCAGTCTCCCCAGTGTAGAGGAGACCGCATCGGGAGCAACGGATACAATAAATGATATTGATGGATGTGCAGGTGAAACTTTAATTGATGTTTTAATTAAACATTAATTAATCCTTTAGGGCCTTGGATAGAGGTGAGGGAGGAAGTGTGGGTGCAGGTTTTGCAATTCCTGCGGTGGCAGGGGAAGGTGCCAGGATGGGAGGGAGGGTTGTAGGGGGGTGTGGACCTGACCAGGTAGTCACGGAGGGAACGGTCTTTGCGGAAGGCGGAAAGGGGTGAGGAGGGAAATATATCCCTGGTGGTGGGGTCTTTTTGGAGGTGGTGGAAATGTCAGCGGATGATTTGGTTTATGCGAGGGTTGGTAGGGTGGAAGGTGAGCATCAGGGGTGTTCTGTCCTTGTTACGGTTGGAGGGGTGGGGTCTGAGGGCAGTGGTGCGGGATGGGGGGTGGGGGGGGGGGGGGGGGGGGGGGGAGGGTTCGAAGGAGAAATCTGGTTTCCAGAAACTGCAGTCATGGTTTTTACCTTATTTTCCCTGGAGCGTCGGAGGCTGAGGGGTGACCTTATAGAGGTTTATAAAATCATGAGGAACATAGGGTAAATAGACAAAGTCTTTTCCCTGGGGTGGGCATAGGTTTAGGCTGAGAGGGGAAAGATGTAAAAGAGACCTAAGGGGCAACGTTTTCATACGGACAGGCTGGACCGAATGGTTTGTTTCTGTGCTGTACGTCTCTGCGACCTACCTGCTGGTCAGCCCAGAATCTGGGTTAAGGTGCACAGGAAGGGATGGTGGACAAAAAAGGTTCCCTTTTTAAGGTGAGACCGAGTAGAATGGACTTCTTGTTTAGCAGAACGAGGAGGGAAGGCCAGGATTTCTCACTGACTGGTTGGTTGTTACTCCAGAGTAGATGGGTGTTGCACACAGGCTCCTTATGGAATCCCCATCATGGAAGGAATTGCCCTGGGAATGTTCCTCCATTCTCAGAACTCTCTGATCATCTTCACTTAAATTGGAGGATTCTGCTTGAAAGTCGGCGAATGGTTACTCGGGAAAGATTCTGCTGTTAAATACACAGTCTGAACTCCTGAGTTCAAGTGACCCAACAGTTGTCTCGCCCCACAGCCCAAACTATATTTTGGTCGGATCCTGATCCCACGCCACATCCCCCTCTACCCAACCTTCCCCACTTCCCCAATCTAACCTGAACCCATTGAAACTGGTGTGATGCTGCAGGGGATTAATACAGGGTTAGGCACTGAGTGACTTGAAATCTAAAGTTGAAGGAACGCGAGTTACGGATATGGCTATTTAGGACCAAGACGATGAGAAATGTCTTTCTGCAAGAGGGTTGTGAATCAATTAAATTAGTGTCATGTCCCATTTGTCAGCACTTGTCCCATATCCTTCCAAACCCTTCCTATTCATATACCAATCCTGATGACTTTAAAATGGTGTAATTGTACCAGCCTCCACCACTTCGTCTCGTAGGTCATTCCAAAGATGCACCACCTTCTGCATGAAAAAACTGCCCCTTAGATCCCTTTTAAATCTTTCCCCTCTCACCTTAAACCTATGTCCTGTAGTTCTGGATTCACCTACCCCAGGGAGAAGACCTCGTCTACTTACCCGATCCATGCCCCTCATGATTTTATAAACCTCTGAGGTAACCCCTCAGCATCTGACACTCGGTAGTGGGGGGAGGAGGGACAGGGGAAGTAGCCCCAGCATGCTGAGCCTCTTTCTATAGCTCAAACCCTCCAACCCTGGTGATATCTTTATCTCCAAGAACCCTGGAAACTTACCATCGAATATAGATTAGACTGATGTCGTTTTGGGGCACTGGGAGAATCAAGAATTTATTTGAAGCGCAATATCCCTATGATCATTTTTGAATGATGGGACAGTCTCGGGGCTGAATGGCCTCCTCTAGCTGCTACGTTGAATATCCTTCTGGGAGGAAGCTATGGGAGAATGAGCAGGCCAGCTGATTTAGTCCTCTGATGTTTGTTTTAGAATAGATGGAAGAGTTGGAATAAAAGTAAAACTCTGAAAGCAATCCATGAATGTGTGGAGAGGGTAATGGAGGTCAGATCCATGACCACCTGTTATTTCCGGCTAAAGTGTTGTCCTGTGGCTCTGCTCTGGCTGAGGGTCTGATTTGAAACGCTTTGAGGGGCTGTCCCCAGTCTGTAGCTGACACCAAGCAACCCCATCTATAGCCAAGTGGGTGATCGCTTGCCTTTTTATGTCCTGTTAGTGGGACCTTGCTGTGTACACAAACAGCTGCCATGCCCCGAGAGATGCTCTTGAGAGTTTTAGTAAGTGCGTATTCTTTGATACTGTGGGAATTTGCGCTGTATGGTAACGAGCCGTAAATGCTCATGTCTGGCTTTCGGAGGGGAGTTTAATTTTTCGGCACCAACCGTTAGTGACCTGAGTTAGTATGTTTGACTCAATGTGGAGCAAAATTTTAAAAACCTGGAAATGCTCAGCAGGCCTGGCAGCAGCAGTGGAGAGAAAAACAAAGTTAATGTTGCGACTTGGTGCCCTTTTATCTGAATGTGAGGCAGAGGATTTCAATCATGCTGCAGTCTTCCTTCAGCATGTCAGCACTGGTTTGATGGAAAATGACGTACTACTTTTGAAAGCAGGTTAATAAGCTGCTGACTCCTTTTAAATAGCCATGTTAATGTGCAGTCAAGCCCAACCTAGACTTTCAGCCATCCCTCCTTGAGAGGCAGCTGACTCTTACAGTCCACAAGCTGTGTAGGTGTCTTGCTGTGAACCTATGTATATCTTTAATGCGCAAGATGAGGGTTATTAAACTGATTCCACAGACATGAATAAAACATTGATTAAAAACATGATGGAATGAGAATGAATCATTTATGTCGAATACCTTCCCAAAGAGGCCAACAGATTTCTCCAGGCTTTTTGACCAACCCCATGTGCGTTGCAGGTGAAGGACATCAAACTGTCAGTAAACATTATCCAGCTCTTAGCTGTTTTTTTGGCAGTCTTGTCTCTGAGCATTTTCAAGCCATATTCCTCTCCCTGCTCGCAGCCATCTTGTTTTGCAAGGTGATAGCCTGGATGTTGTCAGTTGCATCTTTTGAGTTGGCCTCATTCATGATTATATTTGACAATTCTCTTCTCCTCCCTCCCATTGTCAGTGGGCGGCACGGTGGCACAGTGGTTAGCACTGCTGCCTCACAGCGCCTGAGACCCGGGTTCAATTCCCGACTCAGGCGACTGACTGTGTGGAGTTTGCACATTCTCCCAGTGTCTGCGTGGGTTTCCTCCCACAGTCCAAAGATGTGCGGGTCAGGTGAATTGGCCATGCAAAATTGCCCGTAGTGTTAGGTAAGGGGTGGATGTAGGGGTATGGGTGGGTTGCGCTTCGGCGGGTCGGTGTGGACTTGTTGGGCCGAAGGGCCTGTTTCCACACTGTAAGTAATCTAATCTAATCATTCCTCTTGATTTTTCTTTTAATCACTGATGTGGATGAGAAAAACATTCTAGATGGTTGGGCTGCCTCACTCACTTGTCTCATTCTTTGACCTGTCCTGTTATTGCCCTCCCTTATTCACATGTCAGTAATTGTATGAAGGATGGGGTGTGATTAAAAACCTTTTATGTTTTTGAGGTGGTGCAGGAGAAACAGCAACCATGTCTCCAGGCTGTTGTCCTGAGACAGTAAGTGTACTCCAGCTTGGGAGCAAAACCAAGTGAAATAAGACCCAACAGTATGTTGGTGCTGGAGTGGGTCACCACTGAGTGCACGTTGACCTGATATATCTGTTGACTGTTCCCTGGCACACCTCTTGCTTAGCTCCTCTGGCCCTGAAAAGTGTCCCACTCACTACCTGCCACTCTCTGATTACCAGTGAGGATATTCATTCAGCCTTTTCCCTGACCATTGGCTCGGATCCCTCAAGCAGGAACCATTCAAAGTAGAGGAGTTGATGCCTTTGCGTTGAAGCTAACTTAGACGCTGCAGAATCCAGGGAGGGCTGAATTGCAGAAGCTGAGGTTACTGCCTTGTACATCTCGGGAATGAATGAACCCTTCTTACAGGATGGACCACTGAACAAAAGGAAATTGGCCTGGGTTGCTAAGGGACTGGCATGAAATCCAGTGCTGGATAATTGTGCTGTTGAACGCTAAGATTCTCCAAAACTCTCAAACAGGACTGGGGATGCATCATTCCTTTTTATCTGACACTTCTCAGAGTGTCCCAGTACCCACAGTCTCATCAAATGTAGATGTGACCAACTCTGCACTTGAGCCTTACTGCCTCTCTGGAATAAGATCTTGGCGTTACACTGATGTCTTCAAAGCCCCTTTCCCTAGATGGATATGGAGGAAGGGTGGAGGGCTGTAAGGGGCTACCTGTAATGTTTTGTACCAGTAGTTGTGATGAAACCCCATTGACCTGCAATATTGAGGCCAAATTGAGTTACATCTGCTGGCAGGTAACCCATTGGGTCGACTAGAATTTGGATTTCCACCCCACCCATTATCACCATTTGTATTACAGAATGTAATTGACCAATGACACATCTATTTTAAGCAGTTCTGAGAGTTTTGAGCAAGTCATTTGGGCATTCAGTCTCGTGGGTGTCTATGCTGCTCACTGCCCTTTGATACTGATGTCCTGTTTAGATTAGATTAGACTTACAGTGTGGAAACAGGCCCTTCGGCCCAATAAGTCCACACCGACCCGCCGAAGCGCAACCCACCCATACCCCTACATTTACCCCTTACCTAACACTACGGGAAATTTAGCTTGGCCAATTCACCTGACCCGCACATCTTTGTGACTGTGGGAGGAAACCGGAGCACCCGGAGGAAACCCACGCTGACACGGGGAGAACGTGCAAACTCCACACAGTCAGTCGCCTGAGTCGGGAATTGAACCCGGGTCTACAGGCGCTGTGAGGCAGCAGTGCTAACCACTGTGCCACCGTGCCGCCCAACTGTTGACAGTCAGTAGTCAGCAGTTACTCCACAATGTTAGTTTTAAACTCCACAGATCTATGACTGCTGAAAACCTATGCACTGAAGATCTATGACTGCACTGTGGGCAGCACGGTGGCACAGTAGTTAGCACTGCTGCCTCACAGCGCCAGAGACCCGGGTTCATTTCCCACCTCGGGCGACTGACTGACTGTGTGGAGTTTGCACGTTGTTGGGCCGAAGGGCCTGTTTTACACACTATAAGTAATCTAATGTAAAGGGTTTGGTCCCTGAATTGTGCTGAATTAAACTGACCAGAGTGCAATAGCACCGCACTTAGATATTCAAAAGGCATTCAATAAGATACTGCATGCGTGATATATTAGCTAATGAATTGGAATGGCTAAAAATCCAACTCTATTTTGATTTAATCCCTGCCTTCCCCTTCACTGTTTGATCACACAGCATTGCCCTCTGATATGAAGGGCACTGCTTGTCACTGGCCACTCGGGTGTTTCCTTTCTTCCTGGTGGTGGAAATTTGAATAAAGATTCATGCACCTTGTGTCTTTCACTGTCTTTCATACCTACACTCACACAGCATGGGTGTGGAGGAAAAATAAGCACTACCGCAGTTAGGTGGCAGGGTGGGGGTAAAAATAATAAACAGGAGTGTCAGAAGTTTGGCTCGCTCTGAGGAAGCTGGGGAAAAAAAATGTAACAGATTTGGTATAAAGCAGATATTTCCTGGATGGTGACCTGTAACAAGTGGAGTGATTTGAGCAGACTCAATTGGGTGAATAACCTGCTTCTCCTAATGTCTAATGGAGAACCACACGGATTGTTGCTGAGGTTGCAATTATTTACGAAGTATGATGACCTTTATATGTTGGGAGTGAATGTCCTGTAGCCAGGCTTGCAGAAGATGCTAAAATAGGTTGGAGGCAAGAAGTGAGGATGAGGCAAAGTTACAGGCAGATGTTGACAGATTAGGCAAGTGGACTTGACTGATCACAGTAATATGTATGAAAATGAGAGGTTATTAATGGGGAGGGTTGATGGCAGGGGTAGTATCACTCCAAGTAGTGTATGCGAAGGGCTAGTTGTGCAGTCTAGAGCAAAGTTGTATCAGTGACCAACTGACTGTACAGAACACTTGTTTCTCATTGGACGGCACTGGTGCCAACATGGACCTGGATTCTGATACATAATGCGTTTACAAAAATATTCTCTTTTTCCAGATGAGGTGTCAGTTTCTCCGGTCCCATAAGACTGTGTTAGAATGCCATTGTTGTGCGTTTTTTCAAAAGCGGTTTTATATTTCCATTTATTAAGGATGAAGCTCTATTCCCCCAAAGCATTGGCCATTTTGAAACACTTCCAGGACTCCGGTTACAAACATACACTCAATGCCAATGGTTATCACAGAGTTAAAGATCACACAACATGCAAAATATCCATATTACAGAGGAGGAAGTGCTGGATGTCTTGAAACACATAAAGGTGGATAAATCCCCAGGACCTGATCCGGTGTACCCTAGTACTCTATGGGAAGCTAGGGAAGTGATTGCTGGGCCACTTGCTGAGATATTTGTATCACCAATAGTCACAAGTAAGGTGCTGGATGATTGGAGGTTGGCTAACGTGGTGGAAAGGTGGTAAGGACAAGCCAGGGAACTATCGACCAGTGAGCCTATGTCGGTGGTGGGCAAGTTGTTGGAGGGAATCCTGAGGGACAGGACGTACGTGTATTTGGAAAGGCAAGGACTGATTAGGGATAAGTCCTGCTAAGATTTGCTTTCCCAAAATGCAGCACCTCTCATTTATCTGAATTAAACTCCATTTGCCACTTCTCGGCCCATTGACCCATCTGATCAAGATCCTGTTGTAATCTAAGGTAACCTTCCTTGCTGCTCACTACACCTCCAATTTTGGTGTCATCTGCAAATTTATTAACTATATCTCTTATGCTTGCATCCAAATCATTTATAAAGATGACAAAAAGTAGGGGACCCAGCACCAATCCTTGTGGCACTCCACTGGTCATAGGCCTCCAGTCTGAAAAACAATCCTCCACCAACACCCTCTGTCTTCTACCTTTAAGCCAGTTCTGTATCCAAAAGGCGAGTTCTCCCTGTATTTCATGAGATCTAACCTTGATAACCAGTCTCCCATGGGGAACCTTGTCTTACTGAAATCCACATAGATCACATCTACCGCTCTGCCCTCCTCAATTTTCTTTGTTACTCCTTCCTGGTCGGCATGGATAGGTTGGACTGAAGGGTCTGTTTCCATGCTGTACGTCTCTATGACTCTGTGACTAGGTTATAGTCCGACAGGTTTAATCGGAAGCACTAGTTTTTGAGGCACTGCTTCTTCATCAGGTGGTTATGTTCCTGATGAAGAGGCAACGCTCCGAAAGCTAGTACTTCCAATTAAACGTTTGGGACTATAACCTGGTGGTGTGTGATTTTTAACTTTGTCCATGCCAGCCCAACACCAGCATCTCTCAGTAGTGGTTATTACAACAGAGTGAGGCCAGACTATAATTAGAATCAGTGCAGTTGTGTGAAGGACAGATGAAAACACTCATTCCATGTGGATTCCATGCATGTCCACGTAATTTTAGATGCCCTCCCCTCCTTACCGCTATCCCTAGCCCACTGGATTCTGCATATCACCTGAAATTGGCATGGAGAGGCTGTAGCTCACTTCAAAAGGATGATTTACTGTAAGACAGTGCAAAGCAGCCAGCCTGAAATCATTACTCTCCCATTCAGTGATGGAGATAACCACACAGCTTCAGATCTAGCGAGGGCCAAAGCAAATAGTTTCCATTTGACTCATCTCTCTGTGTTGACCCTTGTAGATCATGTGTCAGTGTGTTACGTTACTCTGGTCCTGATTACTTGCACCATGTTTTGCGCTGCCTCTTTTTGTGTACACCACTTCCTGTCAAGGGACGGCTGACTATGTTGCGGAGGAAGGGAAGGGAAGTTGTTTATTTTGTGATCTCGAGAGGCGAAACATCATGTTTTTTTTAAAAGGTTCTGGCAACGCACACTGTCTGGTGCTAATTATCTTCCTTTTGGTCTCTACGTGAATGGTGTTTTGTCAATATGCTTCATTCCACGGATGTTCGTGACTGAAGAGGACTTTGTCAGATTTTCAAATGCATCCGTGTTGTCACTGAACCTGTGGGGGCTTGGGGGTGTGGGGAACTGGCTCTGTCATAATCTCTGTTTATTCCCCATAGAGGTTCTCCTCTCTTCAACTCTCTTCCCCTTCCGATAGGAAGGAGACCATAATTGCATGCAATATTCCAAAAGTGGCCTAACCCATGTCCTGTACAGCCCTGATGAGGGCAGAGCGGAGGTCGTGATCTATATGGACTTCAGTAACGCATTCAGCAAATTTCTCCATGGGAGACTGGTTAGTAAGGTTAGTTCTCATGGAGTACAGGGTGAACTACCCATTTGGATACAGAACTGGCTCAAAGGTAGAAGACAGAGGGTGGTGGTGGAGGGTTGTTTTTTAGACTGGAGGCCTGTGACCAGTGGAGCGCCACAAGGATCGATCCTGGGTCCACAAAGTTTCTTCATTTATGTAAATGATTTGGATGTGAGCACAAGAGGTATCATTAGTAAGTTTGCAGATGACACCAAAATTGGAGGTGTAGTGGACAGTGAAGAAGTTTACTTTCAGATTAAAACTGGATCTTGATCAGTTGAGCCAAAGGGCTGAGGAGAAGCAGATGGAGTTTAATTCAGATAAATGCAAGGTGTTGTATTTTGGGAAAACAAATCTTAGCAGGACTTATACACTTAATGGTAAGGTCCTGGGGAGTGTTGCTGAACAAAGAGACCTTGGAGTGCAGGTTCATACTTCCTTGCATGTGGATTCTCAGGTTGATAGGATAGTGAAGAAGGTGATTGGTATGCTTTCCTTTACTGGTCAAAGTATTGAGTACAGGAGATGTGCAATTCTACACTTAACACCTAGAAGGCCATGACCCCAGTGGAGTCATGTAAAGCATGAAGGGTCTTGCATCAGTGTTGATCTGTGCTGGTTTAACTAACCCTGAAGTCAAATGCCACCCGCATGACCATACAGTTAGCAACTACAGCTTGCACCTCTAGCTGACAAAACTATTTTGTATTAGCATATAGGGAGTTGGACATTTGAACCCTGGAGTCTCCTCCTTCATTTAACAGGATCATGGCTGCTTTTGCCCTCAACTTTCCCTTTTCCTTACAACCCTCCCCATATTTTTCAATAGCTGAAAAATGTGTTGCTGGAAAAGCGCAGCAGGTCAGGCAGCATCCAAGGAGCAGGAGAATCAACGTTTTTGGCATAAGCCCTTCCTCAGGAATGATCTGCAGTCCTCACTTTCTCCATATTTCTCAATTGCCATGTTCAAAAAATCTATCCATCACGTACTTGATGGTTGAGCCACCAGATCTCTCCGGGGGGAGGGGAAGAGAGAGAGAGAGGTCCATAGATTCACCACCCGGTTGAGTGAGGATGTTTCTCCTCATCTACATCTTTATTGGCCCACCCCTTATCCTGAGGCAGCGAGCCCATGATCCAGGCTCACCACCTCCTCAGCATCTGCTGTGCTGCGTCCTCTTTGAAATTTTGCACCATTTGTTGAAGCTCTTGGACCAGACTCTTGAAGCTTTGGCAATGAGGCGGGTGTAAGGAGTGTCTCAGAGGAGAAGGGAGAAGCAGCCACCAGTGCAGAAGAGGTCACAACTGGGGGCGTTGTGGGTGGATTAGAGCAGGCTGCAGAGATGAGGACACGTCAGGGTTTGAGAGTGAGGGAGATAATTTTTAAAAGCAAGCATCGTTCGTCAGTAAGTGTGATTGGGCTGTCACGTTTCAAACACTTTGCTAATGATTCCAATCTGGCTCCCAGTACACGGATCGCCATTCAGCTGAGAGAGTAATTCCTGGTTGTACCTGTGGAGTCATTATATTAAGGTGAGTTGTGTGTTGAGGCGAGGGTGTTTAAAGGCAAGTGTGTTTGGTTTCTGTCAGAGAGCCAAAGTTAAAGGCAGAAACATAGAAAATAGTTGCATGAGTAGGCCATTCCACCTTTCAAACCTGCCCTGTTGTTCAGTATGATCATCCAGCTCTGTACCCTGTTTCCACTTCCTCCCTTGTACCCTTTGATCCCTGTAGCCCTCTGACCTATATTTAACTCCTTGTGAAAACTGCCGATATTTTGACCACATCTGCTTTCTGTGGCAGAGAGTTGTACGCACTCGCCACTCTCTGTGCAGCCACTCTCTGGTTGAATAAATTTCTCCTAAATGGCCTGGATATTTCTGAACCAACCTGCTCAGAGCTGTTTTCCTCAGCCTTTTGAGTCCTTTGACTCCTGGAACAGAATCTTCCTTTCTGTGTTTACCCTGTCTAGTCCTATTTGAGTTCTACAGGTTTCTATGTCACTTCCAAGGCTGGCAAGGGGATAATTCCCAGGTAAGTGCGCTGCTCCCAGCTTTATGAAGTGGGAGATATAATAGGAGCTGGTGTGAAGTTCCCCATCTCTTGTTAAGTGGCTGCCATAATAAACTGGCCACAATAAAAATACTCCACTTAAGTTTGTCTTCATTTTTAGCAAGGCCAGTTTTGACACTAATCAATACTATCCAGTTTGCAACAGCCAGTTTCTCCCACTGGCTGGAAATATTATGTCCTTCCACAAGGTTGCATTCTCTATTAATCTCCTGAAGCGGCAATGGCAGCTTGATGCTATCGCAGATGTAACCAATATCACTCTAGACCTTTAGATAAAATGTTTGATAAAAGTGTGAACAGGCCTGCTTTGTCAACAAAAGGTGGTCGGATTGGGAAAGGGGAAATGAACAATTTGCGGAACTCGAGAAGGGTACTTTGACCTTGGGTTACAGGAGGCGAGGTACAGCCTGTCCTGTCTTGGTTCTTTCCATAACTCATTGATGCCCCGAGAGGACATGAGCAGCGCGTAACACCTGCAAAGGAAGTGTTTGAACAAAACCAGCAGGGACCTCGATCGAAAATTGCAGCCTATGTCTTTCATTCTTGATGGATGGCATTCCACAGCTAATAATTTGTGGGTGCCCAGTCAGACTGGAACTCACTGGTTGGTAATTTAGGATTATATAAAGCCAGTGATTTGAGTTTGGGGAGAACTAGTCAGCTTGCCAATATTAAAATGCAGCCAATTTTACGGAATTCTCATTGCTTCCAGGGGTTCAAGGCATGTAAGGACAGAACACAAGGTTAATGTGAACTGGTCACATTTATTGCCAGTAAATTATATACACAAGTATGGTAGTGCAGGATTTCACCCAGTGCCTTTTTCAATCATTGGCCCAATCTGATCAGGGACCATGATAAAATAACTTCTTATGCCTCAGCAGCTATTGCTAGAGTTGAGGTATAGTTAACCCTTTACTCCACAAGAGGTGAAATACACCCTTTTGTCCAGTCTGTCTTCATCAGGACTTCCTATGAGTTAAAAGGGCGGTGTACTGTGTTGCTGACCCAAAGGTTAATCCCTCTGCTGTTAGCAATCACTTTTCTGCTTGACTTAAATGTCTTTAGACTGGTAAACCAGAACCGGTCATGTGGTGCCTACTGCTGGTTATTGCCCAGTCTCTTCCAGGCTGACAGTGGCAAATCTACCAGCTGGCACCCATCGCCATCAGTCAGAACCCTGAGAAGCAACATTAATCAAGTTGTCATTTTCATCTTTGTTTCACAGCTTCACCTTTCTCCCTTGCTCCTAAAGGCACCGAGTCTGTTCTTTAGGTTTATCTATGCCCCCCGCCCCAGTAACCATTGGGGGGACCTCATTGTAATTTTCCCTTCCCATGTAGAATTTGGCATCAGCAGCAGTTGTGAGCTGTTAACTCTGTAGTTGGCAATGGGTTTCTCCCTGACTGCTACCAGATTGACAGGGCGACTCGGAGTAAAGTTCCACCAGCTGTTCAGCTCACCCTGCCTATGCTGCCATCCTCTCCTATGTGCAGGCGATACATATGTCAGCAATAGCGTATTGCCCAGATGTTAAGGTGACATTCATGATCCACTTATTGCCTCTGCAGTTCCACTCTTTGCAGCTTAAGACTGGGATGGTTTGGCATCTCACTTGAGTAAGCGTCATCAGGCTGGGGTGACTTTTCTCAGTCCGAGCCTTGTGAATAAAACTGTGAAGACCAAACAAACTGCCTGTGCTCATTGCTTTTTAATATGATACTGAATTGGTGCAAAATGGGGAATAAGTGATTTGGTCAGAGGTGCAGAGCAGACAGAAATCCAGTACGGTCAGTTCTCCTATAATGCAATGGCTGCATTCTTGTGTAACCCCGCATTATAGAATAATTGGGCTTTAGAAACAGTGTTTAAAGTGTTGGTAATGTAATCGCGTTGCAGCCAACACACGTTTTAAAAATTCACAGTTTAGAAACAATGCCAGTAACTCATCAGTCGAGTTTGAGCGAATTTGTGTTGACAAAACTGACATAACAGAATGTGTAGCTAAATGATTGTTTCACGTTGAGAATCAGGGGTGACAGTATTTGTTGTAATACTCTCGGTTCCACAGGTCTGAGCAGCAGCTGGACATCTCCATCCTGTTGTACGTTTGTTGCCTTTCAGAGAGTTCACCTTCAAGGAGCCCATGTGCTCTCTATATACAATATTAGAACTCTGTCTGCTGGTTAGCTGCTGGAAGCTACACAGACACAGAGACCCATCACCCAGATACCCACCCAATTGTTTGGCTGTCATGTCTGCTTCACAACTTATGAGGTGTTTGACTCCTTCAAATAAAAATAACCTGTGGAGTTAATCAGTGACCAGTGATTGATCATTGTCATTTGCCATGCCACACGCCAGCGTCGAGTGTGTGGTAATGGAAAAGCACAGCAGGTCAGGCAGCATCCGTGGAGCATGAAAATCGACATTCCAGGCAAAAGCCCTTCATCAGGAATAAGGCTGAGAGCCTTGGGTGTGTGGGGAGGGGGGTGGTGGGTGGAGAGATAAATGGGAGGGCAATAGGTGGATGGAGGTGGGGGTAAAGGTGATAGGTCAGAGGGCAGGTTGGAGCAGATAGGCTGGAAGGAAGATGGGGCAGGTCATGAGGGTGGTGCTGAGTTGGAAGGTTGGAACTGGGATAAGGTCAAGAGAGGGGAAATGAGGAAACTGGTAAAATCCACATTGATGCCATGGGGTTGGAGGGTCCCAGGGTGGAAGACACACACCAGCAGTCACTGACCATAAGGGTTTCAGTGCAGACAGTGTCAAGTGTTTGTTCCCCACCATGTCCTCCTGAACAGTGGAAGCACACTTCAAGTTGAGTTCCATTTAATGTATGATTGTGGACATGGAGCCAACATTCATTGTTTATGACTCTTTTTGGTTTGGTTGACATGAGGTTTGGCCCACCTTCTTACACCAGGGGTATTCTTTCCCACAGTTATTCGCATCATTGTATATTGGGAAAATCTGATGAAGGTTATCTTTCACTAATCCAACAATATCCCACCTCCCATAGCTATCGGGAAGTCTCATTCTGACAGCCTTAACTTGCAATGAGGAATTAACCCCCTATGCACTTTGATTCCTTATTAGTTGGTGCTGTATCGTGGAATGGTACAATGCAGGAATTGATGTCAGTCCGCTGAGTCTGTAATCCAAGGGCAATTCAGTGATTGCCATTCCCTGCATTCCTCCTCACCCCTATTCTTTGCCCAAACCCATATTTTGTTTCAGCTTCGTGTTACCCCTTTTGCTGTTGAATCGCTTGCTGCCACCTTATTGCACGACAAACCCTAGCCACCCATTGCTTAAAAATAGTTTTTCTCCCTCCATTGCCATTGGATATTTTGTCAATCAGTTTAAATGAAAGCTGTCTGCTTACTGATCCTCCTGCCCTTGGGAATGGTGTTATGTGTCTGAACCGTTTATCGTTTTGATCAAACATCCTTTTGGTCTCCTCTGCTCGATGGTGGACAATCCCAGCTTCCCTAAGCCATCTGCATTGCTGTAGTCCTTCACCTCTGGGATTGTTCCATGAGTTATTTACTCTGTTCAGAGAACCCCACTTAGACATGAAGGACCATGCCTTACCTACTTGGATTTAAGAAAGTCTTACATCTGATCCCTTCGGAAACCCTGTAATGCATGTTCTGAGGAAAAAGTGAGGTCTGTAGATCAGAGCGGAAAATGTGTTGCTGGAAAAGCGCAGCAGGTCAGGCAGCATCCAGGGAACAGGAAATTCGATGTTTCGGGCACAAGCTTCATTCCTGATGAAGGGCTGCCTGACCTGCTGCACTTTTCCAGCAACACATTTTCAGCAATGCATATTCTGATGCAAGTAAACGTACAGATAGTTCTCCTATAATGTGGTAGTTGTGTTCCCATGTGACATTGTGTTACAGAAAATCATGCAATAAAACTAATGGGGCCTATAGGTAAAACATAGTTCGGGAATCCAGTTTAGCAACCTGCCCATTACTGGTCAGTTACAGAAACGCCAAGTTGTTACAAGCAAAATTTCCCAATATGTTTGTTGTATTCCCGGTTCCTTGTGCAGTGAATTTTATCCTGAACTCGGCTCTCTACCTTTAAACTTTGTGAAAATTGCCGAAGTGTTTTTTTTTGGCACGAGTAAAATCACACTTTTTTTGTTTTTCTTTTGAGGGGGTGGCTAAAGGGGCTGGGATGCTCCGAACAGCTGGAGGTTTCAATGGGTCGCAGGTCTCAGAGAGAATGAGGAACTGAGTCACTCAGATCAGATCCTCCCACCCCCCCCACCCCACCATGCTTCAGAGACTGGGTGAACTTGGATCAGGCATTACTTAGGGATGGGTGGGGTAGGAAGGGATGGGGGTCGCCAATGGTCCGTCCTTAGTTTCACACCTCACCCCCTTACACACACACACACTTTTTTCTCTCTCTCTCTCCAGTAAAGTTGTCCTGTGTTGAAGCTTCAGCTAGCTAGCACCTGAGCCTCTACTTAACTAAATGGCCCTTCTTACTCTCCAACACTTGCTGGACATCGCTGTATTTGCACTTACGCTCCTTGGCCCCCATCCCCCCAACTCTATGCATGATCTCAGTAAGCACTCCTGCAAAATATTCTAATGGTTGCTTCCCCTGCCTTAGTTTCAGATAGAAGCAAAAACATACACACAGGTGATAACCCGTTGCAATAGATGCACCAGCAGAATGAATCACAGCCGACTGGTAATACAGGGAATGGAATTGTGAAATGGCAAATGGGAGTTCGCTTTATGAAAACAAAGGCTGCAATTCACAAATTGCATTACAGCCGAATTGTTTATGAAACACGTGTTATAGGAGGAGTACTTCTAAGACTATTTCTGAGGAGTTTTCTGAAGAAGACGACAGAGGATATGCTGAGAACTTGTGTAGGCTGAGTGAATAAATGAGCTGCTGATGATGGTGGTATCTGACTGAAGATGTCATCATAATTCTGTTATTGGAAACAGAGTTACCTGCAGTCCTTTCCTTCAAATAAATCAATGCATGTGCATAAAATTAAGAACAACCTTTGACTCTGTTTAAAATCCTTATCTTTTATGTAAGTGTGATGATTTTCCTTTGTACTGTATTCCTTGCGCCCAAGCATGGAGTTTATTAAACCTAGTTATTTAAATACTAACCACTGAGAACCTGATGTCTAACTGTGTTGACCTGATCGATGCTGATCTTCTCCATTGTGTCACCCATTCATGAATCCCGAATACTGACCCCTTGCCCTCTGCTGTTTCTTCCAGTTCACCAGTTGGTGAAGGATGACACTGAAGCCAACCCATATTCTGACTTAAGTGTACACCTCTTAACTCAACCACATGACAGCTTCAGTTAGTGCCTCTCTGTCTCCTCGAGTGAAACCCCAATCAGTGCTCTCCACCCACATAATTAAATAGAATGTTAAATATTGCTAACATCCAGCACAGCAACTCTTCATGTTGGCGCCTTTGCTGCTTTTCTTCCCCCTTCCTGACTCTCTGTAATTACGGAATTATTATAGTGTAGAAGGAGGCCATTCAGTCCATTGTACTGTGCACTTACTTCATACTGTTCTACCGCCTTTTCCCCATTGTTCCATTTAAATTAACTACAGCCTCTCATTCTCCTTGGGCTTATGACCTAAATGGGGTTTCAGGAATGTTGGGTTGGGGGGAAAACAAAACCCCCCGTGCTTCTCCACTGTAAGACTGAATTCTCTGTCAGCTCATTTGAATTGCCCAGATGTTTGTTCCTTGTGAATTGTTCGGATCAAGTGAGAGTTCCGGAATTCGAACGGGTCTGTGGTCTTTTTGATGCTTTCGTTTAGAGACGGAACCACAAGACATATGGTTCTTACTGTTGTGCCCCAGCCCCCTCCCTGGTGTCATTTTTATTTCTCTTTCAAATCACTGATATCCCTCAGGCTGCGATGATCTTTGTATCTGAACGTTTGAAGTGTACACCCTACGCTATATGGTTTCTTTCTGTGAAACATCTGAAAACTGGACACCCATTATCCGAGTCACTCTAGACAGTTGAAATTTGGCAATGGTCTACCAGCCAGCAAGATACTGTTTTTCTTTCATATTTCTAACGTTGAACTTGAAATACATTGCGGACTCCAGGCATGTCTCAGGTGTTGCGTGACTCAGGTCTCTCATGTTCATGGTGACTCCTAGTAATCCTTGCTGAAGGCTACGGAGATGGATTTAATTTTGTTCTCAATACCAGCTTCTCTGAATGAAATTTAATATACCGGCAAAAGAATTAAAGGAGGTTTCAAGTCTCGTAAGAAACAGGGCAGGAGTTCCGCCTCATCATTGATTTTGCGATCAAAGTGACTCCTGAGGGTTACCGGTCACAGAATTTATGATAGGGGGAATACAATATGCTCCACTGAGATCTCCCCACCCTTGGGCAAAACCTTCAAAAGGTAGATCGAGGTGTTCTTTCGTGATGTGGATGAGGAATGCTGAGTTGAAATAATGGTGCTGTTATCACAGACCGTCCAGTCCTGTACAAGTTGATTGACGTTTAATTGGGGACAGCTTCCAAGTTATTGCCGTTAAGAGACCAGAAATCTCCCCATGTGAGGCTGAGTTTTATTGCAGATTGAGTGTGTGCTGCAATGGACTTCCTTTAAAGATAGATAACAAAGCATTTCAAAGTATAAGTGGAACCCTCGTGCACAGATAGTATGGCCAAGTATAGCATAACTAAGTATCGTTAGAACTTTCTATAGAAACTTTCAGTACCTCAGGATGTCCAATTTATTTGGGTGCTAGTGAAGTAATTGTCAGGTGCAATCACTGTCATAGCACAGAGAAGACAGCACTCAGTTTGTGCACAGCAGGTTCCTCCAGTCAGGGGATGATCTGTTTTTAGTGATGTTGTTTTGATGATTTAAGTGTTTTCTAGGGTGTCTGGGAGACCTCACTTGCCGCTTTGGAAAAATGCTGTAGGGATCTTTGACATCTCCTCGAGACGGTGGACGAGACTTCTGTTTAATGCTATATCTGATGGACAGTGCCTTCAGCAATGCAGTACACCCTCAGTAGAAGGATCCAGTGCATTGAATACTGATGCTCTCCTTCCATTGTATTTGTGGAGAGTTGAAACTGTTTTCTCAGATGCTACCAGACCTGCTGAATTTTTCCAGCAATTTGTTTGTCTGTTTCAGATCTCTATTTCTTTTGTATTTATTTTGTGGAGAGTGGTCAGTTTGGTGAAGTTGTCAGCAGTGTGTTTTGGCTGTTGCACCCGTAACCTTCACAAGTTGTCTAGTTACAGGGAGATTGTTAGGACCACGATGAGAGGGTAAATCGATGACTGGATCTCTCTGGTGAACTGTGAACGTGAGGCGTGAAAGAATTGGGTTCCAGATGAGAAAATGTCTTGTTGTCTTTCTCTCTAGCTAAAACTGGCTGACTCATCTTATGAAACCTACTCACTGTCTGTTAAATCCACAGGGTAAAGGCTTGAGTAACCTCATCTAGCTATCCTATATCTCTATGTGGTTACCTTAACTTCAAATCAAGGATTTCACCGTGCCAATTACTTTTATTTGGCAAACGTTGCCAATTTATTCAAAGATCCAATATCTAGTGAGACTAGTTGCTTTAGTGTTCAAAGTTAATAACTTTTTATTTATACTACATTTGCCAACATTGGCCCCTGGCTGGAGCTGAACATTGAGTAGCTTTAATCATATCTATTACAGTCTGTCCCTGTTGATACTGCCTTGACTTATCCAGCAGTGTAGGGACTGTGAAGAAGTGTACCAAGTCTCAAAAAATTTTGAATTCTTTATTGTTGATGAATCTGGATTGGTATAATATTTCAGTTCATTACAAGTGCTGATCCTCCCTGGTATATTAAAACTTTACCCTACGAGCTGGGCAGAAATATGCCCAAGCTTGCAATGGACTTTTTACTTCTATCTCCCCATGACAACTGGTAGAATTTAAATTCAGTCAACCAAAAATTTTAATTAAAAGCTAATCTCTTTAATGGAGATCATGGAATTATCCAAACAATTTTTTAATTGTTGAAAAAAAACTTTTATTTTCTTGATTTGCTAAGGTCTGACGTACCTGTGACTCCAAACCACTAGCAACGAGGTTAACTCTGAACTGAAATGGGTCAGAAAGCATGGCACTGGATTAGCACAGCTGGTCAGGGAGCATCCGAGCAGCAGGAGAGTTGACGTTTCGGCCTTCCTGATGAAGAGGCTTATACCCGAAACGCGACTCTCCTGCTGCTCAGATGCTGTCTGACCTGCTGTGTTTTTCCAGCACCATCCTTTTCGACTCTGACTCTCCAGCATCTGCAGTCCTCACTTCCTCCTCAGAATTGAAATGGCCGAGCAAATCTGCCCTCGGGTAATTTGGGATGGTCAAGGATGCTGATGACCCATGAAGGAATTGCCATGTTTTATCCTCGACAAACACTCATCCAGTTCCCTTTGAAAGGTATTATTGAATCTGTATCTACATTTTTCTTTTAAGTTAATCAGACAGGAACATATTCTGCAATCGAACCACTCTTTTTATGTAAAAATTTTCCTTGTGTTGGATCTAGTTCTTCTGTCAATCACCTTAGACCTTTTGTCATTGGCTTATTAACCCATCACGTTCTGGAAACTATTCTCTTTAAAATGATAATGTGCAGGTTCTTTAATTGTAGGATGTGATTGACGGTGTCCTACAAGAATTTGTGCTGGAGCTTCAAAAAGTCACTATGTTTAAGAACAATTTAGATAATGCAATGGAAAACCACAGTTGCTGATGACACACAGATAGGTGGCAGCGTAAGCAGTGCAGGCAGAAGGATAAAATTACAAAGCAGTGTTGATGGATGAAGTGAGCGGGCGAAATTGCAGCAAATGGATTTCAGTTATAAACAGATAGGAGATTGGAGTTTGGAAGCTGAGCAGGAAATAAATACAGGGTGCTTTGTAAATACACTAGAAACAGTGGAGGCCTGAAGAGATCGAGAGATTCAGTTAAATCATTGATACATCTTGAGCAGGTACAAAACATAATTGGAAAGAGTAGCAGAATGCTGACCTTTATATCGAGAAGACTAGAATGCAAGGCAGAAGATTTTGTTTCAGCAGTTCAAAGCCCTGGTTAATCTCCCTTCAAGTGACTGTGAACAGTTCTGAGCACCACAATTTAGGAGGAATTGGTCTTTGTAGAGAGTGTGCAAAATACCTTTACCAGAATGGTACCTGGGCTCCTCACACAAATAATGAATGTGTCCATTGGAATTTGATTCAGATAGTGAAGATACTAAGGCGAATTGAATGGGTACATTGAACTAAGTTATTTCTGCTAGTTGAGGACTCTGTCTATGGACATACCCTACAAATAAGCGACAAATTTTCCTGAAGTGAAATTAGGGAGCACTTCTACATAGAAATGATGACAGAGGTTTGGAACGCGCTTTCACCGTCATCAGTTGATGTTGAATAATTTAGTTGCTATTTTTAAATCTGGGAATGAGAGATTTCTGTCATCTAGAGTTATTAAGGGAAATAGGTAAAAGTATGTAGATGGAGTTGCATCATAGGTCACCCATCAACTCATTGTATGGTAGAACAACTGGAGGGGCAGAGGAGCCTCTGTAGAATAAAGACTCCGTACTCCGATATATAAGTAAATAACCCAGCTTCAGTAATGATGCAAGAGATCTCACAATGATGAACCTTTCCATGTCAAACATTGTACTAAGCACAACGGTGTAACTAGTTGGAGTATTTTCTATATAAATGTAGTCTTACCAACAGGTAGAAAGTGAGGACAGCAGATTAGAGTTGAGCGTGTTGCTGGAAAAACGCAGCAGGTCAGGCAGCATCCGAGGACCAGGAGAGTCAACATTTTGGGCATAAGCCCTTCATCGGGAATCATGACCAAGGGCGTATGCCAGAAATGTTGATTTTTTTTTTTTTCCCTGCTTCTCAGATGCTGCCTGACCTGTGCTTTTCTAGCACCACACTCTCTACTCTAATCTTGCCAACAATCTAGACTCAGAATTCTTGTCTAGACCTTGACAAAAGCACACCTCTCCTTAATCCAGCACCATCATATCCTGTTCCTGTTCTTCAGATCTCCCCAAAAAGAGACCCTCTATCAAATCTGCTCTGAGACTTTTTTTGTTCCAAGTATAGCTGTTTCTCAGTTATTGTTTTGCAGGATTTCTGATTTTTTTTTCTTTTTGTGCTGTAAAGTGAAATAGACTTTAATGATGTGCTCTTGTATTTAATCTTTAATGGGATGTGGATGTTGCTGACCAGGTCAGTATTTTGTACCAAGCCCATCAGCCATGTGGCTGTGGGTCTTGATTCGCATATAGACCAGACAAGGTAGAGATGGTGGATTTCATTACTTCAAAGGGCATTGGTGAATCTGATGGGTTTGTCTGACCGTCCTTGTGGTCTTCGTGACTGCAAAAGACATTGCATTCAAGGCTTTGGTGATATTTAAATGCATTTCCCAAGTTTACGCCCCCGGATCACTGGATTAGTGATCCTGTCATTATGTACCATCTTTTCCCTCCATTGTAAGAGTTGAGTCATTCACTCTATTTCTGTGTATGTGGTTAGTGAAGTCTCTGTGAGCACACAATGCCTTTTTGCATTGGTGGACATTTTCAATGATTAGTGAGAGTGAATACTTTATGCTACCTGCTGGGGAATGGTTCAGACTAAGTTGCCTCAGTCTAGGGCCACATCACCCATTGTGAGCCATACTGCAACACCAGCATGGCAAAAAAACACTTGTAAGTAAGCTACTCCTTCATTTGCTTGTATTGGCCGTTCCTTCTCTATAAAAGGAGAGTGCCATTTATTTTAACTCGAAGAGATTCCCAGCACTTTATGAAGTCTACTTAGTGCTGTTATGGATGAAACATAAGCTGTGATTTATCCTAACAAGCTGTTGCATACCAGCTGATGTGGTTTTAATGATGCTGATAGAGGGTTAAATAGTGATCAGATCACTGGGGAGGGTAAGTTCTCCTGCTTTTCCACAAAATAGTGGGGTGAGATCTTTGCCCACCTGACTGGGCAGTCAGGGCCGTGGCTTCTCACCCGATAAGAAACAGCCCCCTCCCCAGTACTGTGTGGGAGTGGATTTCTGTGGCGTCATTTGCAGGACTGTGGATGACTTTTTGTAGCTTTAGAGGTGAGAGTACATTCCACTGATGGTGTAACGTCCTTGCAGTTTTCCATTCTCCATATTGAAGCTATTTGCAATTCTCGCGTACAGAGTTCCTTTCTTCACATCATTATTGGCCATGCATCCAACTCCCCAACTCCCCTTGCCTAACCCCCTCTCGCCCTGCTCAAAGTAACTTACTAAAACTCTGCTCTTTTGAGGATGACTTCTCCCTGACCTACTTTTCTTCCCTCCTTTTTTCTTTTTCTGTTTTCAATTGTTTTTGTTTTTTTAAATTCCTCTCTGTGTCAAGTGCCTTTGAAATGATTGCTGGGTTACAGTTCCACAGGGGCCTGCCCTCCAGTAGCACTAGAATCAGAGTATTAGAGATGTACAGCACGGAAACAGACCCTTCGGTCCAACCCATCCATGCCGACCAGACATCTCAACCCAATCTAGTCCCACCTACCAGCCCCTGACCCATATCCCTCCAAACCCTTCCCATTCATATCCCCATCCAGATGCCTTTTAAATGTTGTAATTGTACCAGCCTCCACCACTTCCTCTGGCAGCTCATTCCATACACGTACCACCCTCTGTGTCAAAAAGTTGTCCCTTAGGTCTCTTTTATAGCTTTCCCCTCTCACCCTAAACCTGGACTCCCCCACTTCAGGGAAAAGACTTTGTCTATTTACCCTATCCATGCCCCTCATGATTTTAATAACCTCCTATATAAGGTCACCCCTCAGCCTCCGACGTTCCAAGGAAAACGGCTCCATCCTATTCAACCTCGCCCTATAGCTCAAATCCTCCAACCCTGGCAACATCCTTGTAAATCTTTTCTGAACCCTTTCAAGTTTCACAACGTCTTTCCAATAGGAAGGAGACCAGAACTGCACGCAGTATTCCAAAAGTGGCCCAACCAATGACTGTACAGCCGTTGATAACATTTGAGACTGTTTCAGACTCGGGGTTCCAGCTGGTTGTTTTGAAATGCATACTGACTTTCTAATATTCACATATCTATGTTTACAGCAGAACTGTCTCAAAAGCAAGTAGGATTGATTAGCTTGAAAGTTAAATGTGCACTTATCACTGCTTCAGCATCCCAAAGCACTTTATAATCAATGGAGCACTTCTTTGAAGTGTAGATACTTCTGTAATATAGGAAACATGACAAGCTCTCTCAAACAGCAGCATTGTCCACCAAGATATTTTTAAAATTGATGTTGGTTAAGTTTGAACTCCTCTTTAGAATAGCAGAAGGGGATCTTTCACATCTGTATCAGCGAGCAGACTGAGTTCGTTTAGTGACTCCTCCACCATTCCATTCCTGTGCAGCACTCCCCTCAGCACTCCAGTGCAGTGGAGTGACAGCCTGCCTTGTTGTGTTCAAGTGTCTGGTATGGGATTTGAACTTGCCTACCAACTCAGCCCAGACAGACACCATTTTGCCTGAGCTGTAAGAAGAGCCGATTTGGAACTAGTTGGATTGATGGAATGGATGTGTGGCTGATTTGTGATTAAATCTGCACTAACAGCTTTTTCCAGATTGACTGAAGAAGTAGGAGCAGAAGTTGACCATACCCTTAAGCCTCTTAGGCAACCATCACACAATGCCAAACCCAGTGCCATCTGATCAGAAAGGAACAAACTAGACAAAGAGACAATTTCTCTTTCTTGGCATTTGTTGTTACAGCAGCAGCGTTAATCACCTCGAAGACACAAGTTGGACAGTACGTAATGTGAAGATGTCCAGCCTTTTCAGAATGCTTCCCAGTAGAAATGACAGGTAATGGTGGTAGATTTTCGATTTCAATAAAACTACTGTATATCTTCTATAGGCACTAGAGGTTAGTTTTAAGATGATGCCTCTGCATTATATCACATTGTATTTTAAAAGCATTGATAGTTTTTTAAAATGTCTGCTCTAATAGCAAATGCTGAGGGTGGGAAAGGGATCGTTTCTTGATTAACTCTCTCTCACTGTAATAGGCGATGGGAATGTGGTTCCCCATGTGATAGGGTCAGGATTAACTTGAACACTTAAATGAATACTAAACCGGCCTCTACCCAAGCCACGTGCCACCCTGGTTGAGAGCTCTATTGCTTTTTCTTCACTGTCACTGTGGCAAAATCCTGGCACACCCTTCCAAGAGCAGTGTGTGGGTGTCCTTGCATCACGCGGACTGCAGCGGTTCAATAAGGCAACTCTCCCAGTACCTTTCCAGCAGAACTCGCTCTAAAACAAACAGGAGTTTTCATCTTACTGTTGTCTTGGTTGAGTCAGCAATGATCCTTTCTCTTGAATAGAAAAGTCACCCTAGTCCTTCATGGCCCTATTTAAACCTACCAGAACCACCACCTTCCAATGAGTTAAAACTGATTTGTTCCCTTGTTCATTTTTTAACTTTGGTTTTGTGAAAGTGATGCCATTTGTGGTTTCTTTTATAAGTCTGAGTCCACTCAACATTTACCACATGTTGTTGGGTTCTTCTTCAAATGTCTGAAATTTATTTGCAATCCTCCTTATCTACAAGACCTCACACCTCATAGGCTTAATCACAGAGCCTGGATTAGAATTATCATACAATCCCTACAGTGTGGAAACAGACCATTAGGGCCAACAAGTCCACACTGACCCTCCAAAGGGTATCCCACCCAGACCCATTCCCAAACCGTATTACTCCACGTTTACTCCTGACTAAGCACCTAACCTACACGTCCCTGAACGCTACAGGCAATTTAACATGGATTGGGTGAGGAAACTGGAGCACCTGGAGGAAACCCACGCAAACACTGGGGGAGCGTGCAAACTCCACACAGGCAGTCACCCGAGGCTGGAATCGTCCCTGGCACTGAGCCACCATGTGCCGGGTTGTTGGCTTACACTCTTTACCATAGATACGTGACTGAGTAAATTGACATGAGAGGGAATAATTGAAACTGAGGCCTTTATGTTGGCATATCCCATGTACTTGTGTCATGGGACTGCCTTAAAGGGACAGGCCTGTCTAGTATGGAATCTTGAGCATAATACTAGACCAAGGAGGAGTACTTTTGTCCTTTTGAGGATGATGGCTGCAGTCCTGATCAATATCCTGTAGCAAACTTGAGGATGTTGGCTTCTATCCTGCTTTGTGAAATTTGGTCACCATTTACTATTAGATTCCATATTGTGCTGGAGAAACTCAAACTTGTGAGGATAAGATTTTTAAAAAAGTTCTTGGCAATATACAAATTGCAGAATTGTCTGTTCATCTTGAGTTAGATTGTTAATTGTAGCTCTGCAGGATGTACAGTCTCTCTTGCTGCTGCTTCAAACAGACCAGTGACCTTCCAGAGGGAGCCTCTGTAACGGACAATAGCTGCTTTCTCAGCCAATTAACACTGGCCTTTGTTGGACCTGAGAGCTCTGCTAATTATTTCATTTGATCCTTTTCTTGGCACAAAGCTCAAATCCTGTGGTAATCCTGCTGTCCCTAATTAAGGAGTTCACTGCAGGGCTTAGGGGAGAGCATTTTGCTCAGTCCTGTATCTTGTTTAATGCTTTCCAGAGCTCTGCAGTACATCTTGATCCTTCATAATTCATTTGTTGTATTCTTTTTTGCAAAACCCCTCAATGTGACTGCTTATGGGCCAGTCAGTAAACTGATCTGGTAATGACTGACTGACTTTCTCAATTAGTAGTAAGTCTGTTTCCTTGCACTGTATGACTCAGTAAACCCACCAAGTCACCAGCCTGTGATGTTCTGTCTGTCGCCCACCTGTCTGCCATGTTTAAAAAAAAACAATATTTTTTGCCTTGCACTCATCAGGACAAATGGAAGAATGCCAAGTTTTAAATGATCACATGACAACATGCAGTTTGTTGACATGTTACCACTGGTTGGGGTGCTGCCATGAAACAAGTAAGGCTTCCTGACCACCTCCACTCAGCTGTCTTGGAAATCGTTGTTCAAAACCAGAAGAGTGGACTTGGAGGTGAAAGATTTTATTTAATTACAGTATGAGAGAATCACTGGGACAGAAGGGAGACCTTTGACCAGCTGTGCCTGCACTGGCTTTCTGAGTTATCAGTTTACCTTGTGTCATTCCCCCACCTTCTTCGTGTAACCCTTCAACGTTCTTCAATTCCCTATTAAATGCCTTGGTTGAACCTATCTCCATCACAACCTCAGGCAGTGCTTTCCAGATCTGAGCCACCCACTGTGTGAACATATTTTCCCTCATGGTGCCATTGCTTCTTTTGCCAATGACCTTAAATTGGTGTCTCATTTTTCATCCTTCCACAAACTGCTTCACATTTTGTTTCCCTCTATCTGTTTTGTGTGGCCCCTCACAATTTCAAATACCTTTGTCAAATGCCTCCAGGGACGACAGGCCTGTCCTCTCCAATCTATTTTTGGAACTGAACTTCCTCATCCCTGGAATCGTTCTCCTGAATCTTTTCTCCACCTTCTCCTTTGGCTTCAGATTCTTCCTAACTTGTGACACCCAGAACTGGGCACAGTACCCCATTTAAAACCGCACCAGTATTTTTAATAGAAGTTTAACAACCTCCCTACTCTTGTACGCTGTGCCTCGGGTGCAATATATTGTGGATAAGTTGGGCGGCACAGTGGTTAGCACTGCTGCCTCGCAGCGCCAGAGACATTAAATTCCCGCCTCAGGCAACTGTGTGGAGTTTCCACATTCTCCCCGTGTCTGCGTGGGTTTCCTCCGGGTGCTCCGGTTTCCTCCCTCAGTTCAAAGATGTGCAGGTTAGGTGAATTGGCCATTCTAAATTGCCCTTGGTGTTAGGTGAAGGGATAAATGTAGGGGAATGGGTCTGGGTGGGTTGCGCTTTGGCAGGTCGGTGTGGACTTGTTGGGCCAAAGGGCCTGTTTCCACACTGTAAGTAGTTTAAACATCTAAATCTAAGTTACAACGGGAAATGGGTGCCATGGAAAATATTGACCGTAGCTTGTGATATATCCGTAAGTGACATGACTGAGAGAAGATCTAATTCTTGCTCCCTATTGGTGTGAGCACTAATTGGAAAGCACACAGCGAAAAGTAGTCATGAATTGTCAAAACCCAACACAGTTGACCACCTCCTTTTAGGGAGGGTAATGTGCAATCCTCAAGCTATGTGACTTCAGTTGGACACCATTATACTTGACTCTTAACTGTTCTCTAAAGCTGGCCACAGAGTTGGTCACAAATGATCACATCCACGGCTGAATATAGATTGAGCAAGTAGCATCCAGCAAGGTTGTCCCAGGTATCCCCATCATTGCAGCTCTTTGTCATCCAGTAGGGAACTCCAAGGGAAGCACCCTTCTCCAGGGAGTGGAGAGAATGTGGGATTTGCTACCATGTGTAGGGGAGGAATTGAGGTGAATGGTGTCAATACACTTAAGGGGATGCTGAAAGTTGCTTGAGAACACATGAAGGGAAAAGGAATGGAAGAATACACTGGATATGTAGGGATGAGAGGATGAGGAGTGGGAGGTGGTGCAGGACCAGTTGGACTGAATGGACTGTTTCTGAACTGTATTTTATCATGAGAATATCAACCACTGCTGATGCTAGGGTGAAAATGGTAATTATTTCAGTGAAGCTCACATCCCAAGAATGTCTTCCCTATAGGGGGAGCAAAAAATGCTTCCTTTTTAAGCACAGGCTGAGTCCACTCCGTCAATTTTATTGTCAAGTTGTTATTCGAGGTATACCCTTTGAATAGCTGCATTTATACAGCACCCTTTCAAGTAGTACATTTGTGACAAAGCACCTCATGGAAGCGTTGTAAAGGAATGTGTGAGATTGAGCCATATTGGGGAAGATGGTCAAAGTCTGGTCAAAGAGGTATGATTTGAAGAAGCTAAATGAGAAAGACATTTAAAATGGGAGTTCCACAGCTAGAAGTCCAGGTACCTGAAGGCTTAGCTCATCAATCGTGAAGCAACTGAAGCTGGGAATGCTGAAGAGGTCAGAACTAAAGGGACATAGATATTGTGGAAGGCATGAGGCTGGTGCAGAGATGGGGAGATGTTGCGGATATGGAAAGGTGTTAGAGATGAATATGAACATTTTAATTTGAGTTGCTCCTTGAGGAGGGGCCAGTGTAGGTCAGTGACAAAGGCCATGACAGGGGAATGGGACTTGGTTGTTTTAGATACAGGCAGGCAGCACTGAGTTTGATGATCCCACATATACGGATGGAGGAGTATGGCACCCCTCGTCAGGGACATGTTAGAATAATCAGACATCGAAGAAACAAAGGCACAATGAGGGTTCCAGCAGATGAGTTGAAGGGTTGATAGAGTCGACCATCTGTTGTGGAGATGGAAGTAGGCAGTCTTCATGATTGGATTTGGAAGCTCATCATGGGGTCAGGTACGATACTGGAAGTTACAATCCGTCTGGTTCCATCTCTGAGAATTGCCAGAGAGATGATGGAGTTGGAGAATGGAGTTTGCCATGAGGATTTGAAACCATTAATGGGGGTTTATTTGATTGGAGGAAATACTGGACTGCACAGTCCAGTATAAGTGACTATTTAAACACTATGGTGAGGTAGAGCTGGGTGTTGTCAGGGTATCTGTGAAATGAGACTCCCCCGTGGTCTTCAGACGTGTGTTGGGAGCTGTGACAAACTATAGATAACTTCTGGAAAGGAAGTAGGCCCCATTTAAGGAAAATTGTGTTTTGTCATCTTTTGAGAAGCCATCCTTTTGTCATTTGAAGTAGCAGAATGGGGAGCATGGAAACCAAACACACAATTGCAGTGTTGTATGCTAGGACTTTACCGATCCCATAAATCATTACTGTTTATTCTGGACACAATAGAAGCACTGTTCCCTCCTTTCTCTTCCTGATGGCTTGGATGAGCTCTCTAAACTCCTCCCTTCTCACCCCCCCTCAAACCACCTCCAGAAAATGTTATTAATCCAATTTTATTTTGGCAGTTTTCACCTGCTCCTTTTTATTTTAATGAGGTAATGTGTGTGTGTGTGTGTTTTGCTGCAGAGGAGAGTTTTGTTTTTCTCAGCACACCTTCAATATTTTTCAGGTCTTGTTCGCCCCACCCAGTCTCAGTGGCTTACGTCTGTTCCCCATCCACCCTTAAATGTTAAAGTCCTCCAACCTGTCCCACCATTCCCAAACAATGGTCTCTTCCCCTCCCTATCACTGTAATCGCCCATCATTGAGCAATTCTAATCAGGCATGTGCAAGTGGCTTGATATCTTGGAAAGTTTAGGGGCAGCTGAAGGCTATGCAGATGGGAAGTGATGAAACCCTGAAAGGGGTCTGAAGGCCCCGAAGAGAAATTTTAAAATTCTCTATGTTGGGAGCAGAGCACCTCGGTGTGGAGCAGCTGGCTGACAATCTCTCGAACTGCTTCTCATTTCCTGTGGAAAGCCAGTAGGAAGGAAATGGGTTTCTGTTCGCAAGTACCTTCCTGCTGCTGGCAAATGGTATGGGTCAAGTTCCTCTCTCTCTCTTTTCAAAGGAAAAGTCTGCCTATTAAATAACCCGTCTGCTCTGTATCCTGGTTTCAAACAGGAGCAAGCAGAGGGGCGGCTTCTCTGTGTTAAGACTTGGGTTAGCATCTCCTGTTGAGACTACGTGAGGACTAGGCGGGTGTCGTTTTACAGCTATCCATTGCTCTAGCCATTCGGATCCTTTTGCTCCTTGTTTGGACAAGTTTCTTTAATTAACGTGAGGAGGGAGGAGAAGCAGCTGGAGTTATTTCGGAGAGACAGTTTGGTTGAACGATGCCTTCAGACAGCAAGTGCCACTCGATGTTTTCACTCGCCCTGTTTTATAAAGGGCTCCTTGTTTGCTCACTTGTTCTGTGCCTGGCCTCCCCATCCCCGATCTCCCACATTACCTTCCCTCCCCTCCTTGCCAACCTGGTGCAGTGAGGTGGAGATTTTCAGAAGCCTAATTGAGAGCCAGGATGATGAGCAGTGGTTTCCTTCAGCACTGTAATGGTTCTGTGAAGGCGGAAGTTTAAAAAAAAGATTTCCTGGTGGGATGGAATTTGCACGCTATGAGAAGAGAGACGTGTTGCCAGAGCTTGCCATTTTTGCATCCAATTATTGAAATGCAAGAATGACAAATTTCAAATGGTGACAGGAGAAAATGGAGTTGGTTCATTGGCGAGTGGAATCTGGCTGAGGGTTAGTCATGGAGAAAGCAATGGGGAACTGCAGGCTCCCTGAGTTCCTGGGTATGAAGAAGAACTTGTTTCTTGAACACATTTCTTTTGCTTGCAAGGAATAAGTCCCAACATAAAAGTGCAAGTCGATCCAATCAGGTGGACTTGACTAGTTATCTTAACCTTTGTTGGTAATAGGGGGCCAAATCAGAATTCACTGGTGCAACCTGCTTTGTAAGGGTCTTGGTTGGGAGAAGAGGAATGTAATTTAACATCAGATTACACTTGATCAAATCCAACCAAAATTGTTTGGAATGTTCTCTTCTAACTTGGAAAATTCAATTTTTTTTTCCCAAATGGTGAGGGAGAAGCTGAATCAGAGCTTCGGGGTGAAAAGAAGGGCCTTGTCTTTCAAAATGATCTGGCTTCTCTTGAATGGCTGAGGAAGCTCATCCATTGCTGGTTTTAGAACCAATCTTGATGATTGAAAAGGGGTGCTCCTGCCTCCACGGTCTCCACTCCACAGGGTTTCTCTCCAAGAAATCCGTGCAGTCCTAGACCTGTCCTGTTGTCTGAGTCTGCCGTTGAGCTGTTTTGAGTTGCAACAAATCTGGGGATTAATGAATAAATAGTAGTGAAATCTCTGAAGCCTTATCATCATTGCTGGTCTTGCTAAAAATGCTGTGACTCTGTGTACAAAGCTCAAAAATAGGGTAATTATACTCTCGAGCAACCTTCTTTGTAAAGACTTCTGTCTCCTGCAAGTCTGATCTGTGCTTTCTGGGTGTGTTTTTTTTAATCTAATGACTATTTATCCAAATATTGTACGTACTTTGAAGGGATGGATGCTCATATTTAACCTCCGCCCCTTCCTCCCACATGAATGTAACTTTAATAATTCAGACTAACCCTGCAGAAAGGCACCCCCCCTAAAGTTCTCATGAGCTTGTTTTCTTGTTGGTTAGTGTGTCATTGCTATTCCCAGGTCCATTGCACACTAGTTAAATGACATTTGCCTTTGATATTCAAAGGCATCATGCCCATGCTAAATTTCAGATTGCGCCTACATTCGTAGAGATGTATAGCAGGAAAGCAGACTCGTCGGTCCAACTTGACCATGCTGACCAGAAATAATAAATTTTCTCGTCCCATTTGCCAGCATTTGGCCCATATCCCTCCAAACCCTTCCTTTCATATACCCATCCAGATGCCTTTTAAATCCTGTAATTGTACCAGCCTCCACCATTTCCTCTGACAGTTCATTCCATACACATACCACCCTCTGTGTGAAAACATTGCCCCTTAGGTCTCCTTTATATCTTTTCCCTCTCACCATAAGCCTTTGCCCTCAAGTTTTGGATTGCCCCTCACTCCCCCCCCCAGGTAAAAGACCTTGTTTATTTACTATCCTATCCATGCCCCTCATAATTTTGTAAACCTCTGTAAGGTCACCCCTCAATCTCCGACGCTCCAGATAAAACAGCCCTAGCCTATTTAGCCTCTCCCAATAGCTCAAATTCTCCAACCCTGGCATTATCATTGCAAATCTCTTCTGAGCCCTTTCAAGTTTCACAACTTCCTTCCGAAAGGAAGGAGACCAGAATTGCACGCAATATTCCAACAGTGGCCTAACCAATGTCCTGTACAGCCACAACATGACCTCCCAACTTCTGTACTCAATATTCTGACCAATAAAGGAAAGCATACCAAATGCCACCTTCACTATCCTATCTCCCTGGGACTCCACTTTTAAGGAGCTATAAATCTGCATTCCAGGTCTCTTTGTTCAGCAACGTTCCCCAGGTCCTGCTCTGATTTGCCTTTTCAGAATGTAGCACCTTGCATTTACCTAAATTCAACTCCATCTGCCATTCCTCAGCCCAATGGCCCATCAGATCAAGGTCCCATTGTAATCTGAGGTAACCCTCTTCGCTGTCCACTACACCTCCAATTTTGGTGTCACCTACAAACTTATCTCCTATGCTCATTTACATAAGGCACTGTTTGCAGATTTTTCTTGTTCTGACTTCATTTTTCCCTTCGTGCTGCCCTTTGCTTCCATTCCTTTTGTGCCATTGCTATTCATCTTCCCCTCTGTGCTGCAGCCAGATCACCGATGTCTTGAGAGGCCTGTCACAAGTTGGGTACATGTGAAGCAAGATCCCAGAATCCGATTGAATTTTGAACTTGGTTGTGTCTCTGCTAACCCATGAAGAACAACCACTTGAGCTACCAGAAGAGCCTTGGAGTTGTGCCAAGACTGAAAATTGAAGTGCAGATGCAGCAGTACTTTTCAAGTGAGGTTGCTGCTGTAATGTTGGAAGCACAACAACCAATTTGCTCACAGCAGGCTCCCCCAAACAATTGCAGTAACGACAGGACAATCTGTGTTTGTGGTGGTGACTGCTGAAATTTCAATGAGCTGGGAAAGTTGACTTGACCTGTCACCTTTGTGCAGGGTGTGCGGAGTTCAGGACAGCCAGGTCTTCAGGTTAAATGCCATCCACTCATGAACTGATTGGGAGAGCTCGATAAAAGCTGAGGGTGGGAAGGGAGGGACCATAACTAAGATATGTGCATAATTATTCTTGAGACAGGATGTTGTCTGCCTTGGAATGTTGCAGATAAGACTTTTGCTGTAACGTGTTTGCTGACGGCAAGCTGAACTGTTTTTCAGGGAAGGTCACTCAGATTAGAATTGATTAATCACAATTGCCCACAGTAACTTGAGTGTTTTAGCTATTAGGAATTATCTCTACAAAGTGCACATATCCCATAATGAATCCTGAGCAAAGCTTTCTTTACAACTGTACGACTAACTGGACTTCTCATTGACAGCCACTCTCTCAGCAATTCATTTTATATGAAAATTATCTTTCTTAAATCAAATCAACAATGAGTGTGTCAGACTAGTCAAGAGGCAACAAATGAGTGAATGATGGTTTCAGCAGCAGATGAGCTGTGAAAATGCAGGTAGCAATGATGCAGTGGTTAACCACACAATAACTGGCTAACTTTGGCTGCTGTGTTGAGTACCCTGTTCCAATATGGGACCCAATTATGTAAAATTGATTTCATCAAAAGAAACAGTGTTAACTTCAGCCAGGTTTCCAAACACAACTTGGGTAACTTCAGAATGAATATTTAATAGATTTTACCGTGGGGCGAAATGAGTTTATGTTGCATTTTTGTGAGGTACATAATTGATTTGAGGAGAAGTGTTTGGGAGTGTGCATTTGAGCATTAATAGTTCAAAAAAATGTTGATGGAATTCTTATTTTGACTCCCTTGGAGTTGAGTGTGAAGTGAACATTGTTCCTAAATCAATGTAGTGCAGCAACTTAGAGCTGGCATTGTCTTCATGCTTTGTTTAGATTAATCAGCAGTCAGATACAACCAGTGGCTTATCATATCCTCTGGCAGTTGTTTCACTGTAATTTAGGGAATTGGGGCCCTGATTGTCCGGTAGGAAGATCGTCATTACAACACGAAGATAGGAGTTGTGTGCTGGGACTTTGCTGAAGCCTTGTTGCAGCTGACTTTGTGGGACCTGCACGGGAAGTTTAGATTAGATTACTTACAGTGTGGAAACAGGGCCTTCGGCCCAACAAGTCCACACCGACACGCTGAAGCGCAACCCACCCATACCCCTACATTTACCCCTTACCTAACACTATGGACAACTTTAGCATGGCCAATTCACCTGACCCGCACATCTTTGGACTGTGGGAGGAAACCGGAGGAAACCCACGCAGACACTGGGAGAACGTGCAAACTCCACACAGTCAGTCGCCTGAGCTGGGAATTGAACCTGGATCTCTGGCGCTGTGAGGCAGCAGTGCTAACCACTGTGCCACCGTGCCGCCCACAAGTGGAAACATCCGAGGGGCAGTCACCCTCCAAACATCTCCCCAGTTCATGGTTAAGAGCAGAATATTTTAGAGATTCCCACCTTAGTTGAAAAGTTGTCCAGGGAATTTAGTGGAATTAAAGCCAGCTTCAATTCCTGGCTAACTATAAAACTGACCCCTTGACCCCCCAAGGACTTAGAATAGCCACTCCCTTCTTAACTCTGCCCCAAAACTCCTGCTGATACTAAATTCTCCACCAATATTCATGACCCATTAGATCATATGTTATATGAGCAGGATTAGGCCACTCAGTCCCTTGAGCCTGCTGTGCCATTCAGTAGCATTGTTGCTGAACTGATACTCTTCATATCTGCTTTCCTGCGTTTTCCCCATAACATTCTCCCTAACCATCAAGAATCTATCTCAGCCTTAAATATAAACAAAGACTGTGCCCACTGACAGTGCTGTATGGCAGGGAGTTTCCAAGACACTCCACCCTCCGAGAGAAGAAATTCCTCCTCATTTCAGTCATAAATTTATTCTGGGACTACACTCTCTCGTCCTGAACACTCCTATGAGGGGGATCATCTTTTCCCCATGACTCCTCTCTGACAGTCCTTTACTCCCACGCAACCTAGCTCTCTCTGACATACCCTAACTTAGTTATCTGCCACCGTCCCCCTATTACCCATTACCTTACACATTTACACTCATTCACGCAAATCATTAAATAGCGTAGAATCTTAAAACAAATAAGAAACAGTAATCACTCTCAGAATCGTTAATAAATAGCAATGACATTAAATCTTTAAAATTTTTAAAAAATGATTTATATATTTACAATTAATCCATAAAAATTAGTAAAAGCTAAATGATACTTGCCAAAGTCTGTCTTGACACCCTTCCCTTCAAATGTTAAACTCTACGGTGTATGCTGTTGCTGTTTGAAATGTATTCTAAGGTTTCCCCCATTATGCTGCTTCAGCTCTGTCTCCCTTATGCTGCCTATGTCCTGGACAAAGTTTAAAAATCACACAACACCAGGTTATAGTCCAACAGGTTTAATTGGAAGCACACTAGCTTTCAGAGCGACGCTCCTTCATCAGGTGGTAGTGGAGAGCTCAATCCTAACACACAGAATTCATAGCAAAAATTTGGTGTGATGTAACTGAAATTATACATTGAAATATTGATTGTCTGTTAAGCCTTTCATCTGTTAGAACATCATAATAGTTTCACTTCGTTCATGTGTAAATCACAAAACCTTTTTTTAAAAAGTTGCATTCTCAGGTTAACTGTTAACAATGGTGATAGCTAAACAATATGTTGAAGGTGTTAGCCCCCTGTGTTCTCACCGACATCTCCAAGTTATGTCCTGGACAGCAGCCTGTGTTCGAAGAAACTAGGAGCAGCCAGCCTCTGGTGAATGGCTGCTAAAGACATGGAACGGGCTTTTCTTGATCTGGATGGATCTGGGTAAATAAGAAGCCCTCTTCTTAGGGGATCAGTGTCGGACACTGCCAGGGCAGGTTCAGTACAGTTAACATAACTGCAAAGCTACCTGCACGTGACCTGCAGCCTCCCTGACTTCTAATGAGCACACTGCTTTCTGTCTGTCTGTCCCCGGTCTATACTGTGCTGCTTAGTGACAGTTCTCGTGATACCTTTGATGGATGTGGATCTCCTGGCAAGTGGCTTCACTCAGGTACAGTTGGGTGGTGATTATGGCGATGGGAAGGTGCATGGTGCCAAACTTGCTGTTTGTTTCCAACCAGCCATCTGCATGTGGGTATTCCATACAAGCACTAATGGGCAGCACTGAGGAATGGGAATCCTGGCTCCTTATTCTCCCATCAGTACCAGTTGAGACCAGATCGAGCATTTGCATTTTCTGGTTCAGCTGAGGGGAACTAGCAGAGTGTAACCATTCATTAGATTCCCTACGGTGTGGAAACAGGCCCTTCAGCCCAACAAGTCCACCCAGAGTAACCCACCCAGATCCATTTCCCTCTAACTAATGCACCTAACACTAGGGGCAATTTAGCGTGGCCAATTCACCTGACCTGCGCATCTTTGGATTGTGGGAGGAAATTGGAGCACCCGGAGGAAACCCATGCAGACACGAGGAGAATGTGCAAACTCCACACAGTCAGTTCCTCAAGGCTGGAATCGGACCTGGGACCCTGGCGCTGTGAGGCAACAGTGCTAACCACTGAGCCACTGTGGAATCCAGTTAGCTGGAACGTTTCCTATATTACAGCAACGACTACACTCTGAAAGTACTTCACAATGCCTTTTTGGGATAGCTTGAGGTTGTGCAAGTAGCTATACAAATGCATGCACTGCTTTCTTCCTTTTTTGTGCCTGATGCTGGCTGCATGCTCCAGTCAGGAGTGTGCTTTGTGCAGGTTTCTATAGTGATGAAAGCTGGGGAGCGGTGGAAGGGGCGTACGTCAACATGAGGAGTGCAAACAGTTTGAAACTGTCTCCAACCGTGAAACTGGATGGCTGCTGAAGAATTGTCTGATCTGTAACGAAATGTTTTCTCCTTCAGATAAAATCTGTTTTTGTCATGTTTCTCTCCCTTTTGTCTGAAATGAGCAGACCCAGGTGATAGCATCTTGGAGAGATTATCACAGGAGCTGGTAGACAAATAGTTGACTTGCGTTTGTATTCTTTGATACCCCCCACCCAGGACTCATTACCACTGTCAACTCTCTTTCCTGTGCGCTGCTGTCACGCAGTTACCGTGGCAATGTAACTCAGCTGTAACTTGGAAGCATATTTATTATTTCTTCAACTTCTGAGGTCTTCAGTGTAAGTCAGGGAAAAAGAGGGAGAGAGTTTTTGATTAGACTTACAGTGTGGAAACAGGCCCTTCGGCCCAACAAGTCCACACTGACCCGCCGAAGCGCAACCCACCCATACCCCTACATATACCCCTTACCTAACACTACAGGCAATTTAGCACGGCCAATTCACCTGACCCGCACATCTTTGGACTGTGGGAGGAAACCGGAGCACCCGGAGGAAACCCACGCAGACACGGGGAGAATGTGCAAACTCCACACAGTCAGTCGCCTGAGGCGGGAATTGAACCCAGGTCCCTGGCGCTGTGAGGCAGCAGTGCTAACCACTGTGCCACCGTGTATAGACGTCCAGCACAGAAACAGACCCTTACAGTTCAACTCTGCCCATGCTGACCAGCTAGTCTAAATAAATCTAGTCCTATTTGCCAGCACTTGGCCCATATCCCTCTAAACCCTTCCTATTCCTGTCCCCATCCAGAGGCTTTTTAAATGCTGTAATTGCACCAGCCTCCACCACTTCTCTGGCAGCTCGCATTCCATTCACCCATCATCCTCTGCTTGAAAGTGTTCTTTAGGTTCCTTTCAAATCTTTCCCCTCTTACCTCAAACCTATGCCCTCTAGTTTTGGACTCCCCTACTTTGGGGAAATACACCTTGACGATTTATTTTATCCATGCCCCTCATGATTTTATAAACTTCTATAAGGTCACCCCTCAGCTTCCGACGCTCCAGGGAAAACAGCACCAGCCTGTGCAGCGTCTCCGTACAGTTCCAGCCTTCCAGCATTGAATTGAATGCAATATTCTAAAAGTGGAGTAAAAAATGAGGTCTGCAGATGCTGGAGATCACAGCTGCAAATGTGTTGCTGGTCAAAGCACAGCAGGCCAGGCAGCATCTCAGGAATAGAGAATTCGACGTTTCGAGCATAAGCCCTTCATCAGGAATAGGGCTTATGCTCGAAACGTCGAATTCTCTATTCCTGAGATGCTGCCTGGCCTGTTGTGCTTTGACCAGCAACACATTTGCAGCGATATTCTAAAAGTGACCTAGCCAATGTTGCAGCTGTGCAGGGACATGATAAGGGCATGGACAGAGAACACCAGCAACATGGAGGAGCTGAATGCGGCCAGTCCTTTTAACTCCACCGTAAGCTTGACAATTGACCATCCTTCCAGCATTTCGTCACTTAACATTACAAATGTGAATCTAGTAACGAAACGGGTTTGGAGGGAATGCAGACATGAGGGAGATTTTTTTGATGACGTCTGATGGCTGGCTTCAGGTTTTTGCTGTCTTGAAGTCAAAGTAACTGAGAGCAAACCTGACAGTTTGATAGGAAAAGGTTATCACCTATCACTGTGATGGAATGTCTGGTAACAATTACAAATGAATGCTTATTTACTGGTCTGGTGAAGATTCAATTCAATAAATTGCAGTCATTTAATGACACAATTATTGTATCGAAATAACTGTTATAAATTCATTTAATGTAAGTATCAGCACGTTGCACTATTCAGGAGAATTGCCATAAATTTATAAATAAAATGGAGGATCAAATAGAGGACTCTTTATTAATTATCATTCCAGCCCAAAATCCTAACCTTTTCCACAGTCTGCTAAGGGACCTGTCTTTCTCTCTGTCTTAGTGGGTTACATTGGAAATCCCAGTTAGTAAGAATGCAAATAGAAAGTTCCACAGTTTTAAACCAATGGAAGAATTTTTTTTAGGATACAATTTGCTTTGTGTATGTGTCATCTGTCCTATATACTGACATCAGAATTAACAGAGTTCACACTACATGTTTGTGTCTGCTACTTAACAAGCCAAGTCTGCTGAATATCTCAGTAATCCTTAGCCCAGATATCATTTGTGTCACAAAGTTGCTTGGAAGCTGTCCTCCTCCTGAGAGAATTCAGCTCCCCTCTCTTTCAAAGAAACAGTCTGACTGCCAACCAACAGCAGCTGTTTTCTCAATTGAATTCTATGGATATAATCTGAATCCGCAGTATTCCACGTTTCTCTCTATTCTGGTCCCCGGTCTGGCATCCTTGGTATTTTTACCAGCTGGGCTGATCTGCTGCTGAGATTGCATTTGCCTCACCTCCCAGCCACCATGTTAGTCAGGGTCGGCAAGGTTCCTGTTTCTCACATTGCTGCCAGAAACTGCTTCTGGGCTTCTCCAAGTGCCAGCCCCCTCAGCAGCACATCAGCTGAATGGATCTGTTACCTGTTCTCCACAGACTGCTGCTCGCTCTGCTTCTTGAGTTGACCAATGTGACTTGGTAATATCTCCCAATACAGCTAGACAGCATTCTGTTTTTAAACATTACAATCCCCAGTGAACCAAAGATCACTCCAGCAGATGATAACTTAATAAAATGTGAGAACACAAAAAAACTCTTTCATCACTATATTAGTTTGTGTAAGCTAAGGACAGCCTAAAGTGTATTACTAGTTGCTGAACAGAGAGACCTTGGAGTGCAGGTTCATAGCTCCTTGAAAATGGAGTCGCAGGTAGATAGGATAGTGAAGAAGGCGTTTGGTATGCTTTCCTTTATTGGTCAGAGTATTGAGTACAGGAGTTGGGAGGTCATGTTGCGGCTGTACAGGACATTGGTTAGGCCACTGTTGGAATGTTGCATGCAATTGTGGTCTCCTTCCTATCGGAAAGATGTTGTGAAACTTGAAAGGTTCAGAAAAGATTTACAAGTATGTTGCCAGGGTTGGAGGATTTGAGCTACAGGGAGAAGCTGAGCAGGCTGGGTCTGTTTTCCCTGGAGCGTCGGAGGCTGAGGGGTGACCTTATAGAGGTTTACAAAATTAACAGGGGCATGGACAGGGTAAGTAGACAGTTTTTTTTCCTTGGGGTTGGGGAGTCCAGAACTAGAGTGCATAGGTTTATGGTGAGAGGGGAAAGATACAAAAGAGACCTATGGGACAACGTTTTCACGCAGAGGATGGTAGTGTGGAATGAGCTGCCAGAGGAAGTGGTGGAGGCTGATACAATTGTAACATTTTAAAGGGCATTTGGATGGGTATATGAATGGGAAGGGTTTGGAGGGATATGGGCCAGGTACTGGCAGGTGGGACTAGATTGGGTTGGGATATCTGGTCGGCATGGACAAGTTGGACCGAAGGGTCAGTTTGCATGCTGTACATCTCTATGACTCTAATGGCTATTTGAAATGTAGTCACTATTGCATTGTGGGAAGGGTAACAGCCAATAATATGATGATGCTTTATTAGAAACAGAACTGGTCGTAAGGCCAGCAATTTACATCAGAGGAATAGGGTAGAATTCTGAAGAGGGGTCAGATTGGACTTGTACCGTGAACTTTTGCTTTTCTCTCCACAGGTGCTGCCAGACCTTCTGAGTTTCTCTAGCATGTTTTTTTTATTCCAGATTGCTGACAGAATTCTACTTTTACTTTTTTTTTAAAACGTTGAGGGAAAACATTAGCCATTGCACCTGGGATAACCTGTCTGCTCCCCTTTGAACACAATCTGTCACGTTTATCTGAGGAGACAGCTGGCCATGGTGTTTTAATATCTGGTGTAAAAGATAGCACATTGTACAACACAGCAGTCTCGCGGTCCAATACTGGAATGATGTGGAAATGCCAGTGTTGGACTGGGGTGGGCAAAGTTTAAATCTCCAAAAGCTTGTACTTTCAAGTAAACCTGTTGGACTATCAACTGGCGTTGTGGGCTTTTTAACTTTGTCAACATTGGAATGTTAGGTTGGATCTTCATGCTCAGGTTCCTGAATATTAGAGGAATCTTAAATCCGAAGTGCTCGACCTAACACTTCCTCCACACCAAATAACAATATGCATTTGATAACTTCTAACATTTATCGGTGGCAGAGAGTCAACATCTGTTGCTTAATGCCCCACTCTCCATCAGTCCCTAACCATCGTCAACTGGAATTGAGTAGAATTTGCTGGTGAAGTGGGTGAATCTGGAGAGAATGCAAAATGGGCATTCAGGAGGTTAATTTGCCTGTTGACCCTGGAGACTAGTCAGGACGGGTTAAGGAGAATCTGCTCTCCGCTGTAAAGCTAAGGTCAAGGCTGCAAACCTATCTTTTCCAACACTTACTCCCCAGAGTGTTGTTTACGGCATTGCATGTGCTGTGGGGAGCCATGTACTGTGTGGTGAAACCTTTTTCTGTTGTGTTGCGGTGGGTTAACAGGGTGAGTGATGTTCAAACAACCCCAGCCCATCCCCACCTCTCCTGTAAGGTATCCCTCTGTCTCTCAGGTCACATCTCTCCTGAGGGACACAAGCCAGTTATTGACTCTGAGATAGAAGTGAAACAAATCCAATTACATGTGTTTTAATTATTTTAAAAGAATACTAACCATTCACAGGAGAGTTTAGGTCCCCGCACCAATGGGACAACAAGTTTTGGGCATTTTACATTTACAGTTGTTGGTGGCCCAGTGTTTGCTATCCAATGTAATGTTTTTAAGTAGAAACAGTTTTGAAATAGTGCATGTTTTCACAGCTGTGACCGTTCCAAAAGAGCATCCTTTGAGGAGCTTTCTAAAGGGCTGTGAGTGATTTGTACATTTTTAAAGCTGTTGGTTTTGTGTATGAAGGCCTGTGTACATCAAGACTGTGCTAAGGTATATCCTGACAGGAGAATCTGTGTTTGATAAAGTGCTGAGTTCTGCATGTTCAGACACAGATATCACGGCCAGTTGCGGCTGTTTGATCTCAATGAGATTGCAGTGCAATAAAACATGTGAACAGGCCTAGTGAATTCTAGTGAATCATAGAAGTCTGCTGTTGAACGAGTGGCTGAAGGCAGCGTTCAAAACAGGCTGCTGTTGTCTATCCCTCAGCAACATGTTGACTGACTCCTATTGCAGGATGCCGTGTTGGGACTCCCAAGTGTGAACAGGATCTGCTGTGTGCCCATTGTGAAACTTACTGTTGTCATGGGGACCCTACTTCAACAAGGGGTTGATGGGAATGGAGTGGGGGCAAAAGAAGTAGGAAATCCTCCCAATGTTAGGATTTGCCTTGGGATGGAAGCTGTCATTGCGCAACATTGGTCAGGCAAGGTGTGAGCTGTTCCTCATCTCTCACCAGCCATCCTCTGCTCTCTGCTCAGAGTGTGGGTAAAGATTTCAAACAACAGGGTAACTGGACAAAGCACAGAGGCGCACACACCAGTGGTTCCACCACACAGTGACTGCTGAAAGAACTTGAGGAAGTAGACCCCTAGAATGGCAGACTAGGCCCAGAGTGGGGACCTTGTAGAGGTCCTGGAGTAATGTTTGGGACCCCACCAATGAAGATGAATTCTATTTAAGTATATTCTCTTGTACCTCAGAATCATGAGCTATTGTGGCAACAAAACACTACTTTTTTTCACTGTATCTCCCGAGATGTGGTTAGTACCGTTCTTGATCCTTAACCTAGGTACAGTTAATAAATTTGCAGATGACACCAAAACAGATGGTGTAGTGGACAGCCAAGAAGGTTACCTCAGAGTATAACGGGATGTTGACCAGATGGGCCAATGGGCTGAGAAGTGGCAGATGGAGTTTAATTTCGATAAATGTGAGGTGCTGCATTTTGGGAAAACAAATCTTAGCAGGACTTATACACTTAATGGTAAGGTCCTAGGGAGTGTTACTGAACAAAGAGACCTTGATGTGCAGATTCATAGCTCCTTGAAAGTAGATAGACGGGACAGTGAGGAAGGCGTTCGGTCTGATTTCCTTATACTCAATGCTCTGAGTAAAAGAGTTGAGAGGTCACGTTGCAAGTATACAGTATATTGGTTAGGCCACTATTGGAATATTGCATGCAATTCTGGTCTCCATGCTATAGGAAGTATGTTGTGAAACTTGCAAGGGCTCAGGAAAGATTTACAAGGATGTTGCCAGGGTTGGAGGATTTGAGCTGTAGGGAGAGGTTGATTTCCCTGGAGTGTGGGAGGCTGAGGGGTGACCTTTATAGAGGTTTATAAAATCGTGAGGGGTGCGGATAGGGTGAATAGTCATGGGGTGGGTGAGTCTTAAAAACTAGCAGGTGTAGGTTTAGGGTGAGAGGGGAAAGGTTTAAAAGGGACCTAAGGGGCAACTTTTTCACGCAGAGGGTGGTACGTGTATGGAATGAGTTGCCAGAGGAAGTGGTGGAGGCTGGTACAATTGCAACATTTAAAAGGCATCTGGATGGGTTTATGAATAGGAAGGGTTTGGAGGGATATGGGCCCAATGCTGGCAAATGGGGCTTAGAATAATTTTGGATTTCTGGTCGGCATGGATGAATTGGACCAAAGGGTCTGTTTCCATGCTGTACATCTGCGACTCTGTATTTGTGACAATAAATACAATGGTTCATTCATTCAGCTAGCCAAGACCCAAAATGAGTGCACAAAGCTGAAATAAGCAGCATAGTTTGTCGCTAAGCTTTGCGAGTGCAGAGAGTTAACTCCAGTGAAATCCTGAGTCAATATTTACTCTCTCTCTCTCTCTCTCTCTCTGAGATCAGCTGAAGCCTCTCAATAGACAGTAAGGGCTGGGTTTCACCAAGGTCAGTGTTTAGTGTCTTCGTGCTGTGCAAGCTGCTGGAGTCTGGCAGGTAGCCAGTGAGATTGCATGCTGCATTTTCACTTCACAGAACCCATAAGGCTATTTTTTTAAAAAATAAAAATGCGATCCAGACCCAATCCTTCTACGTACTTATTAAAAACAAGTTCTGACTCGTCCTGGTGCTGCCTTGGAGATTCCCCACTCTGGTAAAGAGCTTTGATGAAATAAATCTTTGATATCCCTCTTACTTTTAATTTCCATTTTCTTCTAATTGATTTTACCGCTTCATTTATTTTTAAATCTCTCCAGTCAGCCAGTTCTCCAGGACATTGCTCTCAGTAAATCAGCAGACAGCCAGGTTTCTCACGGCAGGCTTGTGGCATTCAACAGTGTACAGGAAGTCCCCTGGTTATGAATGAGTTCCATTTTCTTTTCCCGCTGTTCGTAAGTCGGAACAGATGCGGGCTCAGTCGTCCGCTTGTTCGTTAGGCCGAAATATTTTCGGTAATTTGGATTTTTATAAACGAGAAGCCGGAGGTCGGTTCCTAAACACGGGACGTTTGTAACCCGGGGACCGGCTTGTATTTGGAGTTGCCACACTGGCTCAAGTCAAATTTAGTTTGGTGTTGGGGGATTTTTACCCCAAATAAAATCACGTAACTATTCGAAATTGCTGGCTCTGCACACTAGCCTTCCCTAAATCCGAGAACCCGCAGCAGCATGTGCTAACTTGAAGTAGAATTTCCTAAGAGGTTTTGCTGGGAAATCAGCACATTGCCATCAAAGCCGTGTTACTGTCAACCCCCTCCCTCCCCCTGGGTTCAAGGTAACCCTGAGGAGATTCTTCCTCCTTGAGACTTTAGTGGGGGATGAAGTGTCAGACCTGTCGTTCACTTGGGGAGGTGAAGGCGAGTAGTGAGAATCGGCTCCCACTCAGGGTTGGGGACAAACAAAAGCTGAACCCTGGGGAGCGGGAAGTCTCCCACTGGTTTGTTTTACAATCTGAGTGTCTGCAGTTCCAAATAATAAAAAAATAGGAACTGCAAGATTGGTCGTGGACATGAGTAGGAAGTAATGAGTTTGTAATTGTGTGTGCCATACTAATAAGGTCACTGTCTATGAGCTGTCTGGTGAAGAGGATGAGCTTGGTCAAAACTGTCAACTCAGTACTTTGACAGTTTGGAAGGAGAAAGTGAGGACTGCAGATGCTGGAGATCAGAGCTGAAAATGTGTCGCTGGAAAAGCGCAGCAGGTCAGGCAGCATCCAAGGAGCAGGAGAATCGACGTTTCGGGCATAAGCCCTTCTTTGACAGTTTGGATTGCAACTAAATTCCCACAGTCCTGTTAAAATGCCTTGCATTCCATACCCTGTGTATAGCATTTTTGATTCTGTTCAGTTATTTTGAACTCACTCTGGGCTGAGGCCGAGCGCAGTTGTGAGGTGAGTGGGAAGTTGGTGGGTTGGAGACCCTGCCAGGAGCTGTGAGCCTGAGGTGAGTGGGAAGTTGGTGGGTTGGAGACCCTGGCAGGAGCTGTGAGCCCCTGCCCAAGGTGGATGCTTCAGGCAGTGCTGAGGGAATCCTGCACTGTCGGACATGCTTTCTCTGGGGAGGCTCATCTGGGGCCCCCATTTTATCCCTCATGGAATTGCTAAAGAAGGACAGGGAAGAATCCCAGCTCATCGTTGTTTGTGGAATCCTCCAGTGCTTGATTTTTTTGCCCCACACAAGGTGAGAGTGACTGCCTTTGATATCAAGGCAATATTTGACCAAGTGTGGCATTAAAGAGCCCTGGAAAAATGGAAAACCATGCTAATGAGAAAGTGGTGGCATATGGGAATGTGTGCTCAATTCTCCACTGGTTGAAGTCTTACACTTAAGAAGATGGTTGTGGTTATTGGAGGTCAATCATCTGTGCTCCAGGGCTCCTCTGCAGGATTTATGAAAGCGTAGTGTCCTGAGCCCAACCATACTCAGCTGCTTTATTATTGACGTTCCCTCCCATTAGAAGATCAGAAGGAAGATGCTTGCTAATTCAAACGGTGTTCAGCACCATTCACGACTCCTCAGATACTGAAGCAGTCTGTACCCAAATGGAGCGAAACCTGCATGATATTCAGCCTCAGGCTGAGAAGTGTCAACTAACATTCCCAGAATCATTGAGTCATAGCATCACCGAATCCCTACAGTGTGGATGCAGGCCTTTCAGCCCATAGAGTTCTCACTGTCCCTCTGAAAAGATTCTGTAACCTTGCATTTCCTATGACTAATCCACCTAGCCTGCATATCTCTGGACATTAAGAGCAATTTATCATGGCCAATCCATTTATGTCATACCAGTGCCAAGCAATGACCATCCCCAAAAAGAGACTCTAATCATCATCCCTTGGCATCCAATGCCATTACAATTAGCCACCACCTGCAACAACCTGGGAATTACTCTTAACATTAAACTAAGCTGGATGTGCCACATAAACACAGTGGCTACGAGAGCAGGCCAGAGGTGAGGAATACTGCGACATGTACCTCATCTCCTGACTCCCAAAAGCATGTCCACCATCCACAAGGCACAAGTCAGGAGTGTGATGGTGTACTCTTCACTTGCTTGAATGGGTGCATCTGGACAGCCTGCTTAATTGGGATCTCACCCACCAAATTGAAAATTCCTTCCCTGCACCATCTTTACGCAAGGACAGCAGTGTGTACCATCTACAAGGTGCACTGGAGAAATTCACCAAAGATTCTCAGACAGCACCTTCCAAACCCATAGCCACCTCCAGCTAGAGGGCCAAGGGCTGCAGATACATGGGAACGCAGTCACCTTCAAGTTCCCCTCGAAGCCATTGCCACTTGGAAATATATCACCGTTCAAAGTTTTGTGAGAAGATTTGTAGCTCGGGTGCTCGTTGTTGTGGTTCTGTTCGCCGAGCTGGGAGTTTTTGTTGCAAACGCTTCGTCCCCAGTCTAGGTGACATCCTCAGTGCTTGGGAGCCTCCTGTGAAGCGCTTCTGTGCTGAATTCCTCCGGCATTTATAGTGGTTTGAATCTGCTGCTTCCGGTTGTCAGTTGCTGTCCACTGCGTGGCCGGTATATTGGGTCTAGGTCGATGTGTCTGTTGATAGAATTTGTGGATGAGTGCCATGACTCTAGGAATTCCCTGGCTGTTCTCAGTTTGGCTTGCCCTATAATAGTGGTGTTGTCCCAGTCGAATTCATGTTGCTTATCATCTGCGTGTGTGGCTACTAAGGATAGCTGGTCGTGTCGTTTCGTGGCTAGTTGGTGTTCATGGATGCAGATCGTTAGCTGTCTTCCCGTTTGTCCTATGTAGTGTTTTGTGCAGTCCTTGCATGGGATTTTGTACACTACTGTTCCTTTACTGTTTGTGCCAGAATCCTGGAATTCTCTCCCTAACAGCATTTGGATGTAACTATGTCATGTGGGCTACAGCAGTTTGAGAAGGCAGCTCACCTCAACTTCTCAAGGCCAATTAAGAATGGACCAAAACAAAAGTGGGATGCCCTCATACAGGCATACGTCATGGAAACAGATCCTTTGGTCCAACTGGTCCATGCTGACCAGCTTTCCCAAACCAAACTAATCCCATTTGCCTGCATTTGGCCCATATCTCTCCAAACCTTTTCTAGCCATGTACCTGTCCAAATGTCTTTTAAATGTTGTAACTGTACCTGCATCTACCAGTTTCACTGGCATTTCACTCCACACATGAACCATCCTTAGTTTGGAGAAAGTTGGGCATCGCCAACATTTTACTGCCTGTCCCTAGTTGCCCTTGTGAAGGTGATGGGGAGCTGCCTTTTTGAATCACTGAGGTCCATTGCTGTAGGTTGACTGATGTGCTTTAATCTCTACATTTGTATTTAATTGACTGTGCAGCGATTTGATAGAATGTGAAGGCTGCAGGATCCTTTTTTCACTGTAAATGGATAGAATCCTGAAATATGATTCCCAAATCACAGGTGGAAGTTTCCCAACCCCATGTCGCAAAAAGATAAGTAGAACATAGTCTCTGGATTTGGGAAATGAAAGTGCTTTTGTATTCGGAGGAATGAGAAGAGATGAGCATGTGGATTAACTTTGTTCATGACCCATCTCTCATTGGTTGTGTATTAATACAAAGCACTATAAGGTGTTATATGACCACGTTTGTGCAGACGAACATTAGTTAAGCAACAAGGTCATGAATTAGTGAACGCTGAGGATGGTCATTCATCCTGTTTCATTTATCCATTGGAGAAGGTCAAAATCTGACAAGTATGTGATTGTGAAAAGCTTTAGTTTGTTCTGTTCCAGCAGATCTTCTGTATGTATACCCACATTGAGACCAGGGAGGGAGTTCCAGGATTTTGACCCAGTGACAGTGAAGGATGACCATTGTGCTTCCAAGTCAGGACAGTGTATGGTTTGCAGGGCGACTTGCATGGTGCTAGCTTTCCCACGTGCCCGTGGTTCTTGGGGATGGCGGGGTGCCATGCTGCAGTGCATCTTGTCAATGTGTCGCACACGGCTACCACTGAACACTGTACTTAGGCTTGGGAATGCTTAACTACACTGAGAGCCCCTTGTCCTCCTCTGGTTTTAAGTTTGGATGTTACAGCAGTATTCAAGGATTTGTGCATTTTTAAAAGATTTGCATTGACGTTTTATTGTCACATGTATACAAGGGCAAAGTGCAAAGCATACACTGTTGCCATGGCACCATCTTAGGTACAAAGTGCAAAATCTTCGTTGCAGCAGTAGAAAACTAAAACGAAACTTTTCAGCACTACAGCTTTCTTCAAGTAAAAGTAGAAAAATAAATAAGTTTGAAAAAGTCAAATATTGCAGTCCTTTTTTAAGCTATGGGCCCTGCAGATGCTTCAAGCTGGGTTTTCCCCAAGTGGGCTTGCTTTCTCCCAGTGCTTGGACAAGTTTTCACCTGTGCTGCCTGCACTGTAGGCAAGGACGTCATTTATGGACCATCTCAAGTAATTGCCTTCTAAGGTGGTGATGAGCTTGAGCAGCTACGTGTTGTGTGCTTTGTTTTTCTGTCTGGGAGCTGGAGCACCAGCCTGAGTCTGTCCGAGGGAATTGAAGTGTGAACCGGTCTTTGTGTATCAAGGTAGTTAGATGCTGGTGCTTGAGGGTTGGCCAGAGCAGATGCTTTGTTCTACCTTTTAATCTGATTTTAAATTGCAGTGGACCAGAGGCAGTGATTGGGGTGGGGACAGAAAGAAAAATATGAGCTTGTTACTGAGGAGATTGAGACAATCCAGGACGTCCAACATCTTTTACACGCTGGTTGAACAATGCGCTGTGATGCGAGTGCACTGAGCAAATTCCACCACCTGATTCCACTATTGAGCAGAAGCCCAGTCTCCAGTGTTCAGCCCCCATCCTTCTGCAGGACAGCAGTGCAGGAACAGTTTTGACATCTCAACTTGTAAGGGGGATCAGAGCAAAGCATTGGCTGGAACTGGATTATCTGCAGTCATGAAACGAGTGTTTTGTTCAAATCCATTCCAGCACTGGAAGTTTGCAGCCTTTTCTCATGTGTTTTTCTCTCTCTCTCTTCAATATTTTTTAGTTAACATCTCTTGGTTGGAAAATTGGTTATTGCATATATCGGGGTCAGGTGGGAGTTGAACCCGGCCCCAAAAGAGCATTCCCTTACTTATACACTGCCCAGCTCAGATATAGCACATAGTCCCCATTGGGAAATTGAACCATGGCAATCTGTTCACAATCAGCAGCTGAGTATTTTTGACTTGAATAGCAATTGAAGCCAGAACGTGACTCTGTGTGTGTGTTTTCTGCCCTCGTTCATTGCTTAGCCACTGAGATCAACTTGCAATGCTACATCAAGTGGCAGCTTCCTGGAGAAACCCTTTAACAGCCTTATCTGAGATTCGCTTTCTTCTCTGTTTGTTTTTTGCCACGTGAAAATGTCCCATTTTGCAATGGAAGGTAAACAGGATAATTTGGTGACTGATTGCTGCGGTATCATGGAGGAATGGCTGAGGCTGACAGAGGCAACAGGTTGTTTTGTGATTGGGAAGCCAGCCAAGTAGCCAGGAAAATGGAAATTGATATTTTAATTAACGAACCAGACAATTTAAAACTCAGCGGAGAGGTGCACCCTGACCGGAAACAACAAATAATTTGAAATCTTGTGAAAGATGTCAGGACATTGGTGAGGCCACTGTTGGAATACTGCATTCACTTCTGGTCTCCCGCCTATCGGAAGGATGTTGTGAAATTTGCAAGGGTTCAGAAAAGATTTACAAGGATGTTGCCAGGGTTGGAGGATTTGAGCTATAGGGAGAGGCTGAATAGGCTGGGGCTGTTTTCCCTGGAGTGTCGGAGGCTGAGGGATGACCGCAGAGGTTTATAAAGTCAGGAGGGGCACAGGTCAGATAAGAAGACAAGGTGTTTTCCTTGGGGTGGGGGAGTCCAGAACTAGAGGTCATAGGTTTAAGGTGAGAGGGAACAGATTTAAAGGGACTTGAGGGCTAACGTTTTCACGTAGAGGGTGGAATGAGCTGCCAGAGAAGGTGGTGGAGGCTGGTACAATTATAGCATTTAAAAGGCATCTAGATGGGTATATGAATAGGAAGGGTTTGGAGGGGTATGGGCCAAATGCTGGCAAATGGGACTAGATTAATTTAGGATATCTGGTTGGGGGGGATGAGTTGGACTGAAGGGTCTATTTCCATGCTGTATGACTCTGATTGAAGTGACAGTGCATTCCAGAAGAACTGATCAAAACCAAGTCGTTGGAATTTAGGTACAGACTAGCTGTACTCTAACTGAATGGCAGAACATGTTCAAGGGGCTGAATGGCCTTCTTTCATAATTGCATATAATTTGCTGATCATGGCTTCTGCTCCATCCAACAGTCACTGTGGAAGTTTGCCCAACTCTTGGACCAGCTGATTGAGCACCCGGTCTTTATAGGTCATTGGTGGTTGAAATGTGATCTCATGATCCCATTGCATGTTTCCATGGTTACTGTGTGACGTTTTGGTCAGCTGGTGAATGTAAATATCATCATTGCAATGTTGTGTTCCCTCACCACCTCTACCCCTTTCATTATCTTGTTAATTGTGCATTCCTTATTTTTCTTTCTGTCCCCACCCCAATCCATAAACTCGCAGTTCTCCATTTGTCACTCTTCCGCCCAATCAATGATACTGTTCAGCAGCCAATAGCCTGTAACTCCACCAATACATTGGAATCACCTACTAATTTTCAGCTACCTTTTAAGTACAGCATTGTTGTCTTTTGTTTTCCTTATTTTGTGGCTGTCGGTGGCACTCCCTTGCTGACTTTCAATGGTGTCTTTGGACCTGGAAACTGCACTGTCCGTCTGATTGTCCCTCTTGTCCTAGAGATGTACAACATGGAAACAGACCCTTCGGTCCAACCCGTCCATGCCGACCAGTTATCCCAACCCAAACTAATCCCACCTGCCAGAACCCGGCCCATATCCCTCCAAACCCTTCCTATTCATATACCCATCTAAATGCCTCTTAAATGTTGCAATCGTACCAGCCTCCACCACATCCTCTGGCAGCTCATTCCATACACGTACCACCCTCTGCGTGAAAAAGTTGCCCCTCAGATCTCTGTGTGAACAAGAGATGAAGGATTTTGTTCTTTGTTGAAATTATTAATATGAGCCCACCTTCTCTCTCTCTCTCTCTCTTTCCCCCCCCCCCCCCCCCCCCCCCCCCCCCCCAACCTAAACTTCCTGCCACAATATAATGGAGGAGAAATCCAAGCAGTAGAAATAAGGATAGAACCAATAGTACTTGGTCTCTGGTGCAGTGTCACTAGAAGGTGAGCAGAGTTGTCACTCTAAACGCAAACCATTTTCCAGCAATTATTTACGTTTGTGGCATTATTAGGGGGTTATTTATTGACCAGTAAATATTGATGGTTTCTGTTGAAATAAGATTGCTTAATATTTGAGTTGAGGCATTCCAGAATTTTTGAAGGAGATCAAAGGATGTAGTATTTTGTTACTAAGTGGTGAGAGGTACCTTCATATGTCAGGAGAGCAAGACTTCTTCCCATTCCCACGGTGTTGTTGGGAAGATATTGTTTCCTTTGAGGATAATGTGAAGTGAGCTCGCAGTGTGCACTATAAGATAGGAGAGGTCATTGGGTACAAACAGTCATTGTTTACTGTCAAAAAGAAAAAAATCTGACCAGAGACAGCAATGTTGGACTCTGTTCGATATTCCTTTCAAATAACAAAGTTACTGTGTTAACATGATTGTGTGCGATGGTTTCTGTTGTTTAGTTCATGACAATTATGTAAACAGCCCTCACAGATGGGCAAATTCCAGTGACTTCTGACTTAGCGTTAAATCATAACCAGCATGTTGACTGAGTCTTTTAACAAGTACGACCTGTTCTCCCCTAGTTCCACTCCAGTTCCACTGTTTATTTTCAGGAATGTTCTCCTGAATGTGTTTACTTTGTAATCAGTAAATACTTTGTCATGCTAGGCCTGATGGGCGACACACTACTGTGTTAGCAGCTTGACACAGTCACAAACAAAGCCATTAGCAAATAAAGTAACAAGAAGTTTTGAGACAAGTTTAAGTTGAGCAACAAGTGGCACTGGGCCCCAAGTCATACAAATATTGGCCAAAAGACTTGAACTGCTTCCTGATGTAGTGAAGAGGTACACTTCAATTGTGCCTCTTCAATGAAATAGAGCCAACTGGAAGCTGGACTCTGGTGCATTCTCCTGACCATACTTTGCTCATTCAGTTGTCTTGCGTCCTGAGATGATTGTATAAATTGTTTTCTCACCTGACATTCCAGCATGTCGAATTTTGCATTTGAGTCCTAGGGGTGGGAGTTGGTTCGTCCAGTTGGCTGATCATTGGTTAGTAATGCAGAGTGACACCAACAGCGTGGGTTCAATTCCTGCATCAGCTGAGGTTACCACAAAGGACTATCCTTCTCAGTTCTTCCCTCCCTGTGGCTTAGTGACCCTCTGGTTAAACCACCACACCAGTTTGTCTCTCTCTCTAATGAAAGAGCAGGCCTCTGGCGAATTGTATTTACAAGGACAGAAAAAAGGCCCTTCAGCCCATCAAGTCTGTTTTTGAGCAGCACAATCGCCTAACTATTTAAACCCCATTTTCCAGCTTTGGCCCATAACTTTGTATGACTTGGCATTGCAAGACACATCTAAATACTCCTTAAATGTTGTGTGAATTTCTGCCTCTGCCAGTCTTGCAGGCAGTGAGTTCCAGATTGCCACCATCCTCTAGGAGAATATGCTGGAGATCAGAGCTGAAAATGTGTTGCTGGAAAAGTGCAGCAGGTCAGGCAGCATCCAAGGAACAGGAGATTGGATGTTTCGGGCATAAGCCCTTCTTCCCGAACGTCCAATCTCCTGTTCCTTGGATGCTGCCTGACCTGCTGCGCTTTTCCAGCAACACATTTTCAGCTGCCACCATCCTCTATCTGGGGGAGATCCTCACGTCCCTTTTAAATCTTCTGTCCCTCACCTTATATCTGTACCCTCTAGTGAGGGAGGAAACGTTCCTCCCTGTTTACCCTGTCTATGCCCCTCATCATTTTGTGCATCTCAGTGTATTCCCTCTCGATCTCCCCTGCTCCAAGAAAAACCATTCTCCACAGAACTGAAACTGTTCAGTCCAGGTAAAATCCCGATCCAAATATCTCAGCAAGGGGCCCAGCCATCTCTTCCCTCACTTACCACAAAGTTTTGGCAAACAGCTGATCAGAAGGGCAAAAAAGGACATGAGATAGCTTTGGCAAATAGAGTTAAAAAGAATCTAAACAGATTCTCCAAGTACATTAGGAGGAACTAGGGAGAGCATAGGGCCCTTTAAAGCTTAATGTGGTCATCTGGCTGCGGGAATTTATCAACCTTTACGGAAGATCACCTTTTCCGTAATATGAACTCTTTCAAGACATAATTATTTATTTCCCCAAGTACCCTAGCTTCTATGTCTTCCTCCACAACAAATATAATGCTGTGAAATATTGGTTTAGTATCTCACCCATCTCCTCTGGTTCCACATATAGATGTATAGATGGCCATGTTAATCTTTAAGGGGCCCCATTGTCTCCCTAATTCCTACTAATGTACTTGGAGAATCCCTTTGGACTCTCCTTAAGTCTATTTGCCAGAGCTATCTGATGTCTCATTTTTGCCCTCCTGATTTTCCTCTTAAGTATACTTCAACTGCTCTTACACTCTAGAGATTCACTCAATCTCAACTGACATAAGCTTCCTTCTTTTTCTTGACCAGTACCTCAATTTCTGTAGTCATTCAGCATTCCCTAACACCTATCAGCCTTCCCTTCACACTAGAGGCCTGCAACCAATGGTGTCTCACAAGGATCTTTGGTGGGTCCACTGCTTTTTGTTGTTTATACAAATGATTTGGAAGTGAATATAGGAGGTATGATGAAGTCAGTTTAAAAATGACACCAGAATAGCCGATGTAATGGACAGTGAAGATGATTATCTCTGAATACAATGGGACCCTGATCAGATGGGCCAATGGGCCAAGGAGTGGCAGATGGCGTTTAATTTACATAAATGTGAGGGGTTGCATTTTGGAAAGGCAAATCAGAGCAGCATGTGTACACTTAATGGTAAGGTCCTGGGGAGTATTGCTGACCAAAGAAATGTTGGAGTGCAAGTACATAGTTCCTTTAAAGTGCACTCTTAGGTAGATAGGATGATGATTTTGGAATTCTTCCTTTATTGGGTATAGGAGTTGGGAGGTCACGTTGTGGCTGTACAGAACATTTTTGGGATACTGCATTCAATTCTGGTCTCCCTGCTACTGGAAGGATGTTGTGAAACTTGAGAGGTTTCAGCAAAGATTTAAAAGGGTGTTGCCAGGGTTGGAGGATTGGAGCAATAGGGAAAGGTTGAATAGGCTGGGGCTGTTTTCCCGGGGGTGAAGGAGACTGAGGGGTGACCTTCTAGAGGTTTATAAAATCACGTGGGGCATGGATAGAGTGAATAGCCAAGGTCTTTGTCCCTGGGGTGGGGAGCCCAAAACTAGAGGGCATAGGTTTAAGGTGAGAGGGGAAAAATATATAAAGGGCCTAAGGGGCAACTTTTCACGCAGAGGGTGGTGCATGTGGAATGAGAGGAAGCTGGTACAATGGCAACATTTGAAAAGTATCTGGATGGGTATATGAATAGGAAAGGTTTGGAGGGATATGGGCCAAGTGCTGGCAAATGGGACTGGATTAGATTGGGATGTCTGGTTGGTGCGGATGAGTTGGTCTGAGAGTTTCCGTGCTTAAATGACTCTTGAACCGAATAGTTTCTATGCCGCTTTGACTCACTTGGTACTTGATCTAATTTTGGCTGCTCATCTCTCACTGCTCAACCTTCTGTCAGGATAGCACTGCCCTTGCCAAGTTAGCTTAAACTCTCCCCAACAGCATTTAGGAACCTTCCAACAAGGAAGTTGGCCTGGCTCTGGTTCAGGTGCGATCCACCTGCCTTGTATATGGTCCACTGACCCCCGACCCGGAAATGGTCCCAATGTCCCAGAAATCAACAGGCCTCCCTCCTGCACCATTTTGCCAGTTATTTCTGTTATTTCCAAATTCACGAGCACGTTCCTGTGGTAAATTTTATTTGCAATCCATTGGTCTCCCTTCCTCCTAAAGCAGTTGTACGAGTAACCCAAAGGCTAATACTGTGGAGACACTGATTTAAATCTGACAATGGAGTTGGTGGAATTTAAACTCAATTAATTCATAAACTGGAATTAAAAGTTAGCCTCATGGCACCATGAATGAGGCTATCATCAATGGTCATACTGTAATCGTTAACAGGTTCACTAACGCCCTTGAAGCAAGGAGTTTGCCTTTTTTTGGCCTGTACATGATTCCAGACCCACAATGCTGTGGTTGACTCTTAACTGCCCTGTAACATGGCCTATCAACTCACTTTAGATTAGATTAGATTCCCTACAGTGTGGAAACAGGCCCTTCGGCCTAATAAGTCCACACTGACCCTCTGAAGAGTAACCCACTCAGAGCCATTTCTCTCTGACTAATGCACCTAATACTATGGGTAAGTTAGCACGGTCAATCCAACTAACCTGCACATCTTTGGACTATGGGAGGAAACCGGAGCACCCGAAGGAAACCCACGCAGACATTGGGAGAATGTGCAAACTTCATACAGACAGTCGCCCTGGAATCGAACCTGGGATCCTGGTGCTAACCACTGAGCCACTGTGCTGCCCTGTAGTTCAAGGGAATTGGGGATGGCATCACCATATATCACATCCATATAATGCACCAACAGTCAACAGCCTCAACTTACGGCTGCTGTGACACACAGAGACATATTCAACCTAGAATTCAAAAGGAACCAAACTCTTCAATATAACAATATACACTTTAAACAAGCGTATCTGAATTCCTCTGCAAAAGTTTTGTTGTGTCCTGAACCACTGCTGCTTTCCTATTGTTGTGCCCTCTGCAAATTTTACAGGCGATTTTCATTCATCTCCTTTGGGAAGGGGAACATTGTTCCCTGCATACTCTTCAACCCTCTAACCAGACCATTTACAGGTCTTGATTAGACTTACTGTGTGGAAACAGGCCCTTCGGCCCAACAAGTCCACACCGACCCGCCGAAGCGCAACCCACCCATACCCCTACATTTACCCCTTACCTAACACTACGGGCAATTTAGCATGGCCAATTCACCTGTCCCGCACATCTTTGGACTGTGGGAGGAAACCGGAGCACCCGGAGGAAACCCACGCAGACACGGGGAGAACGTGCAAACTCCACACAGTCAGTCGCCTGAGGCGGGAATCGAACCCAGGTCCCTGGCGCTGTGAGGCAGCAGTGCTAACCACTGTGCCACCGTGCCGCCTGTGCCACCGTGCCACCCGTCTTCTGTCCAGTTTAGCTCCGGGCTAGGATCTTTTCTCTGTTTCAAAATCTGCTTGGGTTAGGTTAGTTTATTTTACTTTAGGATTAATCCTCGGTACAACATTGTGGGCCAATGAACCTGTTCTGTGCTTTACTTTTCTATGTTCTATCTCTCTGGCTTACCTCTATCCCGAGCCTGACCTGAGACAAGCTGCCACCACTGAGTGCTGTAAATACTTCACATCAGTATGTTTGGATCTGTGTCAAGAATGCAGAACTTTCAGGCTGAGCAGAGTGTTTTATGTAACTGAACATGAACCCACTGCTTTCTCCATTTCATCAAGCAGTCAGTAGCATTCAATCAGGTGGCCTCTGATATACTGTTCAAGCCTCATTACACACAGCTCAAAGTTCTTAAAGTAAATCCTTCCCACGTTTTATACAGTGTAATGTCTACCTTGTAACCAGTTATAGGCTACCACCTTAATCAGGGGGTTTGGATGGTTTATATAAAGGATAATGGTTACGCAGAGTCACTGACCGACTGGGATCTAATTGATGGGTTTGGTGCTATAAACAGTTATATTAAAGCCTAAATGCTGACAATCATCATCTGCACCAAAAGACTAATTGTAGGTCTGGGGGGGGGGGGGGGGGGCGGGGGTGGCGGACGGGGAGTAAAAAATAAACTTGTTATATTGAAGAGTTTGATTCTTTATGCCTTCTAGGTGGAATGTGTCTCTGTGTGTCACAACAGCTGTAAGTGGAGGCTGTTGCATTATATGGATGTGATATATGGCGATGCCAAGACAAATCCAGGAACAGGAGGAGCCTGTCTTGTCTGTTGCATCTTTCCTTTTGATCATGACTCATCTTGACTGAATTTACCCACATTTATACCATAACTCAAAATTCTGTTGCTTAACAGAGATCAATCTTTAGTATTGCTGTCAAAGCTTTTCACCTTGTATCATCAAGACGAATGCAAGAATACTAATCTTCAAAACGGAAAAAATATTATGTTGACCAGAATCATTGGCATGCATATTCTTATTGTTCAAGACTTTGCAACTGAAAATGCACCAGGAAACAGTTACTCCAAAAGATTTGGTTTAAGTATAAACCAGCCAAGTTGACTTTTGCCGAGGTTCGTCTTTGGGAACGCACCAGGGAGTAGTGTCCACCAAACCTCTGTATGCTGGAAATACCAGCACGATACCTGGACACGTCCCTTCTGCTTGCAGAGGACAGGGCCCTGTGGATGAACAAATCTAGCTTCCAGTTAGAGCAAGTTGAACTGTATTGCGAGCATAACAGATAATTTTAGATCGGTTATAACACCTGGCATACAGGCGATTGCTCACTAAGTACTTCTCAATCATTGTGCCGAACATGAGATGTGATTGTGCATACTGAGATTTGCAAGTACGGGCCTGGTTGAGTACTCTGCCAGTTCACTCAGTGCAGTATCCATGACGATGCTTCGACCAGTTCACTTTGCAACATTGGATTTACTATGTTGCAGGTGCCTAATGACTGGTCCTCATCTGATCTCTGGTGTCTTGAGCAAGGCAGTTTTCGTCAGATTAAGATTGGGCCAGTGTGGGGCCAGACTGAACAGCTGACCTGACTAGGTCCGATTCTGTCTGCATTTTTACCCATCATTCACTGGATAGGGATTAGGAGCTGGAGACCTATCTGGTGCCATGGCAACCTGAGTTGTAACCCACCCCTGGCACTCTCCCACATGGAGATCAAACAGCTTGGCACCAATGGTGTATCAGGTATCCTGGTCTGTTAGCACCACATGGGGAAATGTCTTCAACAGTTGAACTTTTTTTAAAAAAACAGAATCTGCTGTCAGCAGTTGGATGATTTGGCTGAAATGAGTTCATATGAATGCCACTCAAGATTATTTTGATATTCGTATACTTTAAGTAGGATTCATAAGAAAACTGGTCAGGAATCAGGAAGGTTCAACCTAGAAGGACTGGTGGGGTAGGGGGGGGAGCAGATTGGAGAGCTGTGATAGATGGGAATACTTGTTGCAATGGCAGTTCATGTCCCTCCTTTGCTAACCCTGTTTGAAGGGTGAATCGGTGAGATATGGAGAGCAGGCTGCGATCCTCTGCTGCCTACCAGTACGTGAGTGAGGAGGGGGGAAGTGGGAGATTGGCAAATGGAGGGACGTTCACAAGGAATAGTTTAAAAAGCAAAACAGTAAGGAGGATTTAAAAAACTAGCAAGGCAGGAGAAAATAATTAATGGAAACGATGTTTGAACTGAGGATTAGAGATTAAAAATGTAATCCGATCTCCCTTTGAGAGTTTTCTGGACCGTTTGAAATGATGCTGAGAGAGTCCTGTGCTCTGTAACTGAGCTGCACAGCTTGAATGGGGAGGAATGTATAATTATGAGCTAATATACTGGGCAGGGTAATGTGATATTGCTGGTTTGAGCAGAGCACTAGCCTGTTAAACTGCCTACGTTTATCTGAAATGTGCACACCGCCCCGTCACTGACTGTTTAGCACGCATGCAGTGTTTTGGTTAATTTTTCTTCGCTGCATTGTGATACATAACTTTTGAGGGGGCTGGTGTTACTTTCCCAAAGGAATGTGAGGGTAATGTGGAGCCTCACTACTTGTGCATGAAGAAAATGAAAATGAGCAATGGCTTCAGCTTCAACCCCTCGAGCTCTACCATATCGAAGGATAAGGGCAGCCAGTGCAAGTGTCCCTCTTAGCAATGCATCTTCCTGACTTGGGACTATATCCTTGCTCCTTCGCTGGAACTCAGTCAAAATTCTGGATCTTCCTTCCCATACAGTTGTGATCTGCAGGAATTCAAGTAGGCAGCCCAAGGTCTCCAGAATGACTCGGGATGGGCAATAATTCCAGGCATAGGCAAACTCTGTCTCCTGAATGAACGAATGATAGAAAAATTCTGGTTCCAGTGGAAAGTCGGTGTTGACCTGGAACAAAACAAATCACTGTGATCTCTTAGCAACCTTGGCCCAGTTGGATACCATGTGAGCATGAATAAGATGGAGACATGTCACAACTGGCCAGAGGACATCTGGTGCCTGTGGCAATTTTCACCAAGAGTAGATTCAGGGGAGAAAGGACCCATGTTACTGTTGTATCTTGTAAATAAGTTGCATGCTATCACAAGACCATAAGATATAGGGGCAGAAATTAGGCCATTTGGCCCATCGAGTCTGCTCCACCATTCAATCATGGCTGATAAGTTTCTCAATCCCAATCTCCTGCATTTTCCCTATAACCTTTTATCCCCATAACAATCAAGAACCTATCTATCTCTGTTTTCAATATACTCAGTGACCTGGCCTCCACAGCCTTCTGTGGCAATGAATTCCACCGATTCAGCACACTCTGGCTGAAGAAGTTTCGTCTCATCTCCGTTCTAAAGAGCCTTCCCTTTACTCGAAGGCTGTGCCCTCAAGTCCCAGTGTCTCCCACTAGTGGAAATATTTTCCCAACATCCACTCTGTCCAGGCCTTTCACTAATCTCTTGCACTTAGTCACGTGATGTCTAAGTTACAGGGATGGGTTGAGTTGTGGCATGTGCACCCAAAGTCGTCCTCTTCCCTCTCATGCACTTTCTTCCTCATTGCCCCCATCTAATCCCTCAGTCTCCTCTTCACTCTCTCAAAACCTTCCATGATATCTGTTGTCTTTTAATTCTACCTTCTTGAGCATCCTGATTTCAATTCACCCCGCTGTTGGTAGGTACATCTTCAGTAGCAAAGCCCTATGCTCTGGATTTCAAACCTCTGACTTGACACCTCTCTTTCCTGCCTTATATTTATTAAAATCCACCTCTTTGACCGAACCCTTGGCCATCTGTGCTAACACTTTCGTGTGTTGTGATGTCAAATTTTGCTATTCTGAAGCTTCTTGGGATATTTTAATGATGTTCAATGATTATACAAATACAAGTTGTTTTTGTTATTCAGGAAGTGTAAGTACTTTCATAGCAATTCAATACATTCTGACGCATTAAAAGTAGACATTTTCCACGCAACTCAACTCGTGAGAGTCTGCCAGCCTGTGGCGTTCAGGAATGTCAGTGGCACCAGGTCTAAAATGGTGGGATTGTGGGGATTTGGATCAGAGACCCCTCAAACGTGCCATCTCCATGCCTGCCTGTGTAGTAATGCCCATTTGAGATTTGGGAAACTTTAAAAGTTGTCAGTGAATGGAGGTTCTCTGGCATGACAAAAATGCAGAAGTAGATGGTAATACTGCACAGAATGTTCTGAGTGGTTGACTGCTCTTTCTGAATGCCTAGTTGATATCTGATTTATTTGTTCCACTCCCCATCATTGTTGCTTATCCCCTGATCCATCTGGGTTTTTCAACATCGCATCTTATGTTGTGGGGGCAGCTTCATGGCCCTCTGAGTCTTAACTCCCATCTGAAGGACGGTATCGGCTCCCCCCCCGCTGTCCTTTCTCACGCCCTCCTCTGCGCTGTTTCTTGATGCTCAGTGAGGATCATCTGGGTGAGATACACGAGGTGAACCAGGCCTGGTGGAACCACACCCACAATGAGTCATCACTGTGTTGTATCGACGGGCAGAATGTCTTTAGGTTCGGAAGTGAGGAGAACTTGATGAGCAGGATGCTTTCTCCAATCATTCATCTCGAAAGCTATCTGACACCCTGTTGCTGCAACTTTATCGTCACTTCAGGCAAGACCGTATGGTGTGTGTAACATTCTTCCCTTTGCGTTCTTGCTGATTGGAGCAGTAATTTATTGAAGAGCCAGAGGCCGTTGAATGTTTCTTGTCGCAATGAATGAGTTGGTTCCCCATGTGCTTTTGCCTAAGCAAGAATGATTGATCTTTTTCTCTTGCTACCCCACCCTAACCCTCCTCTTTTCCAGAAGTTAAGAATTGCTGGTCAGATTAGAAAAGGGATTTCTGGATTGTTCCCTAGTTTTGCGCTGCTCATAAATACGTCAAATCATTCACAGCTCAGAGGGAGGTCACATGGCCCACTGTGTGGGTGGGGGGGAAGTGATGAGCCTGTGGAATTCACTACACCAAGAGCAGTCAAAGCCAAGTCATTGAATGATTTCAAGAATGAATTAGATATGGCATTTAGGGCTAAGGGGATCAAAGGATATAGGGGTGGGGGGGGGGGGGGGGGGGGGGGAGGTTGGTGGAGGTAGGAACATGCTATTGAGTTGGTTGATCAGTCGTGATCATGAATGAAGGGTGGCTGTTGGCTTAGTACTATTGCCTCACAGCACCAGGAACCCGGGTTCAATTCCAGCCTTGGGTGACTGTGGAGTGTGCATAGGTTTCCTTCGGGTGCTCTGGTTTCCTCCCACAGTGCAAAGATGCGTCCGTTAGGTGGATTGGCCATGCTGTATTGTCCCATGGTGTTCAGGGATGTGCAGGCTGGGTGGATTAGCCATGGCAAATGCAGGGTTACAGGGTAAGGGTGTGGGACGCTTTTCAGGTGTGGATTCGATGGGCCAAATGGTTTGTCTTCACCCTGTATGGATTCTACAATTCTATGATGATGGAACAGGTTTGAAGGCTGCATGGGTTAATTCTGCTCATTTTTCTGTGCTTCTATGTTAAAACCCCATTCAGACTTGGATTTTGGAATATGTATGTTGTGTTTCTGTGGAGGGTGAGATAGCACTATCTGTCCAGGCTTAGAAAATTAACACAGGCACACAACAGTCACTCTTAATCTTTGAAAAACAAAGAAGCAGTGACCAGTGGTTACTTAAAATGGAATGGTGTGTGTATATATAAAATATCAGCAGTAGCACAATAGCCACACACTCTCACCATTGACACAAAGTTGTGAGCATCACTTCAGAAACTGGACTTCAAATTAGGCAACTGTCATTGCAGCACTGAGGGTTTTGGTGACAGTCTTTTAGATGCTAAATGATTGGAGGTTGGAGGTCACAAATAGATCCCATGATGGTTCTTCTCATGGACACTTATTTCTCAACCATTGTGGCTAAAAAAAGGAAAATCTGCTCATATAACTTATTTCTCTCTTTTTTTTAAATGAGCCCCAGTGCCGAAATTGGCTGCTGCTAGACTGTGCAGCACAGCAGGGACTGAAATCCAAAACCATGTCCCGTTGCCTCTGCAGCATTTTGAGTTGTCCTGAGGTGGTGCAGGGTGCTATGGAAATGCAGGGTTTTTTTCCTGTATTGAAAACCTCTATATAATTTCCCAGAGGCAAGTTCACTGATAAGTAATGTAACTTATGTTTTTATTTTTAAAAAGTTTCTCAAAATAAACGCAGTTTGTTTTTAAAAAGAAAGGTTACACTGAATTTATAACACTTTGGTTGGGTCACAAGTTCTAGACTAAGTGAACCGTTATTGTATGGGGTTGAAGTAATAAAAACGAGGCCATTTTATTTTTTAAACCTAGTTTTAGTCACCTCCAACTTTCCCAGGCTGAATAGAAGCCTCTAGCCTCTATAACAGTTTAGCAAGCTGTTCAGTAACTTTTATTTTTATTCCTGGGGTAAAATTAGAGGGGGGTGGGGGGGTGGGGTTTGGAGTGAAATAATCGATGCTTCACATTGGTTTACTGAAAGGCTGCAGTTACCAGAAAGTGGAAACTTTGTTTTCCTGTGCTTTTCTTCAAATCTATCAGCAATTTCTTGGTGGCTACTGTTTCCCTTGGAGCTCCTTCCTATGAGAATTGAAATGGTTTGAGCACAAGAAATGTGTGTTGTTTCTGTGCCAGCTTTCTGCAATATATTTTGTGGACATCACTGGCAAGGCCAGCATTTGTTTCTCATTCCCAACTTGCCCAATTCAGATAGCAGATGAAAATTAACCACATTGTCCAGTTGGTCAGGAGTCACAGTGTAGATCCAACTAGGTAAGAATTTTCCATCATAGAATTGCTACAGTGTAGAAACAGGCCATTTGAGCCATCAAGTCCACGGCAACCCTCCGAAGAGCATCCTACCGAGACCCACCCCAGTCCCTATCACTTCAATTTCCCCCATAGACACTGTGGGCAATTCATTGAATCTGCTCTTCTGGGAGGAAACCAGAGCACTCAGAGGGAACACACAGACGGACACACACACCTGCGGCAGGCATCGAACCTGGGTCCCTGATGCTGTGAGGCACTAGTGGTAACTACTGAGCTACTGCTACATGACGTGAGAAAGGTGAAGGGATTTGGACCACCACCCCTCCCTCGATCCAGAAGTGTTCCCAATGTTTTTTTAAAGTTACCACAGGACAAGGTATGCCTGTGAACCCTGTCAGCACCATCTCACTAACGGGAGGATTGCACAATGCAGTCAAAAGCACACGAGATCACACACAGATTGCTTTTGTGCCACATAATCATAAAGATAAGCTCACAGACAGAATACGCCGCATTCCTTTAGTTCTTGGAGACTGAGACGCACCGCGCTCCCTCAGTGTGTCACTGGGCCCACACCCTGCTCTCAGTCCGAAAGAGAAACCATTGAACAATTTCTCAATGAGTACGTGCCCTTCACTGGCCCACAGAGGGCAGGAGGAATGGGGAAATAGACTGTAGCCAACCGATGTACTGGGCTTTGTCTATGCGCATGTTCATGGAGCCATTCCTGCAACTTATACAATCGCTCAGACAAAACGAGAAAACACTGCAACTACTCAGCAGCTTCTGACAGCACCCACGCAGTGAGAAAGAAAAAAAATTAATGTTTCAAGCTCTGAGGCAAACTCTCCTTTTCCCTCTCCATGGAAGAGAGCTGTCATTGTCTGTTGTCTCTGCCCCGGCACTATCTCAGGTGCTGCAACAGAACGTGGGCCTGGTTTCTTTCTTCATCATATTCGGGTCTTGCCCTCGGTTTGGGGCTTGTATAGGCAGGAGTGCTACCACCGAGCATTCATTTACAGCGTCCTCTTCACCAGGAGGAGGGGCGACTGGGATGAGCTGAAAAAATGGTCAGATATTGAGGCGCGAGGGAGGGGAAGAGGAAGAAGGGTGCAGTTCATTTCTGCTACTGAAAGCTAGTCTAAGTGATGATTATCTGTGCTAAAAACCTGTTTAGTTCAAAAAGACCCTTAAGGAAAGCAAATCTACTAAGGGCAGCGTTTCCTTCAGGTGTTCTGGTTTCCTCCTACAGTCCAAAGATGTCCAGGTTAGGTGGGTCAGCCATGGGCAATGCAGGGATAGAGGTGGTAGAGTGGATGGGTCTGGGTGGGATGCTCTTCAAAGGGTCGGTATGGACTTGATGGGCCAAATACTCTGCCTGCAAACTGTGGGGATTCTGTGTTTTGATGAATTGTGGTGGTCTATTTGTGGTCTGTATTGTTAATTTGTGTGGCATTTTACTCTGTGTATCCTGCCCAGAAATGATATATTGGATTCTTTTCACTGTTATGAGGATCAATTAATTGTAGCCCCTTGGTGTACCTCACGCGCGCTCACTCTCATGCTCCCTCTCGCTCGCTCTCTTTCCCTCCCACTGTCCCTCTCTCCCTCTCTCACACACTCTCCCTCTCTCTCATACACTCTTTCCCCCCCCCCTCTCATACACACTTCCCCTCTCTCTCACACACACTCCCCCCCCCTCTCTCTCATACACTCCCCCCCCCACACACACACTTCCCCCCCCCCCCACACTCTCCCCCTCTCTCTCTCACACACACTGCCCCCTCCCCCCTCTCTCACACTGTCCCCCCCTCTCTCTCACACATTCTCGCCCTCTCTCTCTCGCACACTTTCCCCCTCTCTCTCTCACACTCTCCTCCTCTCTCTCACATCCTGTCTCTGTCTCTGTCGCTGTGCAAATCTAAGTGGAACCAGACGCTGCTGTTTCACTTTTACAAATCTGACCGCTGCAGTTTTCCGACCAGGCGAGGCTGCACAAGTTGTGCTGGGGGCGAGACTGTTATTGCTTCATTTCTGGGAATGAGCAAGAATAGCTTGCCTTCATGTGGCTCTCCGTAATGTCTTCAGAATGTCCTGAAAGAGTTTGCAGTGGGGTTGTGAGATGATGACAATGTAGCTGTTTGGGCAGATGCCAGTTAACAAGAACAAGAACTTGTACTTATGTGGCACTCTCGATTGTGGGGAAAACCTCCCAAGAGGTTGCAGAGGAACATTATCGAATAGCATTTGCCATGAAACCATGTGGACTGAATGCAAGTGCCAAACCAGTTGGTCAAAGGAATAGATGTAAAGGACAGAGGAACTTGGGGCCTGGGTGGCTGAAATCATAAGCTAGTGAAAATTAGGTAAAACTAATATGACGCACAGAAACAGGCGATTCAGCGACTGACTGTGGAGTTTGCACACTCTCCCCGTGTCTGTGTGGGTTTCCTCCAGGTGCTCCGGTTTCCTCCCACAGTCCAAAGATGTGCAGGTCAGGTGAATTGGCCATGCTAAATTGCCCGTAGTGTTAGGTACAGGGGTAAACGTAGTGGAATGGATCTGGGTGGGTTGCTCTTCGCAGGGTCGGTGTGGGGCCGAAGGGCCTGTTTCCACATTGTAAGTAATCTAATCTAATCTTTTTTAAAAAAAGGTTAAGATGCTTCCGATTCACTCGTGGAGTTCGTAACTGAACATGTTGCTCTTCAGTCTGTGCACCGCTCCAAAGTGGCTATTTTCCCCTTTGTTTCAGGGGTACCTGAGCATCCATTTGCTGCTCGGAGAGGTAGCCTGACATTGTCCAGTGTCCAGGACAGCACATCAGCCTTTGGGTGACTTGGAACAAACAAAACCGATTGGGTCGCTGAGAAGGTTGGGTTCCTAATCTCGCTCCGTGGCACAGTGTCTCCTGGCCAGAGGTTCTCAATCCCACACTTTGGGCAGGTTGTGTTAAGCTAGGACGGACTTCGTTAGACTAAAAGGAATATGTCAATGACTGCAGATGCTGGAAACCAGATTCTGGATTAGAGTGGTGCTGGAAAAGCGCAGCAGTTCTGGCAGCATCCAAGGAACAGGAAAATCGACGTTTCGGGCAAAAGCCCTTCAGGAATAGAGGCAGAGTGCCTGAACGGTGGAAAGGAATATGACACCGAGGCGTGTTTGACTCCCCTCATTAGAGTCCAGTCAGCGATTCGTACTGAAAGCTAACAGTGAGAGCTGGGCTATGATACTCGTGTGTGCTCGAGTCACTTGGCAATGTTCGCTGTTATTGATTTGGGTGAATGATACTTACAGGAACCAAGATCTGCCTTTGGAAGGCGTCTGCTATGAGACAGGACAAGCGGAAAGGGGTTGTAGGGGAATGGTCCACCTCTCAGTAAAAAGGTGTGCGTCTGGAAAGCAGGGTTTCCTCACCAGTTCCCTTTGTGTTGCAGTTAAAAGCTGTTGGAATTGCATTACCGTGGCGCCTTCTCACAACTTTGGGACGTCCCATGTGTTTTGCAATCAGTTACAATGTTAGAAGGCAGGGAGCACCACAGCTGATCTGCACGCTGCAAGCATCCACAGACAGCAAGGAGCTCAATGACCTTAGAATTCAGAGTATCCCCACAGTGGGGAAGCAGGTCATTAGACTCATCTGGTCCACACCACCGCTTCGAAGAGCATCCCACCTCCCTCTCTAGCCCTATAACCCTGCATTCTCATGTCTAAACCTACAGCCTACACATCCCTAGACACTACAGGCAATTTAGAATCATAAAGTAGAATTATAGAATCCTTATTGTGTGGAAACGAGCCATTCAGCCAAATGGATCCACATCGACCCTCCGAAGGGAATCTCACCCAGACCCATTCCCCTACTCTATCCCTGCATTTCCCATGGCCAACCCACCTAGCCTGCACATCCCTGAACACTCTGGGCAATTTAGCATGGCCAATCCACCTAATCTGCACAACTTTGGACTGTGGGAGGAAACCACAGCACCCGGAAGAAGCCCATGCTGACATTGGGAGAATGTGCAAAGTCTACACAGTCTTGTCTCACTGGTCCTGTGAGGCAGCGGTGCTCGCCATTGAGCCACTGTGCCTCCACCAGTTGTTTGGTTTTGTGGGTCTTGATCAAGGGAGAAATATTGACCAGCACAATCATAGGTTTGTTTTGAAATAAAGACCATGGGAATTTTTGATACCCACCTGAGGGGGGGCTGGGAGTGGGGGTGGGTGAGAGTCTCAGATTAATGCAGTTTATGAAAGTTGGCACCATGACTGTGTAGCCCTCCCTCAGCACTGCATTGACATGCCAGCCATGTCTTGGAGTTGACATGACCCCCATAGCTACCTCATTCACAGGGCCAAGTGTGCTGCCCCTGAGCCACAGTACATATTGCCTCCATAAGGGATCCCTATCCCTATCCTAGACTAAAAACCTACGAACGTATGGAAGCTGATTTATAGACAATATAATACTCTTGAAGTGTTGTCGTCACTATTGTAGTGGAGCAACTTAAACCAGTCCAGTACAAACCTGTTCAGCTCCTTGTAATGTCAGATTGATTTGGATTTTGGCTTGAGACAGTTTTGCGCATTCCAGGATCTTTTGTGTAGGTGTTGGTATCCTCATACACTTATGCTTCACTACCTTTCTGTTTCCCAAGTAGCCACTCTCAGGCCCTCACCTTCCTCCTCTTGTTTTCCTACCTATCGCTCTCCCCTTGGCACTCATGGGGTTAATGCTCCGACGATGAAACAAAACAAGAGTCTTTCAGAGTTTTATTTTGGAGCAGAGCGCTGCAGCATGAAACCCTTGGCTGACAGGACTTGACAGATGTGGCCAAGAACTGCTTGCCCTGCCAGGGCATCGCGTGTGAAGACTTTATTAAGAAATAGGTTGTTTGCAATATTTTACCATGAAGCATGCAGGCCTGGTTGGCGTTGTCATGTTTCCACACGGACCCTGGCTGTTAACCCATCCCTTTCTGCTCCTTCCCTCCTCCCCCACCCCCCCCACCCCAGTCTTTTTTTTGTTGTAAGAGAGACTCCAGTCTAAAACCAGTCCACTGATGTCTTGCAGATAGCAATCTGTTTACATGGTTGGGAGCACGTATTTAATAATATTTCCAGCGAGGCCCAGTTTAACAAATGAAGCCTAACCATGAAACTTGTGTGAAGTTGTTTGAAGTGGAGAGCCATGCGTGCTTGCGCAGAATTATGCAAGCTCTGTAAATCTCATCCGCGGACTGATAATTCTACAATTTGAAGGGAGGGGCCAGTTATTCACTATCAAACACTTCCTCTTCACGGGGCGTCCCTTCTTCTGAGCAGTCTGTTTACAGGCTTCCAGTGGGTGGGGCAACCAAGCGTTGACAGCTCAAGTTTTGGTCAGTTTTTAAAACAAAATGAAACAAAGAGGGGAATGGTGGCATTTTCCTTTTGCAGGTCAGAGAAAGACATCAGCTCTCTGCCAGCTCAAACAATGCACTACCTGAGAGTTCCTGGCACATGTCCTCACCTTTGGGTCATTAGGCTACAGTAGGAGAGAGGGCAGCAGTTGACTGACACCTTGTTGCAAGACTGAGTGTGTGCAAATTCTTCGTTTTGGCTAAGAACTTCAAAGTTGGGGGAGAAGTGTTGGTGGAGGTATAGAGTGTTTGATTACATTAATATTCGTGGGCAAGCAATCCAGAGTTAGCACAGGGCCGTGTCCTGTTTCAAAATATGGTTGCAGGTTTTGCCAACTGGAATCAAATCTATTCCAGGTGTCTTCACATCCACGTGACCCTACGTTCCAGCCATTAGAGTTAACCACACAGTCAGCCTGGTGACACACTGCCTCCCATCACCAACTAGAAAGCAATCAGACTCCTGACCTAATTCAAAAATGCTTGAATTGTCCGTCTTTCCCCTCCTTTCCCCATTTTCAACACTTGCTACGGTGAAATTTCACCGGGAATAACAAAAATGTAAATTTTTTCATTTTTACTTGTTCTTCTCCTGGGTTGCACAGTCTCCTGGAGATTAGTTTCCAGTTCGCGGAGCCCAGTCCAGAGAGTTGGCAATGCCATTGGATGTCACGTATTTTAGTGTTTTTATTTTGCTCAGCATTTTCTTTCTCGTGAGCTAATATTTTCCTCAGTTTTCCTGTTTGAACGCCGCTGTGGCTTGTTGCACTTGGGAGACCCCAGGCTGGCTTGGCCAGTTCGCCAACAGTGAATGTTGGCACCAACTGAGCTGTTCTGGGCAAAGAGTGCCCATCGTGGACATATTCTGGTGTTGGACCTAGCCTGGAGGCTGGTAGCTCCTTTCTCGCGGACATGGTGTATCATGCTGGGGATCATGTCTACGCAGAGTTTAGAAGCCAACTCTGAATTGGAGCTGATCCTTCCATACTTCAGTTGACGTGGTCCTGCATTAAGTTGTGCGGGAGCCGACTGCACCGTTGGTTCATTGCATTTGCAGCAGCATTACTGAGCACTGTGGCCGCAAGCTCCAGAATCAAAACACCGTGCTGTCAGCTGTATACTTAAATGGCAGTGTTTTTACTAAAGTCGAGAAGTGTGGCGCCGGAAAAGCACAGCAGGATCAGGCAGTGTCCGAGGAGCAGGAGAGTTGACGTTTCGGTCATAAGCCCTTCTGGATGAAGGCTTTATGCCCAAAACGTTGACTCTCCAGCTCCTCTGCCATTTGACCTGCTGTCCCTTGCTACACATTTTTTAAACTCTTGACTCTCTAATAGCTGCAGTCCTCATTTTCTCCTCGTGTTTTTATTAAAGCTTTTTAATAATGTAAGGCCAGCAGACTCCCTGTTGTTTAAGCACAGCCAAGCTGCAAGTGGCTTATTTGCTTTTAGTGGTATCTGTCACCTGCAATAGGTCTGATCTGAGATTGCCCAAGAACTGGCAGTCTGTGTTGACACTTGGCAGGGAGAGAGGGTGGTTACTTGTTCATGGGAGTGAATGTCACTGACTTACTGTCCATTGCCCTTGAGGTGATGAGATGTTCACCCTTGTGCACTCTTCATTGAATCACAGTTGACCCCCTGGCTCTGGACGTTGCAGAGTTGGGTTGTGCTGGACCATGATGTCACAGATTGTGGTTGAATGTAATTCCACTGTTAGTGATGACACGCAAGGCTCTGGTGGTTTGAATACCAGACATGCCCTGTTCAGTGTGGCAGTCATGCCACACAACATGAGGGTATCCCAATGTAAAGATGGCACTTGGTCTCCACAATGACTCGTTGCTTGGTGGTCACTCATGCTAATGGTGCCATGAACAGACAATATGTGGCAGGCGGATTGATGAAGATCAGGCTAAAGATGGTTTTCTTTCTCTCTTTTTTTTGTTTTTCTCAGCACCTGCCACACATCCAAACCAGTAACTTTGGGCTTTAGGAGTCAACCATGTCTGACAATGTCTGTTCCCCAAATACCTGGCCAAAGTGGGTATGCGGAGTTAAATCTCAGATTGGTTTTAATCTTTTTTTTTGTACAGTGGAATGGGCTTAAGAGACCAAATGGGTGGCATGGTGGCTCAGTGGTTGGCACCGCTCACAGAACCAGGGACTCAGGTTCGATTCCACCCTCGAGCGACTGTCCCGGTGTTTGAGTGGGTTTCCTCTGGGTGTGGACTCGATGGGCTGAATGGCCTGCTTCCACAATGCAGGGATTCTAAGGTTCTTGTTCTTGAAGCATCACTTGGAAAGTACAATGGATTGGTCAGTGGTCATCGCGAATATATGTCGGTGGGAACAGAAACATTTTGTCTGTCACTGCCTTGTTTTTTGTGTTTGCCCCTTGTTGACTGAGGCTGCCGTGTGTACAGTGAGTGTTCAGTTTCAGCAGGTAGTGACAGGATCTGATACTGAACTCCTCTTTGTTCGTTGTTTTAAAAAGCCTCAGGGGGTTCTCAACAGCTTGTAACGAAGGCCGGTGGAGTTCTGAACCTGTTTGCTGCATTGTCAGCATCTTGGAGCATCCTGTCCAACTTCAACTTCCTTCAGAAACTGTGACTTGTATGAGGCCTTTGTCAGGCATCAATAGTGTAAAGAACGGCTTTGAGTTGAAGTTCAACCTTGGGCCAAGTTGAGTGCCACCCAGTGATCTGAGACTCTTTTATACTCCGTCACAACTGGCCCTTGAAAGGACGCCTTCAGGTGGTGAAGTGAACGAGGGTTAAACTGACGGGCAGGGTCCCAGGACAGGTCCAGCCATTACCCAGCGTATTTCCGAGTGGCTTGGTGGGCTGCGATGAAGACGGTCTGCTCGGGCTCACTGTAAAGTGAAATGCAGCTCCTTTCTGGATCCCGTCGGGCTCAGTTGATATTGCCTTTGCTGCCTGTCCTGGCTTCTTTCCTTGGGTTAGATGATGTGGAGGTGCCAGTGTTGGACTGGGGTGGTCAAAGTTAAAAATCTCACAACACCAGTTTATAGTTCAACAGATTTATTTGGAAGTACTAGCTCTCAGAGCACCGCTCCTTCAGGTAGCTGTGGAGGTTAAAATCATGCTCAGAGTTTATAGCCCAAGGAGTCCAGTGTCATGGAGATGTGATACAGTAAACAATCTTCGATTAAAACTTTCATCTTTTATAATGGGATATGCTGGATTCTATTCATTGATATGTCAATCCGAGAACTTCTTTCAAATTACATTCTCAAGCTAGCCCAGCAGGTGTGAGGTCTGCCTGTGTCCCAATGCTATGTCAGACTGACAAACCCTCTGTATAATTTGACAGTTTTTCATCGATTCATGTAGCAAAATAAAATGTAATTCTGCAATAACAACTTCATCCCATAAACTTATACGTGTGCGCATGTAGGAGCAACAGATTGTGTGAGGCTCTGTGTGTGTGTATGTAGGTGTGATGGGGTATGTGTGAAAGGGTGCGTGTCAGTGTGAATGTAGGGGGTGCATGTGAGATTGCCAAGTAAGGTGGGGATACAGAGGAAAACTTGGGGAGGGTGGGGTGGAAAAAGACATTCCTTTGTCCAAATACCCAGCCGAACAGCCGCAGTAAAGTCTGTGCCTGAGTTTGCCCGAGGAGTGTTGATAATGTTGATCCACTCTGGGGAATCTCTGTGCTGTCATTGTGCATTAAGGGGCAAGGCAATCAGAATGCGATCGATCGCTGTTATCCTGTCAGCAGGAAGGGTACCCTCCTGGGGAGAAACATGGTTGAGAGAGAGGCGGGATGCTGATGAGTTACCTCGAGCAATCAGAAAATTGTGATTTAATGAACATGAAAAACAATGATAGAGAAAATGTTTGAGCTTGTAGTTGGAACTATGGGTTATTCTTGTTAAATGGACCACTAGCTGTGAGCACTCTCAGTTCATGCTGCCTCGCTCTCGCTTTCTCTCGCTCGCGCTTGCGCTCTCTGTCTCTCTCTCTCTCTCTCTCTCTCTCTCTCTCTGATCCTTCTTTACTGTTCCAATTGATGATGTGGGAGTTTACTTTTTAATCCCTGGATGGGCTTAGAGGAGTATTTGGATTGGCTAAAAAAAAAATCCAAGATCCACTATGCACACATTGCGGCTGCATGGGGTTCAAAGGTCACAGTAAGATTTCTCCTTTTCTTTCCCCAGAAATTATTTTTAGGGTTGTTTCTGAACAATTTGAGGTGTGGCATTTCTGGGAACAGTTCCATTTTACCAAAAGATGGATTTTGGTCCTGATCCTGATCATTTGGGCACCAACATGGAGGCATGGCAGGAGCCGTTTTGCCCCATCCAGCCATTTTCACGAGGGCAGGATGGGTTGGGGGGGGGGGGGGGGGCGAAGGGAAGGGGTCAGAAGAGATACCCACTCGAAATGAAGGGGTTAGTACCCTAAGCAGGATCGTTTTCGAAGGCTGTCTGGAGTGGGCTTTTTATTTTGCTCTCTGTCACTGTCTCTCTCTGTTCCTCACCCAACCCGGCCAGTTTTACTGACAAGAAACAAGTTTACAATCTACCCCATAGTCTCATCCCCAATCCTGGTCTAGAATGAGCTTTGCTATTCAGGGCCTAGGTTTCCTTTGACAAGACACTGTCTAATCCCTCCTTTCGCCCACTCGCTTGACTACACTTGTTCCCTCCATGGATGCTCCCTGACCTGTTGAATTTTAGTAGCTTTTCCTGTTACTGTCGTGAGCTTTATTTCCCTGATGTTAACCGGCTGAAGTGGTGTGAATTGGGAATAGCTCTGTTCCTTGCAGTGCAGTGTCATATTCCACATGAGACAGCTCACGAGACTGAGCAGCATACTCCAAGGCATTGGATTAATCTAGGAACCAGGAGCAGACTCGGAGGCCTGACCCAGTAAAGTGCTGCCGTGGCACTTGAGGCCTCATCCTGAAAGGGTCCAATTTGCTAATGAGAATGTGACAATTTTCGTCTGTGTTTCTGGCAAGGCGTCTTTGCCTATGAAAGTGCTGTGTGTGTGTGTGTGTGTGTGTATATTATATATATATATATATATATATATATATTAAAAAAACAAACAAAATGCCATTCATATTTAAAAGGGCACTGTCCTTCCCAGCAACTATTTGAAAAAGCCTTGTCTTTAAATGTGTACTGTATTTTTAATTCATTAAATGTGATGTCTGTTGTTCTTCTGTCACCCACTGGTGGGCCTGACCTCCTGATGGGGCTCTGCCCCGCCCTGGGGCCTGACCTCCTGATGGGGCTCTGCCCCGCCCTGGGGCCTGACCTCCTGATGGGACTCTGTACCCATGCACTGAGCGTCTGAAGGAGAGGCGTCATTCAGGATTCAAAACACTAAGTCTCTGTTTCTCCCTCAACAGATGCATGAGGTCTTTGACTAATAACAGTATGTCAGGATCTCTGTTGATTGCAACCCAGAAATGCTCAATTCAGTTCACTTGTACGAACCCGAACTTGGGATCTTCTGATCACTAGGCCTTTGTACATTCTAAGTTAAAAATCACACAACACCAGGTTATCGTCCAACAGGTTTAAATGGAATTAATTCCAATTAAACCTATTGGACTACAACCTGGTGTTGTGTGATTTTTAACTTTGTACACCCCAGTCCAACACTGGCATCTCCAAATCATTTGGACATTCTAGATTGTGTATAATCTCTCCGCCATCAGTTAGGTTTCCAAGTTGGCAGGGTTGTCACGAAGAAAAACAGTCTTGCATAATTTTTATGAGCAGTATTGTGACCCATGCTATCACGTGGTGTGTGTAAACAAGCAGTGAAAGTTGACTGTTTTATAATGCTCCATTAAGCGTATTGTGATTACTATTGTATGGAATGGTTTGTTTTCCAGTTCACTCACTCACAGCTGCTGAAGGTTTTGGCCCTGCATTATCCATGAATGAATAGTGTTACACTGGTGTAAGCCTATGGCTGCATGTGGTAAATATTGTTTTTTGCCAGAAACATCTGAGACATCTTGGATTGAATTGGTGCCACTAATCCTCCTTTCTGGTATTATTCAAACTGCTGACACTGAGTGGAAAAGGATGCGCATACAGCTATTTGGATAGGCTCTGACTTAATTAAACAGTAAATGTTTATTACATACTACTTTGTAACTAGTTGCATTACTTTTAACGTACAACATTTGTCCCTGGTGAGACGTTATGCTCAACCTGAGACTAAACTAGCAATTACTACTCTGGCTACGTGCTGTTAATACAAAGACCCTTTCCTCAGGGGCTCTCTGTAACTCTGGTGAAGACCATGAAGAACCCACAAGATGGAACACAACTCTGGTTAGCTCCTCCCTTTGGAACAGCCATTTGCATCCTGACGGGCAGAGCTTACCATGTGATGCCAACTAACTGTTCCATGGACTGACTGCCCTGTACAATAAACATAGAAAACTAGTGCACAGGGACAAGCAGGTAACCAGGAAGGCTAATGGAACGTTGGCCCTCATTTCAAGAGGGTTGGAGTGTAAAGGTAGGGAAGCCTTACTGCAACTGTACAAGATGCTGGTGAGACCACATGTGGAGTACTGAGAACAGTTTTTGTTCCCCTATTTAAGGAAAGATATCATTTCATTGGTGGCAATTCAAAGAAGGTTCACTCAGATGATCCCTAAGTGTGAAAAGATTGTCTATGAGCAACCTAAACAGGTTGGGGCACCAATCGCTGGAGTTTAGAAGGATGAGATGTGATCTTAGTGAAATGTAAAGGATTCTTAAGCTTGACAGGATAAATGCTGAGCAGATGCCCCTCCTCATGGGTGAGTCTAGGATCAGAGGGCATAGTCTCAGAATAAAGGGGTGACATTTTAAGACTGAGATGAGGAGGATTTTCTAGTGTCAGAGGATTTTGAGTGTCCTTACCACAGAGCTGTAGGGGCCGAGTCCTTGTGTATATTTAAGGCTGCGATAGATTCTTGATCAATAGCGGAAATCGAGGGTAATGGCTGAAGGGCATGAAAGGGGTCAGGAGGAAGGTTGTCAAATCAGCCATAATCCTGTTGGATGGCAGAGCGGGCTCGAGGGGCCACGCGGCCTACTCCTTTTCCCATTTCCCACAGTCTGAATGGTCCAAGGCCTCGGAAGGAAAAACCTGCTACGTCACTGAAAAGTGACGTATTGTGGATGAAGATTTTCCTTCTCGCAGTCATCTGCATTGTGGAGGCATTGCTGGGTTTGCGACTGTTTGTATTCTGGGAGGGCAGCAATGGTGCAGCTGGTCTTGAGGTATGAAGCCACGTTGGGATCAGAGAGAGGTAGCAGTGGAGTCTCCGGGTTGGTCTGTTCCACGTAGGGAGCCACTCCTTGAGGCAGGGAATGCTCAATCTAAAAGCCTCAGTAGGCAGTGACTGAGCTCTGGTGGCTTTCCTTGTGTCCGTACTGGCTGGAGTCTGATGCAGACAATGTTTCATGTCTCTCAGCATAGCTGGTCTATCATCATCATCACGACCAAGCCTGCACTCTGCCAAGACTGGCTGGAAGTCAGCATGCAATGACCACGCAATTCAATTTAAAACAAAAGTAACTCAGTCGTCTTCACTCATCGAAATGCCAACTCATCAAGATTCCAGGCCGTCACACTGCAGTGGAAATCGGTCATTTCCAATCTCAAGGTACTGTTTGAGGAAAGGCGCAAGTGCACCTCTTGTGGGTTTGGAGATTGGAGATGAGACGATATTCTGGAGGAGGAAATGGGTGGACAGGGTTAAGCAGTGGCTGGATGTCAAGTTGGAAACCAAACCCAATATCAAACTGAATGCATCAAGGACCAGAACCAGGGGATAAGGTGCTGCTGACCAACTGTTCGCACCCCCTCTGGGCACAAGCAGTTTGTTCCTTTACTTCACACATCCAAATCCCTTTGGCTCTTTGTATTGTGAAATTTTTGTTATTTAATCTCTCCCACCCTCTGTGCTGTTTGTGTAAGGGTGGAAGGTTTCTCATGATCTCAGCCCAGTCAAAAGGGCGTTTCAATGAATGAATGTATTTACGTGAAGATGCAATGATAGGCGAATAAAGCCTGGGAGCTGGCCTCACTTCACATCCTACTGTGTTCCATACCCATCTCCGCAGACGTACCGAATCCAACCGGCATTGCCCGTGGCTCATTTGCTAACCCTATCCTGATGTGGGAGAGAACCTCTCGAGACAGCAGTTAGAGTATGGGGGACACTAACTGAAGGCAGTGCTCAGTTGAGGCAATTAAATTCAAGAGGAGGTTGCTTGTTTTATTTTGGACAGTGATTGTCTGCAGGGATATGGGAAAAGGCAGGAATTGGCACTAGATAGTAGAACCAGTTGCAGGCATGGTGGGGTGAATGGTCTCTTGCACCATCGCCATTCTGCGATTGTGATCCTCCATACCTGGACTTTGCTTTCTTTGTTCTTCCTGCGCTCTTCCTCTTTGTTTATTTAAAACACCAGGAATTCTGTCTGCCTTCAATTCTGGTGACCGGTCACAGACTTGAAATGTGAACTCTGCGTTCATTTCCGCAGGTGCTGCCCAAGGATTTCCAGCCCTTTTCTGAGCTTTGTTATAGTTAAGGTGCAGAATTTCTGGTGAGGGCGAACCATGCGCTACTTTCATCTTGCCAGTGTTAGGCTGGGGAAAGCAGTTAGACAGCACAAATACAGTACAGTGGTAGAGAGTTGGAAGGCACAGTTAGGGAGGGTAGCCCTTGCAGATGGTACAGTGATGTAGGAGATAAGCTAAAGAAGGCTGAAGGTGCCAGATGAACTGACCTCTGGTTTTGGGACTTGCTTTGTGTATGTATCGAGCAATATGTGTATAGGTGCTGAAGGGAACTACTTTTAGAGCACATGACAACCATGATGTAATGTTTTTAGTGTCATGTGACTACCTCACCCCCATTGGCTGAAAAGGAGAGTGGGAAAGATCTGAGTAATTATTACAGTGCAAAAGAAAAATCCCTCTGATGGTCAATGTCACGTCCATGTTTTGTTGTGGTTGGGAATGAGTCCAGGCATTGACTCTTCTCAGCCACGGTGTTGGGATCCTCCTGAGGTTAAAGCTGTTAGTTTATTTTGCTGCATCTCTTACGAACGGGAGTCTGCTGGAGCTGTCGATCTTTCCATTTGTGGGCTCCCCAGAGCTCCCTGAGTGCTGGCTGTACTCGAAAACAATGCTGCAGAGCGGAGAGGGATACTGCAGGGTGAGCTCAACCTCCCACAAACAGTGCCCAACTGAGCGGTTGGCTGCTTTTGGGGGGAAGAAAATGCAAGATGGCACGGCCTCTTTGCTGCCATCTGTAGCAAAAGCCCCAGATTTGCTCCATTTCCCTGCCAGCTGTAAGTCTCCCAGGGCCAGCGGCTTGTCCCGATGCAGATGGCTTCCTGCGATCTTTTTGAACGTTAGTTGCACTTGGTCCCAACATTCCAAAGGTTTATCCTGCTTTTTGTTGTAGAATCCCGACTGCGAATTTTGGTGAATCTGGCCTCCAGAAAGGGGACAAAAATACAAATTGGTTGAACGTTTGAGCAAACGATGAAAATGACTGTCCCTTTTCGCTTGCACTTGCCAGGGGGTTAAGCCAGTGGTGCTGTCTTCCCATCTCCCTTTTGTTGGCTCAAATTCATGTGTGAGCGGAGCTACTTCAGGAATTGCGGCCTTGGCGTTGCGCTTTTGTGGCCATTGATCTCCCACCTTTTCCTCGCCTGGCACACGTACTCCCCATGGCACTCATTGGCTCCACTGACACTTGGAACTACCCCCCCCCCCCCTCCCTAGCTGGCTGAAGAGGCACAGGATTCAATGACAGTGTGCCTGAATGCACCTTGACTGGATGTTAGGAATAGCACAGACTGGCACAGAGAGGTTTGAGTGCCCACTGCACAGGCTGACTCAGCAGTAAGCCTCGTCATACTGGTGTACCTTAAAGTTATCACTCGGCGGGGTGGGGTGCAGGGTTGGCGGTGGGAAGCAATCTCTCAAATCCAGGTTGCGTCAGTCCAGCAGGGTACCCCAGGAAAGTTTTCAGATTGAGGAAAATTCTGGAAGTTGGGTCGTTGCTGAAGGAGCTCTCTCCCTGCCAGTTCTCATGATGGCTTCACTGTTGAAGACACTGCTTTCCTAAGGTATGCTCGTCAGAAGCAGCTCAGCTCAGTTGCAATTCTGTGGACATTTTGAGTGAAGTAATTTGAATGGAGTGTCACTGACCAAATTTGAGGTCAAGTGATATTTACTGGTGCAATGGCCAATATTTGCTACTGGACTTTCAAATTAAGACGGCCCTTTAATCTTGTCATTGCTGGTGTCAAAGCTGTTGCACTTCATGACTTCACAGTGTTCTTTTCAGAATCTTCTCATTGACCTTGCTGCACTTTGGGGATGAAAATGTAGGATACATAAATGCAACGTCTTTCTTGTGGATGTGAGGAGGAAGTAATTTGGCACTCTTGTGTCTGAGCTTGCAACAACTTAGATTAATATAACACCTTTTAATATACAGGTGGTTCTTCTATAATGCAGTAGTTGTGTTCTTGTGCAACTCCACATTATAGAAAAATTGCGCTTTAGAAACTGCGCTTAAAGTATTGCCAATGTAATCACGCTATCGCCAACACATGTTTCAAAAGTTCATGCCTCAGAAGCAGTGTCCCCAATTTGTCAATCGCATTGCGATGAGTTTGCATTAATGAGCGCGATAGCAGAGCAACCTGCAGGGAAATTCCGCCACTCACTAGGATGTTGGCCAACAAAGATCTGCCATCTAATGTCTTGAAATTTTAAGATGTGAGGGGCAAGTTTGAACGGAGAGGGAGGGGAAGCCATTTAAGGAGTGAATTGAAGGACAAAGATCAGTCCCAGCCTACAAAGTGGACATTTGGCCCATTAAGCTCATTCTCTCTTTCTCCGAGAGAGTAAACATGCAGTCCTGCTCCACCGCCTATCGCTTGTGAGTCAGTGTCTCTGTTCTTCTGGTGCTTATTCCTTTTGTAAGTTATGATTGAGCCTGCCTCAGCTATGTTCTGTCAGTGTATTCCAGATCCTAAGCAGTAGCTGCCTAAAGAGGGTGTATCTTCAGTATTGCCCGTGGTTCTTTTGCAAATCAAGGATGTTTTAAAAACAAAAGCCCACCCCCAACTCCCAGCAAGCCTATGATGAGGAGATGATCTCGAAAAGATTGCGTGAGCTGGAGATCTGAGATGTCTTCACGGATTTGGCTACCCTGCCACTGCTGACTGTGTAAGGTGGCATATGGAGAAAGGCTGCCCGATACTGGAGGGTGAGCAATGGGTATGGCAGCAAGTTGATGTATTCCACGTTGGAGGTGAGGGGAGTTGGGCAGTGTGCATCAGGAAGGTGGCCTTTGTGTCTGTGCTCAGCGTGAAATTATTTGCTCTGTCGAGACCTTGCTAGTAATGCAGCGCACAGAAATGAAAAGCACAACCAAAGTGTAGTTCCAGTTTGTTTGTGTTTGACATTTTGCTGCCAACTCGAAATAGAAGCCAAAGGTTTGACATGGGAGCTCAAATGTTTCAATCTGTTGTAAGTGGTTTGGTTTGCACTGTTTATATTCACTGCTGTGCTTGGATTTCAGTGACAGGATGTGCTACCAATGAACATTTCTTGCGTTAAGAGGCCCCAAGTAGACATTACTGCTGCTATGCATCAATCCCATCACTCTCATTCCACTTCACTTTCCAATTATGATAATTCTGGGGTCTGGTAATTCCATTGTAATGGGCAAATCAATTAGTAGCAAGAAGCCAACTTTGAGGTTCAGTTTAGAATGGAGTTAGCAGAAGGCAAGAGATCACTTTCTTAGCCATTGCTGGTCGCGGCTTACTTTATTTCATAGTTCTCTTTGAGTTGTGAGTTCATGTCCCAGCCCAGGACTTTAGTAAATACTCTTCGCCAGTTCTCCTTGTTATGTGGGGAGTATTGAGCCAACAGAATCTGCACCATTCAGGTTCTCTTCAGGAAGCAACAACCAACTTGTTTGTAGTGAGCTCCCCGAAATGATAGTATGGTAATGATCCACATCATCTGATCTTGTGCTATTGACTGAGGGCCAATACTGGGCAGGACGCTGGGAACAGCTCCATTGCCCTTGTTTGAAATAGTGCTGTGGATTCTTTTATGCGGGAAGAGAGTCGTGGCTTAATGTCTCCACTCTCCAACAGCGCAGCGTTCCTATAAACGTGCACTGGAGTGGGATGTCCCATTCTCCCATCATCGGAGACCCATTGCAGAACACATCAAGGCCATCACATAGGTGCGGAATTCCCAAAGGAGGAATTCCTCGGGAGCTGCTCCCCTGCTTTTTCCCAGTAACCCTCGGCATTCATTAAAAGCCTTGGTTGAACCTGCCTCCACCACACACTCGGGCTGTGTATTCCACACCCCAACCACTCACTGCATGAGAAAGGGGTTTCCTCCTCTTACCATTGCTTTCTGCTGCTCCTTTTATCTTAAACATGTGCCCTTGATCATGCCACCAATGGGACCAGTTGCTCCCAGTTTTCCTTGTTCAGAATTTTGAACACATTATCCAATCTCTTAGCTGCCTCGTCTTCAAGGAGGACAGTGTCAGCATCACCAATCTATGTCATTGGGACCATTCTCGTGAATCGTCTTTCATTCTCCATGATTCCTTGACCTTCTTTCTAAAGAGAGGGGAAGCTAAGACAGTGGGTTCTATTCAGGTTCACCATTGCATACCTGTTTTTGTACTCGATTCTCTTACCAATAAAGCCCAGGATGTTATATTCTTTATTAACCACACTCCCAAACAGTCCTTTCAGTTTCAGTGGCTTAACCACATAGGTCCCTCCTCTCTGATTGATCGCCCCTTCTTTAGAATTATACCCTTTTACTTCATATAGTGTCTCTACATTCTTCTTAAAATGCTTTATTTCACACTTGAGCTCCATTTTTATTTGCTGTTTCTCTGCCTGAAATAAAATAGATTGGTGTGTCTGTGTGTGTTGGGTCCACACACCCAGTCATCATGGAATTGTTTGGTTTCCCCAGCATTTTACTGCAGGTCCTGGGACCTCTGGGCTGTTGATGGATGGCCTTGCAGATAAAAGTGCTGCCTCTGCCCTATTCCGCTGTGGGATCCAGAGGATGCAGAGAGCAGCCTGAAACTGGAGCTCCTGCTGGAATGCAGCCGCGCATAGTGAACATTCTGTAGGCCTGCTGAACCCTCGCCATTAAGGAGGAAATGAACACCAGAGAGTGATGAAAGGCCGTTGTGCTGTGGGGGCTGCAGGTTTCATAAGGCCATTGATTTGGCGGATAATAAATGAAGAGGAAGAGGTGGAAGTCCCTGCTCCCTGTCCCCCTCTCACGGGTCCTGTAGGCCACTGTTTCTCAATTCTCAAACTCTTTGTTCTTGCTCCTTTCCTCCCATTGCCCACATCAAAGTCCGTCTTTGTGAAACTTTAATGCAATTGCATCGATGTCTTATAATAAAAGCAAAATACCGTGAATGCTGAAAATCTGAAGTTAATATAATGCTGAAGAAACTCGACAGGTCTGGCAGCATCTGTGCAGAGAGAAACACGGTTAATATTTTGAATTTGTAGCGATTGGAACGAGGTCAGCCGGGTGGACCTTATGGAATGAGTTCCCTGGTTGGGGCTGTTAATCTGGTCCAATCAGAGAGCCCTGGCTGACAGATGTAAACAGGTGTGTCAGGGGTTCGGTCAGCTCTGAGGGAGCTGGAGAAGTGTCAAGGACTCTCGATGTGTAAATAAAGGGTGACTTGGAGAAAGGAATAGAAGAAAATGGTGATCAGGAGGACTTCATGTGGGGTCCAAATGCTAGCATCAACCAGTTGGGCTGAATGGCCTGCTTCTGTGCTGTACATTCTTTGTGTAGTATACAGGACTCTGGTCAGATATATCCGTGGAGTGATCCCCTCCCTCTATAGTTCAGAAATAGTCAAACCACACCCATATGGAAACAAAGTTTGACCTGTGGCATCTTCTAGCCTTTGGCTTCCATGAAAGGAGGGTCTTGTAAAATTACAAACAAGTGCTTTGTTCAGATTCAACTACTAAGCAGCTGCTTTTCTGTTTTTTTTTAAAGAGGTGGGATGGGGTGCGGTATTGGAGGGAAACACTGTTCACCTTTTAATGGCCTTTTGAAGAGGCAGTAACTGTTATTAGTGTCCGATGTTTGGCTATTTTAATCAAAGATTTTGTGAGAGGTACAAGATAAGTACAAATGTTCCCCTTAACTGGGCTGGATGGTGGGGAATGAAAGCCAAACGACTGAATGATAAAAGACAAAGCAGTAAAGGTCCCTTCTCATCCCCCCCCTCCTTTGTAAAGATGCCAGCTCCAGCTAAGGTTTCATCCTGTTGGCACCAGCAGCTAAGGAGGAAGCAGTACCTTAATTTGGATGCGATGTCAGCAGGCTGTTGAACAGTGGTAGGCATCACAGCAGATGACTGGCCGGTGAGTGCTTCAGGCTCCCATCCTCCATGACCTCATGTCAGAGGCTTTGCAAGAATTTGGAGGCCCCACAAGTCTTGAACAGGATAATTCAGTACAAACCAAAGCTGAAGCCTGGGACCTGCTGATCAGTACGGCCCAGTGCAATATTCCATCATATGCTAGCCCACAAAACCACTCACAAAACTATGCTTTTCTTCTAACCTTGAATAAACTATACTTTTATTATTAAATGGTTGATTCATCCAAACAAGGCAAAATTGTTGGTGTTCCTTTCATTCCACTGTGACTGAAGATGGAAAGCTTTAGCTACAGCTATCGTACAGTGTGTGGATGTAGCAGGAAAGAAAATATCTCTGGACAGAACAAATGTCTTGCACAAATTGCTTTTGTTGGGGGCTGAGTGCATGTTTTACAAGTTGCGTGTTCTCTTGCACACTGTGGTTCCTTGTCCTACTTTTTCCACATGCGACTTGTATCTTTCCAACACTCCTCTGAAATCCATCCCTGTTCCTGGGTCTGTCCAAATGATGATTTGTTTGACCATCTGTTCACCAACTCTGCAGCAAGAGAGTGTTTTGATAAAATAGTTCTTCTTATAACTCAATATGGTCTTCAAATAGAAATGACCCATTGTCAGTGAGCAAAGAATGGGTATTTAGATTCTCATTCTTATGCTAAATTCATCCCTTGCACACTTTACACTAACATTCTCATTTAGGAAGTACGGTTCAGTGGATGCTGCAGTCTTCCCTTCACATGTGAGTCTAGATTGCGAATGTTAAATGGGACTTGACAATTGTGAAACCATCCAAGGATGAGTTTAAAAATGCAGGGAGAAAATGGCAAATGAAAGAAAACTATCAAGAAGTATAAAACATGGGGTAAACATGGTGGCTCAGTGGTTAGCACTGCTGCCTCACAGGACCCGGGTTCGATTCCGGGCTCGGGTGACTGGCCGTGTGGGGTTTGCACATTCTCCCCGCGTGTGCGTGGGTTTTCTCTGGGGGCTTCGGTTGCCACCCACGATCCAAAGATGTGCAGGTGAGGTGAATTGATTGTGTTGAATTGCCCATAGTATTCAGAGATGAGTAGATTAGATACATTAGTCAGGGGTATAAGTGGATTAACAGGGGAGGAGAATGGGTTTGGGTGAAATACTCTTCGGAGGGTTGGTGTGGACTTGTTGGGCCGAAGGGCCTGTTTCCACACTGTAGGGATTCTATGAAATGCTTCTGCACATATTTAAAAAGGTAAAGAGTGCCGAAAGAAAATATTAGTCACTTAAGGTGACAGTGAAGAAGTAATAACGGGACATGAGAAAATGGCAGAGATACTGCACAAGTATTTTGTATCCTGTTCTGAGGAAGGGTCATTGAACCCGAAACCTTAACTCTGATTACTCTTCACAGACACTGCTGAGCTTATCCAGCAACCTCTGTTTCCATTTCTGATTTACAGAATCTGCAGTTCTTTCAGTTTTTATTTTCTATCTGTGATCACAGTCAGATGTGCAAAAAAAAATTCCCAAGAATAGTAGAAAATCGAGAGGCAAGAGAGAGTGAGCAACTTGAAACAATCGCCTGATGTGGAGGGGGCCAGTGTTTGACTGGGATGGACAAAGTTAAAAATCACACAACACCAAGCTATAGTCCAACAGCACGAGCTTTCGGAGCGCTGCTCCTTCATCAGGTAGCTCATGGGACAGGATCTTAGGACATACAATTTATTGTAAAAGATCAAAGTATCATACAACTGTATGCTCTGATGTTTTACAATAAATTCTGTATCCAATAATCCTGTCCCACTAGCTACCTGATGAAGGAGCAGTGCTCTGAAAGCTTATACTTTCAAATAAACCTGTTGGATTATAACCTGGTGTTGTGGGATTTTTTAAAAAACTTTGAAGCCATCGCAATCACTATCAGGAAAATTAATGGCCTGATCAGCTGTATCCTGAGGGATTAAAGGAATTGATGTAACGTAGAACTGTTTGAGAAATGAAAACCACATCCCCTTTTCACAGTGGTCAGCTCCTGCAATCTGAAATTGTAAGCCCCAGAGTCTCAGACAACGACTTGGACATCTGCTGTCCAACAGTAAAGACATAAGTTTGGCATGTGGTTAAGGTGCAGGGAGGGAAGGATGCCCATTGTATACGTGGTTGGGGTTGAAAGCTGGATAAGGTGCTAGGTAAGTATTGTGCCAGCTAAATAGCATGCCAGGTGGGTAGAGAGCCAAGCTACAAGTGCCAAGTTGGTCAGGTAGGTGATGGAGCATTTAGGTCAAGATTAGAGTGGTGCTGGAAAAGCACAGCAGGTCAGGCAGCATCCGAGGAGCAGGAAAAGTGATGTTTTGGGCAAAAGCCCTTCATCAGGAACCCGAAACGTCGCTTTTCCTGCCCCTCCTGACCTGCTGTACTTCTCCAGCACCACTCTAAACTCCAGCATCTGCAGTACCCAATTCTGCCCTGAAGGAGCATTCAAGGTCAGTCAGAATGGGTGGGAGAAATCGGGTCGGGAGGTGAAGTGGGATCGGGAGCAGAACAGATGAAGTGGCCATTGTCTCCACAGCAGATGATGTGAGTGGTCTGGGGGGGGTATAGTTTTGGGGGGGGGGGGGGTATAGTTTTGGGGTGGGGTGGGGAGTCTGAGGCAAGTGTGGGGTCAGCTGAATAGTCACTTCAGAGTCAGACTATGTATTTATTGGTCTGGCTTTTTCCGAGTGACTCTTCATGTCATCAGAACCCTCTGATTTCTCCAAGTGAAATGCAGAGTTTTGGGCAGAAGGGAATTGTCCAGTGCCATCTTATATTTCTTGGGAAATTCCTTCAGAGTCTGCAGGATTTCATTCACACTGGAACAAAGACTGTGTCTGACCATTGAAAAGTCGAGGGCTGTATACACAAATGTAGTCGCCATGTTATTTAATCAAAATATTTAGAGGTACCAAAAGATTTCAGTCAATAGGTCCAGGAGTGGTCTGGTGTGCCTATGGGATAAGGATTGATATGCTTGAGGCTCTTTTCTCTGGGAAAGAGAGGGCTGACAGGTCAACTGTGATCACAATCATGAAAATTCATGAAAGCTTTTGAAAGAGTTGACATAGTTTTACGTTGGGGAGGAAGAGCATAACTCGAGGCCGTCAATGTAAGACTGAGACCAAGAAATCCAGTCGGGAACTCCAGAAACCCCTCTTAACCAGAGGGCAGTGAGAATATGGAACTTGCTCCCACGGGGAATGACTGAAGAGAATAGTGTGAATATATTGAAGGGGAGGCTAGATGAGCGTGTGAGGGAGAGGGATTAGCGGGTCATGCCGTTTGGATTAAATAAGGAAAGATGGGACAAGGATCGAGTGGAATGCAAACATGTACATGGGCTGAATGGCCTGTTTTTACTCCGTGTGTGTATAGGTGACTGGTTTTGGAGTGGTGAAGGTAAAGGGAGACTGAAGGCCTGTGTCAGTTAGGCTGTCGGTGTGTTTGAAGCTTGCTTCAGTGTACACAGACCCTACTACCTCAACTTTTTGTGAGATGAAGCGAACGTTAACAGTTGACTGAGTTCTTCATTGTTATATCTGACTTGTTCAATCACTTGCATTCCCCTGTCCACCCCAGCAATGCTTCCTATTCTTCAAATGTTGGTGGCTATTTTGATGCGCTTAGTGTTCTAGATTTCAGATCATCTTAAGTGTCTGTTCATTCATTATCTATTGTACTGATCATGGACGTGGGATTACCTTGTCTTTAAAACAACATTCCTTGTTGTTTAAGCTTTTATCCCATTGTCTATGTACAGGGGCCAGGGATTGTTGACCAGGCTGGGTTGACGCTGAGGCATTATATGCTTCTATCAGCCTATTTGACTGAACTGTTTAAGAGATGGAAAAGTTAGCTATCAGATGATGGGACTCCAGCCAGATTTAAAAAAAACTTAGTGTAGCTTCCAGTGACCTGTAACCAGCTTTTCTCCAATGAGAACTTGCGGGCTAGAGCCATTTTGAAACTGGGCTGTGTATTTTCTTTTCTCCCCCCAGTGTTTCTGAGTGCTTCGATGGACCTCAACAAAAAGAGGTCAGCTCGAGGAAAAATGCTGAGTGTTTTTTATTCTCTCTTGAAAGAGCTCTGACTGACATCAGAATAAAAGAATGCCTCCGCTGAACTTTCTGCGCAATGGTTTTCTCTCTGCTGTCACAAGCCGCGCCGTTGTGTGAACTGGCGAGATCTCGACACAGACAGCAGCTTGAAATAACACGTGCTTAAAAAGCAAACAGTTAGTGTTGACCCCTGAGATCACAGGTTCCCATTTCAGTGCAGGAATGTGTCTGGTGTGTTTTAATGCCATGGGCTGACCCACAGAAAAGCGAAAGCTCTGTACAAGACAGATACAAACAAGGGGCAGGAGAATCGACGTTTTGGGTATAAGCCCTTCATCGGGAAAGGTGATTTGGCAAAGACTGGTTTGTCATGAAGTGGCATTGATTTGCTTACAGGGACCAAAAAGGGTACATGTCCGAAACGTTGACTCTCCTCCTCCTCAAATGCTGCCTGGCCTGTTGCGCTTTTCTAGCGTTACATTCTTCTGTTCTGACCTCCAGCATCTGCTGTCCTCACTTTCTCCTCGACGCAACCAAGCCTAAGGATTCAAAAGGCTTAACTGTTGTGCCTTTGAGCAAAAAGGAAAAGGCAAAAATGGCTGCTGGAGGGCTGAGGAATGTTTAAAAAGAAAAGGACACAAATTGACGTCGGTGGTGGGCAAGTTGTTGGAGGGAATCCTGAGGGACAGGACGTACATGTATTTGGAAAGGCAAGGACTGATTAGGGATTGTCAACATGGCTTTGTGCATGGGAAATCATGTCTCACAAACTTGATTGAGTTTTTTGTGGAAGTAACAAAGAAGATTGATGAGGGCAGAGCGGTAGATGTGACCTATATGGACTTCAGTAAGGCATTCGACAAGGTTTCCCATGGGAGTAAGATTAACAAGGTTAGATCTCCTGGAATACAGGGAGAACTAGCCATTTTGGATACAGAACTGGGTCAAAGGTAGAAGACAGAGGGTGGTGGTGGAGGGTTGTTTTTCAGACTGGAGGCCTGTGACAAGTGGAGTGCCACATGGATTGGTGCTGGGCCCTCTACCTTTTGTTATTTACATCAATGATTTGGATGTGAGCATAAGAGGTACAGTTAGTAAGTTTGCAGGTGACTCCGAACTTGGAGGTGTAGTGGACAGCCAAGAAGGTTACCTCAGAGTATAACGGGATGTTGACCAGATGGGCCAATGGGCTGAGATGTGGCAGATGGAGTTAATTTTGATAAATGTGAGGTGCTGCATTTTGGGAAAGCCAATCTTAGCAGGATTTATACACTTAATGGTAAGGTCCTAGGGAGTGTTGCTGAACAAAGGGACCTTGGAGTGCAGGTTCATAGCTCCTTGAAGGTGGAGTTGCAGGTAGATAGGACAGTGAAGAAGGTATTTGTTATGCTTTCCTTTATTGGTCAGAGTATTGAGTACAGGACATTGGTTAGGCCACTGTTGGAATATTGCTTGCAATTCTGGTCTCCTTCCTATCGGAAAGATGTTGGGAAACTTGAAAGGGTTCAGAAAAGATTTACAAGGATGTTCCCAGGATTGGAGGATTTGAGCTATAGGGAGAGGCTGAACAGGCTGGGGCCGTTTTCCCTGGAGCGTTGGAGGCCGAGGGGTGACCTTATAGAGGTTTACAAAATTATGAGGGGCATGGATAGGGTAAGTAGGCATAGTCTTTTCCCTGGGGTGGGGGAGTCCAGAACTAGAGGGCATAGGTTTAGGGTGAGAGGGGAAAGATATAAAAGAGACCTCAGGGGCAACTTTTTCACGCAGAGGGTGGTATGTGTATGGAATAAGCTGCCAGAGGAAGTAGTGGAGGCTAGTACAATTGCAACATTTAAAAGGCAATTGGATGGGTATATGAATAGGAAGGGTTTGGAGGGATATGGGCCGGGTGCTGGCAGGTGGGACTAGCTTGGGTTGGGATAGCTGGTTGGCATGGACGGGTTGGATCGAAGGGTCTGTGCCCGTGCTGTACATTTCTATGATTCTAGGTAACACCTGTTGTGAAAGGCCATATCCTTATTTACTGCCAATGAAGTGGTGTCACTGGAGTTGAGCAGGAAAGGTGATAGCCATGTTGCACAGTAAACTGCCAAAACATAACGTGACCAGATGATCGCTTTATGCGTTAAGGGATAAATACTGGTCTGGATGATGTGGGCAATGTTCCACACCACATCATGAAGCGCCCAAGGAAGTTTTGTCTCCACTTGAGCAAAAAACGTTGGTTAGCCATCTCCTCTGAGAAGCTTTTGCAACGATGCAACACTCCCTCGTTCTGGCACTGGCACAGCCAGCCTAGACTTTGGTGTTCAGTTCCCCAGGGGTGGGCCTTGAATCTCCCACCTCGTGAATGAAGTGAGAATACTACCCATTGAACCAGGTACGATGAATCTTCCAGGAGCTTGGGAGCTGTTGCAGGATGTGGGAACAGTGATCACCTAGGTAGCTGCTTTGAGAGCCTCGCTTCCCAATCTTGTGGCTGGAATCACTTACATTTTGATGACGGAGTTTGGACAGAGTTGATCAGCCATATGGTGTTCCAGCATTATTTGCGTTTTTTTCCCCCTCCAAGTATGTTTAACGGATCACAGAAATCTTGACAAGCAGAAACTACGTGGCTCATCATGCCTGCACTGGCTCATTAAAGGGCACGAGGTAATGATGCTCAATCTCCTGCCTGCTCCTCATACCATTGCACATTTGTTTTGTTCAAATAACCATCCAATGCCCTCTTGACTGCTTCAGTTGAACCTGCCTCTGTTGCACTTCCAGGTAGTGCATCCCATTGAGTGACAACTTGCAGAGTGCAAAAGGTTTCTCTCCTATTACCCACTCCCCTTTTTCAAATCACTTTAAATCTATGCCCACTTGTTTCTCCCGACGTTGTATATCCAGCCCGTGTATAGTTTTGAAAACCTCAATCAGTTTTCATGGACTTTGACCTCCGAGAGAAATATTCTTCACTTCCTCAATCTATCATAATCAAAACTTCTGATCCCTGGAATCATTCTTCTAAATTGCTTCTGTTCAATATGTTCACAACCTGTGCATAGTAAGGCAGTGGGGATTTAACAGGCATCCAGTACCACTTCAGCATCACCCCCTTGCTCTTTCTGCACTATATCTCTATTAATAAAACTGAGAATACTGTGCGTTTTACTTAGTGCTCTCCCCACCTGTCCATGTGCCTTCATCTCCACATCTGTGCACATCTCCGCCCAGCTCTTTCTGCACTAGTACCTCATGTTTTCGCATGTCTGTCAATGTTACTCTGACCAAAACGCATCACGTCGCACCTCTCTGCGTTGAATCTCACTTGCCTGTTACCCACCAGCTTTGTTTCGTGCCCTTTTCGGAGTTACGCTGTCCTCCCCCCCCCCCCCACAGTTTGTCCAAATTTTATATCATTTGCAAACTTTGAAATCATTCCCTGTCCTACCACGATCTGGATCATTAGTTTTAAATGGAGAAAAGCCAGGCTCCCATTACTGAGCACTGAGGAACTCCACGACAGACCTTCCTCCAGTGAATAATTGTGTTGTCTTTAGTTGTATCCGGTGCCAGTCCCTGACTGCGAACTTCCTGTTTTCGAGAGGTGAGGTCAGTGAGCACACATGAGGCTCTCACTGCGCTACATGCAGCCTGCATGTACCCATCACTGAAGGCTCCCTGCCTCTCTCCCCACAGAGCGGTACCGAGTAGTTCCCTGAACTACCATTTCAACCGCAAGAGACCTGTTTGTGCTTTGACTTGTGCGGTGGCTCCTGTACCTAATGATCTCCACTTGAAATGGACGTATTGTGAATAAGTTTGTTTATGAAAACCTGTCTTTGGAGCTGCCGCACCAGCTACCCCGTTCGTGTTCTTGACAGATGTTGAAAGCTGACCACCTCTAACTTGTTGTGTTAACCAGGCTGAGATTGCCCAATTGCTGGCTCAGGAACAACCACCGATCACTGGCCTGCTCACTGGAAAATTCTAAAATGTAAACCAGACATCTAAACTCTGATCTTAGAAAAATAAGCCCTTTTTCTTTCCATTCAGTGTTCCACGGTAGGGTGTCACTAGTTTAGTAAAATGTACAGTGAGCTTTTCATCAGCAATAAAGTCAGCGACAGCTGTCAAGGCAGAGTGCCTCCATATCATTGCCCCATTTTATCTGTCTCTCTCTCTCTGTCTCTCTCTCTCTGTCTCTCTCTCTCTCTGTCTCTCTCTCTCTCTCTGTCTCTCTCTCTCTCTCTGTCTCTCTCTCTGTCTCTGTCTGTCTCTCTGTCTGTCTCTGTCTCTCTCTCTCTCTCTCTCTCTCTCTCTGTGTGTCTCTCTCTCTGTCTCTAATCCCCTCCCCACTTGTTTTCTCTTGCTTTCACGTCTAACCTCTTTCTCTCACTGCTTTTCATGAGTACCTTCTTTTTTTAATCTGCTTATCCCTTTCCTAGTATGTGTTTGGGTGTGAGGAACTTGACTGACCATGAAGATTGGTTTGCCTTGGAGCAGTGACATCACTATTACCGGCATGTCACTGGCTGGTGGTCAGTATGGTTTGTATTAACTTTGAGAACGAAGGTCATTGTTAGAGCAAATTAAGTCATATTGGCGCATTAGGAAAAAGCAATTCTGATGAAATAATTCCTGATGACGCGTGGAAACGAGATAAGAATGGTGTGCACTCATTCTATCGCGCGCAGGTAAAGCTACTGTTGGCACTTATGCAGCTTTGCAAATTGATTGTCCTTCAAGCACCTGATTCTCCTTCCTCACCCGAGAGTCCATGTTTACCTCAATCCTGTTTTGGTCCAAATATTGATACACAAAGTGCTATCTGAGGTGGATGCCAACTGAGACAACATATCATAGAATCCCTTCAGTGTAGAAACAGGCCCTTCGGCCCAACAAGTCCACACTGACCCTCTGAAGACTAACCCACTCAGACCCATTCCCCTATTACTCTACATTTACCCCTGACACATGCACCTAACCTCCCCATCCCTGAACACTACGGGCAATTTAGCGTGGTCAATTCACCTAACCGACACATCTTTGGATTGTGGGAGGAAACCAGAGCACCCAGAGGAAACCCACACAGACACTGAGAGAATGTGCAAACTCCCCACAGACAAGTCGCCCAAGGCTGGAATTGAACCCGGGTCCCTGGCACTGAGGCAGCAGGGCTAACCACTGAGCCACCGTGCTGACCCGAATATCTCCTTTGGCTTGGCCCAGCCACTGATGCCGGTGGTGTTTGTAGCATTGCTGTGCGGTCTGCACTCGCCAGAGCGCTGAGTGGAAGCACAGGATGTGCGTGCTTGCTCACCAAATAAGAACAACACCCGACCCAGTGACCTCCCAGCCTGCGCCTGCCTTCACAGCTGGCAAACTCTCCACCCCTCCAAACGTGTTTGAAAGCAGTGGGAGAGCACGCCAGTTCATCTAAGTTGCTCTTCATGCCGGAGGGGAAAAAGATGTACCATCCAACTTTGGTTTAAAATTGAACTGTCAAACTTGCTACAAAATAAAAGTTACGAAATGTACTTGAGCAGAATCAGGAAAAGGCAGTTCCCACGTCAGTGTCATCGGCAGTCTTATGATTTGTGTGTTTAGCTGTTTGGAAAAGCTGCGCGGTAGATTTGTGTTGGCGTGCGTGATACTCTTAATTGAGGGACCTTGGTTTTTCTGGGCACCCGTTACAATATTGTAACCACCAGTATTTCAGTGCAGTATGAATATTTCTCGAAATGGCACTATCCCATTTACCACATTCTTTACTGAGTGGTTACCACGGTGACAGTGGGCAGATTGCCTGCTTTTAGCTTTATGAAGTCTTGGTTCCGTTTTATTTGTGTGGCTGCTTTCTTTTTATTAGTGTAGTGATGGTTGCTTCCACTTTGGCACTGGTCTGAACTGGCCCATCCTTGGGTTGACTGTCAGTTCACCCATGTGGACGTCGCTAGCAAGGCCAATGTTTATTGTTCAAACGTTAATGTCTTCTTGAGCTACTGTGGCCAATCCGGATATAGAAAACCCCACGGTGCTTTCGCTGCTGGCTTTAGACAGTGAAGCAACTGACCTCTCCGTTAAGGTGATGTGCGGTTCAGAAGGCAGTCAGTAAGTGAGGGTGATTGCATGTATATGCTGTCCTTACCCCTCTAGGTGGTAGATGTCACAGGTTTGAAAGGTGATGTTGAACGAGGCTTCCTGAATCGCCCTCGTGCATGGTAGCTGCTGCTGTGTCTTGGTGGGACTTGCTACAGTGCTCATCTCCCTGCTTGGCCTGTACCCTCTGTATGTCCGAGGTGAACAAATTGCTCTAATCTTTGCACTGCCACTGTCCTAGTGTAGGTCTTCAGACAGGTTGGGGATGCTGGTGTGGAGGCTGTGCCTGCTGGATTTTATGTGCAGTCACCAATTGTATGGGGATGGGAAGAAGTGTATAAAATCTAGCTCAAGGAATGGGAAACTGCACAAGGGAGCAGTGTACCTCAACCGGATACAGCATCTTCTGGGGTTGGAGGGTGAAATTTATTGGAAATTGGGGGAAGAGAAATTTTGAAATCCTGCCCCTGTGCCCCCACCCCCTCCCAACCTTCATTAAATTTTTCGACTGTGAAGCTCATTAATTAAACAAATATTTCTCATTAAAACCCTTTGCTAGTGTATTCAAGTTCTGCTCGCTGACATAGCGCGTTGAGCTCTCGGTCTCGTCTACAGACTCGTACAGACTTGCTTGGAAGGAAATTGTGGGTAACTTAAAACCCTCAAGCTGAGCAGAACAATCTCACACTTTTGAAAACACACAAAGTAAAATCTCAAGGGAACACCAAACCAAAGCAACCCCTGTGTGTGTCTGTGTGTGTATTGTCTCTGTGTCTGTTGTATATTATCTGTGTGTGTCTGTGTGCATGTCTCTCTGTCTCTCTTTCCTTTTCCTTTGCAGGAGGTGGGGGGATGAAATGGCCTTCCACTAAATACAACATATTGGGTAAGGTGAGGTCATTTGACCTTTCAGCACTTGTTTCCTAGCAGACTGGGTCAGTGTTGTTGTCTGGACGGACCCAACGTCCTGAAGGGTCAGTACTGTGTGAGTATCCTGCAGGTCCCTGAGGCAGACAAACAGAATTGCAGAATGTCACCTTCACGTCTCAGTCATCATTTTCACCCAGGCTGCCGTCTCACCCAACATCCCCTTCCAGTAGCACTAGCCCCCGTCCCTCCATCCCTCACCACAACACCAGAATGATTGTGTTCTGTGGAATAATCCTTCATCTCCATTTACATCACTTTGACTTTATTCTTGGGAGCTGTAGTAAGGCCAGTATTTGTTGCTAATCTCTCTGGAGAACATGGTGATGAGTTGCCTTATTGAAACACTGCAGTCTGTGTGGTGTGGGTACCGCCACAGTGCTGTTAGGGAGATTTCACATCTCAACAACATTAAAGTAATGGCAAGTGCCAGGGTCTGGATGGACATGCTAGACTGGTAAGGTGGGCCTTATCCTATACTTTCACCCTACAAGTTGACTTTGCTATGAGGGACACCAAGTGATTGAAGTTCCAGCTGGAGCAGCTGAGGAGCACTTGACCTTTGGTTGCTCCTGGCTGATGTTTTACATTCCACACTCCATAAATCTGAGCTATTCCAAACCTCTGCCTGTGTCCTAATCTGTACCAAATGCCATTTCCCTCCCTGACTTACATTGGCTCCTGGTCATGGTCCTCCCTGTTTCTGTTATCTCTTTCAGGCCCACTAAGATATCAGCTTCTGACCTTGAGCACCCAGCCGCCTGGGACCTAAGCCCTGGAACTCTTTCCCTAACCTTGCCTTCTTTCCACCTTCGAGTAAAAAGTGAGGTCTGCAGATGCTGGAGATCAGAGCTGAAAATGTGTTGCTGGTTAAAGCGCAGCAGGTCAGGCAGCATCCAAGGAACAGGAAATTCGACGATTCGGGCATAAGCCCTTCATCAGGAATCATCCTGATGAAGGGCTTTAGCCCGAAATGTCGAATTTCCTGTTCCTTGGATGCTGCCTGACCTGCTGCGCTTTAACCAGCAACACATTTTCAGCTTCTTTCCACCTTCCCCTCGCATCGGGCTTTTGGTTATCTGGACTAACATTATTTCCTTGGCCTCAGAAGGAACTTTGCTTTTTAATGCTCCTGCAAAACATCTCGGGATATTTTGTCGCATCCTTACGCACAACTCAGTGCAGTTTGGGAGTAAGTTTAGGAGTTCTGCGCTCTCGCTCTGCCACTCTGAGGTTTACTCATGCTGGTTTGAGTCATGAGTTTTGTGATGAGAAGTGTTTGTGTTGTCATTTGGTAACAATTTTTTGGAAACAAAAAAAAAAGAGAGGCTCTGCTTCAGCCCAATAGTCATGTGACATTCTCGATGAAGTGACGCTAACCTTGAACTGAAGGGAATAAGGTTGAGAAACCATGAAGCCATCTGATGGACTGCTGGACCATCACATTTTCTCTTGTTGCTGCCATCAGTCTGTCCATTACCATGCTGGGCATATCGAGACCAGTCAATACAGGGGAGGTAGAATAACCCATGATACAGATTGATAGGTAGAAAGACAAGAAAAGAAAGAGAAATGAGAAAGAAAGGTGGCGGATATATCCGGCAAAAGGGGGAAAGGATAGTCACCTCTCTAATCTTGGCTATATTGTTGGTTATAAACCCTATTGAATTTCAAAGCTTCAGCCTTTTACATTGCTTGCCATTCTGAACTGGCAAAGTGCAAAAATGGTTCGTGAAACAGTTCAAATAAACTTAAGACCATGGTACATAGGAGTGTGGAAGTAAGGCCATTTGGCCCATTGAGTCCACTCCGCCATTCAATCATGGCTGATGGGCATTTCAACTCCACTTACCCACATTCTCCCCGTAGCCCTTAATTCCTTGTGACATCAAGAATTTATCAATCTTAGTCATACTTGGCCATACGTTTTGCAAACAGTAGCACTATTTGCCTTGTGGAGGCCATCTGCAAAAAGGTTTGATTTGGGGATTCTTCACCAATAAGGTGGAGAGCATTACATTTTTCACTGGATTCATTCAGGGCATCTGAATTGTGCGTTCCCATTGCTTTTGCTGAATGCTCAGCCCGGGAGCTGCGCCATTGTGCAATACTGTGTCTGCCCTATTTTGCAGAGTAAAGCCACCTTTTGGCACTCCCTTCTATTGCAGTTAAAAGTCCTGAGTACCAGTGGAGCCCTCCAAAGTTGCGGCTGAACCGGAACCTTGCACCACCGTCTTAATTTGAACAAACCCAGGGTGATAGACTCTGGAGGGCAGCCAAACCAACGCTGGATTCTGAAGAATATGTTTTCAGCCATCTTCTCGAGCCCACTCGGAGTGTGTCCAATTCTCTTTTGAAAGGGTAATGCTGTCAGGCGGTGAAGGACTGGGAGTTCATTCTCCCTGCATAGCATCATTTGATAATGCACGGCAGTGCTGAGAATAGCCATTCAGTCCAGTAAGTACACATTGAATGTTCACCTTCTGTGAATCAGAATGAGTTGTCCTTTATCATACATGTCAAAAGAGGTTAGAGAGAGGTTTTCAAATCAAAAATACCGACATCCAATTATTTGATAAGTTTGGACAGAGCAAGCAATCTTTACTCAGCTAAAAATCATGCAACACCAGATTATAGCACCTCCAAATCAGTCTTTACTTTGTTTCTCTTCCCTGTTGCAATAAAAGTATTCACATGTACCACGGTACAATTCTCATTGTCTTAATATTCCTCATGTTAACAAAAGGTAGAGTGCCCATAGACAGGAGAAGTGAAGAGCAACAGTTAGGTTGTGCCAATTTAGTGTACCTACATGTCCACGTCTTGTACATACACTGCCACTCCCGTTCCTCCATCAGCATCATGTACGTGTCTATATTCGTACACACTCTCAGTCATTAACTTTCATATGTACACACTCTCTTGCTCGCTCTCCCCACATACATATGCACAGAGTTGTCTGAGCTTAGCTAACAGTTCAAACAGGTTATACATCTTATTAGGTAGGACGTGCATAGCAATAATCTGCTCATCACTGGTACAACCCTGGGTAAACCCCTCTGCTAATTTCAACCGACACACCGAGAAGCTCACCTCGCACTGCAAACCGTTACATTTCGAGAGGCAAAGAGCTATCCCAGAGGTCAGTATTTAAACTAAAAATTAACTATTTTATTCTTTAAGTCCACCAGAGAACATTTAAACGACTATTTACAACTCCTTTCTCTTAAACCTATCTTTTACCTCTCACTCTACCCTCCCCCCTGTAGAGATCCACCCATAGGATTCCCTGTATCATCATCTCTTTGGTCTTCTGCTGCACACCTTTTTTATGGACAGGTACCTTTCAGAGAGCTATTTGGCCATCTGTATACACTTGTTGGTTTTCTTGACAGTTCTTCCCATAACTGTTCAAATGTCTGTTTTTATACCCCAAAACATTGGATCTTGTTATTTGTTTGATGTCATAAAAACACTAAATTCAAACTAAATTGGATTTTTGTATCTGGGGCATAATTTAAACTGATTGGCTGGATTTGAATTTGTTTTTGTTCCATGGCAACTCAACTCCAGCTGTTTGTTTCAACCAAGTGTTACATTTCTAAATTGTTCCAGATATTCTGTGCTTTCAGTCAGTGCTTGCTAGCTTCCTATCTCTCTCTCTCTAAGGTACAGTGCACACCTACACCCTCGCAACACTATTACTCAATTTGGATTCTGCCATAGTCAGTCAGCTCCTGATGTCCTTCCAACCTTGGTTCAAATGTAGACCAAAAAGGTGAATTCCAGAGGTGAAGCGAGAGTGGCTGCCCCTGATGTCAAGGCAGCTTTTGATTTGAGGATAGAATCAAGGAGCCCTTTCAAAATTGAAATCAGTGGGTACGAGCAGAAAATCCCTTTGGTGGGAAAAATACTGAGTATATAGGAAGATGGTTGTGGTTTTGAAGTGAATCATCTTAATTCCCCAACATCACTACAGAGTTCCTCAGGGTAGTTTCACTGGCTCAACCATCATTGACCTTCCCTTGATCTGCAGGTCAGAAGTAGGTATGTTTGCTGATGGTTGAGCAATTTTCAGCATCATTTATGATTACCCGATTCTGTAATAGTTCATATCTCCCAACAGCATGATCTGGACAATATCCAGACTTAAGGTTTGAATCACTCAGGAGTCACCTTCAAAAAGAGTGAGTCTATCTAACTATTGCCCCTTGACATTTAATGGTATCACTGTTGCTGAATTCCCCATATTCAATACCCTGGAGTACCCATTGATCAGAAACTGAATTACACCACCACAATAAGTACTGAGGCTCCAACAGGCTAGGAACTTTAAGGTAAATAACTCATCTCCTGAATTCACAAAATCTGTCCACAACCTACAAGGCGTTAAGTCAAAAGTGTGATTAAATCCTCTCCACTTGCTTGGCTCTGACAACACTAAGGTAGCTTGACACCATCCACGACACAGTAGCCCACTGAATTGGAACCTCATCTGCCACTTTCACTGTTCACTTGCGTTATGCCAGATGCAAAGTGGCAGCACTGTGTGTCATCCACAAGTTGAAAGCAAATGACAATAGGTTACATCCAACAGGTTTATTTGAAATTGCAAGCTTTTGGAGCTCTGCTCCTTCCTCGGGCGTGGTATGATGGGGAGATACAAGACACAGTATGAATAAGCAAAAAGTTAACACCTTTTAAAACTAGCTGCTTTTGTTGAATCCTTGAATCAGTGAGGTGGTAGACTGTTGATGTAAAATGCAAAATCCAGGTTCCTTTCGAACCTTTGTCCCTCGATAACATTTTACTTATAAATCTGTCTTATAGCTCTATATCCACCACACCTGAGGAAGGAGCAGAGCTCCGAAAGCTTGCAATTTCAAATAAACCTGTTGGACTAAAGTCTGGTGTCATTTCATTTTTGACCTTGTCCACCCCAGTCCAACTCCAGCATCTCCACATCATCCACAAGATGTACTGCAGTCACTCACCAAGGCTCCTTCGACAGTTCTTTCTAAATCTGCGGCCACTGTCCACTGGAAAGACAGAGGCAGCAGATATGTGAGAGCACCAGCTCGCAGATCCCTCTCCAAGCCCCGCACCATCTGAACGTACATTGCTTTTCTTTCATTGTCATAAAGTCAAAATCCTGCAACACTTCCTCACAGTGCGACTTGCATTCCAAGGTGTACAGTGGTTTAAAAAGGCAGCTGACTGCCACTTTCTCAAGGGATTTTCAGTGAGCAATAAATACTACCTCAGATTGCATGCATGGATTAAAAAAGAACTGAATTTGACCCTTTTTTAAAATTCTGACGGTACCATTTGCTGTCAGGCGGTAATCATACAAGTTACTCTCCCTCTAGCAGGGAGAGTAACTTTGTTGCAGAGGGGTTTTCAGTAGGTCTGCTCCCATTATTAAACCCTGCAAATGGAGAAGTATTTTAGAAATGCAGCCGTCGAGTTTACTTCATCTCCTGATGAGGTGGCAGTGCATCTGACCCTTGTAAACCTCAGGGGTTTCAGAATAGCTGTTTCAGTTTGCTGTGGGAAATTCAAACCTTTAAAATGTTAGGTGAATTGTGAATGTTATAGACTTTCTGTAAATTGTTAGACTTGTGAATGAAGCAAAAGTTTTCATGAAAGGACAGACGGGCCTGGGAAGTGTATAAATGGGCTGTTGACCTGAATGTGCTGCCAGTTCAGAGTCGAGAGTGTGGCGCTGGAAAAGCACAGCAGGTCAGACAGCATCAGAGGAGCAGGAGAATTGACGTTCCGGCATAAGCCCTTTATCAGGAATGAGGCATATGCCCGAAACATCGACTCTCCTGCTCCTCGGATGCTGCCTGATCTGTGCTTTTCCAGCACCACACTCGACTCTGATCTCCAGCCTCTCACTTTCTCCCACTGTACTACCAGTTCAGGTTTATTAATCTGGCTGCTCAGAATAAACTCATGTCCAATGAGAAAAAGCCACCTTTCATGAGTAATTTCTTGTCTGACGCTAATTGTTTTTCCTGAAAAGCGAGCTGCGCATTGTTTCACAACACTGTTTCTTTTCTAAAGTGTCCCTTTGTTTGTATTCCTTACAGCCAGCATCAAGAGGAGCAGGGCTGGCTGGGTGACGGACAAGCCCTCAGCACACTTTCAAGGGAATGGACAACAAAATGGTCAGCCAATCATCTCCGAGGGAGATCTATTGCTCGAGGTGAGGAGAAATATAATACAAGAAAGATGAAGCACCACTGGGCAGATGAATTATTTTGAAAACTGCTTATGATCCCTTGATTTCATTACCCAGGGCATACTTCCCAGTGCAGTGTGTTGAGGAACATTAGGGACTTCTACAGAATCTGAAGCTGGAGAAGAGCCTAACCTTTTAGGACAGTCTGAAGTACTGGAAGGGTTGGGCTTGTCAGATAGTTATGCAATCTGAGGTAGTATTTATTGCTCATTGAAAATCCCTTGAGAAAGTGCTTTTTTAAACCACTGTACTCCTTGGAATGCAAGTGGCACTGTTAGGAAGAGTGTTGCAGGACATTGACTTTAAGATCTGATTTTGATGATGACCAATTGGGCTGCTTCGTCCTGGATGGTGTCAAGCATTGTGACTGTTGTTGGTGATGGATGTGTCCAGACAATTGTGGACACTCCTACCTTGTCGTAGTTGTGGGTATGTTCACCAAGCTGGGAAGTTGATTTGCAGACGTTTCATCCCCTGTCCAAGTGACTTCAGTGCTTTGGAGCCTCCTGTGAAACGCTGCTATAATGTGTTTTCTGGAATTTATTTGGTTCCGTTCCTGCTGCTTCTGATTGTTTGTTGTAGTGGCCGGGTACGTTGGGTCAAGGTCTGTGTGTTTGTTGATGGAGTCTGTGGTTGAGTGTCATGCTTCCAGACACACTCTGGCTGTGCTCTGTTTAGCTTGTCCTGTGATCATTGTGTTGTCCCAGTCAAATTTGTGGTCCTTGTTGTCTGTGTGTATGGCTGCAAGGATAGCTGGCCGTGGTGTTTAGTGGCTAGTTGGTGTTTGTAGATGCTAGCTGTCTGCCTGTTTGTCCTACGTAACATCTCGTGCAGTCTCTGCATGGAATCTTGTAAATTATGTTTGTCCTGCACGTGAAGGGTATTGGATATTTTGTCCTGGTGAGTTGTTGTCTGAGTGTGCCTGTCAGTTTATGGGCTGTTGTGGATTCCAATGGTCAGAGAAGTCTGGCTGTCAGTTCAGAGACACTTTTTTTTATGTACGGTGACGTGGCTAGTGAGTTAGGTCATGCCATGTCTTTGTCATGGTATTTGTCTGTAAAGCATCTGCAGATGATGACCAGGCTGATCATTCCCTAAATGCGTTCTGTGTTGCATTTGAAATGGGAGCTGTACTGGGGTAGTGATGATTAACAACAGGCCTATTGGAGTTGAGGGATTTTATTTTTATTTCTTCATGAAGTAAGGATTTTGCACAGGATTAGCAGTTATACCAATTCTTAGTTGGCCTTGAGAACTTGGTGAGCTACCATCTTGAACCGTCATAGTCCATGTCGTGGAGATATACGTGTACACTGCTGTTCAGGAAAGGAGTTCTGGGATTTTCATCTGATGACAGTGAAGGAAACATGATATGTTTCCAAATCGGGATGGTGAGAGACTTGGAGGGGAACTTGCAGGTAGTAGTGTTCCCAAGCCTCTACAGCCCCTGTTCTCTAGGGGGCAGTGATTGTAGGTTTGTAAGTTGCTGTTGAAGTCTTGGTAGGTTATTTTCCTGCATCATGTAGATGGTATACAGTACTGTTATTGTGTGTCATTGCTGAAGTGAGTGAATATTAAACATGGTGGATGAGCGCCAATCAATTGGACTGCTTTATCGTGGATGGTGTCAAGCATTGTGACTGTTGTTGGTGATAGATGAATCCAGACATTTGTGGACACTCCTACCTTGTGCCTAGTAGATGGTGGACAGGCACTCAGGAAGTGAGCTACTCACTGCGGGATTTCTAGCCTCTGGCCTGTTCTTGTAGCCACAATACTTCTGTGGCTGGTCTGTCTTTTGAATCCGTGAGCTATTCCTTAGGGAAAAGGTGGGCCTAACAGTGCCACCTGGAGGTCAGAAGAGTGGCATTTGGGCAATATTGATGAGTAAGGTTTTGGGAGCAGTTCTTCCAGGGCCAAATGGTATGGGGTTAGACTAGATAAGGCAAATAACGATGGGGAGGGTGTCAAACCTGTGGTGGAATAGCTTTGTCAGTAATAAAACTTGTAAAGGGACTGGAAGCAAGCCCATATAAAGTAGCATGATAAATGAGATACCCAAAGCAGGCCAGAGCATGAATGGCAGTGGGGATGTTCATGTGAATGAGGAAGTGAGGTAGGAAGGGGAAGGTAAACAAAAAGAGGGCTGTTATCATGGGTGGCTGTTATCATGAGGTGGACAACATCTCTAATTAAAGACAATAGGGAGGGAATCCTGTGAGGAGATTGGCAAGGTATCTGAGAGCTCCCTGCAGCTCTCAATGGCCTTCCTGAAGGGTGGAAGGGATGGATGACGGTGCAGTGCCTGAAAATGGAATAGGTATCTGATGAGGTGACCTTGACCCTCCATTTTCAGCACTGGCCTTGCCTACGTTGATGGGTGCCCTTGCAGCAAATAACACTGATCTAGACACTGCTGCCTACTGATGAGCCCTGTATGTTAGTTATCATTGGGTAAAAAGAAGGGGGCGCTCTTGTCCAGTGCCTGTCGTGACCTCTGGGGAGAATTGGCTGTACAGCAATGAAGCAAAGTCATCGTCGTATTGTTAAAGGAGCAGCATCTAATCTGTGCACAGCAATCTCCCACAAACAGCAATGTAACAATAAGAATAAACTCCTGGAAATCTGAAATGTGGGCAGTGGTGGAGAAACTCAGTGGGTCAGGCAGCATCTGTGGAGAGAAATAGAGTGGACATCTCAATACGATGAACCTGAGCGTTATCATCTAAGTCAAAATTTGAACTATGTTTCTTTCTCCAGTTAGATCTCCTGAGTTTCTCCAGCACTTTCTGTGAGTTATGTAACAATGACCAAACCATCTGTTTTTGCTGATGATGACAGCAGGACAAATATTGGCCATGTCACTGGGGAGAACTCCTGTGAAACAGCGCCTTGGGATCTTTCCATTTTATGGGGAGCCCTCAGCGTAATTTTTTTCCCCCCGAGAGATGGTGCCCCCAATGCTGCAGCTCTTCCCCGGTACTGCACTAGAATGTCAGTGTAGATTTTTGTTTGTGTTCCAGTCTCTAGAGTGAGATTTGAAATCCCAGCCTTCTGAGTTAAGAGGTGAGTATGCGACTCACAGAACCATGGCTAACATTCCCAGCATGCAGCTGGTCATTTGATGTGACCAACATGACTGGGGTACCCTTGATATCTCTCCCATCCCATTGTGCTGTTTCATTGTCCCTTTGACAAGGGAAAACGGTGCTCAGGCCATTTCAGTACTGATTTGTGATGCCAACTTGAATTTTCCTAGCCAACCCTTGGGAATTATTCAGTGTTGTGCTGTTTCCAGAGCACTTCCACCCCCCCCCCCCCACCCAACTTCTGTAAGTTCATGTTGCTAAGAGGAAATTTTCAGGTCGTTTCTCTTTCCCAACTCCCTCTCTTTAGTAAAAAGCTTGGAAATTCTTTAGTCACGATTGGCTTGATGCTGAGCTGAGTTTGCAGATAATAATCAGCTAATTTACATTCCACATTCCAAAAAAAATTGTTAGAACTGTAGAGTCGTAGAATCGCTACAGTGTGGAAGTAGACCATTCAGCCCAGACTGACCCTCCGAAGAGCATCCCACCCAGACCCACCTACTCTGTCCTTATTCCGTCTGGCCTACACATTACTCCAGACCCATGGCAATGAATCATGGACTTGTACAGGATAGAAGAGCTAGCCAGCTAGCCCCATTCACCAGTTCTATCTCCATAGCCCTTTAACTTCATTGCTTTCAAATATATCTCCAATTATCTTTTGAACTGTCCAATGGAATGCACCTCCACCACTCTCCCAGAAAGCACACTGCAAATCCTAACAACTGAGTACAGAATTTTCTCCTCATTTCACTCCTAACTCCCTTGCTGATGCTCTTGAAGTCATGACCCCTCATTACTGACATGGAAACAGAATATCTTCCTCACTCTCTATCAAAATGGTCCATAATTTTGAACACCCCAAAAAGGTCACCTCTTAATCTTCTCTGCTCCAAGGAGACTCAGGCCAATGTCTCTAATCTTTCATTGTATATAAAATCCTTCATTCCCGGTATCATTCTGGTGGGTGATTCTTAATGGGAAACAAATGCTGACCTGGATATTGACATCCACCTTCCATTACCAGTGTGGCCCCATTGGTAAGGCCAGAATATCTGGCCGTGAAGTTCACACGAGCTGGTGAGAATGACTGGCTGGCTCACTGGAGCATTTCAGCAGGCAGCTGGCATGGGGCCAGACTGGGCAAGGACATCCGCTTTCCTTCCCTAATAGATGTCTGTGAATCCTGTTTAGTTTCACAAGAACCTGCTAAATTCATGGTCAGTGTTGTGATACAAGCTTTTCATTTTCAATGTGTTTAATTGTGTTTGTGTTCCCCGGACTGCCAAGGTGGGATTTGAACTGCTGCTGTTCCTGGATCACTAGTCCAGGCTTCTGGATTTCTTATTACGCTGTGCTACTGTGTACTTTGTAATATTGTGACAGCTCAATACTGTATATTGTTGCGTATTTGAAATGTTCTTTAATGGCTGTGTTTGTGGCCATTGTCGCCACTAGATGGCGAACCACATGCCCATGCCAAAAAAAATCTTACCAGCCCTGCTCAGGGGCTTTACTGTTGTAACAGGGGTGACCATTAAAGCTGTTTAAAGTAGCAATCTGAATGGAGTCAACTCCTATCCACTAGCTATTACCCTGATAAAAGTTGCATTAGGGAATCATTAGATGCAAACAGAGAAATAAATGTGTCATTCAGTTAAGATGGGACAGCAGTCATAGCCTATACCTATAAAACAAGGGTCATCAAAACAGACTTAATCCAGTTTCATTTGGGATATCAGCATAAATTTGCATCAGAATCTAGATTAAAGCAAACCCAGTGACACAGAGGTCTTTTGTACGTGTACTGATGGCTGCAGGCAGTATCCTGAATGTATCAAAAGCAGAAGTTGCTGGAGAAACTCAGCAGGTCTGGCAGCATGCGTGGAGAGAAAGCAGAGTTAAAATTTTGAGTCCAGTGATGCTCCTTCAGAGCCAGGGTTATGGTGAAGGAGAAGGGTCACTGGACACCATGTTAACTTGATTTCTCTGCACGCATGCTGCCAGACCTGCTGAGCTTTTCCAGCAACCTTTGATTTTGATTCTGATTTCCAGCAGTTCTTTGGGGTTTTTGTTTGGTTGGTCTCCCGAACGTGTTGGGAACAGGTGCTCATTTCTTCCGGAATGAAATTTAGCTTCTCCTCTTTGCAGGTAGTCAGATTGTTCATGTTTAAATAGCTGTGTTAATCTCCATGGTTACCATTTTCTTTCTAATTTATTTGTTTAAAAGAACATGGATGTTGCATTTATTTCCTGTCCCTGAATGACCTGGGGAAGGTGGTGATGGTAGTGAGCTGCTCCCTTGAGCTCACTGCAGTCATTGGATTGCAGGGAGACCGTGGTTAGGAAAGGATTTCTGGGGTGTTGACCAAGTAATAGGTGAAGGAACAGTGATATAGTCATAGAGTCATAGAGATGTACAGCATGGAAACAGACCCTTTGGCCCAACTCGTCCATGCCAGTCAGATATCCCAACCCAATCTAGTCCCACCTACCAGCACCTGGCCCATATCCCTCCAAACCCTTCCTATTCATATACAAATCCAAATGCCTCTTAAATGTTGCAATTGTACTAGCCTCTACCACTTCCTTTGGCAGCTCATTCCATACATGTACCACCTTCTGTGTGGAAAACGTTGCCCCTTTGGTCTCTTTTATATCTTTCCCCTCTCACCCTAAACCTATGCCCTCTCGTTCTGGATTCCCTGACTCCAGGGAAAAGACTTTGACTATTTATCCTATCCATGCCCCTCATAATTTTGTAAACCTCTATAAGGTCTCCCCTCAGCCTCCGATGCTCCAGGGAAAACAGCCCCAGCCTAGTCAACCGCTCCCTGTAGCTCAAACTGTCCAACCCTGCAACACCCTTGTAAATCTTTTCTGAATCCTTGCAAGTTTCATAACATCTTTCGATAGGAAAGAGACCAGAATTGCAGGCAGTATTCCAACAGTGGCCTAACCAATGACCTGTACAAGTCAGGATGGTCAATGGTTTGGAGAGGACTTTGAAGATTGTTGGTGTTCCCATTTATCTGCTTCCCCTTGTCCTTCGAGGTAGTAGATGTAGGTTTGGAAGCTGCTGACAGACAACATTAGTGTTTTACTGCAGTGTGTCTCATAGATACATGATGATGAAGAGAATGTATTGGATGTGGTGCCAATCAAAAAGGCTGCTTTATCCTGGATGGTGTCACCCATCCAGGCAAGTGGAGAATATCCTATCACACCTGACTTGTGCCTTGTAGATAGTGGATCAACATTGAGGAGACAAGGGCTAACTCACCACAGAATTCCTAACTTCTGACCTGCTCTTGCCCCCCAAGTTTTTATATGGTGAGACCAGGTGAGTTTCTGATCAATGATGACTCCAGGATGTTAATAGAGGGGATGTTCAGCACTGGTAGTGTTCATTGAACATCAAGTGGAGATGGTTAGATTCTCTGTTGTTGGAGATTGACTGTCAGTTGTGTGGCTGTAATGTTACTTGTCACATTCCTAAGGTCCAGTGGGTTTCAGGCACAATATGCTCAACCTTTCTTGGCAAGCCCTCCAATCCAGGAAGCAACCTCATGGACTTTTTAAGGCCGTTTATCAGCCTTAGCCTGAATGCTGTCCACCTCTAGCTGCCTGTGAACATGCACTACACAATAACGTGGTCAACTCTTGACTGCCCTCTGAAGTGACCCAGCAACCCACTTTTGTTGGATTCCCTCAGCTTCTCGAGGGAGACTCGACATGGGTAATAAATTCTGGCCTTCCCAGTCTCTCTCACATCCAATAAATCAATAAAAGAAGAAAATGTCAAGTGTTCTGTATTTATATTCAAATAGTTAGCCACAGGCTCTTGTAACAAGTGTGGCTGCCCAAACCACCACGTTCAGGGACTAGCACACTCCACTATTAGAGAATGCTGTCAAGGGTGGGAGATCCCTGTATCTGGTTTTTGTGGGATCCTTATCAACATTGAGCACCGTTAATGTTTAATGCATCCTGCAAAGTGTGGAACCTGAGCTTTTTTTAATGGGTCAACAATAGACTGGGTCAAGAAGGTCTAATTATCTTGGCAGTGATTGAAAGTTTAATGGTGCCTCCCTTTACTTAAACTGTTTTAGAGAGCTGAGAGCACATTGTTTGGAAGGAAAAGGTTCCCTTGCGTGACTTGGGGCTGTATTTACATTATTTGTTGGCAACCATTTCCCATATTGGAGCAGTGTTAGAACAAAGCAGTCATTAATTGTGAGGGGATGTTTATCGGCACTAATGATATTATACTGGGTGGGGTGAGGGGGGAGGTGCTACTAGAATGCATTGTGCTTTATAGAATGTAGTATTTCGGGGGGGGGGGGGGGGAGGAAAACATGCGACGGGATTACTCTGTGCGATTAGCCAGGCAACAAAGAGAAATTGGCAAAAAAACATAGATTCTGTCTTGCTGCCATGCATAGAAAGTGGAGGCATTTACATGTCAGCTGAGGTTATCAGTACCAGCTGGGCACTGTGATTTAACATTGGCATTTTGCTGCCATTTCTAACTTTAATTACAGATGCCAACCATTGCACTCCTCTGCCGTTAGCTGCAGTGGCCAGTCCGGTGGGTGATGGGCAGAGAAGGTCTGTGAGGTTGCTTCCTGGGTTGGAGGGGTTACCAAGAAAAGTTGAGTATGTTGTGCCTGAAACCCATTGAACCTTAGAAACCTGGGAGAATATCTCAGAAAAATATAAGATCCTGAGGGGGTTTGACAAGCTGGATATAGAGAGGACATTTCCCCTCACGGGGGAGTCTGGAAATAAGGGGCACAGCTTAAAGAAAAAGGGGTTTCCCACTGGGGATTGAGGTGAGCAGGAATTTTCCTTTCAGGTATGAGTCAGTCTTGGAGTTTCCATCCACAGGGAGCAATAGAAGCTGGGTTATTGAATATCTCTTATCCTGTATTCCACCTCGCACAGTGTTGATGCTAGAAATGAACTGTACTGCTGCAGGGCTATGGCCAGGATCTAAATCGTAATCCTGATCCAACTTTCTTGGAGGCGGATTTTGTCCTTCCAGGAATATCTGAAGAAAGCAGCAGCAAAGTCAAAGCCAGAAATAACATACAAACCAAGTTCACTGGTTAAATGGGGAGACAAAAGGCTCCAGACCTCAGCATGTGTCCTGTTATAGTCCACAGTAAGGTACTGAACAAAGGCAGGCGTTGTGTTGACTCTCAGTTGAATGCAACAATAAGCATTATAACTGGAACCTTCCCCTCAGCCGCTCTCCCCTGGATTGCTATCCTCATAAATATCGTTCTGGCACCCATCAGTCGACTGATGAAAAGCCACTAATGGGTTGAATACATCCAATGTTGCACCTCACTTCCCCTCTGCGTTGAATCTATCTGTTGGTCACCTCCAATTTCAGCATCCTATTTGATGCGCCCTTCCTGACCAAGAAGCACCAGCAGATGGTCTTTGGATCAAGGATTGAGAACCAGCGGAAGTTACCAACATGTTCCTAGTGACAAAGGCTGCCTGATCAATGGCATGCTTTGAAATGCCACTCTTGAGAGTGCTTCTCACTAAACAGACGTGGGACAAGCCAGGGTTCCTGCGCGGCCTACCTCTACTGCTAGGCCCTCAGTACTAATGCCTTATGCATTTGTGGAGCATCCCAAATAATGAGTATCCTTTCCGAGGGATGGGATTAAATGGCAGTCTTATCACTTTACAGTCAGCAAATGAGGCCGTTGTTGCATAGTTCTGGGCATTTGCATTTGCTAAATAAATAATAATGAAGGCTGATTTTTCTTTTTGATTGACAGGGAAATCGTCAGTTATAGGGAGGGCAAGGAAATGGAGTCAAAGTCATGATCAGATCAGATCAGATTAGATTGAATGGCAGATCAGCTTTGATGGGCTGAATGGCCTGCTCCTGTTTTTTAATGCTGCTATGACAGGCCATCTTTTGGCAGTAATGGTGGATCAGCAGAGCTGTCAGAAAATGTTGGTACAAGGAAGGACATCAGAGTGCTGCTTTAATTTCATATTCTGAACACAGTGCTGCCATAGGATAGCATCCTTATTACAATGTCCCACCTTATTCCATTCCCATGGTTTGCTATGCATATGTCTGACCATAAATGGATGTAGCACTGGTGCTTTTGAATCGATGAGAACCAGAGGCTACTGTGAGTCGCGCTAAATTCAGTTACTGATCTTCAAACCTAAAAATTAAACCCTGATATGAAAGATCAGGCAGAGACCAAAACAGATTCTTTTCCATCTGGCAAGGCATCTTATGACTCTGGAAAGGTTGCTAGCCACCATGCTTTCATTCCTGCCTTGTACAGTTTTTGTTTCCCTTTTTTTGATCTTCTGTTTCTCTCTCTGCTATTAGTTATTGGTTGAATTGAAATGATTTGCGCTGTCTCAAACTGTTCCTGTTGGTGTCCTGGTCACAGGTTGGCATTAAATTGCTGCCAAAAGATGGTCTGTCATAGCAGCATTAAAACCAGGGGCAGGCCATTTGACCCATCAGAGTCATTCAGTATCTCTGGTGGAGAGGTCATAAATATGGCTGTAGTGGTCATGATTATTGCATTATGGGAGGAACCCATCTTCAGGTGAGCTCTGTTACACACTTACTGGGCGATAACACACACTGCTTTAGCTGGACTCTTGTGGCACGGTGGTAGTGTCTTTTCCTCTGGACTGGAAGGCCTGGGCTTAAGTCCCACCTGCTCCGGAGGTGTGTTGTAATGCATGTGGACATGTTGATTACAATTATCTACACAGCTCTACTTTACATTTAACTGAGTGACACTGGCCTGAGGCAGCAATGTCCAATGCTGATGGACTGACAAAATTAGAGTAATGTTCTCTACCAGACACTGATAGTTTTATTGTTGACAATTTGAATAAAATCACCCAAAAATAATTTTTGGAAAGTGCTTCTCTATTACAAATAAAATAACTTGAGTTGGTGTGTTCTAAAGATATTTTCCATGCATTCAAATTGGGATTGTCATAAATGCAATTAACTGTAGGTTTGGATCATTGTGATCCACATTAGTTGAACTTAGCAGTTGATAGTTTCTTGAGTTTCAGATGTCAGTTGTTGCTTTCAATGTTGGCTATTGCTGCAACTTATATTCCTTTGCCCTCTTTTGAAAGGCTCTGAATGGATTTATTCTGGTCATCACTGCTGAAGGATATGTCTTCTACGCGTCTCCTACCATCCAGGACTATCTTGGCTTTCACCAGGTGAGTCTGAGATCTTACGTCGAAAAACTTGTGCAACCGAAACAGCTGTGGTAAAGCTCACGCTGTTTGTTTGTGGGGCTGGGCAGTCCAATGGGATTAACAGATTGACTGACTATCATTGTCTCTGTCTCTGGTTACAAATGCTCAAATCAGCCAACTGGACAGGGCATCATGAAAACCCCCTCATTCTTCATCAAAACTAGATGAAGAGTCTGTCTGACAGTATGAGCTATTTTTCAGATGTTGATTTTCCTTTAGTGTATTTTTGTTCTTAATATCTTTCTTGTCGATTTTAGTTTTAGAAATGCTTTACTATTACGTGCTCTTGTACCACAACCCTCCACCATCAATGGCTGTCCCTTTATCTGCCTGGCTGTAAACTCTAGATTTCCATCACTTCACCTTTCTGCCTGTCTTTCCTCCTCTTCAGACAATTCTTACAACTCACTTTCTTTTGACTTAGTTTTTTGATCATCTGACCTAATATCGCCCGATGCGGCTCAGTACTAAATTCTGTTTGATAATACACTGAGATGTATTACAGTGCTGAAAGTGCTATATAAATGTAAGTTGTTATCTATCCGGTGAACAGAATTTTCAATATTTAGGTCAGTCTTTGAAATGAGATGTGTATATCTTTTAAATGAAAAATGTTAAAAGCTCATCTAAAACTGGCGTATCAAAAGAAATGTCCTTTTATGAGCTTCGATCTAAACAACAGGCTTGCTGTTAAAAATTTGTAATCTGCTATGTCTAAATCCCTAAAATAGGGGACAGATATTTTTTATAAGTCTTTGGAGTTTGGAAGAATTAATGATCTAGTTGAAAAATGTAAAATTCTTAAAGGCCTTGAAAGTGCATTTCCCCGAGTCAGAACGTGTAGAAAAACACAGAGTCACAGTGTCAGGGTAAAAGGGTGGCCATTTTGGACTAAGGTGTGGAGGAGTTTTTCATTTTAAAAGGTTGAGGGTGTTTGGAATTCTCTACACTGGGGAGCTGTGGATGGCCAATCGTTGAGTATATTGAAGACAGAGTTTTGGGTATCGAAAGAATTGAGGAATTTGGGGATTCTTCTTTGGGGACACAGTTTTGGGGACAAAGGAAATAACAGAGGAGCTAAACAGGCATTTTGCTTCAGTCTTTATAGTGAACATCCTGTTAATACTAAAGAAGTAGGGAGGGAGGCAAAATAAAAACAGCTAACTATTGGCCAATTGTTCTAACATCCATTGTTAGAATTGTATTAGAATTAAGAAAGTAATCACAGAACATTTGGAAAATCATAATCTAATTAAACACAGTCAGCATGGCTTTTGTGAAAGGGAAATCATGTCAGACAAATTTATTAGAGTTTTTTTGAGGAAGTCTCCCCTAGAGTGGATAAAGGAGGACCGGTAGATGTGTTGTATTTGGACTTCCAGAAGACATTCAAAAAGGTACCTCACAAAAGGTTGTCATAACATAAGAGACCAAGGTGATGGAGGTAATTTTCATTGTAAGGTACCTTGGCATGGATAGAGAATTGACTAATGGGCAGGAAACAGTGAGTCTGAATAATGGGTTGTTTTTCAAGTTGGTGACCTGTGACCATTGGGGTCCCCCAGAGATCAGTGCTGGGACCTCAACTGTTTATAAATTAAATGACCTGGAGGAAGGAAGTGAATGTTCTATAGCCAAATTTGCAGACAACACAAAAGTAAATGGACAGGCAAGTTTTGAGAGAGATACCATGAGCTTACAGAGATAGATTGATAGATGAAGTAAACAGGCAAAAAATTGGCAAATGGGAAAATGTGAAGTTGTTCATTTTGGAAAAGACAGAAAATGAACAAAATATCATCTAACTGGAGAGAAACTGCAGAAAGCTGGAACACAAAGGGGTCTTGGGGAACTTGTGCACGAAATGTGGGAAGTTGGCAGGTATGGTGCTATGGGTGTCACCGAGACATGACTGCAAGGGGATCAAGGCTGGGAACTAAAGATCCAAGAATGGAACTCCTTTTGAAAGGACAGGCACAGGGAGCATGGTTTCTTTTTTAATAAGAAATGAAATGAAATCAGTAACAAGAAATAATAGACTTGGAAGGTGTAAAATCTGTCTGGATAGGGTGGAGGAACTGTAAAGGAAAAAAGGCCCTGATGGGAGTTGTGTTCAGGCCTCCTAGCAGTAGTCAGCATATGGGGAAGAAAATAAACTAGGAAATTGGAAAGGCATGCATTTAAGGCACTCTTATGATAATCTCTGGGGACTTCAATATGCAGGTAGACTGGGAAAATCAAATTGGCAGTGGATCTCGAGAAATTGAATTTGTGGTGTTTCTGTAAAATGTTTTTTTAGAACAGCTTTTGGTAGGGCCCACTAGGGAACAGATCAATCTGTATTTGGTGATGTGTAACAAGGCAGACTTGATTCAGGAGATTAAGGTGAAGGAACCCCGAGTGGAGGCAGTGACCATTGCGTGACAGAACTCACCCTGCACTTTGAGAGAGAGAGAGAGAGAGAGAGAAGCTGGAAACAGATGAAGCCGAGGATCAATTTCTGGGAGCTGTTGGAGGTCTTGGTCCTGGAAGAGAAGTCATTGCCAGTGATGTTATGGCTACAATTGGATAGAGAGGAGGAAGCCATGTAGAGCTTAATGGACTATGGAGGAGAGCCCTTGAAGAGGATGGTATGGTCATTTAAGTACCAGTAAGCTTGAGGGATCCTGGTCCCATTACTGCAGTGACCAAATCTGGCATAGATTGATGGAATGAAAGACTTTTGACTTTATTGACTGAAAGGGCAATCTATACCAATTCCCATTATCAAGTCTATAGGACTGAACAATCCATAATTCAGCACAAGTTAGCATCGAATTGAAGAGACTGCAGGAAGCCAAATGTAGGAAGGAGAACGCAGAAGGAGCTGTACTGGTTGTGACTTACCTTCTAGTTGGAAGAAGCTCTGTTTGATGTTTGGAGGGTGTTAGATACACTTTAAAACCTGTGGTATACCAAATGGATCTGACTGGAAGAGTGGTGTTAAACAGGGAGTTCTACTCCATATCGAACATGTGCTATGTCTGGCTGAAGTAATATAACAAATATCATCTCCTGTACATTTGAAAAGTGTAAGATTCCGAAGTTTCTAAGAAAGAAATTATACCTTGAAATAATAGAAGAGAAACTGAAAACTGTTGCCATAAATTGTGCACAAATATGTTTGAATTTTGACATTAAATGAACTGCAACTAATTGTTTAGTGTTTGCAATGCTGGGAGTTGTGAGCTTATTTGTTTTGTGATGCAGAGTTTGTAAAGGAGAGGTCTTTGAGTCGAGAGGTTGAATTTCAGAGGGCAATTAGAGGGGAACACAGCCTGTGTCCTTGTTTATCTTCAGTGTGACGCAAGCACAGGGTTTGCTGTTTCCCATTCTGCAAAGTTTATATTTAGGAAGCTTTGTGGTTTTGGCAACTGGGCATCAACTTTTCTTTCAGTGCACTGAGGCGCCGATGGAAAAACGTGGGTTGTCAGAGGCATGACCTCCAAGTGATCTCTACAGGCCAACTTGTTTTTTTGTGTTGTCATGTTTCAGCCATTGTATTTGGGAGTTCAGTTCCATACTGGAAAGGGGGGAGAGGGGGGAGGTGAATATGGAGCTCTGACTGCCTGAGGGGTGGGTGCAGAGCTCTGTCTGGTGGGTGGGTGTCTGGGGAGTGGACACAGTGCTTACTCCTCCATCGGGAGTGATGTTTCCTGAAACTTGGAGGCAGCCCTCCTTGTTGGTGTGTTGTCAGCTGGAAAGAGACTTCTGAAAGAATGAGATAATTTGAAAACAGCCATTCCCATCCTCAGAATCAACCTCTGCAGCCTTGCTGAGGGTATTCCAATATCATAACTAGCAGCATGCTCAGCAGAAATGATGAAATCTGAATGGGGCTAGAGGAAACTGATAGCTACCCTTCTTTTCAAAAAGAAATCAATGCATGCAAAGTAAAGATGTATGCTTGGAGTTCAGCTCTCCTTGAATGGTGCAGTGCTCTGTGTTACCTTTGCAGAAAAACCACTTGGATCATTTCCCATTCCCTGCTGCTTCAGGGACATTTACATCATTCAAGGGTCACCAAGGTATGAAGAGCTTTGAGTGCACTTCGATAAATGTAAATCAGAAACTGCTGCTTCAATAACATGTCAGAAGGCCTCTGCCAATGGAGCGTCACAGTGTGCTGCTTGACCTTTTGATTTGGTCTTCAAAGGCTTTTCTCTCACTGGGTTACGTCCAGCTTCGTCAGGCTAATTGCGAAACAGTGGAGTGAGAGTTCAGTGTGTTCTTGGCTTCCCTGTTCGGCCTGCCTTGGAGTTCTCTGAAAGTGCCTTGACTCCATCTCCACGTGAGAAGCAGCTTTGACTGCTGCATCCCACACTCCATTTCCTCACCCCTCGATCTACTGCCCTTGTCCTAGTGAATGCTCTCAGTCTCACTTAGCACCCATCCGACCACGCCAGAATGGGATAGATTGGGCATTTTCAACTCGGCAGGCACTGACTGGTAGTGTGTCACTGTGAATGAGTGCCCATGAAAAGAGATTTTTTTTTTAGTCATGGTGCATTATTAAGCCATGCTGTTTGGTCTGGTGGTCACTTGGCAGTGAGGAGGTAGTCACGCATGAAGACATGGTTGTGGAATAACATTGCAGGTACTTGACAGATCCTAATCCAGTCCCCTCTGCTCGATTTAGTGGATGCAGGATTAGTCAGGATTGGAGTCTGCGCTTCGTATTCCCACCCAGAATTCCCTCAACTCCTCAGCATAACCAGGGTTCCACGTGAGGGACAAGCACTCACACATTGAGTCCCAAAGAGACTCACCTCATGGAATACAATGTTGAGAGTTGTCTCAACCTTGCACCTTTGCCTCAATTTTGCCTAACTCACTTGTTTTCAGTTTTTTGATGTTTTTTACTCTGCTTCTGTCCTTGCCCTCTCTCTTTCTCTCACAATCTTAATCTTCCCTTTTTGCTCTCCTTTGCCCCTTTTTCACAATCTCCTTACCCCCTCTGCCCAGCTTTCTAGGCCTGCTTCTCTTCCACCTCCCCACCCCCCCCCACCCTTCCCACCTTCCTTGCCGTCCTCCCCCTCCTTCCCCACCCCCATTCCCTTTGTCGCCACCCCTTCCCCACCCCAACCTCCTTTCTCACCTCCCCCTTCCTTACCCTTTACATGCTCACACTCCCCCTTTTTCCAGTGCACGTTCCCCCACTCCCCCTTCTAATTTCAGACGCAACATTAACTCAATAAGCAAACAGACCTTTCAGGTGGAAAGATTCCAAGTACTATTTCGAGGCGGGGTGAGGGGCGGGGGGCGCAGTTACTCCCCAGTGTCATGGCTGACATTAACCTCTCAAATCGACAGCATCACTAAAACACGGATGGCCTGGTTGTCAGCACCTTGTGGAAGTTTGGTGTGCATAAACTACATAAAAGTAAATCATTAGTTTTGGCGACGGGGGGGTGATTAATCTCTTTTTTTTCTTTTGTTTATCTTTCCTTTCTTATATGTACAACATGCCTCGAATCTCCCTGCTCCCCCACTTTCTGATGAACCCACTGTATAGTTCCAGCGGCTGTTGTCTTAACGTTTGGATTTCCAGTTTTTCCAGTTTTCCTTTGTATTTCTATCCTGGCTTTGATCGTTTGCTGGCAGGCACGCTCGGAATTTATGTTGTTTTGGTTTTGGCTGACAGGGGGCCTTTATTCTCGGTTGGGTGCTGTCTGCCCAGTTGATTGACTCTTCTGTTCTTTTGCAGTCGGATGTGGTACACCAGAGTGTCTTTGAATTGATCCACACGGATGACCGAGCAATGTTCCGACAGCAGTTACACTGGGCCCTGAATCCACCTGCCTGTCAGGAATCCGACCCCCGAGCAGATGGTGAGTTATCGAATAATTTGCCGATTGATATCAAAACCCCACAGTTAGCCGCAGATATTCCTTTGAGTCAAGTCGAACACGCTGGGAAATGTAAAGGAAATACGCTTGATGGACAGGGTGGCACGGTGGCTCAGTGGTTCGCACTGCTGCCTCTCAGCGCCAGGGTCCCGGGTTCGATTCCAGCCTCTGGCGACTGGCTGTGTGGAGTTTGCACATTCTCCCCGTGTCTGTCTGGGTTTCCTCCCACAGTCCAAAGATGTGCAGGTCTGGTGAATTGGATGTGCTAAATTGCCCATAGTGTTAGGTGCATTAGATCGAGGGAAATGGGTCTAGGTGGGTTACTGTTTGGAGGGTCGGTGTGGACTTGTTGGGCTGAAGGGCCTGTTTCCACACTGTGGGGAATCTGTTTTACCGAATGGTTACAGGACCGAAGTGGTAAACTCAGCCCATCATATCCATGCTGGCCCTCTATAACTTGTCCCGCTCCCCTCCTTCCGTGTAGTCCTGCCAATTTACTTTGCTCCGGCTGCTTATCGGTTCCCTTTGGAAAGCCACAGTGGACCTCGCCTCCGCCACACGTTCTCAGAAGAACAGCCATTCCCACAAAGAAAAATGTGCAAGTTGTACCAAGAGTGCTTCATGTTCGACTAGGAGAAAGTGAGGACTGCAGATGCTGGAGATCAGAGCTGAAAAATGTGTTGCTGGAAAAGCGCAGCAGGTCAGGCAGCATCTAAGGAGCGGCAGAATCAACGTTTCAGGCTTATGCCTGCTCCTTTGATGCTGCCTGACTTGCTGCGCTTTTCCAGCAACACATTTTTCAGCTCTGCTTCATGTTCAACACAGCTCAGGAAGCTCTGGATTAATTTGTGCAGGAAGGATTTGCAGCGGCGTCTTTAAAGGACATCACTGGACGCTCAGTTTGAACAGAAGGTTTTTGTTTTGTAAGAAGGCCTCCTGTAAATCGCAGCCGATTGACCGCGCGGTTTTACAGCCTCGGGTTAGATTAGATTAGATTCCCTGGAATCAGGCCCTTCAGCCCAACATGTCCATACCGACCCTCCAAAGAGTGACCCATCCAGGCCCATTCCCCGATCCGATATTTACCCCTGACTAATGCACCTAACACTCTGGGCAATTTAGCATGGCCAACTCCATTGACTTGCCCATCTTTGGATTGTGGGAGAAAACCGGAGAACCCAGAGGAAACTCACGCAGGCACTTTATTAAAGTGCAAACTCCACTCAGACAGTCGCCTGAGGCAGGAATTGAACCCGGGTCCCCGGCGCTGAGGCAGCAGTGCTAACCACTGAGCCACAGTGCCAACCAAAGAATTGGGATTGGACTGTATAGTGCATTAGGTTCATTGCTGATTTTGGAGGGCCGCTGCAGGCGTGACTGTGTGAATGCGCTGTAACAATTTCCCAATTAATTCTTTTTCTTTAAAATTCCGATCACCCATCTTTGTGTTTAACTTTCTAAAACCTCCTCTTTTTGTTTGACTACCTAGGTATTCCAGAGAACCACAGCCTTTGCTCCAGGGTCATGACTTTTGATTTGCCACCTGAGAATTCCTCTTTCATGGAGAGAAACTTTATCTGTCGCTTCCGTTGCCTGTTAGACAACTCTTCTGGCTTTCTGGTAAAGAATACAGTCTCGGCTCCATTCCTGCCCCCATACATTATGTTTGGAAGCAAGTTGACCCTTTGTGCAAAGAGCACTCCCCGTCGGGAGGCTTGCTTAGTGAGTTTGTTGAATGCTGAGCTCTGGGTACCCGGAGTGTCTACGATTGGCACCCCATCTGGGTTTGATAGTTAAGACGTCGCGTTGCTCTCCTCCACGTTCCTGTGCTGACAAGGCCATGTGATGGGTGTTGCTGCTCCTGTTACTCAACCCATCCGGACGGAGATTGGTTTTCAGGTCAGTCCACCTTGGACTTTGCATCTGGACCACAACAACTTATACGGCGCCTTTACTGTTAACGAAACACTCCAAGGGGTTCACAGGAGTGGTGTAAAACCAAGTGTGATGCTGAGCCGCACTGGGAGATATTAGATCAGGTGACCAAGCTAACAGGAGGGAAAAATTAGGTCAAGTAGTGACCATTTGGTTAGGTGTGAGGGTATGTAGTGGAAATGACAAAATGCCATATGATGTAGTGTAAAATCAGGCCTCTATGTTGGCATGCTGCCTTCAGGTGGATAAGCCACTCTCCTGGGTTTTGAGCACCGGAGTTTGTGGGCCTGGGCTGGAACCAGTACATTGTGTCGCCTGGTTGCATTTTCATTCATTGATTCTGTATTTTGTCGCAGACGCTGAACTTTCAGGGCCGGCTGAAGTTCCTACACGGGCAGAATAAGAAAGCGGAGGATGGCACTCCCATTCCCCCTCAGCTGGCTCTGTTCGCCATGGCAACGCCTCTCCAGCCTCCGTCCATCCTGGAGGTGCGCACCAAGACGCTCATCTTCCAGACTAAGCACAAGTTGGACTTCACGCCGATGGCATGTGACACCAAGTACGTTGTGTGGGGCGTTACGGCGTGGATGGGACTGTAGATGTGAACAGTAATTGAGAGTGTGTCAAACAAACTGAGGTGCTGGTGGGGAGTTGGGGAAAGCAGTCGGTGATGGTGACCATCAATCAACTGGACAGTCACTAATATCCTTACCCAGTCTGACCAATGTGTCACTCTCGAACCCTCAGTCATGTGGTTGACCCTTAGCCGCTCTCTGAAATAGTCAAGGCATCTGAGGGAGTCAAAGGGCATGTGTTGGAAAAGCACAGCAGTTTAGGCAGCATCTGAGGAGCAGGAGAATTGACGTCTCGGGCATAAACCCTTCATCAGGAATGAGGCTTGTGGCCCAAAGGGGCCTGAGAGAGAAATGAGATGGGGGTGGGGGGGGAGGTAGCTGGGAATGTGATGGATAGAGGATGGGAGCATCTGAGGGAGCGTATCCAATTATCTTTGACCCAACCCTTCAAGAGCTAGCTGTCCTACGTCTGCGATGGTATGTTGGACTGCCAGCCAACCTGGAGACCATTAAATCAGAGTGGAAGAGTATTATCCCTGAGCTCAAAGAAGGCAGGAAGATGAATTGGAACAATGAGACCCACCATTATATTCAAGAAGAGCTCTCACAGCTACCTTCTCGAGGGCTACTAGGGATGGGCCATAAATGCTGACCTAGCCAACAATGCCCACATACTATGAATTAATCCCATGGGTTTATCAGTTTTTTTTTACTTGGCGTCAGTCAATTAGAAAGCCCTTCTTGGTTTCTCTCCTCTCTGATACACGTTGACTCATAGTGGTGCGGTGTGGTGTGGTGTACTGTAGCCCACTACATGAGCCTTCAGAGAGTATCAGGAGCTCTCTCAACTGATAGCTAAACAAGAGCACAGCCAGAAACGGTTGCTCTTTCAGGACAAGGGAGTGTTAATCCTGGCTTTGCCCTACAAACCCCAGGGAACTATTTGGGTTCACACAACATCCGAATGGAGTGCAGACTGCAGATTTGAACACCCTGTTGCTAGAGAGGGCAGGTCATTTAATCCAGCTCCTGGAATGTGGGGCAGGCACTGAATTTCGACCTCACTCACCTTCGAGATAGTCCAATGTGTGGTGTTCTCACTATCCGGTATTGTTCACTTATGGAGTGCTGTTGTTCCACTGTTACAGGAGCAAGTTTGTGCTGGGTTACACAGAAGCAGAGCTGTGTATGCGAGGCACAGGCTATCAGTTCATCCATGCTGCTGATATGATGTACTGTGCTGATAATCACGTGAGAAGTGAGTATAACCAAAGGACACCTTTCAGTTATACTGAGAAGCGATGTGTTCTTTGACCATTTGAGTCCAGAAACCAGGCAAGCTATCTTTCGGCGGATTGGCCATGCCAAATAGTCCATAGAGTCCAGGAATGTGTAGGCTGGGTGGATTAGTCATGGGAAATACAGGGTTATAGGGTTAAGGTTGGGATGCTCTTTGGAGGGTCTTTTGGGACTCAGTGGGCTGAATATCCTGCTTCCACATTGTAAGGATTCCATGGTGATATGAGCATCTGTAAATTGGATGATACCAAGCGTGGGTTTGACAAAACTAAGTATAACGTGAAGAATGAGAAGAAAATAAGGCTGCAATAGTCATTTTACATTAGCAATTAATGGCATCCTACTGGGTAATGTCGGAGTCCTCTTGCCAATTAATGTATTTGGATTCACAGAAGACGTCATGGGGCCCAAGAGTACATTACTCCTGTGGTAGTATCATCTTTCCACAAGAGGGAGGGATCTGTCCAGTGAAGCAGAAAGCTATGTGTTTGCAGAACACACATTTTAAGACACACACCTTAAACAACTACAGTAGATCGTCTAATACCAGAACTCAGAGTCATAGAGATGTACAGCACAGAAACAGATCCCTTGGTCCAATCCATCCATGCCATCCAGATATCCCAACCCAATCTAGTCCCACCTGCTAACACCTGGCCCATATCCCTCCAAACTCTTCCTATTCATATACCCATCCAGATGCCTTTTAAATGTTGCAATTGTACCAGCCTCCACCACTTCCTCTGGCAGCTCATTCCATACACGTACCACCCTCTGCGTGAAAAAGTTGCTCCTTAGGTCTCTTTTATATCTTTCCTCTCTCACCCTAAATCTATGTCCCACCCCAGGGAAAAGACTTTGCCCAATTATCCTATCCATGCCCCTCATTTTGTAAACCTCTATAAGGTCACCCCTCAGCCTCCGACGCTCCAGGGAAAACAGCCCCAGCCTATTCAGCCTCTCCCTATAGCTCAAAACGTCCAACCCTGGCAACATCCTTGTAAATCTTTCTGAGTCCTTTCCAGTTTCACAACATCTTTCCGATAGGAAGAAGACCAGAATTGCACGCAATAGTCCAACAGTGGCCTAACCTGTACAGCCGCAACATGACCTTCCAACTCCTGTACTCAGTACTCTGACCAATAATGGAAAGCATACCAAACCCCGCCTTCACTATCCTATCTACCTGTGACTCCACTTTCAAGGAGCTATGAACCTGCACTCCAAGGTCTCTTTGTTCAGCAACACTCCTGAGGACCTTACCATTAAGTATATAAGTCCTGCTAAGATTTGCTTTCCCAAAATGCAGCACCTCGCATTTATCTAAATTAAACTCCATCTGCCACATCTCAACCCATTGGCCCATCTGGTCCAGATCCTGTTGTAATCTGAGGTAGCCCTCTTCGCTGTCCACTACACCTCCAATTCTGGTGTCATCTGCAAACTTACTAACTGTACCTCTTATGCTCGCATCCAAATAATTTATATAAATGAGGAAAAGTAGTGGACCCAGCACCGATCCTTGTGGCACTCCACTGATCACAGGCCTCCAGTCTGAAAAACAACCCTCCACCACTACCCTCTGTCTTCCCACTTTGAACCAGTTCTGTATCCAAATGGCTAGTTCTCCCTGTTTTCCATGAGATCTAACCTTGCTAACCAGTCTCCCATGGGGAACCTTGTTGAATGCCTTACTGAAGTCCAAAGATCACATCTACCATTCTGCCCTCATCAATATTCTTTGTTACTTCTTCAAAAACTTCAATCAAGTTTGTGAAACATGATTTCCCACGCACAAAGCCATGTTGACTATCCCTAATCAGTCCTTGCCTTTCCAAATACATGTTTGTCCTGTCCCTCAGGATTCCCTCCAACAACTTGCCCACAGTCAACATCAGACTCACTGGTCTGTAGTTCCCTGACTCTCTTTACCACCCTTCTTTGACAGTGGCACCATGTTAGCCAACCTTCAGTCTTCTGGCACCTCACCTGTGACTATCAATGATACAAATATCTCAGCAAGAGGCCCAGCAATCACGTCTCTCGCTTCCCACAGAGCTGTAGGGTACACCTGATCAGATCCTGGGTATTTATCCACTTTTTAACCAGTTTCAAGACATCTAACTCTTCCTCCTCTGTAATCTGGACATTTGCAAGATGTCACCACCTATTTCCCTACAGTATCTTCCCACCAATCTTCCATATCCTTTTCCACAGTAAATACTGATGCAAAATACTCATTAAGTATATCCCCCATTTTCTGTGGCTCCGCACAAAGGCCACCTTGCTGATCTTTGATGGACCCTATTCTCTCCCTCGTTACCCTTTTGTCCTTAATGTATTTGTAAAAACCTTTTGGA